>NW_025318667.1:23200000-23942500 GCF_018153725.1 Drosophila mojavensis | reverse complement strand
ATATCGGTTAACGAAACAGTATATCTCTGACTATAGCAATGCAATCACTCGGTAGGAAATGAAGCCGTAGAACCAAAAACTTTGACCCTAAGCCGTATGATATAAGGCAGACAATTGTGAGCAGATCCAACAGGTTTCCCTTTCGAACTTCTTAAGCTCTGCAGCTCTCATTCAATTGACAAACCTCAATATGAACCTCATCTATCAATATTAATAAGTATATGAAGAAAGTCAGGAAATTAAAAAAAAAAAAAAAAAAAACGGATTAAAAAGAAGCGGCGTGGGCGCATTTCAGCTGTAAATATTGTGAGCGTAATCATTTCTTTGCTTAGAACAAAGCTAAAGAAATAGACGCTTATTAATTTCCAGGCCCCAAGTAGTAAAATAAAAGCGAAGCGAATACGATTGACTCCCGCAAATGTTGTTCAATCTCGTGTCCTAAGCAAATAGAAATATTTAAAAAATAGGAGCGAATGCTGCCCGCTGCTGGACTTCTTTGTGTTTACGAGCTGTGGCTGGAGCTGCAGTTGGAGCTGGAGTGCAAGAAAGGAAACTTTCAAGCAACTCCCATAAGTATGCAATATATTTCGCTGTCTGCCGTATAGAGAGCAGCGCCTCTGCCTCTGGCCATGCCTTTGCCTGTGCTTTAAAGAAGCTAAATAATGAAATGGCGGCCAATACAACACACACACACAGACACGCACACACACACACACAGACACACACACACACACACACACAGACACGCACAGCATCTCAGTCTCAGTTGGCTGTTGTTGCCTTTGTGTGATAAACAAATTCACACATTTCGAAGTTCGAATTTCGAACAGCCGAGCCGAAGCAGCCGAGCCGAGCGGGCAGAGCGTTCGCTCTTTAGCCCGAAGAGAGAGGCCGAGGTATTTTGGCGTTCTCTTCGCATTGGCCGCTGTTGCTCTCTTTGTGGATGCAATTACCAAGTCGCGGCGTCTGGGACGGGCGCAGGGGGGAGCGGCACAGGAAATTGGTTGGCAACTAAACTGAAAGGAACTTTGTTGACAAGCCAAAAACACGCATACCAAAAGAGAGAGTGAGCCAGAGCGAGAGTGAGAGGGAGGGAGTGAGGTAGGTAGGGAGGCTGTGTGAAGTGAGAGTGGGTGAGGGAGGGAGTAGGGGAGGGAGTGCAGAGGCGTCAACTTGGGAACACACCACATGCTAATCAAATTTCACATTAGCGATTGCGTTTTTTTTTTTCCTTCTGTTTCTTTTTTTTTCTTCTTCTTCTTCTACTGCTTCTGTTATGCGTCTGCAAGGCGCTTTATTGACTACATTGGGCTGATTCCACTTCCGACAATTGGCAATTGCAATTACCGATGCGGGACTGACAGAGCAGCGCCTTGGCCAATGTCAATTGACGACGACGCGACGACGACTTAATTGCAACAAATAAATCATAGAAGCAGGCAGCAGCGGCATGAGGCAGCATGAGGCAGCACGAGGCAGCATGAGGCAGCATGAGGCAGCATGAGGCAGCATGAGGCAGCATGAGGCAGCACGAGGCAGCATGAGGTAAGAGCCATGTTGAAGAGACTGCAGCGCTGCTGCCGGCTGGCTGCTGATAGACTAAGAGTCACCCTGTGATTGCCAAATATGGGCGTGCCATACAGATTGCTTAATAATAATAATTTAATAATAAACAAATACTAGTTAAATATGCATGTTTTTAGTGCAATAATTTAGTTCAACTCGTTAACACTTCAATGAATATTTGTAGAAACAAATGCAAATTTTTTTTATTTCATACATAAATTTATATAAAAAATGTAAAGAATTCCACGATTCCTGAAAATTCCACAATTTCTATAGAATTTATGGAAATTGTTTCCAAACTACTTTTATTTTCTTTAAGCTCTAACTAAATAAATACATTTTTGTTATACAAATATTTGCTGCGAAATCAAATTCAAGAGAAAAAGCACGAAAGCGCATGAAAAATTTCAAATATATATATATATATATATATCACGGTACATAAAATAAGAATTTATAAAAATATATTTTTAGTGTAAATATTTTTGTTCGAGTTTTTCGTTCATTGCATTAATTTAGTTGGGAAATTACTTTTAAATTCTCCAACTTATACAAAAATTCAAGAGTTTCCTTATTTGATCAATTCTCTGCTTTATCAAGTGTGGGATGGGTAATTATTTGAGAGCCTAATCCCCTTGTGCAGCATGAGAATTTCAAATCACGGTCGTCTCAATCGTCTGAGCAAAACTTAACAGTATGAGTCGCCTTAAAGTCGAGCAGGGAGTAGGAAGTGGAGTCTGAGCAGTCCTTCGCTATATGCCTAGAATTTAAATATTTTAGGCTTCTAGGAAATACAATGAACCCAACAGTTGGCTCCAGCAATCGAGTACAGAAAACAAAGTGGGCAGACGCGACAAAGCTATATACCGCTATATAAACTCTCTATATACTATACTGATGCAGCAGCTCTTCCCCTTCCCTTGCTTGTAGGCACCAACAACTGCATTGACCTCAATAAACACCTTCTAATACCTCTGAGCGATACGCGCTGGCAACAGTCGATAGTTAGCTTGGTAAGTATTTTGACAGTGCAAGGAATTTCGCTAGTTACTCAGAGAGTTTAGCCACAATAATACGACCACACAATACAATGAAAATGGCATTGTTAGAGGAAGAGCCAATTCACAATAGCCAATTGCTTTGATACTCTGCATGCGGGGCATATGCCTCAATTCATGATGATGGGTTCGTCAATGTAGGCAAACATAAGCTAGCTATACTTTTTAGTCTATATGTTATATCTTTCTGCATTATAGCATTATGGCTATATAGATAGTTGTATAGGTAGATAGAGGCATTGCTTATAAAGAATAGCTAGTCAATATATTGTATATAGATATATAAATATATATAAACAATCACTATATTAAAAATTAAAAAAAAAAAAAAAAAAAAACAATACCTTTTCTGTACATATTTAGAGAAAGAGACAGACAATGAGAGAGAGAGAGAGAGAGAGAGAGAGAGAGAGAGAGAAATATAATACATATTTTATAAAGAATAGATTAAAGTAAATATTGTACATTCACATATAGATGATATATTGTAGTTAGAGATAAAGTAAAACTTATAGCAAATCTCTGAATACACATACATATATACATATATACAAGTAAGACTATTATATGGTATATAGAGTATAGATCAAATAATCTATATATGCAAATCAACATAGTATATATCATAATATAAACAACGTGTATATGCAAATAAAGTAATATATAGAATATATTTAATCTATATGTGAATATCTATAATAATACTATATAGATATATTAGAAAAAGGGTGCATATATGTATCATATTTATAGGCGAACATAGTATAGAGTAAAGTGAATAGCTAATCCACATTAATAATACATATATAGTCAAGCAGAGTACCTGGTATATAGAGTATAGATAAAATCACCAGCATATATGTATATGCCTATAAACGTAGTATATAGTATATTGTGAATATATCTGACCTATGTATGTATATCTATATCTATTTCTGCATAACTTTGACTTCCACTAACGGATAGAGCATTTCGTATTCGTCTTGTGGCCTTCGGCAGATTTGCCATACTTATTGTTTTTATTGTTGTGCGGTTGCGTTCGTGAGGAAAATGTGAAATATATTATTGGTTGGCATCGCTGACCGGAGTGGACACTGCGGAAAACTGTGGAACATGGCGATGGCAATGGCAATGGCGATGGCGATGGCGATGGCTTCAGTTGCGTTTCGCACATAAATGTCAAGTGAGCGTGTTGCTCCTGCGAAGCTCACGCTCTCACACATGACCACGTACGCGGCACACACGCAAGTTAAGTAGCTTTGGCCACACACACACACACACACACACACACACACACACACACACACACACACACACACACACACACAGAGAGAGAGAGAGAGAGAGGCAGAGAAAGTGTGAGAGAGGGGGGATTGTGAGTGACTATGTCGGCACCCACACACACACACACACACACACACACACACACACACATACTTAAACACACACACACACACACACGAATGAGCACACAGGAGCAACATTCCTTTATGATGAATGCGCATAAAGTCGCCATAAATAAAATTTTCTCGGCCCCAGACATTTCCGTCTTGTTTGTTATTGTTATTGCTATTGTTGTTGTTGTTGCTGCTGCTATTGTTGTTGTTGTTGCTGTTGCTGTTGCTGCATGAGCCTTGGATATTATGCCGGAAAGAAAAATCACACGCTGCAAGAGTTTAAATGACTTAATTCGCTTGAATTCGCAGCCCCGCCCACCAGCTGGGCGTGGCCAGGGCGCCTCAATTTGTCGCCTATTGATTTTCTTTTCTTGTTTTTTTTTTTTTTTTTTTTTGCTGCTGCTGTCTATTCTCACTCATTTGTTTTGGCCTCTTCATAATTGTTTTTTCGTTTCTTTTTTTTCTCTCGTCTATTCACGCTTCTTTTTTCTCTCCCTGACTTTTGAGTGAGTTTTTTGTTTCTGGTGTTGTTTTTGTTGTGGCTGTTTTTCTGTGTTTTTTAGTATTTTAGGTGCGAATTGATGAGGGACATCTGTCGAGCACTTGCAGCGCGTGTGTGTGCGGTTGACACGGAAGTGCGCTTCACTGTCACCATTTTAAGTTACGGCTGCCCCGGCACGAACCTTGTGGTTTTTGCAACCGCTGACAGCGCACATCGAATACGTTCAGATCGGGGAGGGGGCGGCCGGGCGGTAGGCGGTGCGAAAAAACAAGAAACGTAGCACCACACGTAACCAAAAACGGAGGCACCAGGCAGCAGGCAGCAGGCTGACTTTCACTCTAACAATAATGATGAATGGGCGAACGAAACTCGGGCCGAAACTGTTGGCCAAAAGCTACTTACGTCGAGGTCCGACACTGGCCAACATAACGGGCATTACACCTCAAAGTTGTCTCGCGTCGAGCAACTAATCTGATAAGCCGGCAGCGTGTTTAAGCCCAAAGCAAAGCTAACGTGGCTCACACACACACACACACTCAGATACAGATACAGCCTGTGGCAGCCATTTCTTTTTTTTTTTTTGAAAAGTGCTTGCTGGCAGCCATTGAGAATTTTGGCAAATAAAATAAATGCCGCAAAGTTTCTCTTCCCAAATTTTCATTTTTTTGTTGTTGTTGTTATTGTTCAAGAACTGCAGCCCAACTGAGCTATGAGGGCGACGGAAGTGGGGGCGTGTCAGGCTTTAACTTATGCAAATATGCGCGACTAGGCGAATATGTAGGGCACATGGTGACAGACTAACAAAATAACAGAATAAGAATCTGGAATCAGAATCAGAATCAGAATCTGGAATCAGCATCTGGAATCAGCATCACAATCGCAAGCCACAGAGAGCAACAGCAATAGCAACAATTGAAAGCATTTGAACAATGTCTGGCCACGTTCTGAATGTCGACAATCAACTCAATTTGAGGTGAAAGCTGGCAGTCACATGCAAAATTGAAGCAAATCCTCGGCTCCTGCTTGAGTTGACGGGCGCGCATATACTGTCCCGCCTCCCGCCTCCAGCAAGTACCACATCAGGTAGCACGTGCCAGCAGTAGCCAGCCAGGCAGCCAGTGCGGCGCGGGGATTTTGTATTTCGAATTTGATGCCACCAATTCAGACATGCCAGCAAAACCATCATAACTTCTCAGCCCGAGCTGAAATTGTGGGCCTCGCTGAGCATTTCATAGCCTGGCAGTTCGATCTTCTTAGCGGCATTCCGGGCGCCGTGCCCGGCTTACCCGCCATCCTCTCGTATAAGCTATGTGTATTTGCCCATTTGCATAAACATCCAGCCGACAGCAGGCTGAAGACCTGAAGGCAACACAACAAGATGCCAGACGAGACTCTCTGCATATGCTGCTCTAACAGTGCAGATACAAATAAGAAATACAAATTCAGATAAATATGGGATGTGCCACGGCTGGGGGCACGCAAAACAAATGCAGATATAGTTTACGAAGCGTGCACACAATCAGGTGCGTCTGCAGGTAAGAATAGATACGGTTACAGGTGTAAACACAGAGATACATTCATATAAATCATATGAATTATACAGAAACAGATACAGATACAGCTACAGATACAGATACAGATACAGATACAAATACAGATACAGATACAGATACAGATACAGATACAGATACAGATACAGATACAGATACAGATACAGATACAGATACAGATACAGATACAGATACAGATACAGATACAGATACAGATACAGATACAGATACAGATACAGATACAGATACAGATACAGATACAGATACAGATACAGATACAGATACAGATACAGATACAGATACAGATACAGATACAGATACAGATACAGATACAGATACAGATACAGATACAGATACAGATACAGATACAGATACAGATACAGATACAGATACAGATACAGATACAGATACAGATACAGATACAGATACAGATACAGATACAGATACAGATACAGATACAGATACAGATACAGATACAGATACAGATACAGATACAGATACAGATACAGATACAGATACAGATACAGATACAGATACAGATACAGATACAGATACAGATACAGATACAGATACAGATACAGATACAGATACAGATACAGATACAGATACAGATACAGATACAGATACAGATACAGATACAGATACAGATACAGATACAGATACAGATACAGATACAGATACAGATACAGATACAGATACAGATACAGATACAGATACAGATACAGATACAGATACAGATACAGATACAGATACAGATACAGATACAGATACAGATACAGATACAGATACAGATACAGATACAGATACAGATACAGATACAGATACAGATACAGATACAGATACAGATATATATAGAGATACAGATACAGATACAGATACAGATACAGATACAGATACAGATACAGATACAGATGCAGATACAGATACAGATACAGATACAGATACAGATACAGATACAGATACAGATACAGATACAGATACAGATACAGATACAGATACAGATACAGATACAGATACAGATACAGATACAGATACAGATACAGATACAGATACAGATACAGATACAGATACAGATACAGATACAGATACAGATACAGATACAGATACAGATACAGATACAGATACAGATACAGATATACAGATACAGATACAGATACAGATACAGATACAGATACAGATACAGATACAGATACAGATACAGATACAGATACAGATACAGATACAGATACAGATACAGATACAGATACAGATACAGATACAGATACAGATACAGATACAGATACAGATACAGATACAGATACAGATACAGATACAGATACAGATACAGATACAGATACAGATACAGATACAGATACAGATACAGATACAGATACAGATACAGATACAGATACAGATACAGATACAGATACAGATACAGATACAGATACAGATACAGATACAGATACAGATACAGATACAGATACAGATACAGATACAGATACAGATATATATAGAGATACAGATACAGATACAGATACAGATACAGATATATATAGAGATACAGATACAGATACAGATACAGATACAGATACAGATACAGATACAGATACAGATAAAGATACAGATACAGATACAGATACAGATACAGATACAGATACAGATACAGATACAGATACAGATACAGATACAGATACAGATACAGATACAGATACAGATACAGATACAGATACAGATACAGATACAGATACAGATACAGATATATATAGAGATACAGATACAGATACAGATACAGATACAGATACAGATACAGATACAGATACAGATACAGATACAGATACAGATACAGATACAGATACAGATACAGATACAGATACAGATACAGATACAGATACAGATACAGATACAGATACAGATACAGATACAGATACAGATACAGATACAGATACAGATACAGATACAGATACAGATACAGATACAGATACAGATACAGATACAGATACAGATACAGATACAGATACAGATACAGATACAGATACAGATACAGATACAGATACAGATACAGATACAGATACAGATACAGATACAGATACAGACTTGACAATTAATTCAATCAGTTTAATAACTCAATCAGGATTCGTACGAAAAGACGGAAAGAAACCGCCGGCGGAAAGCGAGCGCTAAAACGAAACATGAATTCAAATTGCCACGAAGGCGAGAGTGCAATTCGTTATCCTTGTCGACTCCGTCCGTCTGGGTGTCCGTGCTCCCTTTTTATACCCTGAACCCATTTTCAATGGGAAATCAGGGTATAATGGTTTTGTTGAAATGTATGTAACAGGCAGAAGGAGGCGTGGCAGACCCCACAAAGTATATATATTCTTGATCAGGGCGACGAGCTGAGTTGATTTGGCCCTGTCCGTCTGTCTGTCCGTCTGTCCGTCTGTCCGTCCGTCCGTCTGTCCGTCTGTCCGTATGTATGAACGCGTCGATTTCAGAAGATATAAGAGCTAGAGACTTCAAATTTTTTTTAAAATGTTCGTAATTACAGCGCGCATATCAAGTTTATCATTAAAAATCATTAACTCATCCCGATCTTTTTTTATCGATAAAAAACCTTATCGAAAACCAGTTATAAAATTATATCTTCTACACCTTTATTGCTAGAGTCTCCAAATTTTTAATGTATGCTTATATGCAATTTATACAATTTCGGTTTTTGTTAAAATTTACCCTCACCCTTAAATTCACCCCCTCACCCTCACTTTTGTAAAAAGCGTATTTCAAATACTAGAGACTTGTGCTTTGGCAATTACCATTACATATCCATGTCATAATCATAATCTGAAAGTTTCATGAAGATCGTATGTCCACAAAAAAGTTATTAAGCAATTAAGTTCTCATAGTAAGCGCTCACTGCCGCCCATGCGTGTTTATGCTTGTGTGTGTATATGTATGTAATTGTTTGTGTATGTGTGTGTGTGTATGTGTATGTGTGTATGTATGTGTGTGTATGTGTGCGTGTTTCTTGTGTAAGCTGAAAGACGCGAAAAATTATTGAAATAGCTATTACTCCAAGGGTTCAGGGGATCTCGTAGTCGAGTAGTCTCGACTAGAGCTTTCTTACTTGTTTATTATAGATATACATGTGTATACCCTTTTTTTTTTGCATGCCTTTCGCCTGTTTTGTCAGTGAAAAATCACAACTGGACAGCAGCACTTGAGCAGACTCTGCAGGTGGCGGAGGAGGAGGCGGGGGCGGAGGTGGAGGCTGTGCAGGCAGCTAAGGCAAAAGCTGTATCCGGTGCCTGGACTTGTTGGCCCTAAGCCTGCAGGTGGCAGTTCGCAGTTGGCAGGTGTGGCAGGTGTGGCAGGTGTGGCAGGCGTGGCAGGCGTGGCACGTGTGTGCTGCCAGTCCTGAAAGCGTAGCTTTACCACTTGAGCTCATTTTCATGCAATGCATCGCTTCCTTTTAGCCATTTCAGTCGTAGGCAGAACGTTTTGTTTACTAATGGATGCGACACAGCTCCAGCTGTGGCTGCTTCCAGAATAGAAATCAGATTTGTTTGCGTTTTGTTTGTGCTCACCACTCTCTCTCTCTCTCTCTCTCTCTCTGTCTTCTTCTCTCTCTCTGTCTTCATGTGGGAGCTGTGAACATGCAGCTGAGTGTGTTGCAAGCACCTTGATTCCTTTTAATACCCATTTACACAATCCACATGCAAAGATACAAACAGGGATATATTTATCGAAGGCAAGCGATCTGCATAGAGAGAGAGAGAGAGAGAGAGAGAGAGGGAGATAGGGCGAGGGATTACAGCTAATAGAATGAATACCCCTTTAGCCGGTAATGTGCTAAGCTCTTCTGGCATTGAATCTCTATCTGAGATGATGTCGCACACATTTCCACCATGTGAAGGTCAGCTATCGACTACTTCATATATAAGACTTGAAGCTTCCTTCGGTTTGATTTCACCTCTTGACTTCTCGCTGCCTGCTGATGCTGTGTGATTGATTAATTGATGGGGCATCTGCAGACGAGGATGCTGCTCATTAGCGACTCCTGCGAGCCAGCGCTGGCTGAGTGAATAATGTTTGCTATTTGGCTGATGTGATTGTTGATACAGATGCAGTATATCTCTCTATCTCTCTCTCTCTCTCTCTCTCTCTCTCTCTCTCTCTCTCTCTCTATCTCTATCTCCTTCTACTGCTCTTACTCTTTGGCAAGTCTGTGTCTCGGCTGACTCGATCGAAACCTCATGAAAACCTCAAAATGCAATCTAGCAAGTATCGTTCTGGCTCACACACACACACACATAGATAGATTTATTAAATGACTGAGTTGCGTTAGACTCAGCCTGGCTGGGCTCGTTGCCGTGTGGGTGGCTGGCAAATAAAATGCACATAACACGCCTCATCAACTATAAGCTACGAATGACAGCAGCGCAACAAAATAGCTGCCAGCAACAGCCACGCCCACCCCACATGGAGCACTGTGTGCGTGTGTGTGTGTGTGTGTGTGTGTGTGTGTGAGAGTCTTGCAAATCGCTTGCTGCACGGCAGGACACGCATGATGAGCGACTTAGTGAAAACAATTTCCAGCAGGCAGGTGCAAGAGGTAAAACTTGTCACACACACACACACACACACATGTATACACAAGCACACGCATGAGTAAGTTAGCTTTTCAGCTAGTTGTTGCGATTGCAGTTTCAGTTACAATTGAGAGAGAGAGAGAGAGAGAGAGAGAGAGAGAGAGAGAGGGAGTGAGAAGGCGAGCGTGAGAGACAGACAGAGAGCGTCCACAGCACACACCTGAGCTTGGACACATAAGAAACGAATGCGGATGCGGATGCGGATGAGGATGCGGACAATGCTACAGATACGGACTCATGCATTTCCTTGCATAGCTGAAAAGGATAAATTTTTGAAGCATTTTGCATTTGAAAGCAACGCGTCAGCATATGCTGGGCAAACAGCATTCCATCAGAGCTACACTCTGCCATATATCATGGCCCACAGTCTCTATCCCTCTCTCTCTCTCTCTCTCTCTCTCTCTCTCTCTCTGTGTAACACACACACATAGTCCCACTCTTTCACTCTGCTTATCTGGCATTCGATGCGCCTCGGCGTAAAGCTACGCGAGCGAGCGCTTTGCCTTTTGTAAATATTTATGGAAAGATTGTTGTATGATTTATGACAATGATAATCTCGCATGCACAATGACGTGTAAGAAATATGAGTTGATATATTCTAAACAAATATTTAATTCGCATTCGCCAGCTAACGGCAAAATGTCTCGAAAGCGAGGCCAAAAGTATAAAGCCAGGCCCAAAGATATGCTCAAGTAGCACACACACACAGACACACACACACACTCTCTTTCTCTCTCTTTCTCTCTCTGTCTCTGTGTATGTGTGTGCGTGTGTGTGCGTGTATTCCAGGTAATTATGGATCAAAGGACGGGCTTAATGTTTTAATTGGATTGAACTAATGCTCGGCTTCGCCCGCTTTTAATAAATAACCCATAGCAATGACAAATGGTTCGCTTCCTGGCGTCTCTCTCTCCCTCTCTCTCTCTCTCTCTCTCTCTCTCTCTCCTCTCTCTCTCACTATGGCCTTGCTGCCTGCCATTAAATGAAATTAACTTTCTGCCAGCAATTGTCGCGGCTTCAGTTAACGCTTCGCAACGTCTTCCACATTTTGGTTATTTATGCTTTCTGGATGCGTTCGCCTTCAATCTTTTGTTTGCATATTAAAGCGGCACGAATTCTGTTTGGTTTTTTCATTTTTGCTCATGTTTCTCTTACTTTTCTTTTTGTCAAACTGAGCTAAAGAGCCTGAAGAGTCTGTGGGTGCTGAGCCGTTTGAACTTTGCTCTTTGGTGATTTAAAGCCGGATTATTCATATGTGAAATTTGAGTACGTGCTGAGATGATAACTTTAAGTGAAATAATTGGAGAAAATTTATTGAAATTTTTTATTTATGCCAAAGACTTTGCATTTCAATTACAATTAATGAATTTGTGGAAATAGCTGTGAACAGACTCAACAAATGGATATTTGGAATCTAAATATTTGTATTCTAGTTCCAATATTGACATGAAGTATTCATACTCATAAAATTATACAGTACGAATATATATTGATATTCATTATAGGATATAGCTAAGATTGTACAACATGGATATGTATAATCTTATCTATATAGATATATGGATAATGGGATATGGAAAAGATTATACAATATGGAATACATAGATATGGAATTTAGGATATATACAGTGTCTAACATTAATATTCGTTTTTTTTATTTTTTTTCAACTTCAGCCGACCAAAAAACAAGTAATATTAGCTGAAATTAAAAAAATTGAAAATGCTAAATTGTAGACTGTAGAATTACCTTTCCGTTGAGCTATATATATCAATATAGTTTATTTATTACAACTAACAAAAATTGTGCAGCAATCGAAAAGCTACAAAATTTGGCGTTACTTGAATATTCGGTTTTTTCTTTCACAACTGAGCAAATTCGAGTTCTATTTAAAATGGTTCATATTTAACATTTGGAATGATATCCACTATATTTTAGAGTGTCCCTTAGATGTTTTTGTAAAGTGGTTATAATTTTTGTTGTATCCTTGGAGCCGATTTTGGCCCACTCCTCCTCTCGCCATGTCTTTAGGTAAGACATTGAAGATATCGAAGTTTTGTGACCTCCGCAGTCTACCTGGCTTCAACATTTTTTATATAGAGGTCAGATCTGGGGGCTGGGGAGGTGTTTCCAAAAGTTTTGGGTAGCAGAACAATAGCCAGGACTCGATTTTGTGAGCTTTATGCTTAGGGTCATTGGCCTGGAACAGCTTAAATTTGCCTAAAATACATATGAGTCACATATGATTTCGCTGTTCGACGACTACTTTAATACTCTTCCTCTTCTTCTACTTTTCTGCAAAATACCTTCTGAATGTCTAGTTAATTGTAAAGAGATGCCCGAATTTTAAGCAATCAAACATAGATATAGACTCAGTCGTCTAAAGTAGTTTAAGGTAAATTCAAGGAAACTCTCAATATTCTGTTTATCATATGAAAATACGTAATTATATACACAATAAATGTTTCATGAATTCCATAATAATTTGTATATATTGTATATAAGTATATACTTATCATATAATATTAATAATCGCATTAGAATTTACTCTTGAATACTAAATTATTTTACAAGCCAAGCAAATGTAAATGGAAAATGTAATAAAACAGAATCAGAAATATTTAATTTTCCGAATGCATTTGAGGTGTTTCATTCCAAATTTAAACTAAACGTGAAATTATTCACACCCAAGAAGCTGAAGACCAAGACGATTGAAGACCAAGGTAAAGTTTTTTTTTAACGGAAATTCACTTATGTTAACTAAGCGCATCTCCCGTCCCACTACACCTAAAACGCTTTTCAAATTTCCAATAGCCTATCATAATTTGTGTGTAAAACATATATACATATATATAAATATATATACATATCTTATATGCCGACCAATTTGCTATTGATAAGTCATAATTGGAAATGTGAGCTAGCCCAACTGTAATTTGATAAGCTCGTTAGAGAGCTCTCACTCTTTCTCTCTCTTTCTCTCTCTCTCCCAGCGTTTGGAATCGATGCAGAACTTGGGTCTTGGGAACTGGGACCAACCAACGTCAAACTCTACTCATAAACATTTTTAGCTGCACTCAATACACAGAAGCAACAGGGAGTGTGCCGAAGGGGGCGTGGCACAAAGTGTAGCTGGCAAATTGACATGTGAAGGGGGCAGCACAAAAAGAGCGAATCCTTATTTAACCCAGATAGGCAAACTCCAACAGTTGAGCCCATGGAGCGCCTTTGGCACACACACCCATACACACACACACACATGCACATACACAAATGGCCGGCCGCATCCGAAAATAGATCCTCTCTGTCCATTCTCTGTCCACTTTTCGCTGGCCAAACGAGCGCCAATCAGTTGATTTTAACCCATTTTTTTTTCGTTTCGTTTCGTTTCATTTTTTTTTTGTGCTGCTGCTGTTGTATTTCGTTCCGTACCCTCCATAATCGATAAATGATTTTGTTTAGCTTTGTTCGCTATGATATCTATTGTTCAGGCACGCACGCACACATGGACCGCACCCGGGGCAGCTTATGCATGGCAGGAGGCGGGTGGCGGTAGGCGGTAGGCGGCAGAGGGAGTAAGGGGTAGGGAGAAGGAAGAGGGGGGGGGGCGGCGTATGTAAAGTACCCATAGGCTAGTTGTTAGGACAACTGAAAGCGGAGGCAACCGAAAATCCAAACTAAAGCCCAAACCCGCACCGAACTGATGCCGCATGACATAACAAAAAGGATTTGGACTTAAGTAGCTTACATGTAAACAGCATACACACACACACACACACACACACATACATAGACAGAGTCACAGACACAATGGCTGCGACATGCAGGAGCATTGCATACTTTTATGCAGATTATGAACATGGTTGTTATAGTTACGGCTACGGGTTACGAGAGGGCTCCTGTCAAGGTAGCAGCGTTTATCTTGTTGCAGCTGACGCTCGCAGCACGCCCCCGCCCAGCCGCCCTCTTGCCGGCTGCAGCCTGCGCACATTTACATATGCCACAGCGGCCGAGTTCCCTCAGTTGTCTCAAGCAAGCGGAAGTCCCCAGTTCCCCTCAAGACCCGAGCAGGGAGTCACTGAGTCAGGACCCAGCCAAATATCCTTTTGCCTTCCACACACACACACACACACACACGCACACAGTCGCGCCTGCGCTGGCCGTTGCCGGGCTCGGCCGCAATGAAGTGCCAAGGATAAAGGATGCAGGCTTTGCCAGTCTCTAGCAAATATGCTAAATGCAAGCTGTCTGACTTCCGTTCAGCTGCTGCTGCCTTCTTCTCCGACTTCTCTCTCTCTCTCTCATCGCCCCTCTATCATCGTGTTTTCTTCTCTGTTTCTCTGCATGTAAATGAGCGTCATATTTTCTATGGCATTTTCAAGGCAACTTTCCTCTTTTATTACACTTTCGACTGCGTATCGAATGAAAAACCTTACACTATCCGCTGTCTCTCCACCACTCTACCCTCTGCCTCTCTTTCTCTCTCTCTCTCTCTCTCTTGGCCACCTCTGCCAGCTGCCAGTTGTTAAATCAACTGCTTTGCATCAAAATATCAATGCATATACTCTTCCCATTTTTTCCTGTCTTCCTTCGCCTTTCTCCTTTGACATAGGCATAAATTATTAGAGCTGAAATTGACGAGTGCCAATCGTAGAGCCAGAACCGGAAGGGGCAACGGATAGAGTTGGATATGCTGATTTGTCAGTCGTCGTTAATGCTGGAGCCAGGCTCAGGCTGCTGAAAGCGAAAATATTCAGAGAAAAATCTAAGGACTTAAGCAGGACAATTCACAACTGGAGCTGCTCAGACCTAGAGAGCAACTTAATGCGGCGCAGTTGGAGTGGATCTGGAAAACGAAATTTGAATACATTTAATATACATATGCATGTATAATATTAGGCCCCGATTATTGTGAATAGAGTTGTATTAGCTGAGCACGTGAAGATGCTCTATTATATTTGCATGCGCGAGGCGAGCCCATCTGGCAGCGCTATATCTTTTGAAAGAGGCGGATACAATTGGCCGTACAGGCTTAAGGAGAGATGTTTGAGAGATATCATAGTCAAAAAGTTATGTCAACAAATCTACTTGAATCAAATTGAATGATTATTATCATTAACATCAACAAAATTATGTTCCAGAGGTGGTAAATTATCGATACTATCGATGGTCGATCACTAACGATAGTTTACCAGCTCTATTTTGTATACATGACAGAAGTACAAGATATTCACATATGATCCAATGATGTGAACTTAACCGATTATATACAATGCATATATACATATATATGTACATATATGTATGGTTTTATCACAATCTTATTAAGAACAACTGAGCAATAAATATAATTCATTAAAGCTGAGCTGAGCCAAACCTTGCCAAACTGAATTGAAATTTTCGATTTAATGCGCTTAAAAATTGCATTCAGTCGATAAATGTTGAATGTGTGAGTATTGAAGGCAACAGTGTGCGATATATACAAACACGTATATGTGTATGTGTGCATGTGTGTGTGTATGTGTCATGTGTGTAAATCATATAACGAGCTGCAGTATCAAAATGAGCTTAGCTCTGTGCACATTGAGCGCATAATTTATAGGGAAACGCATGGAATCTTTAATTAAAATTTGAAAAATAAATGCCGCAGTGCATAGTCTCACACACACACACACACACACACACACACACACACACATAGAGCGAGACTAGTAGATAATTACAAATAACGCATACGCCGCGTGAGCCAGCAAAGAGTTTGCCGCTTTCAGTTTGGTGTTATCAGTTCTCGGTTTCAGTTTCAGTTTCGCTTTGTTGCATCGCAGCGCGCAGCCGGTTTAATTTATTTCCATTTGCTTCATCGTCTCTTATTTGCAACTATAAAGCAGCGTCCAAAACAAATTGCAGCAAAATTGTGAAAAATCAAATGTGCTTAAAGTTATTTATATTATTTTCGCTGGCTGCCGTCAAGCAGCCAACAGCAGCTGGTTTGCTTTGCCAACGCGCAAAGGGAGGCGGGAATGGGGGAGAGAGAGCGAGAGAGGAGGGGGGGGTGGTGGTGTTGGTGGGTGTGTGGCTCTGTGGCTGTAGCTCCTGGCAACGTCTTCCAGCTGCAATATCCTCGCCAATGTCGAGTCGTCGTAGTCCTTGCTATCATCAGCCAAGTTGATGACTTTACACACAGCAGCATTTTGTTGTTGCTGCTGTTTGCATTTATCACATCATATGATATGTGTGTGTGTGTGTGTGTGTGTGTGTGTGTGTATGCATGCGCTTAAGTGCATCTTGCACTTTGACTCGGTCTGTCTGGCTGTCTATCCCATTCTTGGCATGCCTCGACGGTCTAATAGCTTGATAAACTACATTTCGCGCTTTCATTATGAATGATGCCAGCCACCTACTTTTTGCTCTCTCACTGTACCCATCTTCCCTCTTTCTCTTTCTCTATCTCTCTCTCGCTGTATCTCTGCCTCTGTCACGGCTTTCTGACTGTCTCAGCTTTAAGCATGCGGGAACAAACACGCAAATTTAACGATCATAAGTGCAACTTTCTTCAGACAGTTCCTGATGCAGGCACTCGACATTGCGTCACGGCGCGATGGGTGCCAGGATGTCGCCTTGGGGCTTGGCATTCACTTGTCTGAATGCTACCATTCACCTGTCTGAATTCTATATGATTTGCATAACTTTTGTCTACCCAACCTAGGGATGCGCTGCATTGCAAGTCAATTTGCCAGAATGAAATAAGAGTTGAAAGCGAAGTCAAAGATCAGGCAGAATGGAGGTAGAGATCATATCAAGAATTTGCTAATAGTATAATAGCATAATAGTATAATAGTATAATTGTATAATAGTATAATAGTATAATAGTATATTAGTATAATAGTATAATAGTATAATAGCATAATAGTATAATAGTATAATAGTATAATAGTATAATAGTATAATAGTATAATAGTATAATAGTATAATAGTATAATAGTATAATAGTATAATAGTATAATAGTATAATAGTATAATAGTATAATAGTATAATAGTATAATAGTATAATAGTATAATAGTATAATAAGTATAATAGTATAATAGTATAATAGTATAATAGTATAATAGTATAATAGTAAAACAGTATAACAGTATAAAAGTATAATAGTATAATAGTAGAATAGTATAATAGTATAATAGTATAATAGTATAATAGTATAATAGTATAATAGTATAATAGTATAATAGTATAATAGTATAATAGTATAATAGTATAATAGTATAATAGTATAATAGTATAATAGTATAATAGTATAATAGTATAATAGTATAATAGTATAATAGTATAATAGTATAATAGTATAATAGTATAATAGTATAATAGTATAATAGTATAATAGCGCCTTATATATAGATAGACTCTAGATATGAATTTGAATAATTACAGGGTCTATAAAAGTGCTTCACAAATTTTATATAGCAATGCTGTATCTCCTCATAGAACATTTTTGCTATATAGCTACAGGGTATACACAAATATAAGTGCATACCGTTGCAGGGTATATAAAAGAGCTCTTTCGTCAGTTACAGGGTATTTCACCGCTGAGGTATCGATATACAATCATTGTTAGCTTGGACAGCATTTGTTTTTCTGTACGGTCAACTAACTCGGCCCGAATATGAATTTCAAGTGGAGGCCTCAAAAGATGTTCGCGGCTTTAAGGGCCCATCGAGTCGTCTCTCGGCACATTTTGTGTAATATTTTACAACATTCTTTGTCTGCTTTAGATGTTTGAGGGCTGGCAGAATGTTCGGAGTTCTGAGAAACGCTAACAATCGATTTACCCTCGATTTGCTTATTGTGCTACTGGCAGTAAGCGTGTGCCACGCCCATTTCGCCCACAAGCCGTTCAATTGCTCGTTTGCCAAGGAATTTTGCTTTTAACTTTTGTTCTTTATTTATTTCATATTATTGTTGGTGTTGTTGTTGCTGTTGTATTTTTCTCTTTCAGATTTTTGTTGGCATGTGTACTTTTTTTTTATATGTATATATTTTATTTTTATTATTTTGCATGCGGTGGGCTGGATGGGAGCACCAGCACCTGGCATGGCAGACAAGTACTCGTATGATGAAATACAAATTAAATTTCCACGCACAAAAATCAGATATGAAATGTAAAACGTTCCGAGAGAGAGAGAGAGAGAAAGAGAGGGAGAGAGAGAGAGAGACAGTGGAAGAGGCAGCAGCAAAGGCAGAGACAGAGGCAAAGCCAAAGGAAGCGACAACAGGGTAACAGGAGTCAGACGTTGCCCATGACTCGCTTCTGAGGCATATTTCTCTCTACTCTGTCTCGCGCTTCTGTGTGCGTGTGTGTGTATGTGATTGTGTGTGTGTGTGTGTTTTAGCCCGGTTCTGGTTGCCTTGTTCCAGGCAGCTCATGATGCCACGGAAAAGACGCTTCATCAACGCCGCGTTTCCTTTTAGCAGCTGTTGTCTTTATGCCCTGTAAATCACTGACGGCTAATGGGGTATATGCGTTATCTACAATTTAATTTAAAAAAATATCTTTTTACTCCATTTAAAAATAAAATGGATAATTTTTGTAAATTTGTTGTGGTAATTGAATGTAATATTTATAATTAATTAAAAAATAATTTATAATAAATTTTGTTATTTTTTTGATAATTTTTAATTTTTGTTTTTTCTAATTTTTTTTTATCATATTTCATAATTATTTCAGCTGGCCATTCGCTCAGCTGCAGTCCAATATTTTGTGAGCACTGCTGACACGCCCCTTATACCCCATGCCCCAGCCCCTGCCTCTGCCGCCAACACTTTCATTGTGTGTGTGCGTAAAAAGGCGAATAATTTGCATGAGATTTGATTTCATGCCGCCCAAGCGAAAGCGAAGCGGAAAAGGTTCCTTATGCAAAGTGTTGCTCAAAGAAATAGAGAGAGAGCGAAAGAGGGAGCAGAGTGTGCATGTGTATGAGTGCGTGTGCGTGTGTGCTGGTGTTGGTGTTGGTGTTGGTGTTGGTGTTGATTGCAGCGTCGTTAAGCAACAATGATTGAAGGCAATGCAAAGCACAGTGCACTTTAGTCTGAGCAGCTTAAATAATACACAGATTAGCACTTAAATGCTCGCACTAATGCTAGTTAGTGCTAGCTGAATTGCAGCTAAGACTGATTATCGCAACTACAACATTTTAACAAAATTTTGCATGAAATTCATAAATTCCATTGCAGACAATAAAAGGCGGATTAAGGCCTGGCTGAGATAGAGATAGAGGCAGAGAAAGAGAGAGAGAGATAAAGACACAGACAGAGAGAGAGAGAGAGAGAGAGAGAGAGAGAGAGAGAGTGTAGCGTAAGCTGAAATGCCTTTAACCAGAACTATAAACACACACACACACACACTTATATACCTATACACACATACATGAGCAGCTCTTTGAGTTATCGATAACGTGTTCAGCTGCTGTGGAAATATTTTTACCAAAAATTTGCCATCTGAGCCATGGAACGCGTCTCGCACGCTTGTGGGAAAGTGTGGAAATAATGAAATCATTTTAACGAAAAATTCCGGCTCAGTTGTCAATGCGACGCAACGTGAATTTCGGCTTTCAGCGTGCTAAGTTGAAGCCGCGAGTAAATTCTGCCGAGTCTTAAGCCAGCTTGACACGCGACGCCGTCAAATGTATCGAAGAAGAGCCGCATTGGCACATTCAATTGGATTTATTAACTGTGCACTGCGACTATTCCATGGCGACTCTCTAGGTGCGCCCAATAGGTAAATGGGGGGATTACGTTGAGTACTGAACCGATCAAAATATGAAAAAATAAATACATACTTTTTATATAGAGAAAAATATTTGAAATAACATAACTCAATTATCAAAAAAAAAAAAAAAATAAATAAATAAATAAAAAAAAATAAAATAAATAAAATAAAAGAGAAAATTAAAAAAAAAATAAAAAAATAAATATAAAATATAATAAATACAAATTTATGAAAATTAATAAAATTAATAAAAAAAATTATAATAATGTACAGTAAAAAATTAAATAACGGCTAAATAATAAAAAACAAAATATTTGCAGGCCATTGAAATAATTTTAAATTCAATTTTTTTAGCTTAAAACTAGAAAAAAATGCAACAAAAAGGCAGTAGAATTTGTTAGCCACAAATTAACTGTAAATGGACCATTTTTTTACTCCTGCTGGCATTCAGCTACATAGTTAGGCTTTGGACCATTTGTATGTCCAATTGTTATACTCATTCATGAGAGTGAAGTGAGTATATTGGTTCTGTGCAATGTTTGTATTGCTGTGCGTCCGTTTGTCCCTCTGTCCGTCCGTTTGCAATTGGAGGTGTGGCAAATAGGAAAAGGGATCTGGCAACGCTTAAGCCGTGAATGAGTGTTCTGCAGTCGGTAGGGTCCGGCTGCAGCGATAGTACTTCTTCTAATTGCCTTTAGTAGCCATATCAATTGTCCTTTGTGTTGGGCCCTCGAATTTAGAGTTGCCTAAACCGGTCCTGGTTAGGTTTTAGTATTTTACTAGATTTTTTACTCAATTCGCAGTTTGCTTTGATTGAGTTGAGCCTAGAATATTACAACTAAAATAGTTTCTGTTTTAATATATTATCCCGTTAGGCTATTGACTAGTTAGGATTGCATATTTCATGATGAGTCGAGTCGAGCTGAGTCGAGCGTTCATATGACAGCCGCAATGGCCATTTGGTCAATTATCTAAGCAGCTTTAGCGCTTAGCCAGCTCGGGGAGATAAAGAATATTTTTGGCAATTTGTTCTTCGAGTGGATATCGAGCATTTGGGCTTTTGGCATTGGCATTGGCATTGGCTTTAGCTTTGGCTTTGGCTCTGATAATTTGTATTTACGCGCATTTTATGCACGTGCAAAGTTGCGAATCGGGTTGGGCCGTGCCAGGGCTAAGAGAACTGGGAATGCTTTGCAATTGACAGCTACAGATACACAAGGTTGCAGATATATATATAGATATATGTATGTACGAGTGTCTATTGCAAATGTGTTGCCATTCATTGTTGTTGCTGTGGAGTACATATAAAAACAATAAGCGAAGCGCCAGGAGCAGCAGCAGCAGGAGCAGCAGGAGCAGCAGGAGCAGCAGCAGCAGGAGCAGCAGGAGCAGCAGCAGCAGGAGCAGCCACGTCGATGCTATGGCAAAGGCAAACAAATACAACAATAAATATTAATAAATTTCACATGATCATAAAAATGAATTTGTGAATCCCACTCACACACACACACACACACAACACACACACACACACACACATGCAAACATATTACATTATATGGCTTAACCATAACAAGGCAATCGCATTATTAGGCAGCACTGAGCACAAATACGACAGCGACAGCCTCCACAGCCTCCCAGCCGCATGGTGGGCGTGGCTGGCAGGTGGGCTGGCTGCTTTTGAGTATATTTGGTTTCCTTTTTTTTTTCTCCTTCTTTTTTTTTGGCTCTGTTGTTTCCGCTTCTGTCGCTGCTGGAAGGCCGTGTTGTCTTTAAGCACCAACAGCTGTGAGGTGTTTCATCTGTATGCCTGTGTGAGTGTGTGTGTGTGTCACGCTCACACACACACACACAGACAGCGAGTCATCGACACACACGCAAGGCTGTAATATAAACATATGCAATAAGGTTATCTTATTACCAGCGCAAGGAATCGGTGCCTGAGCAGAGCATGGAGACAGGAGACAGGTGACAGAGAGGGAGGGGGAGGGGGAGGGGGAGAGGGAGAAAGATAGCGACAGATACAGAGACAGACGCTGCGGCTTAAGCGGCACAGTCACTGGCAGCAGTTGACAGCTCCGAGCTTGGGGCGGTGCTGGGTGGTGTTGGGTGGTGTTGGGTGGTGCTGGGTGGGTGCTAACAGCAAATCGAAGCAGATATAATTCTCGGCCTCTCACGCGCTGCGATAGCTAAAAAACCTCTTCAACAACTGTAAGAAGAAGCAGGGAACAAGACTTATGCAGAGACAAACCCATTATTAGTATTATTACAATATTACTATTATTATTATTGTTGTTGTTGTTGCTATTGTTTTCAACTCTTTAACAAAATTGCTGTTTGCAGAGCGATTGCATTTTACATTTGTGCGCGCAAGATTGAAGAAGATTGAAGCAGTTTTATCTATAGTCATGCAAATGCTACTGATATGACCTCAATTAAGGGCAGCTGTGAGTGGAGGCGAGACTTAAGTGGCATTGTACATGTATGAAGAGTACTGAGAGCTGAGAAGGAGCAGTAAAATGGAACTATATTAAGTCTAACTGAAACTAAATCGAGATTGCAAGTGAAACAGGATTTAAACAAAATAAAATTATATCAAGCTCTTGTTTGATGGCGAGAAAAAGAGTTGCAATCGTCGA
The DNA here is from genome assembly GCF_018153725.1 of Drosophila mojavensis. NCBI lineage: Eukaryota > Metazoa > Arthropoda > Insecta > Diptera > Drosophilidae > Drosophila > Drosophila mojavensis. The sequence goes on along the minus strand of NW_025318667.1, from coordinate 23,919,397 downwards.
GTGTCGAAAGAGCGAGCAAGGCAGAGATCTAGCTGCTGCACTCTGCAGCACCTCGATGATCAACAGGGAGATAGATAGAGAGTATGTTAGAGAGAGAGAGACAGGGACAGATATAGAGGGAGTGAAAATAAGAGAGAGAGAGACAGAGAGAGAGAGAGTGAGAATGAGAGAGAGAGGAACAGAGATAGAGAGAGAGAGAGTGAGAATGAGAGAGAATCACAGAGAGAGAGAGAGAGAGTGAGTGAGACTGAGAGAGCGAGAAAGAGAGAGAGTGAGTGAGAGTGAGAGAGAAACACAGAGAGAGAGAGAGTGAGAATGAGAGAGAGAGGGACAGAGATAGAGAGAGTGATAATAGAGAATAGTAGAATGAGAATGAGAGAGAAATACAGAGAGTGAGAATGAGAATGAAAGAGAAACACAGAGAGAGAGAGAGAGAATGAGAATGAGCGAGAAACACACACACAGAGAGAGAGAGAGAGAGAGAGTGAGAGAATGAGAATGAGAATGAGAGAGAAACACAGAGAGTGAGAATGAGAATGAGAGAGAAACACAGAGAGAGAAAGAGAGAGTGAGAAGGAGAGGGAGAGAGAAACACATAGAGAGAGAGAGAGAGAATGAGCGAGAAACACACACACACAGAGAGAGAGAGAGAGAGAGAGAGAGAGAGAGAGAGTGGGAATGAGAATGAGAGAGAAACACAGAGAGTGAGAATGAGAAAGAGAGAGAGAGTGAGATAATGAGAGAGAGAGAGTGAGAATGAGAGAGAGAAAGAGGTACGCAGAGAAAGAGAGCTCAGCGTGAAGTGCTTCAATTGACGCATATGAAGTCCGCTGTTCTCACGCGTTCGCTCATCGCATCCGAGTCGATAGGCCGATATCTGTTGTCCTCCTATAAGTAAGCTATATATAGGACCGACCCACACCGTTTGCCACTCTATATTGTTCAAACCATCTTAAGCCCAAGTTACAAGCAGGGATCTACATGAACAAACAAGTCAAGTCATCGATATTATCGGAATGGCATAAATAATATTACAATATAAGGAAGCGTAGTCTAGCTGAGACTGTTTGACCAGGAATCGTGAGCCCTGGAAAGAGCTGCGCTTCTTTATACAAACATAGCAAGTAACACATACACACACAAGCACACACATACAGAAATGCATTCATGCAAGAGCACGCGCTCTGCTTTCAATGCTCGAACTGCGCTCGGGCTGAAGTTTGGGCGGTGCTAAGGAAAATTAATTGTTAAATTCATTTTCTTTCTGTATACATTGCGAATTTCAAGTCTTTAGTATTTAAGGTCTATGAAATTGTTGAACGGACTGATAGATGGAAGGATAGAAAAAACGGACAAACGAACGAACATCCACACGAAAGACAGAGAGAGTTGACAATATCGCCTCAGCCTCATCCTCTATATCAAGAATATAAAGACTTTATGTGGTCTGCCACGCCTTCTGGTGCCTATTACACGCATTTGCACAAAATCAATATACCCCGAATTCCCCATTCAAATGGGGCTACCCATTAGGGTATAATAAAAGAGAAGAAGCAGAAAACAAGAGATGGAAGATGAAATAAATACATAGAGATGTTGCCTCTCCATGCGCAGCGACTGCAGCCAACAGTTGTCTATCAGTCGAAGAAGAGCACGAGGTGCTGGAGGGGGAGGGGGAGAGGGAGGGGGAGGTGAAGTATGTCTCTGGCTTGTGATGGCTCTCTGATAGCTCGTCAGCAAATGAAATCTCAGGTCGGTGATGTGAAGTGCCTGTGCCTGAGTGATCTGTCAATCTGTGCGGTAAACGAATTATCCCCAGCGTGGGGCATTATGCGAGTAAGTGCCGTTGCTCTGAATGTGCAGCACTTCCTTCAGTGCGCAGCAAGTATCTGTTTAATGACCTGCCCAGGGCAATGAGGATGGCAATGGCAATGCTAATGCCAATCCCAATCCCAATGCCGATGCCGATGGCAATATTTACGCATGCTACGCACCACCTTTCATATGTTGCGGGGCGTGTTTATTATATGCGGTAATTTGAAGGTGAAACGGCTAGCAAAAGGCAGCAGCCTAATGCTGAGGTGCGAGTGAGAGAGGGTGACAGAGAGAGAGAGAGAGAGAGGGGGGAAAAACAAACATGCGAAAGAGAGCAAAAATGGACCAATCGATAAGAATGTAATTTGCCATAATTCACTGAAATTTGCTGGGGATATTGGCTTTTCGTTGTTGTTGTTGTTTTTGTTGTTGTTGTTGTTGTTATGGGTACACATATGCATATACATGTATAAATATGTGTGCGTGTGTTTGTGTGCGTAAAAATGCACAAACGAGAGCCATTTTCCAGTGTGCGTGTGTGTTGGGCCTAACAAAAAAAAAAAAAAAAAAAAAAAAAGAAGAAGAAAATTATTAATGGCAAAAGGGCAGTTGGTATTAAAATTACACCTACTAAAGCAAAGGCATACACACACACACACACACACACACACACACTGATTTACGCAGCATATGCATGTGCGTGTGCGTTTGTGTGTGAATTTATGTTTGTGTGCGTAGTCTGATGGCGACCCTCTCGAGCTCCCGTATGCATTAAATTGACATTCATATTACTTATTTATGCATGGGAAATTAATTTTGATATGTTGATTTCTTGCATGAGCAAATCCAACAAGCCGCAAGCACGCACACACACACACACCCACACACATGCACACGCACACACACACACACATGCACACGCACACACACTTAGGCATTACAGATAGCAATATACTTGTACATAAATTGCATAACGTTCAATTATAGCACACATATAACGGTTAGTTAGCTAGATATTATAAATATGCTATATATTAGAGATATATACAGTAACATCCGGTTATAATGACTCCGCTTATAGCGTCCGTACGGTTATTCCGACGAAAATTCTGCTCCCTAGACATAGACAAAGAGTAAACTTATACAGTTATTGCGTCTTCCGAGTGTTATACTCGGACTCTACCGTATATTGTAGATCATATAACTGAGCAGGCGCAAAATATATTATTGACTATATGTGTACTAGCTATAACTATATAAGTACTAAACAGTATATACAGCTGTATTAATATTGAAAACTTTCAATAATCTGAGCCAAAGTTTTATTAAGAGATTCAAATAAATAATACTGTTAGCGGCTTAACTAGAACATTGAGCCCCCGAGGCAAAAAGTCTGTTTTCAGTAATAAAGAAATTTTGGGTAGTTAAATTTGGCATTCTTTTCATTTCTTATGGAACAGCAAAGATCGTTTTGCCGCCCCGAAATCATTGCGCTCAATCTCTGTTTATAGCGTACTACTGCAATTTTTATGACCGTGGATGTATGTACGTATATGTATATAGAGATACTTATATTACACAGGAAACTCGTAAGCTGGCAACAGAATTGACTGCTGGCTCAGTTTAAAGCTGATTTCTAGACTTCAAGTTGAAGACTTTAATGTAATCCTAAGAAGTTTCAACAAGCGCAAGAATATCAAGTTTAGAGTAGTAGTAGAGCTCTATGACAACACTCATGAGCGACTCTCAGCATGGAATTGTTTTCCATTGAGCTGCTTGCATGGGCTAATGCTGATTTAGCTTTAGCTGTAGCTCTGGCTACATGACAGGGGGGAGTTGCCTCAGGAGAGAGAGAGAGAGCGAGAGAGAGAGAGAGAGAGAGAGAGAGAGAGAGAGAGAGAGCGAGTGCCGTTCGTTTGCATAATTTGTAAGCTGTCTCCATTCCATTCAGGGCCATCGATCCGGGCCCAATGGTCGCTGACCAAGTGCGCCTCGACTCATCTAATGGCTCAAGCGGCAGAGGCTGGAGCTCAGGCATTGCCATCAGCTTCAGCTTCAGCTTTGGCGTTGGCTTTGGCTTTGGCTTTGGCTTTCTAGTGCGCTTCCGTTCCGCTAATTCATTATGCGCACTTCCTGTCATCCGGCTCGGGGGAGCAGAGCGCATTACGCGCCCACCATTTCGCATTCATCGTGCCGCAGAGTCGCTCATTGTTTTTAATCACTTCGCATCGAGCTGTCCTGCCTAATTGCCTGAGGTTGCACGTTGATTGCCAATATACTGATTATGTATACATACATATAGCTGTATGTATGTATGTATGTATGTATGTACAGCATAATAGTTATTCACGCTTCATGGCCCTAAGCAGTTGAATTTGCATTCCTCATTTAAGAATCCATTGATTTTAGAGCGCCTGCCCCACGGCGGCTGACTGATACCTGTTGGCTCGTACTCCATGATGTTGCCAACAACAACAGCAACAACAACAGCAACAACAAATATAAACTTTGCCCGCACAGCATCAAGAGGCTTGCCTCATCCTCAGGCAGTTCCAGTTCCGCTTGAAGATGCGCTCTCAATTTAAGCCCCTCTCAGAAGCCCGCAGCTTAGTTTCACTCAGCCAGCACTACTAATAAAATATCGGACCATATTTTAGTTTTGCTGGGGGTAGAGGATATTCCATATGCTAATACCTATGCCCCATCGGTTTGCCCATTTTAGTTTATTTTGGCAGAACTTTCGACTCCTGTCAGAGCATTGGATAATCCCACCCAGCTACGCTCCCAACTTCCATTTGCGATTCGTCAGCTACAGCAGCAGCTTGAAGAACGCTGACATTGGGCATTACCGACTGCATAATACTCACACGCAGCGAGATACATTTTGCGAGTTGCCACGCCCCCAAAAGGCGTAGTTATAACCACCATATATGATTAAGTTTAGCTTGTAAATATTTATCAAAAATTTCAATTAAATTTTTCTACCCTGCCACGCCCTTAGTGGGCGCATCGCGAATGCCTTGGTACTTTATCTGACGAGTCTGTATATGAGTCTTATGTACCACATTTCCAGTCCTCAGACCGACAGACGGACGAACATGGCAGCAAACCAATATGCTCGTTTCGCTCTCGTGAATGGGCATCAAAACACTCGCAAAGTTTGTCTGCGCAAATTTTGATAAATTTTGTATTTGTTTTGTATATTTTGCCAGTTGCCAGTTGTCGGTTGTCGGTTGTCAGTTGGTGGTAGCTGCTGTTGCTGTTGTTGCTGTTGTTGTTGTTGTTGTTGTCGCACAATTAAGCGATAAGCATGCTAAATACACAATGCAGTTAGAATTCTGGGTATGGGTCGCCTAATGGAAACACCACAAAAATGTAGCATGGAAAGACACAAAACACGATGTTTCCGCTGCTCAATAAGAAAGTCGAGTGGCAAGTGGCAAGTGGCGAGTGGCGAGTGCGGAAAATGGAAAATGGGGGAAATGGCGCACATGTACGTAGCAGGCAGTTCGGTTCGGCTTAGCCCATTGAGATGAAGATATTCACTTGAAAACTCATTAGTTGGAATTATAATTAGGCAATTATTAGGTTTTTAATTTGTTGTTGTTGCTCTGCCTCCTCTCTCTATCTCTATCTCTCTCTCTCTCTCTCTCTCTGTGTGTGTGCGTTTTACTATTATTATTTGCTTTATCATTATTATTATTATTATTATTATTATTATCATCATCGCTCGCCTAGCTGTGCAAACAGTTGCCAATTATTCCCATTTAAATGGCCCATACGTTCTCAGCGGCCTCAACTGGCGAATTTCGCAATTTCCATGTTAATTGCAAATTGATTGAATTGATTGACAGCAAAATGGGAGTAAATAAGAGATTTAGCCACGGCAATTATAGCAAATATTTTCTTAATTCCATAGGGATGTGCCTTTGTTTATTGAATTTCATTTTTATTCTGTAATTATTTACATATGTATATATTTCTTTAATATTATACATCAATATTTATATAAGCCAATTGGTCAAACTGATTACCACTCGCATAATCTGTAAGTCAAGCAGTCAGTCTCTCAGTTTATTAGTCAATCCTGAATTGCTCAATTAGCTAGTCACTGAGTCAATCAACCAATGCCATTCAATCACTCTCAGTCAGTTAGTTAGTCAACTAATCAGTCAATCAGTGTTGATTACTCAATATCAGTCAATCAGACAATATTAAGTAAAGTCAATCCCCCTTACATAACGTTGTCATTCAATGCCCATCAGAGTCAATCAGTCAATGTCAATCAGCCTATTAGTCATGAAATATTCTTCAGTCAATCGGTCATTGCCAATCAGTCATTCAATCAATCAGTCAATCAAACATTCCATCATCAGTTAACGTCAATCACATAATGTCAATTAGTGTCAGTCAATCAGCTGACAGCTAGACAATATCAATTGGAGTCAATCAGTCATGGTGAGTTTATGCTCACCTATTAAACAGTCAATTAAAGTTGCTGAATCAATCAATTAGTCAATCAATCAATGTCAATCATAGTCAATCAGGCATTGAGAATCTATGTTCACCTATCAAGCAGTCAATTAAAGTGGCTCAATCAATAAATTAGTCAATCAGTCAATGTCAATCGGTCAGTCTGGCAGTTATTTAATGCCATTTCATATAGTCTGTCATTCAGTTAGTTAGTTTGTCATTCAGTCAATGTCCATCCATCAATCAATCTGTCAGTTTATGATAACTAACATTCATCAATCAGTCTGTTAATAAGTCAATGACAATGTAAATATTTTAACACGAGTATGTTTAGTCACGCAATGTTCGTCAATCAAGCCGTCTAGGATAGATGATTGAATGCAGTCACCGTACATCAGTCAGTCAATTAGTCAATCTGCCAGCCAATATCAATCAGTGAGTGGCAATCAATCAATGTCACTTAACTTAGACAATCACTCATCCGTCAGTCACTCAGTCAGTCAGTCAGTTAGTCCGTTAGTTGTTGTCAATCCACGTCAATCAATGTCAATAGCCGTCCCATTGACAATTTCGAAATGAAAGACCCGAGTGAATCGATCTTAGCTGTAAATTAGAGCAGCGAGCTCAGGGCGCTAGATAATTGAGAGTTGGCTTCGCTGCGCGCTAAATAAAGTGTGTACAAGTGTGCGGGCATTATTTCAATATTATGAATAGAACGTAAGTGCCCCAATGTGAGTGCGCTGAAGTGCTGAAGCAGCTCGTATCACGTACCAATGCCAGCGAATAAGCCCGACCGCAGAGTGAGTGAAAGCTCAAACAGAGCTAAATAAGGCAAAAGGAAAAGGCGACGCCGACGAAAATAATTCCCAACCAGAGAGGCTTCACTCTGTATATAGAGGTGAACTGTCTGTGTGTGTGTGTGTGTGTGTGTGTGTGTGTGTGTGTGTGTGTGTCGGGTAATAATCTTATCTTTAACTCGACAGAAACAGAAGCCGTTGCCGTTGCCGTTGCCTGTGACCAGCGACTGTAAAATCAGCAACTGCGACGGCGACGGCGACGGCGACGGCGACGGCGACAACGGCTGCTGTAGCTGTCGTTGCCATTGTACGGTAAATGTGCGTACCACAGTCAAAGGCGCTGTGTACATGCGTGTGTGTGTGTGTGTGTGTGTCAAGAGTACCGCGATTTCCATATGGCGTCATTTTGCTGGCTGTCATGACGGCGACGGCTTCTGCTGCTGCCGCTGCCGCTGCTGCTGCTGCTGCTGCTGTTGGTTTCTTACAATTGAAATTTATAATTATTCAAATCGGATTTAAATACAGAAAGACACACACACACACACACACTCACACACACACACTGAAGCCATGGGCCCTCTTCGAGCTGACAGACTTTAGTTTTGAGCCAGAGCAAAGGCAGACGCAGCGCCGTCGGCTATAAAATAAAATAATCAAAATTATAGGCTGCTTGAAGAGGGCGACGCAACGCCAGCATTGCGTGAGTGGCGAACGGGGCGTGGCAGCGATAAACGTGACGATGGCAGACAGGACAGAGCAGGCAGGTGCATGCCGTCAGTCAGTCAGCCAGACGAGAGCTGCTGAGCTGCTGAGCTGCTCTTTGCTTGCCGTTTCCTGTCCCCTCATACGCTCGCTCTCGCTCTCTCTCTCTCTCACTGTTACTCCCTCCCTCTCCCACACTCAGTGACAGCGGCAAAATGTATGAAAATTAATTCATTTTGAAGCGTTAAGATTCTTTACGCGCTAATGAGTCGAAGTATGTGTACCCACACACACACACACACACACACACACACACACACACACACACACACACACACACACACACACACACACACACACACACACACACATTGACATTGAGCAGCTGCTTGTGCTTGGCAACATCAGGTTTTATGACCTGCTTGGCCGCATTTGCGCTGCGGTTGCCAACTGGGCGTGGCAGCGCGCGGATAAGCGCCCAAGCAATTCTCAGCCATGGCCGCCATTTAACCAAAAGCCGCCCGAAACCAGTTGCGAGCCCCGTAAAGCCGCCACAGAATAAAGCAGACGCATAAAATTATGAAGCCCCAGCGCCACACGTCACACGCGCTCACGCCCCATGCCACGCCTCAGCTGATGGGAGGAGATCCGCCTCTCGCTTAGATCTCCCGGATATTGGCCAAGCCCTGGCATATGGCCAGCGGATAATGGGAGCTCCTCTGGTCAGCTTGGGATATGCCAGGCGAGTCGCTTCTTCTAACCAATAATTCTAAAGATTGGATTGTTTGGGTACAGGGTATCTCCCAGTCAAGCAGTCTCGACTAGAGCACTCTTATTTCTTAATTCCCTCTCTAATATTTACCTTTCTCTTGTTATAAAATATTTTCATTTTGAATCCTTTAATATTTATTTTCAAATTCATCAATTCACATTTCCTGGCTTTCATAATTCCATATTTGGCTGTGAATTGGGCTGTCCTGGCCTACCCACCTTGGGTTGCTGATATTCTTCAATTCCCAGTGCTTAATGTAGAGATTATTAAATTGAAGTTTGGTTAGCTGTTACCTAAATGAGGTATACGTATCTCCACATATGTAGGCTGATGAAATCCTGAATGACATAAGATTCAAACACAACAGCTTTATTCAAGATTCTTCAATCAAACCGAACACTAAGTACTAATCTCATACCGAACACTAAGTACTTATCTCATATAAAATACTTACCTTTGACACTTATTATCCTTATAGACAGAGCCCAGACTTAAGTCTAAGCTGATATTCTAATCATTCTGCACTTTTATGCACACATACATACACATTCATCCACCCGCACGCATAAGCCTGCGCTCTGCTAACTGCGCAGTAAGCAGCGACTGCGCTTGGGCTGCGCTGCAGTGTGGGCAATATTATGAGAATTTATTTGTTGAATAATTTCTTTTGTAGACATACGATCTTAATGAAACTTTCAGAGTGTAATTATATGATAAATATGTGTGTACATTCCAAAGCACAAGTCTCTAGTACTTGAAATTTACAAATTGTGGGAGAAGGGGGCGTGGTATCCAAAATCTGTGAATTACAAATTCTTTATATCCAATAACTTTATATAAAACATAAATTTGAAAAAAATTTTAAAAATGTTCAAATTAGGCTGAAAAAACTAGATCAATTTTTCGATTATTCTCGATAAAAAAGTTATCGGACGATTTAAAAGCAAATTCGTACTGCGTATGGTACTCACGAGTATGCATGCCAAATTTCAGCTCTCTAGCTCTTATATCTTCTGAGATCGACGCACTCATACGGACGGACGGACGGACGGACAGACGGACAGGGCTATATCGACTCAGCTCGTCGCGCTGATCAAGAATATATATACTTTGTGGGGTCTGCCACGCCTCCTTCTGCCCGTTACATACATTTTCACAACACCATTATACCCTGATTTCCCATTTTCAATGGGTTCAGGGTATAAAAAGGAATAAATAAAAAAATATTAATGTATAAATAAATAAAAAATAAAAAAATAAATTAAAAAAAATAAATAAAATTAATAAATAAATTCAGGGTATAAAAAGGAATAAATAAAAAAATATTAATGTATAAATAAATAAAAAATAAAAAAAATAAATAAAAATAAATAAATAAAATTAATAAAAAATAAAATAAATATATCAATAATTCAATAAATAAATAAATACATACAAAAATAAATAGATAAATAAAAAAATAAATAAATTAGTAAAGAATATTTAAAAAAATAAAATAAAGAAATAAATGCAAAATCGAATTTCTCATAAATCTCAGCTGGCTGACAGCGAAGCTCTATATATTTCGCTTGGCTAACAGAAACTCAGTTAAGCCGCGAAAAACGGTCAATTTCAACGTATGCCAGCAAAGCTCGACAGCTCGATTAGGGCAGATTTCCTTGAGAGATCTGTGGGCGGGGCTGGGGCTGGTGCTGGGGTTGAGCCGCAACTGCGATCCACGGCCAAAAGACTTCAAATCGATTCGTTTTCCAATTGGCTTTCTGCTTTAGCTGCTGGAGCTACACACACACACACACACACACACACACACAGCACACATTTTGCCTGCAAGGAGTGCTGCGCCTTGGCCTGGCAGCGACAGATGGAGCAGGCAACGGCCCACAGTGCTGCTAAAGATACTTGGACAAGCTTTGGCGTTGCGTTTTTCGTCGCTGGCTATGAAACAGATAAATTGCAAAAGTTTTTCCCAAATATTTTCACAAGGCGCTGCTGCTGCTGGTGATGGTGATGGTGGTGCTGGTGGTGGTGCTGGTGGTGCTGGTGGTGCTGCCGGCAGGAGGAGCCCGAGTATGAGGCAGTCGGCAAAGATTGGGCATTGAGCACGTGGTTTGGTCCACACAAAAATGGATCGTCTGGTGGGCATAGCGCAAAAATCTGCAATAAAATTTTACCAATAAACTTTAGACGCACACACACACACACACACACACGCACATACACATACAAACACATGGCAGCAGTTGCGGATATGCGGATGTAGACAGGTGAAACTTTTTTGAACTATACTAAATTATTGTAGTTGCCGGAAAAAGTTTGCCCGCCGCTTGCCGCACGCACTACAGCAACAACAGTGACAGCAGCAGCAGCAGCAGCAACAACAACAACAACAACTGCGACAGCAACAACAACAACAACTGCCATATACACTCACACGTGTGTTAACCCTTTCCTGTATGCCATGCTGGCGTGTTGGGACGACGACGCACCTTTTGACATGCCCACGAACAGACAGACAGAGAGAGACAGAGTGAGAGAGAGAGAGAGGGAGAGAGCGTGCCGTGGGCTTGTAAGTGCCGCAGGAGTTGCGTTTGCCATGGCAGATAACGCTGCACATATGCGAGCGAGCAAGACTAAAGCTATAAAATGCGGTTAACTAATGGCAGGGACTGTAGCATCAACACCCGCAACCACCCGCAACCACCCAACCAGCGGCGTGACACCACTCGAAGCGAAGGCTTTGCCCGCTGGACCGTGGCAGTTATTAACATTGAGCGGCAAAGGGTTGAGCGGCACGTGCGGAGACTGTGATTTTAACAGTGAGTGCGTGAGTATGGGTGTGTTGGTGTGGGTGTGGGTGTGAGTGGGTGGGTGGGCGTGTGCGTGTGTCTGCAACATTTCATTGCACTCAGTGTTTTGTTGTTGTTGCTTGGGTAACATTTTTTTGCCGCCATGTCCAAAGTGACAAATGTGCCAAACTTGTGCGAATTTCAGGATGCAGGATGCAGAATGCAGGGCGCGGGACGCGGGGTGCGGAGTGCGGGTTGCGGAATGCACAATGACAATGCCAGGCGCAGAGCAGCAGATGCGACAAAGCCAGGCCCCTAGCGAAAGCTCGCCGTGCAACTCACTTCGGTGCTAAGTTTTTACGCTCTCAAGGTCGCTGTCCGTCCGTCCGTCCGTCGGTTCGAGTGACCTATTGAAAAGTTTGCGAGTGCAAAGCCCCGCACGGAAGACCAGAAATATGATGTTTTTAGTTAGCTGTCCCATGGCATAGCGGGCTTAATTTATTGATTCGCCGGAGCTGCACGCCGGAGCTGTGAGCAGTGCACGGCGTGCAGTGGCCAGAGCTGAAGGATGTGATTTGTGTAATTTGCGGGCGAAGCCAAGTCCGATTGCCTTACAACTTATTGGTGTAATAATATCTCTCTCACTCTCACTCTCACTCTCACTCTCACTCTCACTCTCACTCTCACTCACTCTCACTCTCACTCTCACTCTCACTCTCACTATCTCCCTCTTCCTCTTTCCCTCTCTCTCTCTCTCTCTCTCCTTCTCATTCTCTCTCTCTCTCACTCTCACTCTTTCCCTCTTCCTCTTTCCCTCTCTCTCTCTCTCTCTCCTTCTCATTCTCTCTCTCTCACTCTCACTCTTTCCCTCCTCCTCTTTCCCTCTTCCTCTTTCCCCCTCTCTCTCTCTCTCTCCTTCTCATTCTCTACCTCTCCTACTCTCTCTCTCCCTCTCCCTCTCTTGACACACACACCAATTGCAATGGGCTTACCTGGCTACTTTCTGCTACGGCTACTTTCAAATAGTCCTGCGTCCGGGCCGGAGTCTGTGAGAGCCGCTGTTTCGTGGCGCAGGCTTTGCTGCCTAGCCAAAGTTTGCCCACTATCAAAATCAAGCAACTAATATGTCTTTCATATAATTTATGTGTGTGAGCCGCATAAAATCCGCAAAACCAAAGTCCACGCCCCAGCAACGTGCGACGCTGCAGCCCGTCAACAGCAAACCAAGTGACACCAACAACAACCGGGAGCTGCTCTCCCTCTCCCTCTCCCTCTCCCTCTCGCTCTCCCTCTCCCACTCCCACTCTCTGGCTTACACACGCTGGTAAGAAAACTTTCTTAGTTGGCACACAGGGCACGTCCGCCTGTGGATACAATATGTCATTGTGGCTCCCAGCTCCTCGCCACATGAGTGGCCCACATGAGGCTTACGGGCGGGCGGTCCCCGCTGGAGCACTTGGCTTGTAACATGTGTCACTCGCGTCTCTGCGCCTCTCCACTTCGCCGGACGGTCAACGGCGACGCTGCCCGGCGTGCGTAGAGCCACGCTGGATGGATGGATGGCGGCATGCAGCGCTTGTTGACAGCACTTACGGCCTCAAGTACGGCGTATAAATTTTTGCATTCCGCCAGGCTAATATCTGGGAGTTGCGCCTGCCACCTGCGGCCCGTCTTAGCTTCTCCTCTCTCACTCTCTCACCCTCTCACCCTCTCCCCCTCCCACTCTGTGTCACAGTTGGCATGCAAATCCTAAAACAATCACTTAAAGTTATACGTGCGGAAGGGTCACACTTCCCATTGTCCCGGGCTCCTGCTGCTGCTGCTGCTGCTGCTGCCGAGCAGAGCGCGTCTTAAATGCTTGGCGCTTACTTCATTTGCCTCGGCTATTAGCCTCGCAGGTACTATTCGAGTGACTGGACGGGAGTGGAGCGACTCATCAAATATTTAGAGCTCAGCTGAGCTGAGCCGAGCTGAGTCCTAAATAAATTGCCATTGCTGCTGCGGTTTACGATTCGCCAGACTCGAGTTCCGATTTGATTTCAAATTTGAAATTTGAATTTTTAATTGGACTTCGACTCTATCTATATGTGGATCTAGATGATTATGTTTAATGTCAACTATTAAAAAGTTGCTTAACGACCTACTTCTCTCGTCATTTCTCAAGAGAAGTCTCACAATTTGCAGCCGTATCGTGTTTTGTGTTGTGTCGCCTGCAAAATGTTTTTTTCATAAAAATGAAATGGCTTTTTTAAAGAAGGAAGTGGCTTTTCGGGGAAATTAACCTATTAAAAGTGTTTTGCAAGAGTATAGAGCATAGAGTATAGAGATTAGAGTATAGAGTATAGAGTATAGAATATAGAGTATAGAGTATAGAGTATAGAGTATAGAGTATAGAGTATAGAGTATAGAGTATAGAGTATAGAGTATAGAGTATAGAGTATAGAGTATAGAGTATAGAGTATAGAGTATAGAGTATAGAGTATAGAGTATAGAGTATAGAGTATAGAGTATAGAGTATAGAGTATAGAGTATAGAGTATAGAGTATAGAGTATAGAGTATAGAGTATAGAGTATAGAGTATAGAGTATAGAGTATAGAGTATAGAGTATAGAGTATAGAGTATAGAGTATAGAGTATAGAGTATAGAGTATAGAGTATAGAGTATAGAGTATAGAGTATAGAGTATAGAGTATAGAGTATAGAGTATAGAGTATAGAGTATAGAGTATAGAGTATAGAGTATAGAGTATAGAGCATAGAGTATAGAGTAGTATACTATACTAGAGTGCCTAGTTATATTCAGGATATACAATATTTATTTTTAGTAGGGAGTAAATGGAAGTTGAGGCTTTGTTGCTTGGGTGTTGGTGGTGAAAAGTTGACAATGGAAATTGCGATAAGCCACTCAACGTGTGATGCGGTCGGGTGCGGTGGGTGGGGCACGGCACAATCAATGCACCGCTGACCAGCTGACGAATTTGCCGTGCGGCACATTAATGCGACTAATGGGCAAAGTTTTATGCCTGTGCAACACTTGAGGCATTCTCGCCTCGAGTGCCAGCAGCGAGCAGCGAGCAGCGCAATTCGCTTTAATACGCGGCGCACTTAAAGTGCGACAGGAGTTGGCGATGTTATAAAATTATGCTGCGAGCCGAGCCGAAAGAGAGGCCACGCACCACGAGAAAGAGCGACAGAGGAAGCGACAGTAAGAGAGAGAGAGAGAGAGAGAAAGAGATAGTTGTAAAGCGTGATGGGGGCGAGGGCGAGCGGGGCGAGCAGGAGTGCGCAGCTTAAGAGAGCGCAAGCGAGTCGCTTATCAGCCAATGGCCCAATGTTGACAATGCTGACCTGTCCAAGACGCAGCAACAGCGCCCAGGAGCTTGTCAGGCTTAAGGATATCCAATGTTTGGGCCTACAACTAGCTGCTCGAGCTGGCATTGTTTGGCGGCATCCTAGCTGAAAGAGAAGAGAATCTGGCTTCGTGTGCGATTTGAAATTCGAAAGGTTTTCGCACCAATCGGCAGCAGGAGGCGCTCGGCAGCTCAGCTGGTTCGGCTCGCTTGGCTCGCCTGGCTGTCGGCTGTCGGCTGTGTCGGTTACTGGCGCGGCTCCTGTCGGCTGCTTGGCCAACTAGACTCGACAGTTGGTTATGAAATCTCAACGTGTTCGCACGTGCCGCACGGAGCACGCAGCAGCAGCCAACCAGCCATCAGTTCAAGCAAATATCACAAACTCAAACTCACAACAGTCGCAATGAAACATCAAAACTGTCAACAGAACAATAAAACCTAAAATTTAAAAAAAAATAAAATAATAATAAAAGTAAAAATAAAAATATAAAAAATAAACAAATAAAAAAGAAATACAAAATAAACCCAAAAGTCTAAAAACTAATATAAACAAACAGCATAAAAAATACATCCAAGTTTCATGAACTCATCTCAAATTCGAAAACCATATTCAGTGTCTGGAGAATCGTCGCCGAAATTCAAATCGTTATCAATCAAATCCCAATCAGCTCAATCAACACGCTGCGTGCCAAGTTTATAAACAACAAATATTTAACCGAGTTTTCAGTTTCAAATCAAACCGTCGGCAATTAAATCATCCCGTTCTTGTTGGTTCGTTCGTTTGTTTGTGTGTGTGTGTGTGTTTTTTTTTTAATTCTTTGAGACAATTTTTTTTTTTTTTTTTTTTTCTTGTTGTAAAATATAATATAACAATAAGTGTGAAGTAAAGTGTATGTTGAAATCTGAAAAGTCTAAAAAGTAAATGTGGCTAAGGGCGCCAGAGCCAAAGCAAGAAATTTGAATTGAATTTGAATTTGAATTTGAATTTGAGTTGAAATGTGTGCGAAAATATTTCGGATCTGAGAGATCGCCTCAAACTTGTGAGTGCAATTCCAAGGCGCGCAATGTAAGTATTACTGCTCAAGTAATCTAACTATCTAATCTAGAAGTTATTATATGGATATACATGAAATTTGTAGAGAGTATATGAATTGATGTGACGAATGAATATTCTGAAAACCGAATTTGCTTAAAAGTAAATCCATTTTTAAAGTGTTTTTCTGAAAATGAATTTGTTGAGGGCTCAGTCAAATAGCATCAAAATTAAGCTTTGATTTAAAGGTTTTTTTTTTTTTTTTTTTTTTTTTTTTGACTCATTCACGAAAGTGAAATAGGTATTTTGGCTTTAACCCTCTTGCTATTGAATTAGAGACTTGAAAGTCGGAACATATACTCGTGTATACCCTTGATTGATAAAGTGTCAACAATTTTCAAATACGCCCACTAGGGGCGTGGCAAGGCAGAAAATGCATTGCCAGGTATCTCAGAAACTCTGATAGTTGAAGTGCCAGATATTTGTCATTTGGAATGTTCGCGTTGACAATGCAAGACCAAAAAGATATGGTGAATATATCTACGCCTATTGGGGAAATCGAATAATTTTCATCCTCTAAAGTATAAGAGATAGAAATAAAATAATTTATGTATAGACCAAGTGGGCGAAATGGAAAATGGATTTGTCAGCGTTTGGGCTGTGAATGAGTATTCTGCAGTCGGTCATGCTCAACTGAAACGTTCAATAATTTAGGTAATGCAAGACAGTGAAATTAATGGACAATTATTAATGGAAATTAATGACATACGTACAAATCTAAAATTAGTTAGAGTAGTTTCAATTTATAAAAAAAAGTCACCATTTTTTTCTAATCTATATATTTTGGAAATGTATCTAATTATCATAAAATAAATGAAATAAGAAGCATGATAATTTAAAGAAATGAATTAGTAATAAAATATAAAACAATAATAAATTCATGTATATAAAATATAATAAAAATCATTAATTACAATTAAACAACATATGCGATGCATTTCATTTATAATGATTTATTTATTAATATTTTCCTTTTAATTTTAATTTTAATTTTTTTAATTCCTAATAATAATGCTTATGATTTATCTTTAAATGTTAATAAAATATTAATAATAAAAAAAGAGTATTTAATTCATAAGTAAATGAAATGTATATATTAATAAATTACAGAATAAATCTTAGAAAATAATAACACTTAAATAATAATAATTAAATTAATACATAAATATATAATAATATATAAACTTTATTTATTTGCTAATTCATTTAGTGAATAAATAAAACGTATATATTTATCAATTAAATAATTCAATGAATTTTATTTTTTAGATTTATTTATTAAATTATATCTTTATTAATTTCGATATATATTTAATTGATAAATCATTAATTTATTAATATTTTCTATATATTTATTTATTTTATATATTTTTTTTTATATTGCTAAATTATTTATTATTTATATTTGTTATATATTTAATTAAAAAATAATTTATTTATTTTTCTGTTTCACTTATTTTATAATGTAATTCTATGCACTTTCAAATTAAATAATTATTTTTTATATGTTTCTGAATTTTTAACTTTATAATTTATTTATTAATTTTGAAAAAATTTGGATAATTTATCATTTATTTAAATTGACTTATTTATATCTACATTTCCAGTTGCTTCCATATACATAACTAACATACATACACATTTTTAAAATTCCGAATATAACGGAACTTGAAACTGAATTAGTGCCTGCAACTAAGCAATTCATTATGCAGTTAGTC
The DNA here is from genome assembly GCF_018153725.1 of Drosophila mojavensis. Lineage (NCBI taxonomy): Eukaryota > Metazoa > Arthropoda > Insecta > Diptera > Drosophilidae > Drosophila > Drosophila mojavensis. The sequence continues at coordinate 23,901,892 of NW_025318667.1, read as the reverse complement.
GCAGCTGCCTCGTAATTGTGTTAAAACTTTCAGCCAACATTGTCAGCTTCTTGGCGCTGAATGCAAACGTGCAACAAATCGTGGAAATAGTGAAACGAAAAAGGCTAAAAATGTTAGCGATTTGCTGGCAAAATGTTAATGTAGCAGAGGCTAGAGAGAGAGAGAGAGAGAGAGAGAGAGAGAGAGAGGGAGAGATAGAAAAAAGATAGCCGAAAGATGGCCGAGGCAGTTGGCGGCGATAATAAATAGTCATATCGATGGCCGGAGCTGGGCTGGGCGAGCAGACGGCAAATCTCTTATGGCAAACGCTGTTAATATGGCTTTTAGTTGTTCTGCTGACTGAGGCTGAGGCTGGGGCTGGGGCTGAGGTTGGGGCTGGGGCTGGGGCTGAGACTGGGGCAAACATCTGCGGCATGTGCTTAAGTTAATTATTATCAATTAATAGCTAATCACGATAAATGTGCATGAAAACGGGGCCAGCAGCAGCAACAACAACAACAACAACAACAACAACAACAGCAACTGGAATGGCGCAGCTAAATGGGCCAGGGATGGGCGGAGTCGTGCGTGGTGTGAGTGTGGGCCTTGTTTATGCTGGAATGGCTGGCACGCAACAAATGGCCCTGACAGCAGTAAGACATGCTGCCCCGCCAGCACATCCTGTTGATTTGTCACACGCGGCGTATGAACAATGCCGTGGCTGGTAATTAAAAATACGCATACGCACCGCGCGCCAGTTGTCAAGATATATGAGAGATATATGGCAGTCGCGCAGCGCACAGCGCACTGAAATAGAGTGAAAACAATGCCAGAGACAACAAAACATACTACACAATGGATAGACAGAAGCTCGAGCGTGTAACAAGTGATTGGGTTTGTCTCACGCCCCAGCTTTACGTCTGTCGTGTGTGTGTGTGTGTGTGTGTGTGTGTGTGTGTGTGTTTGTGTGTGACAGTCTGCGTGTGTGTGTGTGTGCGTGTGCATGTCTGACAGTGTCAGATTGTATGTGGGTGAGCGCGTCTGCCTGCCAGCGATATTGTCGCACACCCACAGCACAAAATACTCCAGCGCGACTTAACTCCAATGCTCCCTATGCCAGCCGACATTGTTCTCCGCAGCATCGAACCATCGCTTTGCCATGTTCCCGTTTCTATTTCCACTTCCTCATCTACTCCGCCTTCACTTCCATTTCCACTTCCACTTCCACTTCCACTCAGTCAGTCAGACAGGTAGTTAAACTTAGCCAGCAGCTTAATTGCATTTGCTCTGAACTATAATTTCGTTTACCTATAGCATTGAGCTGAGAACCTTTCGAGCTCTGATTGATTTGCCAAGCTACAGCTGGAAGTGTTTCAATATAGCTAAAGACAAGCTGGAACATTGCTGGGTAGAAATTGAAGGACAAATGACCCTACATGAGATGCTCAGGGCTCAGGGTCGGTGATATTCGGGTATATCCTAGTCAGGGTATATCGTCGTCGGGTATTTCCCAGTCAGATATATCCTAGTCTGGTGTATTCTTTCCGGGTATATCTTAGTCTGGTATATCGTATCGTATTCATTGGGTATATTCCAGTCGATTATATCCTGGTCTGCTATATCCTAGTCAGGTGTATGCTAGTATGTTCTATCCTAGTCGAGCATACCCTATCATACGCCATTAACATTATTATTATTTTTTCTTAAACGCAGCAAGCATTTGGGCTGCTCATCAGTTCATCAGTTTTTTGTGTGTTGAGTAGTTACAATTCTTACGGAATAATTTTAATAAATTTTCTTTGAAAATCCACAATAAGCTAATGCTCCGCCAGCGTTAATCCAGTTCGCAACAAACAGGAAAGTATTAAGAGCCGCTGAAAGCATAGCCAAGCCAAGCCAAGTCAACAGCAGCAGGAGCAGGAGCAGCCACAACACCAACAACAACACCAACAACAAGCAGGAAACCCGAATCAGACCGTCTAATCATTGAGGCATATAGGAAAATGGCCAACATGTCGGTGTTACGGATCAAGCGAGAGCTTGGCGAGGTTATGCGAGGCGACGAGATCGTACAGGGCATGATCAAAATCGAACTGCTCAATGACAATTGGACGGACCTGCGCGGCGAGATAACGGGACCGAAGGACACGCCCTACGAGGGCGGCAAGTTTGCCCTGGAGATCAAGGTGCCGGAAACGTATCCGTTCAGTCCGCCCAAGGTGCGCTTCACCACGCGCATCTGGCATCCGAACATTTCGATCGCTACCGGCACCATCTGCCGGGACATACTGAAGGACAATTGGGCAGCGGCGATGACCCTGCGAACGGTGCTGCTCTCGCTGCAGGCCCTGCTGTCCGCCGCCCAGCCGGACGATCCGCAGGACGCGTGCATCGCCTACCAGTACAAGGCCAAGCACGATATGTTCCAGCTAACGGCCAAGCACTGGACGAACGTTTATGCAGGCGGGCCGCACGCCTCTACCGAGTGCAACACGAAGGTGCAATACCTCAAGGAAATGGGCATAGATGAGCACGAGGCACGGACCATACTCTCCAAGGAGAACTGGAATCTGGAGGGCGCCACCGAGCGGCTATTTCACTGAGACACTGACCCATTCAGGCAACTTAAATTCGAGCTACAGCTGTCCAAGCTGTTTGGACAAGCCATATAAATTCTAGCCCACCAATCACCAATCAATCAATCAACCCCATCAATCAATCAGTCAGGCAATTCTACATCAGCGGAGTTCCCAAATTCCGGTTTCGAGCATCCACAGCTGTTGCAGGAAGAGCCCAACTCCATTTCTAAATAACGCATAGGTTTCAATGAGTTTTGTAAATTTTTATCCTTTTATACTTTTCCAAATCCCATTCTTGTGTAATACAAATGTATGTATGTATATATAGAAGTATGTGTAAGATTATTTCCAGGCGCCAGGTGAGATGACAACTTTAAATGAGACTTGCATTCGCTTGAGGCACATTTCAAGCTCATTTAGAGCTCTGAGTAAAGTTTTCTTTAAGCTCACTTTGAGCTGCCTTGAAAGACGCTTAAAGCTTAATTGAAGCTAGTATTGAGATTAAAGCTCACTTAAAGCCAAGGCTGGCACAACCCTTAGAGCTTGTAGCTTTACTTCAAGCTCACTTAAAGCTTGCTACAATGTAACTTGCAGCTTACTTCATGCCCACTTGAAACTTATTTCAAGCTAAGCTTTACTTAAAGCCTACTTAAAGTGAGTTGAACGCTCTGAAAGCGCACTAAAGTCTACTCTTGAGCTTATGAAATGTCCTAAAAGCTAACATAATCATAATTTAGAGATATCTTATTTTACATATCTTTCAACAGAGACTTGCTGAAAGCTTTATTTAAGAGTAAAGCTCACACAAAGCTAGCTCGTATTTCTTAGCTTGCTTTCCTTTGCATACAAGTGTTTTTTTCAGGTGAATTTATATTATCGCGCATTTATTTATTCTAGTAATATCATAATGAAGTTGACTTAACGCCTAGCTAAAACTACATAAAAGCTAAACGATTGTATTTTCTACTTCATTTAGCTTTTATCTTCTATGAAATCTATGGAATCACAACCTTAAGCTTGATTAAAGCTGACAAATAATCTTTGATTTAATGAGTAATGCAAAAGTGCACGTTATACAAACTTGTTGCTCTCTTAAAGAGCACTTAAAGCTCTGATGTAAAACGTAAAGCTTACGCTTAAAGCTCTATCAAACAAATAATATTCAGCGCTTTTTAAGCCCTACCAATCAGCTCCATAAATTTATATACATTTTTCGTATGCTGACAACTTTGACAGTTCTCCGGGAATGATGTCTACAATAATTGCTCGAATGAAGTGAATGAAATATAAATCAAATAGCTAAATGAGCTTCGCTTTGAGCACAACTTTTGCTAGTTGAAACATTTAATTTACTAATTGAGAATGTGCTATCTCCTGGTACCCAGTGCCAGGGCGACTGCTTGATTGCATTGACTGTGCAGTCGATGGCTTGAAGACTGTGGCAAATGTTCTATTTTCTTAGCAGATGCGAGTCCTGGGAGTCGTGGGAGTCGCTGCTCCTGCTGCAGCTGGGCCTGGGCTGAAACTGTGAGAGCTGTGGGGGGGGGGAGGGCAGCGGGGACCTTAGGCACTGGTGAAAGGAAAACCTGAAAACAATCGCCCTCATTCGCTTCGTTCCGTCAATAAACGACATTTTATTATTTTCTCGACTGTTTGCTGCGCGTTCGGTCTCTGCTTTTGCTTTGCTCAGTCAATGCCCAGTTCCGTCCGCAGTCTCGCTGCTCCTGCTGCCAGTCGTCCCACAGCATTTCATTTTTTTTCTTCCTCTTTTTTTTTTTAGCTTCTTCTTTCTTTCTTATTTTTATTTTTTTTTTTTGTTCTTTTTTATCGTTTCACTTACAAAGCGTCGCGCACTTTACGCTGATTGCGCGCTCTCGCAAACATTTTGCTTGCTTTTTGGCCCCCAGACGGGGCACCCGGATCGGTTTGGCTCGTATCTGTGTCCGGGCACGGTCCCAGGTCCGGCCCCGACTCTGGATCCGGGTCGGTGGGGGTGTCGGCTACTGAACTGCCCTTTGTTTTCAGCCCATGCACGGACAGACACACGGACACACGGACACAGAGCTGTTGGCTGTGACTATAACTGGATACGATTCGATGGCATTGGGTTTATTGTTACTTCCTTTTGCAATTATCCTTGTTAGTCAGTGCGGCCGTCAGCGCACTCGAATGCCCCAAACTTGCAGCCCAGCGCAACTATCGTCATTATCACCAGCTCCATATCATCATCATCATCATCTATAGCAGCAGCAGCGGCATCGTCTGTTGTTACTTTTCTTTTATCTCCGCTGCTTCACTTTGTCCTCCTTTTGCTCAAAATTAGTTAACGGCAAATATCCTGCAGTCCCGCGCCTCAATGACAATGGCTGCTCCATTACTCAGCCCCCAGCCCCACCCAGCCACGCCCATATGCAGCGTGCACTATTTGCATTATTATCGAGATTTACGACTGTGAATAAAGCACTCGCAATTAATTATGAATTCGTGTCTATCGATATATTTAATGGAAACCAAAAGCAAATACAATCGCACCACTTGAGAAATTTAAGACTTTAATGTGGGGGAGAGATGACTGTATAATGAAAGATGTATATATATGATATGATATATATGAAAATGAAATAATAATAATTATATTATATTATATTATATTATATTATACTATATTATATTATTTTATATTATATTATATTATATTAAATTATATTATATTATATTATAATATATTATAAAAGCACTCGGCTTACCCAGAATAGATCAATCTAATTAGTGATTACTTTATTAATAATGAATCAACTGTATTTGGATTATGAATGAGTATTACTGTCTGCCTGACTACGTCATTCTTCATCGACGGACCCCTCTGGCAACCCTATATCTTTTAACAGAGACGGGCAAAATACGGCTCAAGTCAATCACTTGAGAGATATCATATTCAAAATATGAAGTCAACAAATCTAGTTGAATTAAATTAAATGATTAAAAATAAAAAAAAAATTGCATTTATCTTTGATTTAAAGCTGAGAATACGGGCCGCTTTGTAGGGTTGCCAGCTGGATGCATCGAATATGGACAACCCTGTATATATGTATAGATAAGTAACTTAATTCAGATGGCCACGCTTCAGTAACAAATACACATAGGAGAAGGTCGCACATAGCTGATTATACAAAGAGAGAGAGAGAGAGAGGGAGAGGGAGAGGGAGAGGGAGGGAGAGAGACAGAGACAGAGTCTGGTTGAAGATAATGAGGCGTGGAAGAAAAGTGTGGTAGATGCTGTGGCGTTTAATTAAAAGCGTGCGAGAAATGCAACACTTAAGAAGCGAGAAGTGGAGAAAAGGAGAAGTGAAGAGGCGAGGGCGAGGGCGAGTGAACTGTGCGCTGTGCGCCATCGAGCGGAGCTGCAAGCGGCAGCCGAGGCTGCTGCGCTGAGTGCAGCAGCTACTTGCAACGCGCTTGCCGTGCCCCTTGTGGCAGCGATTTCCATTTGGCAAAGCCAAAACCAAATTAAATTAATTAAATTGCAAGAAAATCTGCGCTAAAGCACGTGGAAACGTGAAAAACTCACAAGCTTTGTTGTTGTTGCTGGCAGCGTCAACGGCGTTGAAATTAAATCAGCAGCGCAAAGTCAAATTAAGTAAAAGTTAGGTTAGCTCAACTTAGGTTTGCTTTGAAATCAACGAGGGAGCTGCAAGCGACGTCGCCTGGAGTACGCCGGAACCAGAGCCGGAGCCGGACTCCGAGTGGGTGTGAAAAGTGTTGCATGCCACATAGCTGCCCTTACCTTTTTTTTCACTTTTTATACCCTGAACCCATTTTCAATGGGAAATCAGGGTATAATGGTTTTGTTGAAATGTATGTAACAGGGAGAAGGAGGCGTGGCAGACCCCACAAAGTATATATATTCTTGATCAGGGTGACGAGCTGAGTTGATTTGGCCCTGTCCGTCTGTCTGTCCGTCTGTCCGTCTGTCCGTATGTATGAACGCGTCGATTTCAGAAGATATAAGAGCTAGAGACTTCAATTTTTTTTAAAATGTCCGTAATTACAGCGCGCATATCAAGTTTATCATTAAAAATCGATAACTCATCTCGATATTTTTTTTATCGATAAAAACCCTTATCGAAACCCAGTTATAAAATTATATCTTCTACACCTTTATTGCTAGAGTCTCCAAATTTTTAATGTATGCTTATATGCAATTTATACAATTTCGGTTTTTGTTAAAATTTACCCCCCACCTCTAAATTCACCCCCTCACCCTCACTTTTGTCAAAAGCGTATTTCAAATACTAGAGACTAGTGCTTTGGCAATTACATGCATATTCATGTTATAATCATAATCTAAAAGTTTCATGAAGATCGTACGTCCAGTTATTAAACAATTAAGTTCTCATAGTAAGCGCACACTGCAGCCCATGCGTGTTTATGCATGGTTGCTTGTGTGTGTATGTGTGTGTGTGTATGCGTTTGTGTATGTATGCGTGTGTGTGTGTATGTGTGTCTGTATGCGTGTGTGTGTATGTATGCCTGTGTTTGCGTACGTGCGTGTGTGTGTGTGTGCGTGTTTCTTGTGTAAGCTGAAAGTCGCGAAAAAGTATTGAAATATCTATTGCTCCAAGGGTTCAGGGGATCTCGTAGTCGAGCAGTCTCGACTAGAGCTTTCTTACTTGTTTTTTTTTGCTATTATTTTCTTACACTTTGTTAGCTTTATTTGCTGCTCTCTCTCTCCCTCTCTCTCTCTCTCTCTCACTCACTTCTGCTTTTTTTACAGTGTAGCGCCTCGGCGTTGTTCATGCGATTCGCACTTGACTCAAATCGCGACTCGCTCGACTTTCTATTGCCGTCTCGCTCGCACCGCTGCACATTTTGCAATTAGCGGAATTGTTTCACATTTGCTTGACGCCCGCCCGCCCGCACCGCAGAGCAACTGGACGTCGAATCCAGCCTGCAGTTTATCTGCGGTTGTCACTATTCAGCCTCTATCTCTCTCTCTCACTCACTCTCTCTCTCTCTCTCCCTCTGGTGAGTGTCTTTCGTTTTTAGCTTGGTTTGTCGCTCGGTTGAGCTTGTCTTCCTCTCCCCGCGCTACTCACTCTATCTCCCTCTCTCTCTCTCTCTCTCTCTCTCTCTCTCTCTCTCTCTCTCTCTCTCTTTGCTGTGTTTGCTGTTGCTGCTTGTGTCCAGCATTTTGGTGCCCAGGGGAAGTGCGCTAAATCTTTTAAAACACATCTAAAAACCGCGTGGCACACACACACACACACTCGAGCACACACGCACACACAGAGAGACAAAAGACAAACAGCTTTATGCACTTCACTTGTATTTGGCTACACGCTCTGCCTCTCTCTCCCTCTCTACCCCTCTCTCCCCCCTCTCTCTCTCTCTCCCTCTCTGTCATTCTCACTCGATGTGTGTGCGTGTCCTTCTCTGGTCGAGAATCCTTGCTATCGTTACGTTCCAGCTGTTCGCCATCCTGGCGCTCCGGCGTTTTGGTGCACTCATGTGCATTTTAGTGGTAACCCAGTTTTCGTTTTTAGGTGCTTAAAAGGTTTCCCCATTTGAATGCTGTTTGGCTTTGTGTGGGCGACAAACAGCCAAAAGTGACAAGAGCGAGCGAGCGAGCGAGGGGCGACTCAACTGTTCTCAGTGTGTATGCGTGTGTGTGTGTGTGTGTGTGTGTGAGCAATGGACGGATACGGCTGCGGATACACGGACACACGGACACACGGCAGATAATAGATCTGAGACTGAGCTGAGTTTTAAATCGCTGCCGCCTGCACACAATTTACTTATGTAAGCTCATTTTCAGCAGTTCGGTTAGTTAGAAGACATAAAACTAAGCCGTCGCCAAGAAGGCCAAAATGAAGAAGATGAAGTAGAACTACAGCAATAACAGTAGCAGAGAAAAAAAAAAAAAAAAAAAAAAAAAAAAAGAACAGAACGACGTAGAAAATATTTGTGCGCAAAATGGGAAAATTTTTAGCCGCTAACGAGGCAGCTGGCGGCAGACAACAGGAGGCAGCCGTTTCCTGGCCAGAAATGACATCCTCATCTTCAGCTTCATGCCCAATCCCATTCCTGTTCTACACGTTATCCTGCCGCTGCTCTCTGCTCAAACGAGTTATGCGCATTTGCCCGCGAGCCAAGAGATTTGTGCTGCTCAGTTTCTGCTTTTTTCCCCCATCATATATTTATATAAATATATATATATATATATATATTTTGGTCTGGCCTGACTTGGCTGGTTTCCTTCTGTTTGGCAGCTGCTGCTGCTGCTGCTGCTTCTTCTTCGTGTTTTCGCTTTGGCTTCATTTCTTTTCCGCTGCCAGGCAGCAGAAACTTGCAGCCGAATTTGGAGGCGCAGGTATCCTGTATTAACTGAAAAACCTCAAGGCGTACGTCATTTTGTTTACACAAAATCAGCCAAGTGGAGACAAGTGCTGATGCCAGTCGAGCAGGGAGCGAACCTGCCAGATGTGCCTGTAGATGGCTGCTAGACGATTGCTCCTAATGGCGTTGCGGACCCAGCGTGAGAGCAAGCGAGAGCGAGAGGGAGAAAGAGAATGCCGAAAAAAATCTTGCCAACGTTACGGGCTTTGCATTTGCATAATTATTATTGCAGATGTATATATCTCTGTCTCTATCTCTATCTCTCTATCTCTCTCTCTCTCTCTCTCTCTCTCTCTCTCTCTCTCTTTCTCTCTGTGTGTATGTGTGTTTATGTTGGGCCATCGGAAGTATTTTGAAAGCAACATTTTGCATTTCATTTGCATTTTAACCAAAGACAACCAGCTGATAAGTGCCAATAGAGCCAGACAGAGCAAAGCGTTTAGGACCCAACTCTCAACACACAACACTGAACACTAAAAAGTATACGAAGCGCTAGCAAATAAAATGTTTTTAGTTATGCATTGGGCATATAGCCATTGAGCATATGGTATATGGCAGTTACCATTTACCATTTAACATATAGCATATAGCGTATATCCTAATCCCAATATAGCATCTAAAGTTTCCTCTTTATTCATAAGCAAAATAGCAGAGGCATGGCTCTGCCTTCAATTCGCAATAATTCCTTGAACTGTTATTAACATTGCACTATTAGTGAAATGTAAATATTTTGCATTTTCTGTACATTTAACAGTTGACCGTTTCACAAGTGCTTTACGCTCTGTTCGCAAAGTCAACCGAAAATTAACAAAGTCATTCGCTCTCGCTTTAAGCAAAAGACTTCGTTTCGTTTCTTTATGCTTACATTTTCTGTGGAGCGCCTTGAGTTGAGCAATTCGTGTAACGCTCCTTTGACGAGCATCGTTTAGAGAGCGATACGATTGATGTTCGCACTCGTGCGCGAACAACTCAACACACATGCACACACACACACATGTTTAGCGAAGACAACACCCGCACAAATACCAATGCATGCACAAAAGACGTTTTGCTTCATTTCATTCAACCAAACGGTCAGGGAACAACAAGAGCGAAACGGAACAACAACAATTGTTAGCCGATCACGAAGGTGCTCGTAAAAGAAACGATGCAATCGGTTGCTCTCCGAGTCTTTTCTCAGAGTGTGAGTGAACGTCACTTACATATGTATGTATGCATGTACATATTTGCGGACATTGAGAAATGCTGAACAGTTATTTGCGAGCTACGCTCAAACTGAATTGCCAATGTGCATTTTTTTGTATTGACAATTTCTAGTTGCTTCTCCTCGTCCATTGGCAATGCATAACGAGCCTCTGTGATTGGCCTCAATAGCCATCTCGCTCACACTCTCACGCTGTATGTATTTCTGAGCTATGGGGACATTTGATTATCTCATCGAGGAGCAAAGTCTTTTGTTTCGAACTCTTACAAACTTTATCTATTGGCATTGTTTACAACAGCATGTGGTTTGAGCACAGCGAAGGAGTGTTTTGACTCATTTCCCTGACCCTGCGAATCGCAAATTTCTCGTAAATTTCTTAAATTCTCTCAGGAGGCGGCCGTCCTTCAACAGCTCATGCTTAAATAGTAGCTCCTTCTGGAAGTTTTTTCCTTACATCATTTGATTTTAAGTGCTTTGTTCGTATTGCAGACATACATATGTACATATCTATGTATATGAAATTTACAATACTGATTAAAGCTCTTATGAATTGTGAACCATTGGAGTGTTCCAATGTCGAATCGTTAGATCCTTCAATAACAGTTTCCAACATATTTAAGCCGCTTATTTGTTGACCAGACCTCTCTCTCTCTCTCTCTATCCGTCTCTCTCTTTCCCACTCTCCTCTCTCATTTTCACTCACTCATCATCTGGCTTGTATTTCGTAGAGTTCTGTGAAAAAGCTCTAAGACCTTCAACTCCAAATTGGCTCAGAAACTGAGGTAGATATCATTTTTGTACACATTCGTGAAATGAAAACTTTTAATTGGTTTCATCTCATGTGCCGGTTGCCATGAAAAGCAAATTGACGCGATTTAAGCCTCGTCGCAACACTAAATGACATATCGAGAATTACCAGATCTAATACAAAATGCAGAAGATAGTTATTAAACCCAAACTTTTGTAACTCCTATTAAATTATAAAATTTATTAAATTTAACTAAATAAACATTTAAATATTTAACAATGTTTAGTGTTTAAGTGATTCCTTATATAAGATTAACTGCAGTAATTGAGATATGTGCTTAACAGTTCCATTTACGTGTAACTGTTACACTGTTTATTGATATATTCGACTGACCTAAAGCTATTTGCTTGAACAACAGAAGAGGAATCCAAGGAGCTAGGCGAATGCGAGGGCAGATCGAAAGTATTAATTTCGAGCTGATGCAACAGATTTGTTGTACTATTTGCGGACTGACGAATGAATTGGGAGAGAGAGAGAGAGAGAGAGAGAGAGAGAGAGAGAGAGAGAGAGAGAGAGAGAGAGAGAGAGAGAGAGGGAGAGGATGACAGGGAGGCAGAGGGCAAAAGTCCAGCCACAGTTGTGACATCTCAATCTTGAATGCTGAGTGGATTTCCATAAAAAGTTGCCAGCATGCAGGTTTGCGCCAGCCACAACAGCTGCCCCTGAGGGTGGCACTCGATGTGCCCGGCTCGAGCCATCGCATTGGCATTGGCATTGGCCCTGGCTCTGAATTTGGCTCTGGCTCTGAGAAGCCAAAATGGCAAAGCAAACATAAATGACAATGCATGCCACATTTTTCGCAGTAGCACAAAAATTCCAATTAAGTAGCAGCTGTTGGTAGCTCGCTTTGAAAATTGAACGACGACGTACGAAAGGGTGGTGGGGGGCTGGGCGGTGGCTGGTTTTAGGGAGGAAGGAACCGAACCGAAGCAAGGCTAAACCAAAAAAAAAAAAAAAAAAAAAAGCCTAACCTAACCCATGCCCAAACAAGCGAATCAGAAGCCAAGCAAAAATTGTGTAAAAATGAGTAAAAAGAAAAGCCGAAACGGAACAAGATGAAGAGCAGAGCCAAAAATTGTTGAGTTTAGTTGTGGGGGGCAACGAAACGAAAACGAAAACGAAAATCAAAATGAAAACGAAAAGCAAAAGGAAAATCAAAATGAAAATGAAAATGAAAATGAAAATCAATGTCACTGTGTGCTGAGGCGGCGCTGACAAGTCAACCAGCCAGGGCCCAGGGCCCAAAGCTTTTCGTTTTTGGCTTCTCCTGCTGCCTCCTGCCTGCTGCTGGCTGTCTGCTGCCTGCTGCCTGCTGCTGACTGCCAAGTGCAGAGGGGCTCTCGATCTTGACCACAACAAAGATGCCAGAGCTGAGCGTTGGCCAGGCGGGCATAAAAGTCAGAGGCACTCGTTTGGGCCAGCAGCCACTCCCACTGCCCGCTGGCCATCGCCTCGCCCAATTGGCCAGGCCATTGCCGCCAACATGTTATGTTGGACAAATATTGTGAATATACCCTGTGAGAGTGCACTGCATGGGGTCGATGTGCTGCGCTGAGTAGCTCAATCAAAGACAATTGTTTAAATAAAAAAAATTCGGACTTTCCTGTGGAGAGGTAGTGAGAGGGAGAGAGGAAAAGAGTGATGGGAAGAGTGTGTGGAAATTGTAGTGAAATTCCAGAAAGCTTTCATTTGAAACACTCTCGTAGTGCATAGAATGGGCCAAAGGCTATGGCAGCAGCAGCTGCAGGAGCAGCAGGCAATGCTCTGCCCCTGCTTGGCCATGTGTATGTTAATGTGGCCATGATACGAGTATTATTCCAGCAGACATCAATTCGGAATCAGTTTATTGTAAAATCATCCGCAGCTGCCTTTGGATTGCTAGAGACAGGCTGGCGAATTTCGAATTTATAATTGGCGAACAGAAGGCATTGACAGGCGGCTTCGACTAGACATGATGAGCATGGAGATACCCTGTACAAGCAGACAGCCTGAGTAGGCCAAATCCGACTGCATTAGCATATCCATTCCAGCTATCTCAGCTCATTATGATTATCAGTTAGTAGTAACAACCTATATGCCCTACCGAGCGCTGCTTGTACAGGGTATGTTTGCTCAGGTCAGCTCTCTGTTGACTAAACAGAGTATTTTCTAGTCTCAGCTGATTAGCATTGCTATATATATAACTTTGTAGTAACAACCTATATGCCCTACCGAGCGCTGCTTGTACAGGGTATGTTTGCCAACAGTCAGCGGCACAGAAGGCAAGCAACAAAAAACAACAACAAAGAACAAATAACTGAAAAGAAAGCGACCCAGAAACATGCCAAACACTTGTTCACATATGTGAGTGAGTGTCGATGTGTGTGTGTGTGTGTGTGTTGTGTGTGTGTGTGTATTTGTGGGGGGGAACTGTGCGTTACGCGGACTAACAATCAAATCCCAGATGCCAGCGATGCTCAACCTAACAAGCAGGCAACAAAAAAAGACGTCGACGTGTCGGCTAACCACATTAACCTGCCAAGAAGCTGCCTTTACGCACACACAGACACACACGCATACACACACACACTGAGGAGCCATGTTGAGATATAATACAACAAAAATAAATAAAAAGTAAATAAAAAACAAAATTTAATGTGCTTAAAAAATTTCATAAAGCAGCCAAACAATGCCAAACAACACCCACACACACCCACACACACACACACACACACACACACACACACTCACACACACACACACCCACACAACGCACAGCAAACATAAAATAAAGCAAACGTTTGAATTTTCGCCGAATTCAAACAAAATTTTATTTAAACACATTTTGCGGCCTTTGCAATTGTTTTTTTTATACCCTGAACCCATTGAAAATGGGAAATCAAGGTATAATGGTTTTGTTGAAATGTATGTAACAGGGAGAAGGAGGCGTGGCAGACCCCATAAAGTATATATATTCTTGATCAGCGCGACGAGCTGAGTCGATATAGCCCTATCCGTCCGTCCGTCCGTATGAGCAAGAGGATCTCAGAAGATATAAGCGCTAGAAAGCTGAAATTTGACATGCATACTCGTGTATACCATAGGCATACCATATACCATAGCAAGTTTATCATATTTTTTCGATAACTCGTCCGATAACTTTTTTTATCGAGAATAATCGAAAAATCGGCATTGTTTTTTCAGCCTAATTTTAACACTTTTAGACCTGGAGACTTCAAATTTGCGTTGTATATAAAGTTAATGGATAAAAAGATTTTGTAATTTACAGATTTTAGATACCACGCCCCAATTTGAAAAAAAAAACGCATTTCAAATACTAGAGACTTGTGCTTTGGAATGTACACACATTTTAACCATATGATTACGCTCTGAAAGCTTCATTAAGATTGTATGTCTACAAAAGAAATTATTCAACAAATAAATTCTCATTATATTGCCCACATTGCAGCGCAGGCCAAGCGCAGCCGCTGCTTACTGCGCAGTTAGCAGAGCGCGTGCTTATAAGTGCATGTCTATGTAATTGTGCATAAAAGAAGTGCAGAATGATAAGAATATCAGATTAGAGGATTCAGGGTATCTCCTAGTCGAGCAGTCTCGACTGGAGCCTTCTAACTTGTTTTGTTTGTTGTTTTGTGCCGAAGTCCGAAGTGCGAACAAAAGCAAAATATGCAAATATTTATACATATATCTGTCTCACTCTCGCTCTCTCTCTATATATATAGATATATATAGTTGTATTTATAAATGCATCAAAGTCAAAAGGAAATCCACAAAAATTGGCAAATATTTTGCGCGATTTGAATCTCTTTGGCATTTATTGTGGCATGTTTCTCTATCTCTCTCCCTCTCTCTCTCTCTCTCTCTCTCTCTTTCTGTCTGCCTTCTTTTGGCTATTTTGGCATTTGTTTGGCATTTCACAGCAGCCCATGGCAAAATACTTAAACGGCTGAAAATGCAATATTTATCTAGATAAAATTTTAAATAATTCGAAATTGAACTGAAAACTTTGGCGAATTAAATTATAGAAATTGCAAATTACTAGAAAATAAAGAGCAGGTCAATAAACGGAATCTGCAGACAGCTAAGCCTTGATAAGAAATTGCTGGCTGTGTCCTAAGCCAGCAAGGACTTACTAACTCCAGCCCTGGGGCACAGTTGGACATTAAAATATCGAAATACTACAAAGATATTAGTCTATGAGGCTTCGTATATAACTGATTTTAACATACATACATAAATCCCTCAGAGTTTCACTTGTCAAAGACGAGAGAAAAACCTGATCAGACATATAAATAGGCTATATAATAGATAGAACACTAGGGAATGTAAGCATACGAGGCTTTTATAAATGACTCCTAAGAGCTCCACGACTAGCAGGTGCACTACCTGATGAACGAGATGAGCGCCATATATATGGACTATATATACATATGTATAGGCAGATGAACGCTAATCGTGATCCCCAGAGATTCGAATATCTAAGAGACGAATGATGGGAGTTAGAATAAAGAATAGACCGATGTTGACTCTTATAAGCTCATATAAGAATATGTTATAAGCAATATGTCTGGGTATAAGAATTCGAAATCACAAGAATAAGCATCAATAATATAAGTCGGAAAGCCTCAGTTCAAAGTGCCTTATTTGTCAGTCAGTTTTAATTTTCTAATCTTATCTCTAATCTATAATACATAAATAAATCGGGGTTCAGTGAAACTTAAGCTAATCGATTATTAAATTGATAAGTCATATCGGATGTTTATGAAAGAGGTTTAGACAGATTGCAAATACAACCTAAATCAAAACAAAATATATTTAAATAAAGCGAATTTTGTGCTTGCTTTAAGAATGCCTCATCATCAATATGATATAGAAAATGGAATAAATATTACTTGTTTTATTTGCAATTCCAGCTGAAGCATATAAAAACCGAATATTAATGTTATACACTCTAAGTACAAGCAAATTTACGGCCTGCAAAAGGCAACAATACCAACAGATTGCTGTCACACTGACAAAGTTAATAATTTAGTATATAGTCATAAAGAAATGATTAAGATAATTGTATGAGCCAAAAAGCACTTAGGACAGAGATAATACAAAGTATATACATTTTTATAGAATCTATTTTATACGGGGTTATTCATATTCGATGGAACCATGTGGCAGCCCTAACAGGTTGCCCATATTCAAGGGAGTAATGATTTTATATATATATATATATATATATATATATATATAATTTTTAATATATATATATATTTTAAGTAAACTTTTTTTGATGTTGACAAAATTAATTTTAATTTTAATTTTAATTTTAATTTTAATTTTAATTTTAATTTTAATTTTAATTTTAATTTTAATTTTAATTTTAATTTTAATTTTAATTTTAATTTTAATTTTAATTTTAATTTTAATTTTAATTTTAATTTTAATTTTAATTTTAATTTTAATTTTAATTTTAATTTTAATTTTAATTTTAATTTTAATTTTAATTTTAATTTTAATTTTAATTTTAATTTTTAATTTTAATTTTAATTTTAATTTTAATTTTAATTTTAATTTTAATTTTAATTTTAATTTTAATTTTAATTTTAATTTTAATTTTTATTTTAATTTTAATTTTTATTATTATTTTTATTTTTATTATTATTATTATTATTACTATTATTATTATTATATTATTATGTCTTGAGAGGTAGGGTTGCCAGATGGGTGCCCCGAATATGGTCACCCTGTATATGGGCATCGAGCAGCTGCTGTTGGGCTTTAACAATTTGAGTCGTGTTTTTTTTTATGTCTTTCCCCATCTACAGTATTGATGATGATATTATTTTATTTGCCTTTGGCATTTGATTGGCAGCGTATTTATGAGAGGGCGAGTGGGAGAGAAAGGGAGTGGGCTGAGCTAATCAAGACAAGGTGTTTTTTATAGAACCACCTGTCCTGTTGCTGTTGCTGTTGCTGCTGCTGCTGCTGTTGCTCAAATGGCCAAACATGTTTCGCGTGCGGCAACATTTTGGCAACATTTGCGCTAATTTGTCGCATCGAGGCACGACATGGCTCCTGCTGGGGGATGGGCTGCCATTTGGGGCCTTTGCGTGGGAGTTTTAAGTTGTGTGACTTATGAATTACGAATCGAGTGCCGTGAGCGGCATGCATAAATCTCGAGTGCTGCTATTTCGGGGGCAAGTGCGTGCCGTCGATTGGCCAAGATAAGTAGCAGTCGAGTGAGAGAGATATAGAGAAAGAGAGAGAGAGAGGGGAGAGGGATGAGCTGTTGCTGCTGCTGGGCACAAGCGCTAATTGTTTGCTGCGTTTGCTGCTGACAATTCGTTTTTTTTTTCTCCGTTAGGCAAATGTTTCTTGTCGTGAACTGACACGCAAATGTTGCCCGGCCCCTCCCCTCCCCTCCGGCAACCACCAACCCAACTGAACGAACGAAGGAACAGCGATCCGTCAGCGTTGATTGCGATTGCGATTGCGATTCTGATGGCGATTGCAATCGCGATTGTGCGAGAGCTGCCAATTAATTAATTAGCGGGGCGTGGCAAGGGCCCTGATTTATGTCAGATTACCCCAGCCAACGGCTGCGGCTTCTGTGGCAGCAGCAGCAGCAGCAGCAACACGCAAAACTGACATTTTTATTGTCCCATTTCGCATGACATTCAGCGCGCATTGTGAACCGACTGAGCTGAGCTGAGCTGAGCTGAGTGAGGCGCCTCAGACAGGGCCGTGGGGTGCAGCCCATGAGTTCATTTCCACGGCGAACATGAGGCGCGTGCGGCTAATGCAGCAGAGAATAAACATTTATAATTAGCACAGAACAAAAGAGGAAGGAAGAGAAAGACAGCAGACAGAGAGAGAGAGAGAGAGAGCGAGAGAGAGAGAGGGTTTGTAATGTGTGGAATGTCTTAGAGCAAACTTTGCTGCATTGCGAAAGATATATGTTAGTTAATATTGCGTGAACTGTCGATAGATAGTGACAATCGTTGGTTTCCCGCATCAAGCGATACTATCGAGTGCAACATGGATCGATTAAACAGCTCTACATGACAATAGTGCTGCATTATGACTTCAAATCCACAGCAAACATGCATACAGGAAAAACATATTTCTAATTAGCAGAGAAGGAGGAGAGAGAAGAGAGAGAGAGAGAGACAGAGAGAGTTTGTAAGGTCCTAGAATGGCTAAGGAAATATGTCAGAAACTGTTCCGTTAGGCAATTTCAATATACAATATACAGTAGAATCCTCTCCTCTCAAGGAATTATCGTTGTATTTGGAACAAGCTATAGCCATATAAATTTGCTTATATAAGTTTCTACGGGGACCAGAGTTTTCGTCGCAATAACCGTACGGACACTTTAAGCGGAGTCGTTGTAAATGCTTTCTACTGTATATATAGACATCACATTGCTCAAACGCTCCATGGGCTATCGATTACAGCTGCAAAGTCATCGATAGTGAATAGGCTTCTACTATCGATAACTTCTGCCTTAAAGCGCATTACATAAAAGGACTCATATTTTTAAGTTTTTTTTTGTTCAACAGACGGATAGACGGACGGACAGACAGACGGATAGGGCCAAACCGACTCAGCTCGCCGCCCTGATCAAGAGTATATATACTTTGTGGGGTCTGCCAAGCCTCCTTCTGCATGTTACATACAATCAGGGTATAATACCCTGATTTCCCATTTTCAAAGGGTTCAGGGCATAATAAATCGTTCTTGAATTATGCAAAAATGCTAGAGTTCATCCAAATTAACCCTTAAGCAGAAGCACTTTTATAGCATCTAGCTGAGCTCTGTCATCTGTGTTGCCCAGGTCACAGCTTCTCGACCGTATAATAGACTATATCAGTTATAGAGTAAACATTCTTCCAAGTATAAACAGTAATTTCGTATCCCAAATATGTGAATATAGAACCAAATCCAACAGATTTTCACTTAACTATCGGCCCAGTGAGGCGATATATAGACCAGCCAACAATCTGCATCGATTTATAGCTAGCAATAACCTATGGCCTATCGATTGTTTTAATAGCTCTACTATCGATGTGTAATCATATATAACGTTAATAATTCGTCTGTATGATTCATTTGTTAAATTTATATACTAAAAGTACAGTTAGAAATTTAACTTTCATTAAAGCCTTGCGAGAGCAAATGTTTTAAGAAAACTTTTGTTTTTTTTGGTTTTTGTTATATATTTAAATATCGATTGACCGACGTTGCGCTGGTCGCCTCATTCGTGTTTATTTTCAGCTAGGCAAGATATATTTATTTATTGTGCGAAACATCGAAACTGACAATTTTGAAAGAGGTCCTTCCATTAGGGCTGCGCCATGGCTACGGCAACGGCAACGACTACGGGTGCGGGTACGGGTACGGTTGGGTTTTTACGGGGGCTTGGGGCTGGCAGGTTTGCTGTGCCTGATTATGGCGGGGCTGAGAGTCGCCTGCGGCGTCCCTTAAGCATTTCCAGCAGTGTTACTAAAAATATACTGCAAATGGGCAGAGAGTAAACGTACAATGAAAATCAGACTCTGGCAGTGGGTGGGTGTGTGTGGGTGTGTGTTTGTGTGTGTGTATGCGTGAGCCCTAAAAGCAACAATACAGCAAAATAAACAAAAGCTCTGCACGGCCATTGTGTGCTTAAGACACACTGCAAACATTTATACATACATTTTACGTTCATTTTTAAGCATTACGTATACGTAATTTATTTCGAGAAGACGCCGGAGATGGGCGAAGAAAGCGCTGCATACTTTTGGGCGCGCACATGCGTGCCAAGGAGACGACAGCCGAAGAGCCGCATAAACAATGCAAAGCTGTAAAAGAAAGGACCAAAAGAGTCCCAGCCAGACAGGGGGTAACGAGAATTAAAGAGAGAGAGAGAGAGAGTGAGAGAGAGGGAGAGAGAGTGTGAGGTGGAGAGGTAGCGAGCGAGAAGAAGTATGAATAATAATAAGCAAATTGGTTTGAGCTTATTTTGGCACAAGTGAAACGAAATGAAATTAGCTTTAAGTTCTGATGACTTTCAGGAGGCGACGTGAACGACTCGAACGACTCGAACGACTCGCTGTGGCCAGAGCGCGGGCGACAATTTGTCAATTGACGCCCAGCCAGGCGCTGAAGCTGCTTCCGCCCGGCTGGCTGTCAATGGGACCAGGACGAGGGCCAGGACTAGAGCCCGGGTAGGGCCAGGGCCAGGCAGTAAATTTTATAGAATTTAGCTGCAGCCGCCTCGTGGCGCGTTTTATCCTGTTGCGGCCGACGGACGCAGAGTCTTTATCGCTTTTTCAAAATCATCTAGCTGGAATAAACACATTTCAGCAGCAATTTGCCAGGGGGCGAGGCTCAGGACCGATCGAATCAGCTGAATGCAGCAGCAACTCCACAGAAAAGATTGTCCGAGTCGCACTCCAGCTAATAGCTCCACTTCAAGTGTACGCCAACTGCCACTAACAAGTGAATGACGAATTGACTGAGTGACTGACTGACTCATTGGCTGAGTGACCTCCTCGAGTTATCCTATGCAAGTAGCTGCACTTACAGATTTACTTAGCCGCAGACGAAACGCGCTTAAAAATGCATTCTATTTACAATATAAATTATGTAGACTCAAGGGAGAATCAGAGAGAGGGAGGGAGAGAGAGAGAGAGATGGAGAGAGGGCGAGAGGAGTGGCAGAGGAAACCCTTTTGGCCATTGGCCTGCAATGTAATTGAAACTGAAACCTAATGATGCGTTTGATTGGAGCCAGCTGAATGGGAGCACGACACTAAAAATAGCCACCAGGCGGCTCTCGGCGATTAGTCTTGATTAGCTGCTTGGCTGCTCACTGGACGATGGGCATTATGCAAAGGCAGCTCTAAAGAGAGTTACATAGCTATATTAGAGTCAAGAATCTAGACATACATAGATAATAGATTGTAGCGCGCGAATAGCCTGTTCTTACAAATAACATTGCTTTCTCTCTCTCTCTCTCTCTCTGTTCTGTTCAAACGAAAAATATCACACTCACTCACTCGCACTCTCTTGAGCCAAAAGACCACGTTTCTTTTCCTTTTTGTTTTCTGTTGAGCCATTCGTATGACGCTCATGGAACGAGCATTGCTTAGGGAGAGCTAAGATTGACGCTCGCACAATGAGACACATACCAATGCACACACAAAAGACGTTTTGCTTCATTTCACTCAACCAAACGGTCGGGCAACAACAAGAGCGAAACGGTTAGCAACGATTGCTAACCGATCACGGACGAGCTGTGAGAGAGCCGATGCAATCGGTTGCTGTCTGAGTTTTTTTTTTCAGAGTGTGAGTTAAAGTCACTTACACATGCAAGTATATATACACATATTTGCAAATATTGGGAAACGGTTAACAGCAGTGAGAGAAGCTCGTTGCTTACAGCGCTATGGCTATGGCCATTGGTCGACGTAGAGAGTGCCATATCGGCCTAATTAAACGGATTCTCCTCACACCCACACCCACACCCATACACACACACACACACACACCTCTGGACATGGACGGTTAATTGCGAATCGGATTTCAAATTAGCAGCTCGGCGTAAATTCCGAGCAATTTGCATGCATCTGCAGTCAGAAAAGTCATTAGTTATCACATTACGCCCTCTGACCGCGTCACGCCCACAATTTATGTTCATAAATTATGTAGCTGGCTGGCTGGCTGGCCGGGTGAACTCCCGGCCGAACTACAAGCGAAACAGCAGGCGAGAGTTGTTATCCTTTTTTGGTTGACGGCTTCACTGAAAACGGAATATGCAAAACGTTTGATCCCTTCCGGCTTAGCCGAACTGCCATAAACTGTAATGAAAGAGTGACCGAGTGAGAGAGAGGGAGGTGGAGGGTGGGAGAGAGTGCGAGACAGACATAGATAAGCAGGGGCAGATGGTAAAAGCGAGATAGAGCTTTAAATTTATTACAAACCCAATAAACCCCGAGCAAAGACAAAATTATTTATTTGGCCCAAACGTTGAAAATCAAAAAATGAAAGAGGGAAAAAGATGAAAAAATAAAAAACCCAATTCCTGTTGACGGTTGGACTCTGCGAACCCCCAACAGTTCCGTCCACAGGCACTGCCGGCTCCACAGTCGAGGAACCCTTGTCGCCACAAAATAGTCGCACACAGCAAAACAAAAGTTTATTTATTTGAAGCGCCGAGTGAATCGAGTGGCCCAACTCTTAAATACCCTGCAACAGCTGCAAAAACGCAGACATTTGCCATCCTGCTGCGAAACACCCCATAGGGCTGACCTGGAAGACATCTTGACTCGAGTCACCCATCTACCCTTTCACTCTCCGCTCAGCTCCTCAGAGCTTGGTCCTATCTGCAGCCTTCATCTCCTTCCCAGCCAAGGAGCACGCCCTGAAAAGTTCTCAGCGCTGCAGCTCGGACTCATCGGAAGACAACTTGGACGAAAACGTTTTTCATCTTTTTTTTTGGTGGGGGCGGAGTGAGGTCGTAGGTCATGTCACATGCTTTTGTTGCCAGCATGCAGACTCTTACAATAATTGTTAAAAACTGACTCTGACAAACATACACAGAGAGATTGAGGGCGTGAGAGAGGGGCAGGGAGAGGGAGGCGGCGGAGCAAAACAAAAACAAAAATCTGTGGCTCACGAGGGGTCAGTCGGATCGTTTTGCTTTTGATTAAAAATCCGGTCGGACGATATTATCTTCTGCTGATATGTCGACCCCGACTCCTGCTCCTGCTCCTGCTCCTGCTCCTGCTACATGCCCATGCCCATGTCCGACTGCTGTCGCCTCGCCTTGACTTTGGGTCGCAAAGTTTAGGTTTACTTCATTTCGAAAGTTTGAGCGCAGCGGGCACGTACACAAGCCACGCCCACAGGCCAGCCAGTGGCTGGCTCGCAATGTTGAGCAACTTTTACACTATTCGCCTCCTCCAGCCCGCCTGTGCTCAAGGCATTCTGCGCTTTGCATTTTTCTCCCCATCCCCCCCTCAAAAAAAAAAGCAAACAACAACACGACTCATAAGAGCCATAAAAAATGGGCAATTTTTTACATTTTCTGCTTCTTTTTTTTTTTTTTTTTTTTTTTGTATTTTATTTATTTATGTTAAATTCATGACATGTATTTAAATTAGTTGCCAAGCAGTTTGTCCCTTTTTGCGAAACACTCGCAACCGGTCGCCCTCTCATTCACTCTCTCCCTCTCGCTCGCTCTGTCTCTATCGGTCTCTTTCTGTGAGTCCCATCAAACGCAGCCGTTGTGAATTTGCACTCCAAAAAGGAGGCAACTCAAAAGCCGTCGCTGCATTAACAAACATTCAATTATGAACCATGCCTTGATATCTCTCTCTCTCTCTCTCTCTCTCTCCTTCTCCCTCTCTCTGACCTACTCTTTTGCTAGGTCCATCCATTAGCATTTCCATTGCAAAGACAGCGTCAAGCAGCAGCTTCAGTTTTAGCTAGCATCCCGAAGGCCAAGCGACAGGGTGCGGGCGGTGCTGGCTGTGAGGAGAGGGTGCTAGGGTACGGCATCAAACTTTTGCCATTTGCTTGCAGGCAGCAAACGACAAAGGGCAAAGCAAACACGCAAACTTTGCCAGCATATATCTTGTCAGTTAGTGATATGTGTATACTAAATAGCTGCATACATTATCACAGCACCCAGCAACCAACATGTCCTCCCCCCTCTGCCCTCTCTCTCTCCCTCTCTCTTTCTCTCTCTGCCACTAACTCCTGCTGTGCTTGGCTTAAAAATTGCGTGCCTGGTCAAGTAAATGAGCTTTCCTATGGCTTTTCCACTTTTGTGCGCCGGACCAACATTTAGATCAAAGACACAGACATACACACATGTGTATGTGTGTGTGCGTGTGTGTGTGTGTGTGTATGTGTGTGCACGGCGGATACTCTACCGGAAATTGATATTTAATTAAGGTTTCGCTCGCCGCCTTTGTCTGTCGCTGCGCCAAAACTTTCGGCCGTCTGACTTTTGCCGAATCGGATTCGGTAAATCGCCCAAGGCCACAATTTTAAATACCGGCTCGAGCTTAGTTGCGGCCACATCAAGTCGCCAGTGCCCCTCTCTCCCTCTCTCTCTCTCTCGCTCTCTCTCGCTCTCTCTCTCTCTGGCAATCTCTCAATATCGCATTCCAAGTGCCAAAAACTTTTCAATGCAAGTTAAGCAGAGCAAATACAAAACTTTGCTAGCTGCCACATGACAAATAAATTTGCGACTTTATCGCGTTGCCTGCTTTGGAGTTCGGAGATCGGATGCGGATGATACGCTGTACGCACAAACAATGGGGTATATTGGCTTGGGCAGATGCAAAAGAGTTGCGGGAACAACTGAAGCGAGGCACTTGATTAGGGCAGCTGTATGTAAGGATATCTATTGTGAATCAAATGCAGTGAAGGACATAGATTTGTTATGAATCAACAACTGTGTATTGAATAGCTATGATATATGAACTTGCAGATATTATATATGAATATGCATTTACTTTTATTCAATTCACATTCAATTCGTTTAAAGACCTCGACTGAAATGAGCGTAGGGGCTCAAAGGAACGAAGCTATGACAAATTGCACAGGGTAGTATTTCAGTGTTGTAAAATTTGTGCAGGGTACGAGCTAAGTCAGCGAGAGAGAGAAAGAGAGAGAGAGAGCGAGCGAGAGAGAGAGAGAGGGAGCGAGCGAGAGAGGGAATGACACCAAACGAGGTAGTAGCAGAGAGGCGGTGCTCGAAATGAAAAGTTGCCAGGTGCTAGGCACACAAAGAGAGCGACTCGCTGCACTCTAAGCCTCATTAAGTAATGCAAATGAAATGGAATGGAGAAATGCCAATTTGGCATGCAGTCGTATCAACACCGTCCCTGCACATATTCACTCTGGGCTGTCCATATTCGACAGACACAGCTGGCAGCCCTTTATCTTTTGAGAGTAAGCCGTGCACAATTCGCCGTACGGCAAGGCGGCCAATCGATAGATGTATTCAAAAAGTAAACAAATCTACTTGAATCAAATTAAATGTTTTTTATTGTGATTTTCTTTAATTTAAAAAGAAACAAGTAAGAAAGCTCTAAAAGTGTTCAAATTAGGCTGAGAAAACAATGTCAATTTTTCGATTTTTCTCGATAAAAAAATTATCGGAGGAAATATCGAAAAAATATGATAAGCTTATGCTGCCTATGGTATACACGAGTATGCATGCCATATTTCAGCTCTCTAGCTCTTATATCTCCAGAGATCGGCTTGCTCATGCGGACGGACAGATGGACGGACAGGGCCATATCGACTCAGATCAAGAATATATGTACTTTGTGGGGTCTGCCACGCCTCCTTCTGCCAGTTACATACATTTCAACAAAACCATTATACCCTGACTTCCCATTTTCAGGGTCTGCCAGATGGGTCTGTCTAATATGGACAGCCCTGTGCCTACAATACACATAAGTAAGTAATGCAGCAGACTCAAGATTCCCAAGTAAGCTCATATTCGGGCAGCTTATGAGTCGCTTGCACAGGCAAGACAAAAGCTGCTCATATTCAGGAGCTGTATCAAAATTTACTTTGAACTTTTTATTACTTGCACAGATGTTGCACTTTGGAATAAAATCAAAATCAATTTCCAGTCCAAATTGATGAGCTTTTAAATAGGTAGCACTGCGAGTGTCCACGCCTAAGGCAATTATCGTTTGACTCACATCGTCGCATCAGCCTCGGCCTACTAAACTATAGAGCTGCAGCTGTAGGGTATGTGCTAGTCGATACATTCACTGAAAGCAACGGCCGGCATTTGAGCTCAACAAGTGAAATCCCATCGAATGTCGCAGCTGAGGCTGACTTTGGATTGGAGCTAAGCACAAATGTGTTTTATATTGCAGATTAATGGGGCTATATCTCTGAATGAAACTATCGCGCGCTCTACTCGTAGTCCTAGTCGTAGTCCTAGTCGTAGTCCTAGTCGTAGTCCTAGTCGTAGTCCTAGTCGTAGTCCTAGTCGTAGTCCTAGTCGTAGTCCTAGTCGTAGTCCTAGTCGTAGTCCTAGTCGTAGTCCTAGTCGTAGTCCTAGTCGTAGTCGTAGTCCTAGTCGTAGTCCTAGTCGTAGTCATAGTCGTAGTCGTAGTCGCTGCGCCTTCACTTCCTCGCGCCGCATTGATTTCTCACAGCGAAACGACGAATATTGGCATTGAGTCTGGGTCTGGGTCTGGGTCTGGGTTTCGTTGACTCGCGGCTATTAAAAGTGTCGGCAGGGGCGGAGGGAGGGGCGCTGCAAACATTTTGTTGCTCATTAAATGAACTCAGGCAAATTTATACCCATTTATTTTTAAGGGCACGAAGCGCTTCAGTCTCTTAAGGGGGCCCAAAACGGGGGGCGTCACGCTTTAATGATGCTCACTAAAAGTGTTTTTTTTTCCTCTCTCTCTCTCTCTCTCTCCCTCTCTCTCTCTCTCCTCTCTTGTTTATTTATTTAAATGTGAGCAGAAAGCAACAGCCGCGTCTCAGCTGCTGCCCGATAGCAGGAGAGAGATGGATAGCGAGGCGGGCGGGCAGGGGCGGTGCAGGTGGTTGGAGTCGTGGCGGGGCTGAGAGGGGAGACTGGGAGGGCGCTGAACAAACTTTATGACTTTTATCTACGCGCAAGTTTCGAACTGGAGCCCAGCAACGGCAACGGGAATGGGCACTAAGGCTGACACTAAGTTCGCAGCGAGCGAGAGAGAGGAGGCGGGGGAGGGGAACAGGCTGAAGCGGTACAACATCAGCTGAGTTGCCTCACGGCCAAATGCATAAATATTTTCAGAGTCTGTGTCGAGCGCGCGAAATGCTGCCAAAACAGAGACAGAGACAGACAGCGAGAGTGAGAGAGTGAGAGAGGGGGAGGGGAGAAAGAGACACATAGAGGCTGGTTGCTTGGAGAGTGGGAGGTAGAGAGACATGACATTTTTCATATAAATTTATTTGGCTTTGGACGCTTTGTCGGCCCTGCCGCAACATTGATGGGCGTGGCATGGCGCATATTTGCATATTTGAAGCCAAGCAGCACCAAAGTGCCATAAAAGCACGCTACAGCCGAATGAAATGAAGTCAAATGGCAGAGTACAAAGCACAAGCAACAGCAGCCCAACGACCAAAACAGAGCGAAGCCCCACCCAAGCCAACCAGACCAGACCAAAACTTGACCGGACTCCTAGACGGAACGGCGTGGAGCGGCCAGAAGATATAGGTAATAAAAAGCTTATATAATAGCAGATGCCATACTAAAATGTCCAGCGGACAGCGCCAGACGGCCGAACGGCCAATCTCAGCTGCTGACTGCCCCAACCCACGCCACGCCCCACACTCTCTCTCTCACTCCACGCCACGTCACGCCAGCGTCTATAAAATGGTGTTGGGTAAAGGTGTATTCAGAAAGTAAAAGTAAAGGCAGACAGAGTCGGGGAGGGAGAGTGGGGAGAGAGGGAGAGAGTAGCGCAAACTAAAGTCAATCTCACAGCAAAATTGTGCTTTAATGTGTGGCGTTTCCTTATTATAGGCTCCTTCTATCTCTCTCTTTCTCTCTCTCTCTCTCTCTCTCTCTCTCTCTCTCTCTCTCTCTTTCACGGCCTCTCTTTTACATTCCATATCTCTGTCTGCCTCTTGTTTTTCTCGGCTTTCTCGCACTCTCTCTTTCTTACTCTCTCCATCCGCTTCACTCTTCCTCTCGCTCATTGTCTGGTTTCCTTTTTGTATCTCTCATATTTTCTTTTTCGAACACGCTCTCTTTCTCTGTGCTTCTCTCTCTCTCAGTGATTCCGCATTTCTTATCCTATCTCTCTCTCTTTTATATTCGCTCTGCCTCTCTCTTTCTCATTTTCTTTCTTTCTGTCTCTCTAATTTCCTCTATCTCATTTTCTCTTTCTCTCTCTCTCTCTCTCTCTATTTTCATCTCCCACTCTGTTTTCCCCTGTCTATCCCTTTACCTATTCGTAGCCGTTCTCTGTCTGACTTCACTCTTGTATATTTGCTCTTTTACATATTCAAGTCTTTCTCTCTCTCTTTCTCTCTCTCTGTCTCTCTCTCTCTGTCTCTCTTTCTCATTCATTCCTTTTCTCTTTCTATCTCCGCTTTTGCACACTTTATATTGTTCTATCCCTCTCTGTCACTCTATCCCTCTCTCTGTTTATAAATGTCCACCTATTTGCTCTCCCTATCTCTCTCTTTCTCTCTCCCTTTATTTCTGCTTTCCCTTTCTCTCCCTCCCTTCCGCTCTTCGACCACTGAGCACCAATTAATGCGATAGTTTCTAAAGGAACCCCTCAAAAAACTTCTCCCAATTGATCTGCTTATGTAATATACTTACATACATATTAAATTTACCAGAGTCATACTCACAGCTCTGTCATACCGTTATCTCAAGCTGATAGCCCGACAGCGACGCATGGAGATATTCTAATGCAAATTGATAATTCGATTTAGTTCGCATTTCCTATATATGGCTTTATGGGTAACATGAAATAGGAGCTAGTGTTTGCTCGTGCTGCAGAGTCGGTGTGTCGCTCTTTTTGATAGAGTGCAGAATGTAATGTAAAATGCATAAGAAACAAATGAAAATAATTTATTTACATAAAGGCAAAGTGAGCCGTGTCGCCATCAGCGTCGAGTTACAAATTCGTTTATTCGACACAGAATCTAGTTTGAGGGTTTTCCGTGTCCACAGCAAACGCTGCCAACAGCGAACCACTTGTCACGTATACCCTGTAAAAGCGAGCCGAGAGGGTGGTACTCAATGAATAAATAGAGAATGGATGGAGTGGATGGAAAATGAGATCGAATCGATCAAAATGAATTCAGATTTTGTCTGGGAATCAACTTGAATTTGAATTAAGATTTATATATGTATATAGCTTTGGGGCTTAATTAGATTTATATATGGGCCCTACAGGATGTCAGTTAGTCGAGCTCTTCGAATCTGGCGCATTTACTTTTTTGTTTTGACCGCTTCGAGCAGATTGTGTCAGATATTAAATTTATTTACGCGAAATTCGCACTTCGGGCTGTGTGAAAAAACAACGGCAGCAACAACAACAACAGCAACACCAACTACAACTACAACAACAAGAACTGTGAATGTGGCACAAAATGTTGCCAAAAAAAAAAAAAAGTTAAAATAAAAAAACTAAATAGAAATAAATAAAAAGGAAACAAAATAACTGAATTCAACAAAAATAAAATACAAATATTGGGAAATGGCGGACAACGGTTTTCATGAAAACCGTGTTTAGCTTTTCAATGCTCTGTACCCAAAATGCTAGAGGTGGGCATGATGAGTTTTATTTGGATGTTATATGGACTGTTATGTGGACTCTCCAGATGAGGTCAATTGTTGTTCTATATAGAGATCTGTACATGTGAATATATACGCTAAGTGGAGCGTATGTGGAATACATGTGGATTCCATGTAAAGTCAATGTTGAACACATGTGAATTCTACTTGGAATGTATGTGAACGCTTTGCTAAATCTATGTGGAATATATATTGACTCCATATGGAATCTATGCAGAATCCATGTGGGGTCTAAGTGGACTCTATTTAGAATCGCTGTGGATTCTATGCGGACTCTATGTATAATCTCTGTGGATTCTATGTGGACTCGATGTATAATCGATGTGGATTCTATGCGGACTCTATGTATAATCTCTGTGGATTCTATGTGGACTCGATGTGGAAACTATGTACAATCTATATCGACTCAATGTTATGTTCATGTAAACTAAGTGTAGAGTATATATGGAATCTATATAGAACTTAGTTGGATTCAATATGAGCTCCGTGTACACTGAATTTTAAATAGATGAATCTCTGTGGACTCTATGTGGTGGAATTTATGTGGAGTCTATATAAGCAACATGTAAGCTCTATGTGAACTCTACTCGGAATCTATACGGAGTTTGTTAAAACTCAATGTGGACTCCGGCGACTCTAACGTGGAATACATGTGAATCTATGTGTCGTTTATATGGATTCTATATAGACTATATGAACGTTATATGGATCGTCAGGCTTGCCGGTAAAGATGACCTTGATAAAGATAAAAGCAGACAATATTTGCGATTACAGGGTATTTGGCAGCTGGTCAGCGACGTGCCGAGCCACTTTGCCAGTTGAGTGCATTTTGTTTTATGCTTGTCGCTGCGGATTACCAACTCGAAAAAGGCGTTCAACTATGCGAAGTTGAAATTTGACTGCGCTCCCAGCATTGGGTATAATATTTCAATTCGATTCGTTTCCCGAAACAAAGGGACTTTAAAGCGCTGATTGGATTGGAGCTGGTGCGTCCGTAGCGCGACTGCATGTCCCCGAGCAGCTGCTAAATTCAGCTGCTACCAATTACGATTTGCGATTACAGCGTACAAAGTGCCCAGCGAGCTGAAAGAGGAAGCCGAATGGACAACCCATGATGGAGACAGAGATACCCCTTACCAAGTCTGTTGATATCTGATAATAATTGCGAACCGAAGTATGTAAATATGTAATTGATCATCAAATTAAAATCCTTAGCTTTGATTACTGCAATCGGGCATATGCGCATCAGCAATACCCTCTACTTTTTAACTGAAAGTAACTCTGTAGTACTCTGACTTCATCTTG
The DNA here is from genome assembly GCF_018153725.1 of Drosophila mojavensis. Taxonomy (NCBI): domain Eukaryota; kingdom Metazoa; phylum Arthropoda; class Insecta; order Diptera; family Drosophilidae; genus Drosophila; species Drosophila mojavensis. The sequence goes on along the minus strand of NW_025318667.1, from coordinate 23,871,300 downwards.
ATATCATGTTGGTATCTTTGTATCTAAAATTCCTGAAAGCCAGCCAATATGCCCAGTTTGATACTCATTATGCAAATGGATGTATATAATTGTATAGACCATATACAGCCATAACGTGAATCAATAATTGGGTAAAAGTGAAAATCTGTGTTTGATAATATTTTACCAAATTACGAAAAGCCACATAAAATGCTCAATGCCAAAAGAGAGACTTAAATTTTGAGTGGTGCGAATATCGGTGGGAGTGGGCGGATGGGATGGGTGGGTGGGGTGGTTGGTTGGCTTGACTTGATGGAGAGGCCTCCACGGACATGTATCTATATTTATATGTTGTACGTGTTGCAATGGCTCACGCATACATTGATATTGCTGTTGCCTATCTCTCTGTGTGCTACGGCAGTAAGCCCACGAAATGTGGGCAGCATAGTGTATAAATGGGGTCCATTGACTTTGCCAGCAAAGTGATGGGTGATATATAGATGGCATATATGCCATATATGGCATATGAATGGAGTTGAAAGAATCAATTAAATGGTAGCATATTCAAGTTTGCTACCTTATAGACTCGTTCGCTATATCTAAATAATATCCATATCAAACTATATATAGTCATCATATGTGATATAAACAGTGTTGAGAGTAGTTGATATAATCAAACACATGGGATAATATAAAATGATGATGTTGCTTTATAAGGTATGCACGAGCTCGTTGCTTATTTGTGATAATATTTAAGATGTATCTATATCCGACTATATAATGTCATATGAGTCATAGATAGTGTTGAAGGCAGTTGATGGAGTCGAACAAAAGGGAATATATCAAAGTCTGCTACATTACAAAGTATGCATCTACCAAGAGAACCCATTTGCTAGTTTATAAAGATATCAGGAGAACTGTGTGAATCTGTATAGACTCTGTTGGTTGATAGAATGAAGTAAATGAGATCATTTTAAAGTCTGTTTTTTTTTTTTTTTTTTTTTTTTTTTAATTTAAATTTATTTACAGGTAAGCATACTTTTTTTTGACAACTTAATCTAAGCAGAAATGTTAACTAATTTACATACTAAAAGCTACAATCTAGGATACTTATATATTATGCATATATTATAAAATGACAGATATTTAGTGTGCCTCTCAGGTGTATAAGCAGGTCTTGAGTGTGACGGCGTTTCAGTCTCCTCCTTATACCATTTCGGTGGTTGACTCTGCTATGCGCTGCAGAGCCTAGGCGTCTGGCCAAATGATTTGGATGGGAGTCAAGTTAAAGTCTGTTGCCTTACAGAGTATGCACAAGTCAATACGACTCGTTTGTTAATTTATAATGATAAATAGAAATCAAAATGTCTGTCTATATAGACCTCAGATAGACTCAAACAAATGAGAAGACATTCCACTCAGTTCCCTTACAGAGCTCTTCTTTATCTTCAGTTTTTTCTAAAGAGTATTCACAGTTCAATAGAATTCGATTTGCCATTCAGTCGTGTTTACATCTTTTCTTTTATGACGCTCCTTCGCTCGCTCTGTTTTGCATATAATTCGGGCTTAACGGCTGCAGTCGCTGGCGTTGTTGGGCAGTAAAAGCCTGTTCGAGGCTCTGTGCGGCTGAGCCGTGGCTCAGTCGTTAAACTGGGCCAGGCCATGAGCAATTGGCATAAACGGTTAGCTGTCGCTGCCAAACGGTGTTGATCTGGCGACTTATGCGATTATTTCTCTTGTACTACTTGCAGACGAAATACTTTGGAATTAGCTTGCACTGCATTGATCGCATCGAACAGAGCCGAAATACCCTGGAATTGGTGAGTATGCAACACTGGGGATAACTGTCACAGCAGGGGACCGGCCGGGCGTCCGTCTCTCGGGGTTAATTAAAATAAGTAATACACTTTGACGAAATTCCATTTAATCTACTTCGCTTCGAACTCGCTAAGACCCAACCAGAAGCGCCAAATTAATTATGCGCATATTTGTGGACTCCACAACAGCGCCAAAAACAAAATGAAACCAAAAAAAAAAAAAGGAGTGGAGCAATGGGGAGTTCTGGGAAGGGACAAATGTTCGAGAAGCAAAAAGAAAAGAACCGAAAAAAAAAGGTTCACTTTGATTTGCATTTTTTGGCGTACTCGAATACGACATTTATGACATTTACCGCAGATTGCGTGGCAGCCGCCCCTGGCAACCGCCGCCCTCTATTAATTACAACAATCCACTACTAATCAGGACTCCACTGGGCTCCGCTGGCCGTCCGCTGGGCTCTCCTCTGTGTTAAATGGACCGCTGAGCCGCATAATTTCCAAGTGCTAAGACGGAAGCTCTACGGCGGAGCATTAAAAGCAACAAAAACAACAAACAAACGAAGGAGACGTAACAATGAAGGAAGATGGAAGAGAAAAAGGCAGAATATGGGGAAAACATATATTTAGAAAATTGAATATAGAATAGTTACTGTACATACCTAGATAGATATATAGATTATATATATTTGTAATTGTAATTGTATATAGTATAATATTATTTAGAATAACTCGTAACAGTTGATACAGCTACAGACTGTAGACATACATAGATACGATGTAAATGCTTAGGTTGGGAAGGATAATTCGAAATAGCAAGGGGATCAGCTTTTTTTTCCATTTACACAGAACTTCAAATTTTGGAGAATTTTTGAGATCGAATTTCCTTCAAGGGGATCGAATTTTTGTCGAGTTATCGCAATTTTCGATTTAGCGGGGTACGAATTATCGAGACTCGACTGTATTTAGCAGGTTGAGTATAGGAGCTATAAATATTTTATATATAATTATTACATATGTAAATTTTTTTTTTTTACGGATTACAATATACCTTTAATGATATTTTCAGAAAAATAAAAAAGAGTTTAATAGAAGAAAATTGTAGGCATATAGCTGGAACGATATAGAAAATATTATATTTACTCTGAGAGAGTTATATTCCTCTACAGACTATTTCTTAACTAAGCACAGGCAATTGGGACCTTTGGCCTGGCCTCTGCAGGCTAAACAGATGCCAGATAATATGTAAATTCTCATATGAGTATGAATCTCTTTTCCATTTTATAAAACTTATATATGAAATCGGATATAGATGGATAAGTGCACATATGTATATCTATGCAAGCTTTACTCAATATATTGCATTTATCATTTATGGCAACTTAAGCTAAGTCATTTACATTGCAGTCCCCATACAGAGTGAAGACATTTGAATACCCCTAAATATCCTCTAAGATCTGCAGATCTGTCATTGTCTAACAACTGAAATTGATAGGAATGACTCTTATCTGACTCAAGCATGCCTCAACTAACTGAGAATCAGTCGAATAGATCTCTATGTGCAGTAGATGTGCTTGCAATCTAGAAGCACAGCACAAATTGCACTTGGAATTTGTCGAGCCAAGTTCATTTGGCTAACTATAATGTATTTATTGTCGGAGCAAGTCGTTTATCAGCTGCCAGAAGCTACTTTTTTATACCCTGAACCCATTGAAAATGGGAAATCAGGGTATAATGGTTTTGTTAAAAGTATGTAACAGGCAGAAGGAGGCGTAGCAGACCCAACAAACTATATATATTCTTGATCAGGGTGACGAGCTGAGTCGATTTGGCCCTGTCCGTCTGTCTGTCCGTCCGTCCGTCCGTCCGTATGTATGAACGCGTCGATCTCAGAAGATATAAGAGCTGGAGACTTGAAATTTTTTTCCTAGGTCCGTGTATATTACGCGCATATCAAGTTTTTCTCTAAATATCGATAATTACTCTCGATGTTTTATATCGATATATTATCGATAAAAACCCTTATCGAAAGCTAGCTATTAAATTATATCTCCTACACCTTTAGAGCTAGAGCTTCCAAATTTTTAATGTAGACTTCTATATATTTTATACAATTTCGATTTTAGTTAAAATTTACTCCCCACTCCTATTTCCACACCATCACCCTCACCTTTGTAGAAAGCGTATTTCAAATACTAGAGACATGTGCTTTGGAATATACATACATTTAAACATTATGATTATGTTCTAAGAGTTTCATTAAGATTGTACGTCTAGAAATTAAATTATTCAACAAAAAAATTCTTATAATGTTGCCCACACTGCAGCGCAGCCCAAGCGCAGCCGCTGCTTACTGCGCAGTTAGCAGAGCGCGTTCTAATACGTGCGTGTGTATGTATGTGTGCCGAAAAGAAGTGCACACTGATTAGAATATCAGATTAGAGGGTTCAGGGTATCTCCTAGTCGAGCAGTCTCGACTAGAGTCTTCTTACTTGTTTTTTTTTTTTGAGCGTGGTAAATGCCATAAAACTGTCTTAAGCTTGCGAAAATGAACGGCACTTGCATTGGACAAAAGCTCGCAGAAGAGACACACATACACACACACACACACACATATATATTTAACGTTGTCCAATATGCGCAACAATAAATTGCCGCAGCGCCCCGCCCACTCATTAAATATGCATACATATGCACGACACACGTCTCACGTGTGTGTGTGTGTGTGTGCGGCTGTGTGTGTGTGTAGTGTCTTTCCGTTTAATTCAATAACGCAGCAGCAACTCGTTTACCACGCCCATTACGCCCGCAAAAGGTACAGCAAGAGCAGCAGGAGCAGCAGCAGGAGCAGGAGCAGCAGCACGAGCAGCAGCACGAGCAGCAGCAGGAGCAGTAGGACTGGAACGTGCAATCGTTCTGTTCGCAGGACACACGGCCAGGACCTCATGTCACAGCTGAAGCTATCTCTGTGTGTGTGTATGTGTGTGTGTGTGTGTGTGTGTGACATGGCAATGTTATCCACTTGGGTATTGTAGCTGCCCCACCCGCTACCTGCCATCAGCCCCACCGGCCCCACGAGCCGCCCGCTGTCTGGCGTTTCATTTTCATGTTTCAGACTTGACGCGTTCGAGCATGTCGAGGCATTCAATTTCTTATTTCCTCGTCTGTTGTCGCATTTTCATGTGGTGTCATGTGCTTGTCTCCGCCACTGCTCGACACACCCACATGCCCACACGCCCACATGCCCACACCCACGCCCATTTGAGCCACTCGCCCACTATCGCCGAGGCAAGTCAATCATTTCGTTCCGTTCGTGTCTTAAGCCTCGTAACCAGGCAACACTTGGCGCCGGCGTTCAGTTCTCTCCGTTTAATGAGAATTTCAGGCTCATTCGTGCATGCCTCAATTTATAATTATACCCTGTACGCACATCGCATCACAGTCGAGCACTCGGCGAGCGTGCGCCCACTCGATTAAGTCAACGGGAATGTTAATTAGACGCATCCATTTAGATGCGAGGCATCGCATATGCTGGCACTACACCTACAGGGTATCTGCTAGTCGTGCACGGCTGCCTCCATCGGCTTGCCTGCATCAATAACTACATTGCCAGGCAAGTTGTTAATATAATGATATTCATACCCATCCATCCATGTATGTATGTGTGTATGTATGTGTGTATGTATGTGTGTATGTGCATACCCATTAGAATTGTGCTGCATGGGGTGGCTGCGCTCTCAAACTGCCAACTTTACTTAATGCAATTATTGTCAACATCAAATTGATAAAGTGCGCTCCATGTCTTTGCCAATGCTGGGCCCAAACTGTCGGAGTTTTGTGTGCATAACTAGCCGCAGGTCAGGCAACGCCTCCTCCCAGCACCACGACCCCCCCCCAGCCTAGCGGCCCACCTCGGGGTAGGCTGTCAGTTTGATGGCGATGGCCAGGGCAGGTAACTGAGAGCTTGCACCTGGAGCGTCCTTCAAAGGGAAAACAACAATAACAACAACAACAACAACAACGAAATAAAATTAATTAGCAGTTCCGGGCGCATCGAACTGGAACCAAAGCAGATACTTTTGCCACGCCCACGCGGACACCGCCCCGCCACGCCCTTATCGGCAACTGTGCGAAATTTCAGAGATTCTACTGGCCCGGCCAAATGTGAATGAAATATCAGCTACTGTAAGGCCGGCAGAAAGTTGAATCGTTAAAAAGCAAAAATGGCATAAATAGGCAAAAAAAAAAAGAGAGAGAAACCACAAAGAGAGAGAGAGAGAGGGAGAGAGAGTAAGAGCGAGAGAGAAACAGCAAATGTTTTTGTATGCCAAAGTTTCGTAAAAAGCATTAAAATTTAAAACAAAACCCAAAGAGAGTAAGAGAGTGAGAGAGAGAGAGAGAGAGAGGGGGAGAGAGAGCGCTCTGGTCATGGTCAAAATATTGAAAATATTTTTCAACAGTTCCCCACCGCCAACCGCCACGGCCGGTGTTAATAATTTGTTTTGTTTTTACCTTGCGGTTGGGGCATTTCTTTTTTCATTATACTCATTCACGAAACTGAAATGGGTATATTGGTTTTGTGTCATGTCAGTTGCTAGCTGCTGGACATATATAGTCTTGTATACCCTCGTCAGTTAAGGTGTCCAGATAGTACCAATACGCCCACTAGGGGCGTGGCAAATCGGAAAATACACCCCCAGGTACCTCGGAAAGGTAGTGCTACAGCTACGGTGTTGAAATTAGAAATGTTGACAACACAAGCTCCAACAGATATATTGGATATGCCAGATATACGCCCATTGTGGGCGTGGCAAATAGATTTAATGCGTATCTTCTACAGTTTTAGATCTAGTAAGCCCAAATTTGGTAACTGAGCTACTATTGCGATCCTATGAAGATCGATCTAATACCAATGCTAATTGGGGGCGTGGCAAATCGGAAAATGGAGCTGGCAGCGCTTGGGCTGTATGGCATGGAGGAGTATTATGCAGTCGGCTATGCCCGTTTGCAGCATGCTTACTTGTTTTTTATACCCTGAACCCATTTTCAATGGGAAATCAGGGTATAATGGTTTTGTTGAAATGTATGTAACAGGGAGAAGGAGGCGTGGCAGACCCCACAAAGTATATATATTCTTGATCAGGGCGACGAGCTGAGTTGATTTGGCCCTGTCCGTCTGTCTGTCCGTCTGTCCGTCTGTCCGTATGTATGAACGCGTCGATTTCAGAAGATATAAGAGCTAGAGACTTCAAATTTTTTTTAAAATGTCCGTAATTACAGCGCGCATATCAAGTTTATCATTAAAAATCGATAACTCATCTCGATCTTTTTTTATCGATAAAAAACCTTATCGAAACCCAGTTATAAAATTATATCTTCTACACCTTTATTGCTAGAGTCTCCAAATTTTTAATGTATGCTTATATGCAATTTATACAATTTCGGTTTTTGTTAAAATTTACCCCCCCACCTCTAAATTCACCCCCTCACCCTCACGTTTGTAAAAAGCGTATTTCAAATACTAGAGACTTGTGCTTTGGCAATTACATGCATATGCATGTTATAATCATAATCTAAAAGTTTCATGAAGATCGTACGTCCATAAAAAAAGTTATTAAACAATTAAGTTCTCATAGTAAGCGCACACTGCAGCCCATGCGTGTTTATGCGTGGTTGCTTGTATGTGTATGTGTGTGTGTATGTGTGTGTGTGTGATGCGTTTGTGTCTGTATGCGTGTGTGTGTGTATGTGTGTCTGTATGCGTGTGTGTGTATGTATACCTGTGTGTGCGTACGTGCGTGTGTGTGTGTGTGTGCGTGTTTTTGTGTAAGCTGAAAGTCGAGAAAAAGTATTGAAATATCTATTGCTCCAAGGGTTCAGGGGATCTCGTAGTCGAGCAGTCTCGACTAGAGCTTTCTTACTTTTTTTTGTTTGTTTTTTTTTTCCTTTTTTGTTTTTGTTTTTCAGCCCGAGCCCAAAATGTTAATAATTGGCATTTCTCCGTTATGGGATGTTGTTGTTATGGATGGAAGAAAACTGCCTCTGTGCGAGTGTGTGAGTGTGTGTGTGTGTGTGTGTGGGTGTGTGCCTGGACGAAGGGCGCTCCATAAATTGTTTCGGAAATTACAATTGTACCGCTAGGCGGCATCACTCCTGCTGCCTGTTGACCATTGCCCGACTTCTCGACCGCGCGATTGATTACAGTTCATTTCATTTCGGGGCATTGTTAAAACCTTCCCCCCCCCCCACTCCACACGATTCCCGCCAACGATTGTCCTTTCTGCGTTGGCCAGCTGCATGTGGATTTTTTATTGAATTTCAATTTACATACATACACATATACAGCTACACACACATATACACATACACACAATATATATATATGTATGTGCGTATATTTATTTGTGAACTTTCATTCACCGAATTGTTTTAATATTTTCTCTGCTGCCCCAATATTATTGTTGGGATTTCTCATTTTTGGCCATTTGCTTATTGCGTTTTTAATATCCCGAACATTTTTGCTGATTCAGTTTGAGTTTGAAATTTATTTTCAAATTCCCTTTCGATTATAATAATAAATGCTATTTGTGGGCGCAATTCCGTTTCATATTTATTATTAAAAGAAAAGAAAACAGAAGAAGAAAACAATTGAATTTTGCTTGTAATTACGGTTTGACATTGTTTGCAACTGTTGTGAATTACATTTCCAGGAAAATACATTGAATATGGGTGGAAATTGAGCTACATTGCAGTCAGCTTTGGACTGAAGAGAAATCGCTTTAGTATACAAATTCTGAAATCCGAATATAAACATAGTTAATAAACTTATCTGACGAATATTTATATGACTATAAAATTTATTTATCTGATTACGATTTCTTTATTTATTTTGATTATAATTATTTATTGATATCTATTCCTTACAAGGAGTATATACATACATATAAATATATAATAAATTCACAATTAATTTATTTACTTGAAATGTATTTTTATTTTGACCTTTTTTCTACACCTACTTCATGAAGAATACTTATATATATGTATACTATATACTCCTTTTTCTTTTTTGTTTCTTTCTTTTTTCTTTTTAATTGTTTTCTTTAATTTTTTTTTTTTTTTTTTTAATATTTTAAAATGGAAAAACATCTGTTTTTTTCATAATTTTATTTTGTGGTTCTTATATCTATGTATGTATATATGTATATATATAATATATATATAATACTAATTAAGTTAAGTTACATTTATAGATTTTTTATATACATTATTAATTTATTTTTTAATATTTTGTTATTTTATTTTATAAATATTGTTTTATTTTTAAATTTGTTTTTTAATTCTGTGTTTTTATTTACCTTTATTTATTTCACATACCTATTTATATATTTCTCTCTCTTTCATACTATGTATACATATGTATATGTATGCATATGTTAAATTAACAGCAGTATCTCTTTCCAATATCGCCCAATTCACAATTGCCCCCCACAGCTGCAGTAGTAGTAGTGCCAGGCTGAGCGCTTGCTCATACTGTATAGTTGTATTGGTGAAATGTTATCCGAGTGAGTTTGCGTCTTAGCTAAAGGCTTCTCATTGCTGTTTTGTCTGCTCTAGTTGTCACTCATTGAGAGCGAGAGAGACACAAAGATAACTATTGCTGAACGCATACCCGGCAGCTGCCAAGTGAGAGTGAAATGGCTATTGCAAAAAGCTGCAGTCGCCTCTCTTCGTTCTCACAGGCTTTTGATTGGCAGTAAGCAAATAGAATCGACTGGATATTGTAATTCTGGGGAATTCCTCGTAAAAAGGAAGACACGATAATCCAGTGATATGCCGCAGTTATAAAAATATAAAATTATAACAAAGGGTGAGAAAATTGACACAAATCCGGCATATATAAATATTCGTGTCATGGAACAATCTTGATCAGCCAAATGAACTAATGCAATTAAACAGATTTATGTGATTTTCATTATGTTACATGTTTGTGTGTGTGCGTGTGTGCGTGCCTTGGCCAAACTAAATATACAAATACGTAATGGTAGCTGTAGTATGTTTAAACCACTTGCTGTGATTGTTGGGTTACCCAACTTTGTTTGGCCTCCACCATCGAGCCGTTGAGCCACCAGCCCCCCCCTCGCGACGCACCGCCTTGCCCCGCCCCTCAGTGGTAAATACGCCCTTTGGCCAAATTGCGTAATGGGTTTTGCGTATTATGCGCATTTAATTGGAGTTTTTGTTGTTCTGGCATCGCTTTGTGTGTGCGCGGAGCCCCAGACAAATGCGCGTTAAATTGAATAAGCTGCAATAATTGCATAAGTTTGATTAGTTGGATAAGTGGTTTCATTTCGGCCCAAAACGCTCGAGCGCCAGCAGCCCTTTTAATAGCGCCAACAACTTTTACCGATAAATGAGCCAACAAATACACTACAACAACAACAATAGTAACATACAAATATTTGGTATTTTATTGAGAATCCTCTCAATTGAAATATTTAAGCAATTCAGATCGGCTGACGAGATATTCTGATTCAGAGGGGGAGAGAGAGAGAGCGAATAACAGAGAGACGGCAAGAGGACGGTGTGAAAGAGAGAAAGGGTGACTAAGAGAGACGGAGAGAAGGTGAAAGAGAGAGGGAAAAAGCGAGAGAGAGAGAGGGTGAGAAAGAGAGAGGGTGAGAAGAGAGTGTGAGAATGAGAAATTGAAAGAAAGACAGAGGGTGAGAGAGAGAGAGAGAGAGAGAGAGGTTGAAAGAGACAGAGAGAGAGAGAGGACGCAGCTATATATATCGATAGAGAGAGAGAGCGCCACAAAGAGAGGGCCAGAGAGTGAAGACCAGAGAGAAGAGCCAGAGAGAGAGAGAGAGAGAGAGAGAGAGAAACAGGGTGAAAAAGAGAGCTTAGATTGCTTCCGAGAAATATGACTATTGCCTATCACATGACAGAAGGAGATAGATGTAGTAGGTGAGTGTCTCGGCTCGCCATTGCAATTATATTGGAGATGGATTTGTGAATGGCTTAATTGAATGGGCCGAGTGAGCCTAGAAAATAGCTCCATGCTATCTATTGTACGATAAGACTCTTACCTGGCATCCCGTTCGGGGGGTTTCGCGCGCTGCCAACGCTATCTCAGGTCGGCTGGATGGGGGGAGGGGTTGGTGGATGAAGGCTGTGGGATGGGGGCGATCCCGCACCTTTCGACTAATTTGCGTCTGATTACACGGGCGGCGATGCCGATGCCGTACACGGAACTGTGGAGTAGCGACGCAGCGTCGGCGTCATAGCGGTACATTTAATTGTTGGCTGAACACTAAGGCAGGCATAGGTGCACACAGGGCATTGGCGCGATGGGTGAACGATGGGGGAGGGGGGAGTAGGTTTCTGTGAGTTTGCCCTGGGCGCATGTATTTTTAGTGGCATCTAATGAAGTTGCCCACTCGCTGGAGAAGCAGGAGGCAGCAGCAGCAGCAGCAGCAGCAGCAGCAGCAGCAGCAGGGCAGGCTGCAGAAGGCGAATGCTAACAGTGGGCTGTGCTGGGCTGAGCTAGGCGGGGTTGGGTGGGGTTGGGCTTAAGGGTACACGCCATGCAACACCAGCTGTCTAGGACCCTCATTTATTTTCACTTTAATCAAAGCGAACGAGCCAAGGGCAGCGACAGAGGACAGCGAACGGAGAGGGGACAGGGGACAGGGGAACGGGGAACGGGGCGACGGTAGACGGCAGACGGCGCAGGACTCGGCTGAGCCAACGTTTGCTGAACAAATTTGGCTGCCATGCCCAAAAGAATTGTAAAGCGTAAAATAACAAAGACAAGGAAGAGCAAAAGTAAAGGCAGCGCCAAAGCAAAAACTGTATTAGTAGATGTATTTTACACGTTATCCTTTCAGCTGCTGTCCTCTCCCTCTCCCTCTCCCTCTCTCTCTGTGTGTGTGTGTGTGTGTGTGCTGGTGTTGTGGCTGGAGGCTGTGGCGTGGGACGCTGCTAAACAAAAGCGCAACAGCCGCCCAGGCGACAGAGGGCTGAGCACGGGGCGAGCGCTGAGCGGGGATGGACTGCGGCAGCTAGATGAAAAAGTAAGCTAATTAGTTAATGAAAGATATTTTCCATTGTCTACCAAGGCACAGGCACAGGCACAGGCACGGGCGGAGGCGGAGGCGCACTGGGCGTGCCACCTTGGCACACTGCAAAATGGCGGCAGCATTGATTAGATGGCTCGATCCGAGCAGCTTGTTTCACCGACTACAAAAAAAGGAGCAGAAAACAAACCTGAAACTGAAAACAAAACAAAATATTCTCTTGAAGCAGGGCTTAGCCTTTCGCAGGGCTACGCTCAGTTTAGTTCTTTGCTGCGGCTGCTAGTCCTACTCCTGCTCCTGCTCCTGCTGCTGCTGCTGTTGCTGTTGAAGCCAATCCCTGCAAAGGCTAACCCGCCGCATGTCCATTGTCCGGCAATTGTGACCTTTTCGCCAGCCCGTTAAAACCATGGACCCCTCTCCGCTTCGCTCCACGCCGCGCCGAGCCGCGCCGCGCCGCTCTGGGGTCCGCTCCGAGCTGCCACGTCAATCGTGTTGGCCTTTGTTTGCCAATTTCGCCGTTCGCTGCTCATTTTCTGCCACTTTCTTTGTGCCGAGGCAGCGCTGCTGCTGCATAATTCCGCAGCGCCTTTCCACTCGCTGCTCAGCGCCCTTCTCTGGCCACTCTCACTCCCCCCTCTCTCTCTCTCTCTCTCTCTCTCTCTCTCTCTCTCTCTCTCTCGCTCTTGTTGCTCATTTGCGTGGTCAGCGGTGGCTGGCTGCACCCTTTTGTGATGCAAAATGTTTTGCTTGAATAAATTATGAGCTTAAAGAGCCAGCGCCATGCAACCCATTGTGCTCCTGCCGCAATAGGTCTTTGCTTTTAAAGTGCTGTCCAGCCAATAAGAAATGATATATATTTCCATTTGCTTATTTATTTATTTATTTGTTTACTTATTTGCTTTATTTGTTTGTTTGTTGTTGTTGTTGCTCGCTTTACTTCACTTGGCTTGGAGTAAAACTAGCCAACACTTCAAGCTCCCTCAGCTTATAGCCAGCATTCAAATGCTGATTATCTTTTTAATCTTGATTCCTGCAACTATTGATTATCATTAACACTCATTTAGTTAAGACTCTGATTTTGAGGCTGAGAGACATAGAAAAACCATTTTTCTTGTATTTATATATCTATACAAATTTTTTTTTTTATTTTTTTTTATTTTTTTTTATTACTAATTTTTTGTTATGTATACATATTTATAGATATATATTTATATACTATTTCTCTATATAAATATATCAATACATCATATACTTATTATGTAGTATTTCTCTATGTAAATATATCTCTATCTATCTTCATATATACTATTTAAATACTACACATATATACCATATATAGAGAACAACATACATACATCTGCAATATATACTCGTCTTATATCTACATATATTTATATAGTCTTTATCCATATATACGCTGCTTATCTCTCCAATTTATTACAACAAAATTCAACACATTTGCCATTTGCTTATCTTGTTCGCTGATCGCTGCTGCGGTTTTTGGCATAGATTAGAGCAGGCCAGCCGCATGGGTGCGAGTGAAATGGCGCCACTTTTAACGATCAGCGAGATTCGCTTGGCTGCAATGTGTTTAAGCTTGACTTGCTTTTAGCGCTTTAAACTGCTGCAGACGGCGTGGAAAATTGAGCGTGCGATTTGGCTTTGTTCAGCGAAAAGACGAACAACAGAAAGCGCGACAATAGCTCAAGCAAATAAAGATTGCAAAATGTTAAAGGGGTCAGGCATAAAGGCAACGGCGGATGGGGCTAGATGGCGTAAAGCACACGCAAATACATAAATATATGTGTATATACATGTATATGTATATGTATATAGACAGACAAGGCTTACCGTCTGCATATATGTATATATATATATTAATATAAGCCACAATGTATATGTATATTAATATATACATATATACATATAGTGTATATATATATGTGTATGTATATATATGTATATATATATAGCATCAATGTGGACGACAACGACGACGACACTTCTGGTTCATTGAAGCATAAGAAATTCTCGAATGAATCGCTCCGTTGACGCTTGAGTAGACTTGAAGCGATAAGCGGTTTTTGCGCCATATACAAAAATATATTTTGCGCTAGTCGCGCATCCGTTTGCTCGCCACCCGCCAGCACCAAATGGCAAAAGCGAGCAACAGCAACAACAACAACAACAACAACAACAACAACAAATAATAAAATACAAAAATACAAAATAAAAGAGTAAAATAGAGAAAGGCGCGCGCCGCCCCTCCCTCTCTCTCTCTCACTCTCTCTCATTCACTCTCTTTGGGCTCGTCCGGGAGTTGAACCCGGGACCTCTCGCACCCGAAGCGAGAATCATACCCCTAGACCAACGAGCCGTTGCACAGGCTCGTCGTAAATTGAATTGAAGTGAGGTGAGCGAAGCGCAGATAACAATGAAATACAGAGAGTGAGTGAGAGTGAGAGTGAGAGAGAGAGCGAGCTGATCGCAGTGCGCGCTGTCATTGGTCGCATTACTCATACGCCATGTTGGCCGAAACTTAATACATCAATTTCAATTGCTCGCACGCAAGACGCCTGGGACTTGCGGCTAATAGAAACCAAAATAATCAAATGTCATGCTGACTCACAGCAACAGCAACAGCAACACGAACAACAGCAATAGCAACACTAGTAACAATAGCAACAACAACAATAATAATATGTTGGCCCCTTGTCAATGGTGGACAGTCGGACGTGCGTCTCAGCTCGACTCGACTCGACTCGACTCGACTCGATAGCGATACGTGGCTGCCCACCTGCCCACCTGGCCGCCTCGCCGTCCCGTGCGGCTTCGGTTTATTGACAGTTGTCAGGTGTTTTTGAGACGGGCGCTTCAAAGTTTTGCCACTGTCAAATGCCTTGGCCCAGTGCTGATTGCGTTTTGGCGGCCGTCGCACGGCACGGCTAACGAGCATATGTTGTGGGCCGGGATCCGGGCCGCAGCAGCATCCGCATCATAAAATTTATTTAGCGACAGCTGCTGCTCACACACACACACACACGCACACACACACACATGCAGAGTGGCCAAGCCAAGCTCGGGACAGCTCGGTTGCGCCTTCAGGGCTAAATGTGTCCCAGTCGCCTGCACGCGCTAACTAAATCGGAAACCAATTTGCTTATCGCAGCAACCCTATCAGCAGGAGCGGGCCAATGTGTGTGTGTGTGGGTGTGGGTGTGTGTGAGCGTTGGCGTCAACTCAATTTGAGGCAAATACTGTAATCGTGCCACGAAATTCCGCACGTCGACGTCATCATAAATAAATACATCGAAATGTGAAGCGACGCAGTGCAGCAAAAAGTTGGCAAAAAAAAAAATATATATATAACAAATTAATTGCTAACAAATGCCATGGGGCCCCCGGGCAATGGCAGTGGCAGTGGCAGAGGAATTTCTGACAAGGGGTGGGGGGTCAGCGGGTCAGCCTCTCCCTGTGGCAACCTTGAGCCGTGGGCCACACGTGAGGCAGCTGCAAACATTTGCTGCTCTTTGCTGACAAACTTTGCCTCGATTGTTACGGCTTACTGTGCTGGTGTGTGTGAGTGTGTGTGTGTGTGTGTGTGCTGTGCTAAGTCGCGTGCTCCGAGTGCCGCCAATGGCGTCGAAAATAATTACACTTGCTGATTTATTGAGTGTCGTGGTTATTGTGGCTGGCATAAGAGCAAGAGTGTGTGTGTGTGTGTGTGTGTGTGAGCTACCCAGCGTCAGGCTATAGCTACTCCAGTACCCTGGCATCTCATCTACCTCGACCATGTTGTAAATGAACCGCGACATTGCGATTGCTGCAATGTCATACTCTAGCGACTCACGAGTGTCGAAAACTTGTTGGCAGCGAAGTCCCAAGCAATTAGTTTAGCCTGACAGCTCTTGCTGTGAGACAGAGAGAGAGAGAGGGAGGGAGGGACAGAGAGAGGGAGAGAGAGTGAGCCATAGTGAGGGGTTGATAGAGGGAAAGAGCTGAGGTAAAGTCACATATGACTCATATGATATGAGTGATATGAAAACCTTTGATGGAGTTCCATGGAAGATTTCCTTGAATGATTTCCTTACCATTGAATTGGTAAAACAACGATTGAGAAATTCTCTTTAATCTCAGCTTGAACTGAAGGGCAAAGGAAAACACTCAGATTTGATGTAGAGTCTCATGGAACTTCTATGGAATCCATTGATTCAGTTCCTTGAATGACTCTTTAGCCTTGCACTAAGAAATCAATCAGTAAGGAATTCCGCTTAGTCCTTGCTGGAACTGAATGGGAAGCGGCTAGTTGGGCCGTTAAGCAGGAAAAGGAATTCACGTGGATTAGGAATTCACTGGAAAATAATATATTCTCAGAACTAGAGCCAAGCTTAGATGAACTAAAATATATTATGGATATTATGGCATAGTCTAAAATATTACAGGAAATTATTTCAATAGTGGAAATCGAAATGATTGTTATTTAATAATATATACATACATATATAAGTATCCTATATTAGAATTAATGTAGCTTTTAGTAAATTAGCTAAAACTCTGTTTAGGTAGCGGTACGTTAACCTGTAAATAAATATATTTTATAAAAAAAAAAAAAAAAAAAAAAAAAATAGTGGTAATAATTTTTACTACATTTACTACAATATTTATAATTGTATCTATCGGCACAATTTCATTTCATTTACTAACATAGAAGTAATATCTGTACACATAATTTCATGAAAAGTCGCATTCGAATGATATCAAATAATTTGATTGAGCATAGCATAGGAAATTTCTCAGTCTGTGGATGGGCAAGGAATGAGAGATTCCTTTGGATTGTAAATATCTAATCTATCTAATATTAAAATCTCATATGAAACCTAGCTTATATGAGCTACTGAACTAAGAAAGTTTCCTTTAGGATTGAAAGCATCAAAAGCGCCATAAGTTAAGGATAATAGCAAACCCTTCTGCTGGCAAATACATCCAATTAACTAGAACTAAGTAGCTTTATCTTGGCATATACATCTTAATATCTATAAGCGTTTATACCAACCTCCGCGCAGTTGTTTAAGCAGCAACTAGAGCTCAATAGGCAGCCCAGCCCAGGCCGGCCCGGGCGAGTGCTGAAGTATTGGGCGAGTGGTCTATGCCCATATGATTTGGCAATTGGCTGGGCGAGTGCCGAGCAGCAGCAGCAGCAGCAGCAGCAGCAGCAGCAGCCATAATAATAATGTCATTAGTATGCCTACAATGCTGATTAGTATGGCAGAGGGACAAGAACAATGGCGGGCCAGCAACAAACCAGTCTAAATTATGTGGTCGCATGTCGAGCTGCGGATGCGGATGCGGATGCGGATGCGGATGGGGATGGGGATGGGTTATTTGAATGGGGTGCCAGCGACAGGAAATGACACTCTTGCTCTTTGTTGTTTGGCCATGGCTAAGGTCGCTTTTTGTCGGTTGCCACGCCCAGTTTCGCGAGTTAGCCGCGCCCGGGGTTATCCACAGTATTTGTCGATTTTCGCATGGATTGCGTGCGCTCGTCGCATATTCAAAATCATCGCTCAAGCGAAAGTGAAATTAATTACACGACTTCAGCTCGGTTCGGAGCTTTCGCCATTGTTGCCTTCTCTTCATCTTCGTTTGCTGCTCCTGCTTCTTCGTTCGCTCCTTTGACTGCTACTACTTATTCGTCTTCTTCTACTTCTTATTGCCATTTGCTGTAGTAATTAATGAAAAAGGCAACCAAAACACTCACACACACACACACACACACACACACACACACACACACGCACGCACACAGCGTCAAGTGCAGCTCTGTATTGGGTCTGTTGGCTCTCGCTTTGGCCTCTCCTTGGGCCACTTGTGATTTGCTCTCGCTCTTCTTCTTCGCTCGCTCGCTCGCTTTTGCGTATTGCGCCAAAATTTCATTAGAGCCAACAATTTGCTCATTTCTTTATTTGAACCAGGCCCTGACGCTGGCCCCTGCTCCAGCTCTGCTCCTGGCCGTGGCCGTGGCCATGGCAGCCCGCAGCTGGCAGCTGGCAGCTGGCACGGATTTTGAGTGGCACGTCTCTGTGGCAGCCACAACACGGCATCTGCACTATCTTGCGGCATCTGCATGTGAGTCGCAACAAGACACAAATAAAAGCGCTCCACACCCGAGCAGCAGGCGGCACGCACATCTCGACGCGTTTACGATCGTATTATGTGCCCATTTGACTAGACATTTTGACACGCGGATGCTCTGGAATTAACTAGATGTACATACATAGATAAATGTACATATTTACATACACATATACATATATATATTCACATTTGCATGTCTAACTCGGTATAAGATTCCGTTCCAAGCTGTGCAAACATTCTGTGCGTCGTTCAATAATTGGAAATGAAAATATTCTACTTCGAAACAGAAAAACAAAATGAACAATTTTTTTTCTTTTGATAGAAATGAATGTCAACAAAGCGAATAGATTTTTATTTTTATTTTTATATGTTCTTAGTTTGTTCTCAACTATATAAATATGCTCTGTGAAGAGCGAACAGAAGGGCATATTAGTTGGGCGGAACAGGAAGAAATGGACAACGAGATCTAAAAATAAAGATAGAGAGAGAGAGAGAGAGAGTGAGAGAGAGAGAGAGTAAGAGGAGGTCTATGTATACAGAGAGATAAAGCGGAAAGCGACAGAGCAAAACGGAAAGGGATAGAGAATGAGAGAACGGATAATGAGAGATGTGAGGAAAGAAGGATACATCAATAGAGAGAGAGAGGGAGAGAAAAAGAAAACGGGGGACAGGAAAGTAACAGAGTTGAGGAAAGATAAATGGAGTAGAGAGAGAGAAAGAGATAGAGTGAGAGAGAGATGCTAGAGAATGTAGGAGAAGGAAAGACGAAGAAAAACAGAGGACAAAGAATGCGAAAGAGAGAGCAGATACCCCAAGTAAAGCATGTGTTGAAAATTAAATATTTTTATACCCTGAACCTATTGAAAATGGGAAATCAGGGTATAATGGTTTTGTGAAAAGTATGTAACAGGCAGAAGGAATCATCGCAGACCTCATAAAGTATATATATTCTTGATCAGGACGACGAGTTGAGTCGATATAGCCCTGTCCGTCTGTCCGTCCGTCCGTATGAGCAAAAGGATCTCAGAAGTTATAAGAGCTAGAGAGCTAAAATTTGGCATGCATTCTCGTGTACACCATAGGCAGTACAAATTTATCATATTTTTTCGATAACTCATCCGATAACTTTTTTATCGAGAATAATCGAAAAATCGACTTGGTTTTTACAGCCTAATTTGAACACTTTTAGATTTGGAGACTTCAAATTTGCGTTGAATATAAAGTTAATCGATTTTGTAATTAACAGATTTTGGATACCACGCCCCTTCGCCCCCAATTTGTAAAAAACGCATTTCAAGTACTAGCGACTTTTGCTTTGGAATGTACACACATTTTTACCACATGATTACGCTCTGAAAGTTTCATCAAGATTGTATGTCTACAAAAGAAATTATTTAACAAATAAATTCTCATAATATTGCCCACATTGCAGCGCAGCCCAAGCGCAGCCGCTGCTTACTGCGCAGTTAGCAGAGCGCGTGCTTATAAGTGCATGTGTATGTATGTGTGCATAAAAGAAGTGCAGAATGATTAGAATATCAGCTTGGAGGGTTCAGAATATCTCCTAGTCGAGCAGTCTCGACTGGAGCCTTCTTACTTGTTATACCCTGAACCCCTTTCAAATAGAAAATGACGGCTTTTATTTATTTATTTTATTTTTTTTATTTATTTTCTTATTTTAGTTCAGTTTCAATATTTTAAATGAAAGCTAAATTAAATTTTTATTTGATAAAATTTTCCGAACAATTTTGTTGATTATTTTTTCTCTTTATATTAAATATTAAATATTTATTAAATATTTTTATTTCTGTTTCTCCATCACTTTATTAATAAAATCTATTAAAATTAGATTATTCTCTTATTTTATTATGTACATAAAATATTTACTATACTCTAGTATTCACGCACACATATGCATATGTCTTTCATGCTGAACAAGCGAACTCCAATGCACAGCATCAATTGAAATCTTGGGCAATTCGCACGACAAATTTCCGTTATATTTCCAATGCCAGCTGCTACTTCCATTCTTCCAGTTCCGAAAGTCCCTCAGTGGCCAGTGCTAATTTATATCACTCCGAATTATCAGCTAAATCAGCGGACAATCGACTGCGCCTCATTTGCTTTCGAGTGCTGGGATTCGATGCACTTGGTTTGGGGGAGGGCTGTGGGCGTGGCTGCTGCCCGGGCTAGAGCTGAAAGTGGAGCAGCTGCTGGCTGGACGAAATGGGAAACACGTTGCCATTAGGTGCTCACTCGATGCTCTCGGCCTGATTAGAGCACAATGAGCCAGCTCTTAATTATGGGCCAACGCCTCAGCAGGCTTTAATCAGCGCCAATTGGCAAATACAAAAGCGCAAATTGTAAAGTGTGTGGAGGTGCAAACAGAGGGCGAGAGAGGCGGGGAGTGTAAGAAGGGAGAGAGCTGGGTGAGTGGGAGTGGTAGGCCAAATGGACGTAGCGAAGTCACCCTTCATCTTCCTCCTCTTCTCCTTCTCCTGCTTCCATTCAAGTCTCAACCGAGCTGAAAGCAGCCAAGACAGTTAGTTCAGTTGGCTCGAATGGTTGGGCCGCGACACATAAAAACCTTTTGCTAACTTAATTAAATTATACAATTTTCGTTGGCGCTTTTTGTAGAATAATTGGCAATAAATTGATTAAAGGGTAATTAAACGTGCGGGGGCCGGCCAACTACAGAGATGGATAGATAATTGCATTGGCGCAAAAGGCAGCATTAAATAAAGCGAACTCTCTCTCTCTCTTTCTCTCTCTCTCCCACTCACTCCACCTGTCCTGTCTCTCTCTCTCTCTCTCTCTCTCTCTCTCGTTCACTCGCTCGCAGTGTGCTGCGATTTAAATGCAATTGCAATTAAACATGCGTGCCGCGCAGCAGGAGGCGCCTCCACCTGTGTTCACGTTGTTTCCTGCCAATATTATTAATATTTAAAATAAATCGCCCACAGCAATCGATCAATCAAGCGCAATAACAACAACCTTTCTCCTTCCTCTCTCTCTCTCCCTCTCTCTCTCTCTCTCTTGCATTCTCTTCTTATTCGTCTTCTCTTCTTTTTTTATTCTTTTGTTTTTTTTTTTTTTGTTTTTTTTTTTTTTTTTTGTAAATCAATTACATATTTTACAATTAATTTTAGTTGTTTATTAAATAAACGAACCCCGTATGCATACATGTGTTATGTGTGTTATGGTTGTATGTATATGTAATTGCTAAAATTAAAGTCAAGTTTACATAACAGAAAGAGCAGACGACATGAGCAAGCTGCGAGTTCAACCGGAGATAGTTGGACATGCATGACATACATACATGCATATCTATTTACAGCATCATAGCTCGCATATAACAGTAGACTATCGTTGACATGCTGTTCGTGAAATCGAGAGAAAAAATCATACTCACTCGCTTTCACTCTGAGCAGGACTCTGTTAAAAGCCACACGCTCTCATCACTCAATCGTAGAGCCAAAGAGTTCAGTTCTTTTCGTCTGTGTTTTCTGTTGAGCGCCTTGAGTTGAACATCAACTAGCATCGCTTGGGGAGAGATATGTACGATTAACGTTCGCATTTGCTCGCATATAACTCAAAAAGTCAATGCTAACGCATATTTAGCGAAGACAACAACCGCACACATACCAATGCATAGACAAGGAATTTGGCTTCATTTCACTCAATCAAGCGGTTGGCGAACAACAAGAGTGAAACGGGACAACAACAAAACGGTTACGAACCGATCGCAAAATGAGCTCGTGAAAGTACCGATGCAATCGATTGCTCTCTGAGTCATTTCTCAGAGTGTGAGTAAAAGGCACTTACATGTGTATGTATGTACTTATTTGCAAACATAGCGAAACGGTCAACAGTTATTTGAGAGCTGTGCTGAGCAAAAGTAATGCAGTCGCATAATTAAAGACTTTCCAAACTTGCTCAAATAAATAGTTTAGTATTTGAATATATGATATATAGTATTAATGCTAATATATCTCATACCAATATTATATTAGTCTACAATACTTTATTGTCTCATGCTAATTGCTTCGCTCACATTTCCCATTTCCCAATTGCAGAATGTGGCAAACATGCAGCGGAAGCTTTGCGTTGGCGTGCAGCGTGCGGCGAGCTCTACGCTTCTAGGTGAGCCCCGCTAGGGCGACAGAGCGAGCGGTCGGGGCGTGGCCAGCAGCGACATGATGGCTGCCTTTGCCTCAGCAGCCGGCGTCGCGGTGGTCGTGCCGGCAGCGACAGCGGCAGCAGTTGCAGCAGCCACTGCGACAGCTGCTGCAGCAGCAACAACCGTGCGAGCAACAATTGCCAGAGCGACAGCGACAGCAATAGCAACAGCTACAGCTGCGGCAACAACAAAGACAACAACAACAACAACAACAACATCGCTGGCGGGCAAGTTGCTGAGCCCTTTGCACAATCGCACGACTGAACTGAATGTGGAAGGCGTGGCTGAGGCGGAGCCTCGCGACGAAGAGGATGGGCTAGGGATATTGAGCGGGAGTGGGAGCGACAGCGAGAGCCCGGACGTGGGCATCGGCAGCGGCGTCGGCAGCTCCTCGACGCCCAGCAGCTATCTGTCCCTGTACGACGAGGTGGCCAGCGCCCTGGACGAGACGCAGGCGGCCGAGGAGGCCGGCTATGCGCTGATTGATGACATCAGCGAGTGGCTGCTGGGCGCCGCCGCCGGCGGCAACAATCTCAGCCTGAGCAGCGAGCTGACATCGTCGAGCCCCACCAGCAGCAGTGTCAGCAGCTTCAACGAGTCCCTCAGCTGGCTGACCCTGGACATGGGCGATGTACAGAACAGCACGCTGTCCAGCCTCAGCAATGCCAACAGCAGCAGCAGCAGCAGCAGCAGCAGCGCCGGTAGCGGCAGCAGTAGAGGCAGCCATCTGGAAGGCAATGCCGAGGACGAGGGGGGCGGACTCTATGCGCTGCGTAATTTTGTGGAGCAGCAGCTGAATGGGGAGTCGGCGCAGGATGCGCAGGATATCGCGCTCATTGACAGCGCCGAGGAGAGCGCGCTCGAGAATGTCGCCGACGGCGAGGCGGACTACGGCGTGCTGAGCGGCTTCAGTGGCGGCAGCCTGGACGCGGAAGTGGATGCCACCAGCGAGCTCCTGCAGCGCACAGCGACTACGCTAACAAATCGGACGACAGTCGCCTCCGGCTACGATGCGAACGCCGTCTGGCTGAGTGGCGCTGGCGCCCAGGCAGCCGGTGCTGCCGGAGATCGCAATGGCGGTGGCGGTGGCGGTGGCGGTATCGGTAGCGACGGTGGTGCTGGCGCCAGCACCGGTGGCAGCTCCTTCATGCTGCTGCTGGAGAACTTTAACGATTACTTTCCCAACTACAATGGCAGCACGGTTTCGGGCACAACGGTCGTCGGCACGACCAGTACGGCCAGTACGGGTCTCCTCGACCAGAACCTGACCAGCCTGTACTTTGAGAACTATCGCACCAATTGCACGAATGCAACGCTGAATCTGACATCCGAATCGTGCCATGAACTGCGAATCGGTGAGTACTGAGTGCAACACTTGCGACAAAGATCAACGTAGTCCGATTAGATTTATCATCTCAATTAGCAATCGATACCCAAAGCTACCTGCTTAGCAATCATTGAGCCTGCTCCATTTGTAGCTCTACTCTGTAGGCACTTGACCTATATATATAGTATATATATTATATATATTATATAGGCATTCATCGAGTCATTCGTCTACAAAGTCTTTATTTTATTTGAAGCTCTTTGAGAATGTAGATCTTTATCCGATAATCTAACATCTTTTAAAGGAATACCCTCAACTCCTTCCAATTTAATGGAGTTACATGGTAAAGCATTTAGTATACGTGGATAAGCTGCCTGTTGAAGGAGCTGATACCGGCTCCTAAGAGCATAGCTGTTTAGTCTGAAGCTAAATATCAATTACTATCGATTATTATCGATATTAATGCTCTCGTCTCTATGCTAACTTAACTTCTCAGTTTCTGTTCTCAGAGCATTTTCAACATTTTAAACTGCCTAAGGCTCGTATAGCTCTGCTTCAACGAGAACTTAGATGATGCCTGTTCAGACTTTAGCATCGCAAATAAAAATCGATAAATTTCGATTTGCTGTTGGCACAATAACAGAATAAATATTTGTAAATTCCTGTTGCCCTCTAGCACCCTCTCTCCTCTCCCCTCTCACCCTTTACTCTACCCATTATACAGGACACATCAGGCATCATGCACTCACATTTCACTCGACTGTGCCGAATACATTTGTGGCATGCAAATGGAGCCGTGGCCCGCATACATTTGCATGTGTTTGGCACGCCCCGTATTCTAATAATAGTTTCTCTCTTCTCTTCTCTTGCAGTGGACCACAATTATTGGGCGCTCATCCTGATCCTGTTTCCGATCCTCACGCTCTTCGGCAACATTCTCGTCATCCTCTCCGTCTGTCGGGAGCGATCGCTGCAGACGGTTACGAATTATTTTATAGTGTCATTGGCCATTGCCGATCTGCTGGTCGCCGTAGTCGTAATGCCGTTCGCCGTCTACTTTCTGGTAAGTGTCCTGGCCGGACGGACTCCCGAGTCCTGTCAAAATCAAAATGCCGAATGCAAAATTGCCGTCCATTTGCCTTTAATTTTATCAAGTGTCTGGGGGGCCATCTAATAAATAAACGTGCACATAAATAACGGTCAGCACGGCGAGGGTGCTTAACGTCGTGCGGTGGGTGGGGTGGGCCGAGGGCCGAGGGGCGAGGGGCGAGGGTGAGGCTTTTTAGTAAATTGCGGCCATTCAAGCAATAACATTCAATTTTTGGCGGCCCAGGCTTATAAATCAATGTATGCATGTGTGCGCACAGCAGGCAAAGCACAACAAAAAAAGAAGAAGGCAAAACGAAAGAGAGAGTGAGAGAGAGTGAGAGAGAGAGAGAGAGGGTGGTAGGTGGATGGAGCTATCCTTGGCCTGCCTGCCTGCACGCATTTCCTTTGACTTAAGTCGATGTAGCTGTCATTCCGAATGATTGATTGTTCGATTGACTGACTGACTGCCTTCCCAGCCTATCGCTGTTCGCCTGTCTTCGTCTTCATCCGTTCGCCTGCTTTAGCTACCTGCTGCCAGACAGCACACAGTCTTCTTCTTCTTCTTCTCCATCGACTGCCTTCGCCTGACAGATTAATAGATACTCCATTTCACGGCAAACAATTTTCCTATTCCAAAACTCTTTTCCCCATTATTAAGCGTTCGATTAGCTTCAAGAAATTTACATCATCAAATATGTATAAATTTTTACATCAATTTAGAATAAGGAATGAATAAAAAACAAAAAAACACCTGAATTTATGAAAGTAGTGAACCGCAAGAAGTAGGGAAAAACAAGTATGATGAATATAGTTTGAAGCATAAATAAGGATTAATGTATTTTAAATAAGATTAACAAAACATATCATATATACAGCTCAAAGCCCAAACAATGATTCATATTTATTTAAAATAATTAAACTATTTAAATTTATTCAGTTAGATGTTAATATTTAAATCTAATTAAAGAACAGTTACAAAACAAAAAAAGATATATATATTTAAAAATAAATTTGTTTTTCATAAAAATGTATATTAGTAGTTCTATTATATCTCATCGCCGATAATATCTATAGATATTCATTGCTGCGATATATCGCTTTGTAACATCTTTCACCCTCACTTCTTTCATACCCTGAACTCATTAAAAATGTGAAATCAGAGTATAATGACTTTGTTGTATTATGCAAAAGGAGGCGTGGCATACGCCATAACGTATATGTATATATATTCTTGATCAGGTCGACGCGCTGAGTCAGAAGATATAAGAGCTAGAGACTTGATATATTTATAAACCCCGCGCATATCGTTTTTGTTTCCAAAAATCGATAGCTGTTATCGATTAAAAGTCGAAAATCAGTAATAAAATTATTTCTTCTATGTCTTTAACGAAAGAGTCTCTAAAATTTAATTACTTAATTTTATTTTTTTCATGTGTATTTTATAGAACTTCAATTTTTGCCATAATTCACCCACCCCGCATATTCACATCCTTCCTCCTGAAATTTCTTGTCGAAATGAAAAATTATACAGTAAAATGTCTTTTAAAAAAAATTGTTTGCACATATATTTTTTCAGGTATTTTTTTATTATTTTTTTTTTATTTTATTTTATAAATAATTTGTATACACATATTTTTGATATGAAATTTCGGTTTTATTTTATTTCACTTCATATTTATTCATGAGTTATTTGCATAAAGTGGAGAGGCTGTTAAGTTGATCAGCGATAGGCGAAATTATCGACTATCGATTGCTATGCAGTTATACACTTACACACCTCTCCTCCGCTTTGTATGCATGTGTGTGTGTGTGTGTGTGTATAATTAAATGAATTGCCATATTGCCTGAAAGAAGACTGAGTGGGTGGGTCAACAACCCATTCAGTCTCTTTTCAGACAGAGACTGGGCGGAGCAGGTGCATTTAAGAGGCATTTATCAAATCGTATTTTTAGAGCTTTCACACTTTATGCAATTCATTTTAATAACTATGGACACTCGCTCTGCTGCTTGTCTGCAGCGATTGCCAAGTTTTCTGGCAGCTGTCAGTGGGCAGACTTGAGCGAGCAGTGGTGGGGGGCAGGTGGGCAGGTGGGCAGGCAGTCAGTGAAGCGATATGCCATGCGATATGTACGTGCACGCATGCAGACGCCGAGGCAGACGCAGACGCATGCGAACGTGACACATGTACACATGTGCACTTAGTTATGCATATTGAAATCTGCATATTTAATTGCTGGCCGTTTTTGTGACAGGGCCAGCTCAACGTTTGTCCTGTTGGCCACAATTAAGTGTGTGTTTATTTAATGCCTGCCTGCCGTGTGGCTGGCCGTAAATAAAACGATAAATTATATGGCAAATGAAATCAAATAAATATTGCAATTTGCAATTCGCAATTCGCAACAGCGAAACATTTAAAGCGACGAAAAAAAAAAAAAACAAAAAAATGAAACGTAACTGTCGTCCGGCGTAATTAAAATACGGCAAACTCGAATAAAATTAACAAAAATCTTAGCTTTCAGCTCCCGAGCGCCCAGCGCCCAGTTGACAGATGTACTCGCCCAGGGGGCGTGGCCGTACAGGCGGGGCGTGGCAGCTAGTAACTGCCAGCACGTTGGCTATAATTAATGTGCAAACTTTAAGCATGACACGCCAAAAAAGCGTCGAAGCCCAAAAGAAAATAGTGCAGAAAGTCCGGAAAACTCTTGCATAATTCAGCTGAAGCGAAATATTAACTTTTCAGCTTTAAGAAATATATTAGTTAACATTTTGTTCATCAAGCTCAAGGATCTGATAATATAACTTTGAAGTTGATGAAAACGAGTAGAAGAGGGAAAGAGATGCATAGAAAGTTGACTAGAGTGAGAAGGGGAGGGAATGTGCAAGGGAGGGAGAAGAGCTAGAAAGGTGGGGAAGAGTGAAGAGAAAGAAGGGGAAAGATAAAGAGAAAGAGAAAGAGAAAGAGAGAGATAGCTATAGTGATAGAGATGGATAGATAGAAAGGAGGAGCGAGAGAGAGAGAGAGAGAGGGAAGAAGCGGAAAAATGCAAAATGGACAAGATAGAATAGAAAGATAGTAACCATATAGAAGGGAGAGAAAGGGAAAGAGAGAGAGAGAGAGAGAGAGAGAGAGAGAGAGAGAGAGAGATAGTACACAGTTAAACAGAGACAAAAAGAAAGAGAGAGAGATAATAAATAGAAAGAAAGGGAGAGAGAGAGAAAGAGAGAGTAAACCGTTAAACGGAGAAAGATACAAATAGAGCGATAATTGATAAATGGAAAAAAGGAAAAAAGAAACATAGATAGCAGTAAATAGCAAGTCTGTCGGAAGCGAGATAGAGATATGAGTGGCACGTAATTACAGTCGATAAAGGAAGAAATATACACATACATGGATAGGATATATTACAAATTGCATAAGCGCTTAGCGAGGCAGATATCAGTGGATACATCAACAAAATGACAGTAATGACAGCAATAATAACAATTAACCAAACACAGAACAAGACATTGACGGACATATATGCCATGTATAGAAAGAGAGACTGAGAGAGAGAGTGAGAGAGAGAGAGAGAGAGGGAGGGAGAGCGACAGGAGCTGTTAATCACATTCATTTAACCATAAACGTTCGAGTTCTGCCCCATATGCCGCCTGCCATTGACAAGCCACTAATATTTAAGGCCAAGCCAAGCGGACTCAGCTCACAGTTACACACACACACACCCACACACACACACACAGTCACACGCACACCTGAGCTCGCATAGTCTTTCAGTCAACGACAATGACAGCTCATTTAATTTCAATTTGATCATTAAATTGACACTCACCCACAGCTGGCTGTCAATCGGCTGCCTGCTGTGTGTTGATTTTCTAATACCAAGAGGGCCACACACACACACACATACACAGAGAGCGAGAGTGAGTGAGAGAGAGAGAGAATCATGGGAACACCTGCACGCACGCATAGAGGAAAATTAACTTGTCATTAAATGCGCTTTGGCTTCGCTTCGCTTCGCTTCGGTTCGGTTAGGTTCTCTGTGACTGCGCAGTCGACAGCGCTGCACTCGTCCGTATGCATGTGTCAGGTGCTAATTAAGCTGTACACACACACACACACCTGCACACACACACCTGCAGAGCGAGTCATGTTGGCGTGTCAGGTGCAGCACACTGTATCAATTATAGCGTTTAACAACGTGCAACAACTACAACAAGTGGCACAGAGCATCCAGAGAACATCCAGAGAACATTTAGAGAACATTCAGCGAATATTCGCTCAACATTCGATGGACATGGCTGCCAAAGTGTTACAGCCAGCTGCAGTTGCTGCAGTTGCTGCAGTTGCTGCTGCTGCCAAATACACATTACACTACCACACACACACACACACACACTCACGCACACACACAAACACATACACATACACACGCAGTTCGAGTTGCGTTTTCACGGAGTGCGGTCGATGTCATCGTGGTCCATCGTAGACAATAGCTTGAACTGTGTTTTCCCCTGTGAAAGTGGAAAGAACTGAAGTCAACGTGTTTGCTGTGGGCGCGGCGTACCCAGCGACCTCAAAAAACTACCAGAGACTTACTGCGCGGCGGTTCGTGGAATTCCCAAGCGGTATAATTCGGTGGTGCAAGAGAGGGGGGCGATAGCGTCAGTGTTTTGGCGTCAGGGCTTCTTTCCTTTCCTTGTCTTTTGTGGGCGCGTAAATTTTGTTACTTTAGGCGTCACACTTGCGCAATAAGAAAAATCAGGTGCATTCACTCTAACAGCTGTTAGTAGTGCTGGAAATTGCATCGAGCAATCAGCTGCTCACTAACCTTGGTGAGTTGCTAAGCCTTAGCAAAGACAGCAACCTAGCTGCTGGAGTGAAGTAGCAGTTATTAAAAGTAGTGCATACTTTCGGGCTCTCGCTGTAGTCAAGTTGAGTTTAAGTTACTGCGGGTTGTAAACTCAGATTATATTAGTAGCCATTGCCCACTACAGGCTTCACGCCGTGGTAGTCGGAGCAGAAATGGAAGCCATAATGGAGGACGAGCTGCAAGCTTTTGCGCGTCGTTCCTCGTTGCAGCGATCGCCGCAGCAACAACAGAGGGTGTTGGCGCAGCCGTCGACTTCTAACCAGGCTCCAGTGGCTGAGTGCCAGGCACCCAAGTCACTAAAAGAAGCGTTAGCTCAAATAGGAGCTACACTAGAGGGTCTGTCTGCCTTATTTGGGGGTCAGCGGCATATAAATGCCTTAATGAGAGAGGAGCTGGCTAGGCTGGTCAGCCTTCACAAGACGGCCGAAGCGTTCTGCAACCGTTCGGTTAAAAACTGTGAGGTGCAGACCACGCCACTCAAAAAAGTAGGCGAAAACGTCAAGGCAGCGAGCATTAGTGCTACAGTAGGTAGCAATACTCCCAAGCGGTCGAGGGAAGTTGCCTCCGAACAGAGGAAAACTCCCTCAAAAAAGCCGAGGCCCAATAGAAGTGCAGCGAACCCAAAAGAACCAATGGCTCTACGGGCTACAGCTGAATCTGAAACTTCAAACCAGGCCGCCCGACAGACAAACCAGAGCAGCTGGACAGTCGTCAAAGGGCGAAAGCCTATGCAAAAACGTCCCAGGACTGACGCGATTGCGATTTCAGGCGTAGGGGGCTGCAGCTACGCGGACATGCTTCGTGTAGTTAAAAACGACCCAAATTTGAAGCATCTGAGCAGCGACGTTCAAGGCATTAGGAAGACAGCTAAGGGGGACCTTTTACTGCAACTGAGTAGGAAGCCGGAGCATAGCGCTGAGGCTCTGCACGAAGCTGTAGGCAAGGCCTTGGGAGACCGAGCGGTAGTTAAAACACTTACCGAATCGGCGCAAGTTGAGATTCGCGATCTAGATGAGTTAGCGACCAAAGAGGAGATCTTGGAGGCAATTAGGGTGGAGTTGAAGGATAGCTCACTCCCCATTGAGGCTATCAAATCGCTTCGGCCAGCTTTTGGTGGACAGCAAAGAGCTACGGTTGCTCTTCCGATTGGGAAAGCTAAAACTCTGCTCGAGCTGTCCAAAATTAGAATAGGATGGGTAGTTTGCCGTATCCGAGCCGTGGAGCAGCCTAAACGCTGTTTCAAGTGCCTCGATTACGGTCATATGGCAGCAAACTGCGGCAGCGACTGTGACTTAAAGGGCGCCTGTTTCAGGTGTGGAGAAATGGGTCACAGTGCCAAAGCATGCACCAAGCCACCAAAATGTAGCCTCTGCATCCGGAAAGGTGAAAAGCAGACGGACCATTCAGCAGGCAGCTTCAAGTGCCCATCTTACCGTGAAGCTGCTCGTAAAATGAAATGTTAAGGTTTTTGCAGCTTAACTTAAATCATTGTGTTGCTGCCCAAGATCTTCTAGAGCAGACCATTAGGGAAAAATGTATAGATGTAGCTTTTCTCAGTGAGCCTCACCACTGTAGAACCAGCTGCCCTAGGACATGGTCAACAGACGTTAATGGCAAAGCTGCGTTGTGGGTATGCGGCAACTCAACGAACTTACTTTCGAATGTTAAGTCATTCAATGGGTTCGTACGTGGCCGATATGGTAGCTTGTGGCTTTACAGTTGCTATCTGGCCCCCAGCATGCAGCTCAGTGAATCGACGGTGCTCGACGAGCTTGCCGAGGATGCTAGGGGTCGGAAGGCCATTATAGCTGGAGATTTTAACTCCTGGGCGCTAGAATGGGGTAGCCCAACAACAAATGCCAGAGGTCGTATCCTACTGGAGATCTTCGCGACACTAGATGTTGCACTGCTCAACACTGGCCATGAGTACACCTTCAGTCGGGCGGGATACGGGTCTGTTATCGACATTACTTTTGTCACTTCATCCCTCTTTCGGGGAGCAACATGGAGCCATTGCGATAGCTATACAGGCAGCGATCATACGGCACTTCTGTTCACAATAGGTGAGCCACCTGCCAGGGCGTCAACATTGTGGAGGGAGTCGTATCGGCTAGATACTTTTGATCCCGCGGTCTTTTCAGAGGCCATTCAGTCTCTAGGTACAATTGGCAATGCTGAGGCCAGAGCATGCCAAATGGTAGCCCAATTACAGTGTGCCTGCAATAGCAGCATGTTACGTCGCAAGCAGTTCACGCGACAACATGATCCTACGTATTGGTGGAACACGCAAATAGGTGACATTCGTCGCAAATGCATCCAGGCGAGAAGAAGCTACCAACGGGCTCGCGGTAGGTCAACGTTTTTTGAGAAACAGTTAGCTTACCAGGCAGCTAGAAAACAGCTGAAGAAGGCCATTCGGGCAAGCAAAAGAGAATGTTTTTTTACAGTTGTGCGACTCAGCCGAATATGACCCTTGGGGCAGGGCATATAAGATAGTAGTTAAAAGACTATACGCAGGTAGACAGGTGCAGCCTTCCGGATCGTCTGGAGCTTAAATCGATTGTGGAAACACTCTTTCCAGAAAGGTTAAGCTCCATTCACGCCCCTGAGTCCGAGTCTGCTGATCAGGGCTCAACGAGCACTGAAATTGTTTTAGTTACAGAGGAAGAAATATCAGTAGTTCTCCGAGGTCTTAGAACCAACACAGCTCCAGGGCCGGACGGGATCCCAAATCGTGCGCTAAAGCTAGCCCTCGCCTTGCACCCAAGTACGTTCGCCGAATTATTTAACGAATGCCTCATCCAAGAGACGTTCCCGGCAAAATGGAAAGCCCAGAATCTGGTATTGCTACCCAAGGCTGGCAAACCACCGAATGAGCCATCTTCGTACAGACCGATCTGTCTCTTAGACACCATGGGAAAGGTGTTTGAGAAACTGATCTGCTCTAGGCTGGAGACTGCGATTGCAAGCGCCGGAGGCCTGTCACCAAACCAATTTGGTTTCCGGAAGGCCCGGTCAACAACGGACGCGCTTAACAAAGTTGTCGGTCTGGCCACTTCCGCTATTCAAGGCACCAGATGGAGGCACGGGACGAAGGAATACTGCATCATCGCAACCCTGGATGTAAGGAATGCCTTCAACACAGCTAGTTGGGATATGATACTGAATGCGCTGTCACAATATAATATCCCTAAATATCTAAGAGAGATAATAAAGAGCTACTTCAGAGGAAGAACACTGGTATACAACACGAGTGAGGGTCCCCAAACTCATACAGTGTCAGCTGGAGTACCCCAAGGCTCAGTGCTGGGGCCTCTCCTATGGAACATCATGTACGACGGCGTACTGCGCTTGGAACTACCAGCAGGCGCGCACACCATTGGCTTTGCTGATGATGTAGCTGTCGTAGCCATAGGAAAGGAGCTCAAAGATACAGAGGATATGTGCAGCGAAAGTATCAATCGCATACGAAGCTGGTTGACAGGAGCTGGGTTCGAGCTAGCGGCACACAAGACCGAAGTGGTACTAGTCAGCAGTCGCAAAAGAGTGGAAACTGCCAATGTAAAGATCGGCAGCGTCACCATTGCGTCAAAGAGGGCGATAAGATATCTTGGTGTCATGATAGACACAAGATTAACTTTCCGCGAGCACTTAGAATATGTGCATAAAAAGGCAGCTGATTCTTGTAGAGCTCTCTCGAGAATCATGCTTAACACGCGGGGACCTAAACAGCAACGACGTCTCCTCCTAATGAGCGTCATTAGGTCTGTCATCCTCTATGCTGCGCCAATATGGGCAAGAGCGATGGCAACGCCGAGCTACAGCCGAGGCATTTGCGCGATCTACAGGCTGAGCGCAATCAGAGTCAGCTGCGCTTTCAGGACTATCTCCGATGACGCGGCGCTCGTCATAGCCGGTATGGTGCCACTGGAGTATTTGGTCGCCGAAGCCGTGGAGCGGAATTCGCACGGGCCTACGCGACTCAACGCTGTCAGGGCGAACAGCATCGCACGATGGCAAAGAAGGTGGAATAGCTCAGCTAAAGGGCGGTGGACGCACAAGCTCATCCCGGAGCTTGAACCATGGGTTAACCGCAAACATGGCGAGGTTAACTTCTACCTTACGCAGATCCTCTCGGGTCATGGATGCTTTCGGAGCTATTTGAAGCGCTTTGGCCACGAGGAATCTGACGAGTGCCCCTGGTGCGAGCGAGGGCATGTGGAAGACGCCAACCACATTCTTTTCGAATGTGGACGGTTCCTGGAGGAGAGGCGTCGTCTGGAAGAGGCAGTGGGCCGCTCCATCAGAGCGGACAACTTAGTCAACGCCATGCTGGAATCGGAGGAAGCTTGGGAACTAACAAGCACCTTCGCGGCCACAGTGATGATGGAGCTCCGCAGAGTCGAGCGACTGAGAAGACGAGCTGTCCCAGGCTAAGGTAGCGCATAGTGCTTGCGAAGCAATGCTTTACGGCCGTCCCGCAAGCACCGCGCGCTATCCTAGCCACCACACAACTTGCAATTTTTATTTTGTCAATAAATGAATATAAAAAAAAAAAAAACACACACACACGCATGAACACATTGACAAGTGTGTCAAAAAGCCACGGGCGTGACACAATCGAGCAAATATGCACTCAACTCCTTCGCGCATTCATGCATGCACAATGCAAATGCAGCGGCTTATCGATTTTCATAATGAAATTCAATTATTCAAATATTATGCGAGATGCCTTAATAACAGCAATTTTATGAGCAAACTATTTGCTTTTTATACCCTGAACCCATTGAAAATGGGAAATCAGGGTATAATGGTTTTGTGAAAAAGTATGTAACGGGCAGAAGGAGGCGTGGCAGACCCCATAAAGTATATAAATTCTTGATCAGCGCGACGAGCTGAGTTGATATAGCCCTGTCCGTCTGTCCGTCCGTATGAGTGCGTCGATCTCAGAAGTTATTAGAGCTAGAGAGCTGAAATTTGGCATGCATACTTGTGTGTACCATACGCAGTACGAGTTTGCTTTATTTTTTCGATAATTCATCCGATAACTTTTTATCGAGAATAATCGAAAAATCGGCATTGTTTTTTCAGCTTAATTTGAACATTTTTAGACCTGGAGTCTTCAAATTTGCGTTGTATATAAAGTTAATGGACACGAAGATTTTGTAATTTACAGATTTTGGATACCACGCCCCCTTTCCCACCAATTTGTAAAAAAAACGCATTTCAAGTACTAGAGTTTTGTGCTTTGGAATGTACACACATATTCATCATATGATTACACTCTGAAAGTTTAATTAAGATCTTATGTCTACAAAAGAAATTATTCAACAAATAAATTCTCATAATATTGCCCACAAAACAGCGCAGCCCAAGCGCAGTCGCTGCTTACTGCGCAGTTAGCAGAGCGCAGGCTTATGCGTGCGTGTGGATGCATGTGTATGTATGTGTGCATAAAAATGTAAAATGATTAGAATATCAGCTTAGAGGGTTCAGGGTATCTACTAGTCGAGCAGTCTCGACTAGAGTTTTCTTACTTGCTTTGTTTTTTTTTTTTTTTTTTTTTTTTTTGTAAGAGAAATTACAAAATGTATTTACAGCTTAGCGCACCGCTACCTAAATGGTAACTTAAGCTAAACAGATATCTACAAAAATTTATTTACTTAAAAGCTATATTATTATTAATATTATTTGCATATATTCTTGTCAAATCTGGAGGTGTTAGGTCAAGACCCGATCCAGTAGGTCTTGAGGGTGATGACGTTTCAGTCTTCTCCTACGGCGGTCGACTGCAGAGCCTAGTCGTCTGGCCAAGCTATTTGGGTGTGCATTTCGCCTTCCAGTGTATTTGTTGGCTATCTCCTGTATTTTGTCTCCGATTTTTGTTACTTTGAGGTCGCGTTCGATGTTTCTTGTTCTAATGTACCACGGAACCCCAGTGATCTTCCTCAAAGTTTTTGCTTGTAATACTCGCAGTTTATTCAAATGACATTTGGCTGCGATGCCATATATTTGAATGGCGTAAAACAAGCTAGGGGCTAATATTGTTTTATAAATTTGGATTTTGTTGTCCAGCGACAGCTTATTTCGTGGAGTTAGTAGCCATGATAGCTTACCAAGTTATCGATGGCACCAGCGAGACATGGATTTTGTAACTATCTGCCACACTATCGATCTCTTTATGTCCCTATCGATGGCACTATGGGCTATCAAACTTTTACCTCTCTGCGTCACTACCGATAGTTTTATGTCACTATCGACAGTCTAGAACTATGGAGCTGAGGCATTGTTGACCATTGAGCTGGCAACTTTCAACGCCAGCATCGATAGTTTTATTCCTTTATCGATAGTCGTAAGAAATAGAGTTGCAAAACTATCGATTGCACTATCGAGTCATTGGATTTTTATTTATCTTACTGACTCACTCTAGAAAAAGCGAGCTTAGTCTAAAAACAAATGTAGTTGACATATCAAAAACGACACTATCGATAGTCTCGAGATTTTTCTCTCAAAACATCGAAAATATTGAGAGGCGCCACCATTGAACCGCGAGCAAACGACTTAAGAGATACGAGAATTGTGAAAGGAGATGTATCGATATACAATTTGTACTTAAGTGGCTCCATAAAATGTACAGGGTTGGAATTTACAGGGCTGTCCATATTCGATTGACCCATTTGGCAGCCTTATATATTTTAACAGAGGTGCCAGATCGCTTATTACCATACGTTGTAGTAGACCAAGACGAGCTTACAGGGAATAGCACTATGGTTAATTATCAATAGATATAAATCTATCGATACTTGACCATATCGATGGGTATGAGGCTGTCGATAGATGATTTGAGTGCGATGAGAGTGAAGGATAGAAGAGAAGAAGAAGAAGAAGCTTGGAAATATTAGCTGCTCAAATAAGTGAAAATCGAAAAAAAGCCTCCTACAGAAAGTTTATAGCTTCTATTCATTACATAGACTTCACAACGAAAACTTAACTTTCTTTTCCTAATTTATGACATATGAAAAATGGGTCGAAATGTACATGCATTCATTTAGAAGCGGTAATTTTTCTTGAATCAACAATAATGCTATCCAAGCGTTTATATCTCAATATCAACTATTATACCACAACTATTTACAGACTTCCAAAAAGTTGTAAACAATAATATGGAGCATTTTTCATGTCTACGCTTGCCCACTTGTTTGCATATATTAGAGCTATTAAAAAATATCCATGATATCAATTGATATTCATTTAAACGATGGATCGATTGTTGGTCTTTGAGCAGTATATCGGTTAACGATCACACTGAAACAATATTCGCAACTGAACCGCACTGTGCTGCTACCTCCATTCTATTTATTTTATTTATCATTTGCTTTCACTCCAAGTATATCTGCTTTTAAGGGTCCCTTCCTCTCTCTCTCTCTCTCTCTGCGGTCTCCCCTCCCTCCCTTGCCCACTCTGTGTAATGCATGTGCGCGTGAAATGTTTTACTCGAGTCATAACTAAATCAGAATTCTCTGTCAAACACTCTCAGCGCAGCGAGCGTGAGGCGAGCAGGGCAGCGCGAAGGAGAGGAACAAAATATATAGCATACTTTTCAGGGCTCACACTAACGATATGAAGAAATCCGAAATACAAGCACAATTATTTAGCTGGCCCAAGTCCATGGGCATTTGTATTCGTATGTCCACACGCACAAGGAGCGAAAGAGATCGAGGGAGAGCGAGAGAAAGAGAGAGAGGGACACTCACACACACACACACACACACACACGTAAACACAAATGAAAATTGATTTAGTTAAGAGGATTTGCGTCAACAACAGCACAATAAGTGGGCAAGTAACACGGGCACTGGGCGACTGTGTAACGGGGCCAGCTTTGAGTGGGGCGAGTGGGGGGGTGGGGGGGACAAGGTTAGGGTGCTGTGTGGATAGCACTTAACTCATAAAAATGAGTGACTCTGCGCCTGTGTCTCTATCTCTCTCTCTCTCTCTTTCTCTGTGTTTGAGGGGGGGACTGAAGATTTGGTGGCAGCATCAGACGACGGCCAGGGCCATCGCCTGGCTGAGCAGGGCTCCGGAATGCAACAAGAGACAACCGCTGGCAAATGAGGCCAACAAAGAGAATTATTGTCGAGCGCATTGCTTATGACACAGACGAACAGATAGCCAAACGGACGAGCAGACAGTTAACTCGGGCGACTGGCCCGGGGACTTGCTTTCAGCTTGGCTTGCCTGTGTGCGAGTGTGTGGGTGTGCGAGTGTGTGTGTGTGCGAGTGTGTGGGTGTGTGTGTGTGTGTGTGTAGCGGCGGCTTAGCTCATTTCAACTCGCGGCAGCAAGAAGAAGAAGATGAAAAGGACACACACAAATACCCTCACTCTCTCTCTCTCCCTCTCTCTCTCTCTCTCTATGTGTTTGGGGCAATGCTTTCGTCTTTTAAGTGGTTGTATATGCCAGTTGAAAGCTTTTGTCAACATTCAAGTGCCCATCGACAGTGTAAAAGCGTGCAATGTGTGGGCGTGCCATCTGACAGGGGGCGTGGCGCTGTGTAGCTGGCAAAGTCAAAGTCTGCCTCAAGTTTGCTTCATGTTCATTGCCATAATCATGTCACGCGTGTGTGTGTGTGCACCGCTCTCTCTCTCTCCTTCTCTCTCTCCGTGTGTGTGTGTGCGTGTGTGTGTGTTGGGGCTTTACACATGTTAGACTCTTCTAATTGCTTTTGTATGCGATGTTGTTGTTGTTGCTGTTGCTGTTGCTGCTGTGGCAGCTTTGCTCGCTGCGGTTGCAGGGCCGACAGAGCCTAAAAAGAATCTGAGGGGGGAGGGCAAAAAACAAAAACAAAAACAAAAACCAGTTAAGCACACAAAGCCCCAAAAACGCTTATCTTGATGCATAATTCAGCAGCATTATTGCTCGATTTGCTATTTGCAATTATGGCAAATGACTTATAAATAAACATGTGTGTAATATATGGAGTATATATGTACATGTATATGTAAATACTCTTATATATTGAGGCATATAGTTGGCTTTGGCTGGCCCCGCGCAGCCCACTGTAAAGCGCCAAGAATAAAGTTTTGGACGCCAAAAATAAATAAACTGATTAATGTACGCAAAAACAGGTCGACACACACACACACACACACACACAGACACACATATATAGTCCCAGTTAGGATGTCTCTAATCCTCGCTTCGTTGCTCGGCCAGTTTGGCTGCGCTCTGCAACCGCCACAAGTGTCCGAAACGGGCCAAAAGCATTTTTTTTTTCTTTTTTTTTTTTTGCAGCCAGTTGGCGCATTAAATTTATTTATTTGCGCTCCAATGAAAGTAAAAAGGGTGCACAGAGGCAACAGCGGCACTTAGTCAGCATTTGGTGCAGAAAAATAGAAGAAGAAGAGCAAAAGCAGAAGCAGAACAAATCTATATGTATGTACATAGCAAAAATGGGAAAATATTTTGGCAAAAATAGTCGCGTAGTCGCCTGGCACTGACAGCCAAGTGTCGCACACCCCATGCCCATTTCAATTCCAATTTCAGCGACACACACACACACACACACACACACACACACACACACGCATACAAATAAATAAGCTTGTTATCTCTCTCCCTCCCGCTCTCTTTGGCTGTCACTGTTATTATATCTCTCTTGTCCTGGTGACCCTCTTCAAGCCATCGCTCGTCCGTCGCCTTTTTTATTATGCATGAGCCGAAATTATTGGATTGGATTTGTTTAATATAAGCAGGCAGCAGAGCTAAGCAGGTTCCACGGGGTCAGGAGCTAAGTGGCCAACAGCCAGCAGCCAGTGAAGGGTCGACAAAGACGTCACAGGACACAGAGCTTACTTTTTTGTTGTTGTTTTTTGTTTTTTGTTTTTTTTTTTTGGTTTTTTGTTTAGGCTAAAAATAAGAGCCATTAAAACGTGTGCCCAAGGTGTCAGTTATGCGAACCGGAAGTCGGAGCGGAGCAGCTCGGCCAGCCCATGCTCTGCCGTGGCATTATTTAATGCCAGCTCAAGTCAATTGCTCGTCAAGGACTCTTCACGAAAATGCTCGGAATTTGCTCTGAAGCTGACAACAGTTTGTTCTCATTTCATAATTAGGGCTGCTCTGTGGTTGCTAGGCCAACAATTAGCAGAGATGTCAGTCGAGTACGATTAGTCAAAGTAGAGAGAGCAGGTCCTTCTA
Organism: Drosophila mojavensis; assembly: GCF_018153725.1. Taxonomy (NCBI): domain Eukaryota; kingdom Metazoa; phylum Arthropoda; class Insecta; order Diptera; family Drosophilidae; genus Drosophila; species Drosophila mojavensis. Next base: position 23,831,633 of record NW_025318667.1, on the reverse strand, counting down.
TAGCTGAAATGAGAGCTGAAGCCATAAAGTCTAAACAATCATAGATCAGCTATGCAAAGGGAACTTTTAGAGCTTTTACTGATTCAGAAAACTCGTCGTGTACAGCTAGCACTTTATGGATTTCTGGTAGAGATATTGATAGTTATGAGAAGGCAGTTAGAGTCGTCAAATCATCGATAATGACTCCACTCGATAATGACTCCATTCGATAATGACTCCATTCGAGAAAGACTCCACTCGATAATGACTCCATTCGATAATAACGACTAATTCGATAATAATAACTACACTCTACAAAGACTCCACTCAAAAATGACTCCACTCGATATTGACTCCATTCGATAATGACTCCATTCGATAATGACTCCACTCGATAATGACTCCATTCGATAATGACTCCACTCGATAATAACTCCATTCGATAGTGACTTCACTCGATAATAACGACCAATGTGATAATAATGACTCCATTCGATAATGACTCCACTCAAAAATGACTCCACTCAATAATGACTCCACTCGATAATGACTCCATTCGATAATGACTCCACTAGATAATAACTCCACTCGATAATAACGACTAATTCGATAATAATAACTGCACTCGATAAGGACTCCATTCGATAATGACTCCATTCGATAATGACTCCATTCGAGAATGACTCCACTCGATAATGACTCCATTCGATAATAACGACTAATTCGATAATAATAACTACACTCTACAAAGACTCCACTCAATAATGACTCCACTCGATAATGACTCCATTCGATAATGACTCCACTCGATAATAACGACTAATTCGATAATAATAACTTCACACTACAAAGACTCCACTCAATAATGACTCCACTCGATAATGACTCCATTCGATAATGACTCCAATCAATAATGATTCCATTCGATAATAGTTTCAACTATCGAATTTATCGATGCTTTTATCGATTGATTGCACAATGCCAAAATTTGAATATAATTTGATATCTGATGATCTATCGAGCAAGCAAGATCTCGCTGGCATTATTCAGTGTCTTCAAACTCCAGCTCCAGTTCATACACCTTAAACTTGGGCAGGCAGAGTTCTTTGATTGAAATACGCATATAGACAGGCAGCACGACAGCTATTTCGCATGAGTTCCGAATGTAATCTGTAAACAAGCAGCAGGCTTACGGATTAAGCCGATATGTCCACAGCTCGAGCGTCGAGTGAGCTGAGCTGAGCCGAGCCTCTCGGCCGAAGAAAGCTGCTTAGAGCTCGGCTCTAATACTTTACAGAGAGTTAAATTTGAGTGTTGAGCTTAAAAGATTTGGAAAATGAATCATTTCGATTCAGCTCATGGGCTGACGTAACGGCAGTTGCAGCCAAGATTAGGATGCATTGCGCCGGGTCAAGAGGTCAAGTCGTGTTTATTTATGCAGCGAGTGTGCATGCCATTGACTTCCAGCCAGCTGCTGCATTTTGGCCAAAAGCATTTGAACGGGCCATGTGGCAGGAGGCGCCGCTGCCAGAAAGTTCACATGGCAGCCACTTGAGTTGAGCGACCAGAAAATCTATATAAATCCATGGCAAGCAGCCAGCACAAGCTGAGGCGTGGCGGGAGCTGTGGCGGGGGCTGCGGCGAGAACTGTAGGCAGGCCGCACATCAATTCAAATAAATAATCCAACAGCATGAAATTGGCCACCGACAAAAGTTTTCAACACTCACACGCTTAGCGGGCGCTCAGGCTCTTCCTGTGCCGCTTGCCCCTTCCTGCAACAGTTTGTGGTTTCCTTCACACACAGCAGCAGCAGCAACACAAACAAAAGATGAAGAAGAAGAGCAGGCAAAAAAAAAAAAAAAAAAAAAAAAAAATGAAAATGAAAATGAAAATCCAGCGAGTGCACAGGCTGGCTGTGGGTGCAAAAGGTCTCAGCTAAATGGCTGCTATCAAAATTATCGCCAGTTGGCGACCGTGAACCCAGCTTCGCTTGCCTCCTCCTGCACCACACACACACAGACACACACACACACACACACACTTCCTGCCAGCGCATTATCAGCATCCCAGCCGGCGCTCGCGTGCGTGTGTAGCAGCGCGTATCTTCCTGTTCACGGGTTGGCAACCCATCCAGGGTTATTTAGCTAATTTAATGCCACTAGAACGGCCCGGCGCCCAGCTACAACTTAAATAATTAACAATGCTTTAAATTTGCGCCCAGCTCGCCCACACAACAGCTTAAAAGCTCAATGGAAAAAAAAAAAAACAAAAACAAAAACAAAACAAAAACAAAACAAAAACAAAACAAAAACAAATTATAAATAAAATAAAGCCTTAGGGTTTGCGCTGGCTTTGTTTTGGTTCTGCGGCTGGCAGCCATTTGAGGCGAGAACTATTCCAGTTAGTTGCTGGCCATTTTTATGGCCGATCATTAATTGTATTGCTCCGCAGAGGTCCAAGCGCTCGCCCCATTGATTGATTCACCAGGCATTTAGCCTCATCCATAGTTGCTAATTCGATGACAGAACTTGACAGCATGTGAAGGCAATCAGGCTTATGCAAAGCTCTCATTATATTCGAAAGAAACGAATGTATAAATACACACCCACACACACGCACACTCAAACACACACAGCCGTGAGTCAAGTAAAAGCTCTTTGGAGGTAAAATATGGCGCCTGAGCGTAGGAAATGTCATCATAAAATAAAATTTCCCTTGACGCTAATGACAACTAATTTGTGCTAAAATCTCAATACGCACGGTAACAAGCAGCTGCAGGAGTCATACACACAAAGAGAGAGGGGGAGAAAGAGAGAGAGGGGGGTGTGGGGTGTGGGGGACACCCACACAGCTGGCATTGCGCTCGACATCGCCTTTGGGGCCGTCCGAGGCTATTAAAAATGGCGCACAGAACACTAAAGTTGTTACAGCCATGGATGGTACTTTTGCCAACATACACACACACACACACACACACGCACACTTGAGCCAAGCACAGCCACACAGACACATACAAAAAACTTAATAAATAAGTCAATTAATTGCCCTGCGCGCCTGATATGATATCACAGCAACAACAGCAGCAGCAGCAGCAGCAGCAGCAGCAGGAGCAGCAGGAGCAGCAACAGCAACAGCTTTGGCTCCCTTCAGTCTGAGTGTGCTTTGTCTTTGGCTTGTTCGCCTTCAAGCCCTTTTTGCAGACGCTCTCCACTCTGACGACAGCCGGCTAGTGTATGTTACTCTATTAGGGCAGCAGGTTCAATTAACTTTTCCTTTGGCAGAGCAAAATGTATGCGAAACTTGTATAATAGACGCTGGGCTTTGACTGGAGCGAGAGGTGGCCGGGACAGAGAGACAGAGGGGCAGAGAGGCTGTGGGGCTGTGGGGGATGGCAATTTGTCCCTCTATTGCGCTAACTTGATTACACGAGTGCTGCTAACGGCCAGCGGTCAATGGCCAATGCAATTTGAATGTAGTTTTGGCCAGCGCACAAAAGTAGGCAACACATTTTTAACACGATATCAAAGCGCTGCCCATAAAAGTAGGCAATGCTTTTTTCATTTTCTTCTCTTCTGTTTGGCCTTGACTGGAATGTGTGTAGCTGTTGACATCGTATTAAGTTCCGCTCTCCGCTTTGCTGCGACAGCTGCCGAGCCGAGCTAATTATGCAGCTCGTTTCGTTGCGGAACAGCCTGGTTGATTGGGCCGGCGAGCGTCCTGGAACGGCTTGCAGCAGTTGGAAACATAAACAAATTATTTGATGGCTCTTATGCGATGGCTTGGCTTTTAGTTTGTGGTGGATTCTTGTCGACGTGGCCAACTTTTTGGCCACGGCCATTGCACGGTTGGCCACACTAAGTAAACTTTTATGACGCTCATAAAATAGGCAAAAGTCGCGCCCAGCCACAACATATACACCCCCCACCCCAAAACATATCCGTCCCGCTTGCCCAGTCCGGGCATTACACACATATTCACACATACATATATATATATATATATATATATATATATTTATATGTAATATGCCTGACGCATAAAAACCGAAAACGAAAGGCAGCTACAGCTCCCCAATGCCAAACAAAATCCCTGCCCGAATTCTTATGCAGCTGTTGTGACATTTTCATACTAAACAGCTCGCTCCTGCTCTCTCTCTCTCTCTCTCTCTCTTTGTCTCTCTGTCTCTGTTCGACGTCACGATTACAGCGAATGCGCCAAATTATGAAAATTCATAAAAAGCCAAATGTTATGGCATACTTTGAGCTCCTTGCCGAAGCAGCAGCAGCAGCAGCATCAGAGTCGTCCTCAGCATCCTGACTGTTGCCAATTTGAGCTCTTTCTCTCTGTCTCTGTGTCTGTCTCTGTCTTGGTTTATCACTTGCCAACTAAACTCGTTTACGCTGACTCGTTTATCATGTCGTTTTGCTGCGACAAACATCAACACGAACGCCTGACAGCTCTCACTGCGACAGCAGCTGCTGAGCAAGTGGCAGCAGGAGTAGCAGCCGCAACCACAGTCGCACCACCACAAGTGTTTCACTTTGGCAGCAGTTTATGGCCACACCTTGGACGGGTGTTGGATAATAGCATAGAAGTGAACCCTACACCAACTGCACTTATCCATATATCCAATCAGCTATCTGTACATTTTATATATTTATACTATATCATATAGGTTTATATAGATACGACTGCTGCTAATCCTTGTCCAAGTCAGAGCTGCAAATCTATCGATAGTGGCTCCACGCCACCGACCTTGGGCAGGTGTGAGAGTAAGCCCTATTAAATGCATTTAACCATAATATTAATCACCTATGTATGCATATGTATGTATGTATGTGGATTTCAGCTGTGGAAACAGCTGAAAACCCTAACCCATCGATAGTTCATCCCAATCGATACTATCGTTCAACTTTTTATGAAAGCGAAGAGAGAATAAAACAATAAAATATGAATTTTTTACAAAATATATTAAATAATTTTTTTTTAGTTTTTTAATTTTTTTTTTTTAAGTAACTAGACACAATCTTTGTGATTTGTATCAACGAGCGGAAAAATTCAATGTCCATTGTTCTGTAAATGAAAAGAGAAAAATATAAAAGTAATAAAAAAAAAATAAATAAATAATAATAATAATAATAATAAAAATAATAATAATAATAATAATAATCATATCATATCAAATTTTATATATTATAAATAAATTTGTATAATGGGAAGTAGATTATAGTAAAGCTGTTAGTTTATAAATAAATTTATATTTTATATGTATATATTTATATGTATATCGATGAGATTCACTCTATGTAAATAGCAGAGAAAACTTATGTAGATCGAATAAAATTTATCGATCTATCGCATAAATGAAGGTCCATCGATTATATGAATCGTGTCTCGTGGGATTTATTCCATTCGTGTAGAGGAAGCAGCATATGAGAGTAGGAGCAGAGTGAAAGAGAGAGAGAGAAAGAGAGTCAGAGAGAGAAAGAGGGAGAGAGAGAGAGAGAGAGAGAGAGAGAGAGAGGAGGCGCAGAGCTGAACATAAATATTAAGTAGATAAGCAATCAAAATTAAAAGCGAAGCGCCAAGGAAGCAGTGAAGCCTCGCTAAGCTGACTTGGCCCAGCTCTTTCATTTCAATTAATAGCAAAAACCAAAGGAATTTTGAATAGCCGCACTATTCGTAGGCATTGGCATTGGCTAGGGAACATTAATAAAAGTCCAGGTGGCGCTAAGCCAGCGCAGTAATATCTTCATATCGACTATGCCAGAGGCGAGGGCGATTCGAGTGAAGTGTGCAGAGTGGCGGGCCAATTAGCTGCTTCAAGGATCAAGAGCAGCTGCGGCGGATGGCTGGGGTGGGCAGCGAAGCTGACAGACTTGGCCTAAGCAGCAGCACCAAAGAGAGTGTGAGGGGGAGGGGTGGGGGGGGTGGAGTGTGATAGAGGGCGAGAGAGCTGCCGTTGTCAAGAGCTTGTCGGTTGGGGCTGGGCCAGCTCATCTTGGGCAACGCGTGCCAGCCATTAAAAGCTTTTTAAAATTAATTATAAAACCAAAAGTAGGTAAACATTTTCCAAGAAAAACGCAACCAGCAAGCGAACATAACGAACTGACAAACCCTTTCGGGCACATCAGCACACAGGCCCCGCTCAGATGGGGCCACAACATCAACATCAACACCAGAGACAGAGCCCGGAGCCCGGAGCTCGGAGAGCCACAGTGAGCGCCAGAGCTCGAGCCGTAGCCACAGTTTTTGCCCAAGAGCTCTAGTTGGACTCTTGTCCAAATTTGAGTAAAAACGCTTTCAACTTCAAACAGATTTTTGATACTCCAGTGGGCCCACCACCGCAAGCGCTGCGAGAGAGAGAGACAGACTGAGAGAGCGAGCGAACGGGTTTAGTGTAAGGGCCTTGGACATGCGTAGCAAATTATGCTCATTATGCGGCACAAAGAAATAGTTGAGCTGCTCTCGGCCCAGAACACAGCGACAGACCCAGCCAAAGCCGCATTCAATCTGGCAAAGTTTTTTGATTTGGGTACAAAATGCAGCAACAGCAACAACAGCAACAGCAACATTTGAAACATCTTCATCAAGATGTGCTGGGGCATCTTTGCTTTGCCTTGCCTTGCCTTGCCTTTGCCTTGCCTTGCCTTGCCTTGCCTTGCCTTGCCTTGCCTTGCCTTGCCTTGCCTTGCTTTGCTTTGCTTTGTTTTGTAGTTTTATTTGGGTTTTAATGCTCAAAGTTTTTGCCAAAAATTTGAGTTTCGACTGCGGCTGCCTTTGTATAATTTGATTTTATTTACACTCGCCGCAATTCTTCAATTTCCACTCACATGTCAGCCATTCATTCAAAGTGCTGCCGTCTCTCTCTCTCTCTCTCTGTCACTCCCTCTCTCTCTCGCTCGCTCTGGGTCTCTTCTGTGTTTCTTTGTGTGGTCAGGCTGCTTGTGGCACGTGGCCATGGAGCGCCACGCTCCTAACCGCCAGAGGCTGTTGCGCTCCCTCCGTCAGCCAAGCAGCCAGCTGCCAGCTGCCAGCTGCTCTGGCTGCTTTGGCCAAACGACGTGGTTACACGCCATGTGGGCGTGCCCCGTTGAGTTCTCGCTCCGGCAACGGCACCGGCTCCTGCTCCTGCTCCTGCTCCGGCTCCGGCTCCGGCTCTGACTGTGGCACGTAGTCCACACGCCCGGACATACATATTTTTGGCAGTTAATTAGACTTATGGCTGAGCTATTTTTAAACGTTTCTGCTTCGGCTTACAGTTCGGTTTCAGCCGTCAGCCCAATCCCGAAATCCGTCTAATGAACTAACCCCGTAACGGCAGAAAGTTTCGACAGTGGCCTTCAAAATTCCATCTTTAGACATTTTGCGTAGCTTCAGCACGCTTCGCAGGCACCGCAAAATGCTTTGGCAAAGATTACATTAAATGCAAATTCAATTAAACAAAAACAAATTCCACAGCTCAGCTATAAATAAGCTTTACGGCATTCAATTAATCCGCCACTCAATGAATTCAGCCCAGCAGCAACTGGAGAGCGGCTCAGGGCGTTGCGAAAAGTAAAGTCGAACGAAACTATTCGTGCGTCCAGCTGGGCAGCGGACAGTGACGTAGCCGATGAGTGGGGAAGGGGTAGAGTTAAGCTACAGACGAAGTGAGAAGCAGATAAAGAGAGAGGGCGAGAGAGAGAGGGAGGAGCTCGGGAGATAGACAGAAATGAGCTGGTGCTGTAATCAGACTGAGATGCGAATTCGAATGCGAAGACAGAGAGCGAGGGAGAGAGACAGAAAGAGCGAGAAAAAGAGAAGAGAAGACAGTTTTTAGAGCTACAACCATAAAGAAGTAGAGAAAAGAAGAAGCTGAAGACTTCAACTTAGAATCATATAAGGATAGATGCACTAGAAAAGAGCTGGAGCTGGAATCAGAGAAAGATGGAGATACTCGAGAAGAGTTGAAGTTCGAATCAGATATAAAGAGAGTGGGAAGACCTGGATAGATAGAGATGGAGACATTAGAGTAGAAAAGTTGCCAAAGAAGAGCTGCAATTCAAATTTAGAGATGAAAGTACTAGAGAAGTAGAGCTGGAGTTACGATCAGATAGATGGAGAGATATAGAGAAATTAGACAAGAGGAAAAGAGTTATTAAACAAAGGAAGAGAAAGAAGGGACTGGTTGCAGTCAGGGATAGGGATTCAATAAAAGAAATTCTAAACAGATAGATATATATAGAGACACTACGCCAACAGCTATCAGAATATCCACATACCATCTGTAATAGACAAGAGTTGTCAGATTAAAGTTGATCTTAAAATGCATTAGCTAAGCAAATTCCATGACATATCTCAATTAGACGAGCCATATCTCCTGAATATGTAGAGGAGCCTTGGACAAACAGCATGGCAAAGTGCATATGCCTCCCCACTGTGGCATGTGGATGTAATGTAAATTGACATTTGAAAAAGTTTTGCCCAGCTCATGACAGAGTCTCACCTTCTTCGTAGGGTCGCAGCAACTGAGGCACTAGCAATTAGAGTCGACACTCGAGGCTATCAAAGTTTTAAGACCCTAAAACCACAAGACATACAACAGCCAGCAGCTGCAACAACAACAACAAGAACGAAAACATGAAGAAGAAGTAATAAAAGGAATGGCACGTGCAACGTGTGCCATGGCCCGAGGGAGGAGGGAGGAGAATCACACCGAAAGCCTTCAAAACACATTCATGTTGTAACAAGCAAGGCCTGAATGCAAGACAAATAGCAGCAGATGGCAAAGTGGGTGAAAAGAGAGAGAGAGAGAGAGAGAGAGAGAGAGAGGGAGATAGAGAGAGCGAAAGAGAAGGGAAGATAAATGCAAAGATATGGATGTGAAGAGAGAGAGGGACATAAAATGTGAGATCTATGACAGAGAGAGAGAGAGAGAGAGAGAGCGGGGCAGACTGAGACTGAGACTGAGAGAGAGTGAGATATAGATAGAGAGAGAGATAGAGATAGAGAGAGAGATAAAAAGAGAAAGAGGGAGATAGAGAGAGAGATAGAAGGGATGGAGAGAAATGAAAATGAGAGATGGATGTGAAGAGAGAGAGGGACATAAAAAGTGAGATCGTGAGACAGAGAGAGAGGGAGAGAGCGGGGCATACTGAGACTGAGACTGAGACTGGGAGAGAGAGATAGAAAGAGAGAGTTATAGAAAGAGAGAGAGAGAGAGAAGGGAAGGAGAGAAATGGAGAGAGATGGATGTGAAGAGCGAGAAGGACATATCAAGCGAGATGGTGAGACAGAGAGAGAGAGAGGGAGAGAGAGACTGAAAAATCGACTGATAGAGAGTGATAGAAAGAAAGAGATAGAGAAAGAGAATGAGAGACATAGAGAGAGAGAGAGAGAGAGAGAGAAGGTATGGAGAGAACTGCAGAGAGATGGATGTGAAGAGAGAGACGGACATAAAAAGTAAGATCGTGAGACAGAGAGAGAATGAGACTAACGACAGAATACCAAAACTGAAGGACAGAACAAAAGGGAGAAAGGGAAATAAAGAGTTTTATATCGATATTAATTGCATATCGATATTAGCTGTATATCGATATGCCTATGTCTGTAGTAAAAAACCTCACTATGTGAACAGCCTACCGATTGTGGGTGGAAAGAGAGAAGAGACTGACAGAGAGATGGAAATTGGGAAAATGAAAGGAAGGCAAATGCATCATCTGTTACATAAGTAATGGGCTATCTGAGCACCAAATTTGTAAACTATAATTGAAAATTGAATGAAACAGAATCTAATTTACATTCGACATTAAATAAATCAAATCAATGTGCCACTTAATGATTTTGTCGAATTCGAAAACATTTTCAGTGGTAATAACGTTAAAATGACACAAATTATATAACCACTGCGCAATTGGCGTGGGCTCACAGCCACACACACACACACTCACACACCCACTCACACACACACATGTAGACAAACACGCACACAGTTAAAGTAAACAGCCGCTGACAGAGCCACAACATGGCGCAGCTTCAGTTGGCGGTGTTAAATGTTGATAAACAAATTCCAAACACAAACAAACAAACAAATAAACGAATAAACAAATACGCACACACTAAAACTAGAGAGAGAGAGAGGGAGGGAGAGAGAGTGAGAGAGAGAGAGAGAGACAGTTTATATGTAATCGTGTGATTGGGGCTAATTAATGCCAAATCGGATTTTAGCCAGCGACAAATTGTGGCCGCGTCCTCACAATGCAGATGAGCCATAAATATGCCAATGCAGTGAGAGGGAGAAAGTGAGAGAGAGAGATGGAGAGGGAGAGGTAGGGAGTGTGCTGAAAGTAGTAACAATCACAATTGAGATTTATATAGAACGAAACTAAAGTTGAATGTGCAAAAGTTGAAGCAGAACTTGAAATGCGCTGGCCTTGACTCCCCGCTCGAGTCGCCAATAGCAGGAAAAACATTTCCATCAGATGAATTTAATTAAAAGCAACTTTTCCTGCTGCTGCTGCTGCTGCTGCTGCCAGTGGAAAAATAATGAAAGACAAACATAACACACGATGAAAAGCTCAGAATCATTATGTGGAGTCAGAGCAGCAGCTGTAATGAGTGCAACCAGCACAGGTGGCATTAGCTGCAGCATTTACATCTAGTTGGAATCAAATTGGATGATAAGATATGCAACGGAAAAACAACAAGTGGACTATTACGTTTTGATAAAAAAAACTCTTATCAGATATCATATCAGATATTTCTAGCTAATTGGAAAGGTCTGCCTGAAGCAGATGAAATGTTAGAGTTGATCTAAGGCAATATTTACATCATATATAGATTCCAGTTGGAGCTATGTATTCCAACTGGCAGACTCTAGTGGCAAAAGCAAAAACAAAATGTTAATATCTCAAGAAATACCTAAAGTAAATTATAAAACAATAATATATAATAATATATAATATCTAAAATTGACAATAAATAATAATATATACTATAACATATATTCCAATTGGAAATAACCTGTAATTGTAGATGTTTGCCTGTTGAGTCTGCCAAAAGTTTGAATATTTTGAATCATTACTTTAATCAGCTTTATTTGAGTTTTCCAATTTCGCTAAATTCCAATTGGGTGCGATGTAAAGGATTTGAATAGAGTAGAGTTTGAGTTGATATCATAATGTATCTTAATTTGGCCTTAAAGCAGCTATAGGTATTTGTTCTATTTAGAGTAATGCATGTGCTCCAATTGGATTGGCTATGTTTTAGCATCATCTTTAATGATTGAATTTTGATATATGTAAGTTTATATTAAAAACTATATTTAATTTCTCTGCTAAGGGCTGGAACTTCTCTCTTACAGATTTGAGCGTGCTTAAAGTTTCTTTCTGCTTTAGGGTGGCCATATTTGCAGAAGTTGTTGTGGGTTTTAGTGATTTGGAAAGGAAGTTGCTCATATCAAGTGTTGGCAAGAAACTCTTGAGGGTATCAGCTGCTTAACGCAAGGGAATACACACACACACACACATAGACAACACACACACACACACATACCGAAACTCTAACTGCGTGCAAGCCATAAAAACCAGAAGCTCAATTATCAAAATGCGACGTGTGCTTTGTTGTTTCTCCTTCTCTCTCCCTCTCACTCCTTCTCTCTCCCTCTTACTCTCTCACTCTCTCTCTCTCTCTCTCTCTCTCTCTTTTGTGTGTGTGTGCGTGTATACATGTTTGTTGTCTATTCTATAGCCATCCGCCTCATATGCCATTCCATTCTTATTGTCGCCGTTGGCAGCGCCTGTTCCGAGGGCTTTGTCCCTTTTGCTTCTGTATCTGTGGCCGCAAATGGATAAATTTATATATTTTATAAACTGCTGCTCTTAAAGCTGCCAGAGGGAGAGTGAGAGAGCGAGAGCGAGAGCGAGAGAGTGGGAGTATGTGTGCGACGTTAGGTCAGTTGAAAGGTCAGCATACCTTTAAATGCCTTTACCTATGCATACAATCTGCATAAATTGAAAGCCATTGAAAACTTTTCTCTCCCCCTCTCCTCTCTCTCTCTCTCTCTCTCTCTCTCTCTCTCTCTTCTGTCATAAATCGGCACAACTTTAAATAGGATCAACAGCAATGTATTTATGGTCGCGCTCGTCTCTCCTTTGCATGACAGCTGCGACGACGAGCAGGAGCCAGTGGGAGTGGTGGGAGTGGGCGTGTCAGAGCGCGGCATTTGATTCACTTAGACGATCAAATAATCGATTGGGGCCAGTTCAGTTGGCGCCACAAACACACAAATAAAGGCGTCTGTCGCTCGCATGGCAAAGTAGTTTCTCAATGCTCTCTCGCCAAAATGCCAATACATTATAAATTATAGTTGGATTTCAGTTGCCGTATACGCGTATACGCAATCTGGCATACAATGGCCGCTGGGGCGGGGTGGGCGCGCTGCGAGAGGGGGACGGGTTCCATAATGGCGGCGACAATAGAGAACAGGAAGCAAATAAACGCTGTAAAAATTCTTGAGCAGCTTACGTGTTACATTATGTATATCTATAAGTGTGTACGTGAGCTGGTCTATGCGTGTGTCTGTCCGTGTGTGTGTGTGTGTGAGTGTGGGCGCAGTCGTGCGTATGTCTTTATATCAAAAAGTTTTTGCCACTTTCTTAGCACTGCTCAACTTTTGTTATGCTCGCTTAGACCCAAGTCTATCCCCGTCGCAGCAGAATTTTTCCTAACATTTTCCCTCGATGCTTTCCACTGGCTTTCACTTTCACAGCTAAACTTTTGGTGGCGTGTGTGTGTGTGTGTGTGTGTGTGTGTGCCCATACGTGTGTGCGTGTGTGTGTGTAATCTGAAATATTTTGCACTTTTTGTGGAGTTTGTTTGCCTACTTTAAATATAAACCGATCGGCTTTCTATTTATTTATACCAGCATTGTCTGGATTGCTGCAAATATGGATGCCAGGACATAGCTGTGCGTGTGTGCGGCTGTCAGTTCCACACACACGCTCACACACGCACAAAGGCAGGCCTGATCATCCTTTGGCAAAGTTGCCTCTTGCCTTTTTTTTTATGTGCTTTGTGTGCTACAAATTGTTTGGCTTTCGAAATTCCTTGCGTTATTGTTGAGGTTTTTATGGACTCGAGTGGGCGTGGCTGGGCGTGGGTCGCCGCTGCTGCACAAGTAAACTGAAGCTCAACTCATAGATGCGCGCCGTGCGATAGACTCGAAAAACTAATTTGTAGCTGAGGCACGAAAGAATATTGTTATTGATAGATGACAATGGTCGACAGCCGTCCACGATTTATGTTTGCCCACCTCATACCCTCTCTCTCTCTCTCTCTCTGTCTGTCTCTTTCTCCCTCACACTCACACTCAGTCGATAGCGTGGCTCTGCGCTGTGCGAAGCAATGAGATTATTGCAGGCAACTCCCAGACACTCGCCCGGCAATTGGAAATTAAATTGCTTTTCCATATGACACTTAGGATCAAATTGACATCGTTAAATGTATTTGTGCTGGCTGCGATAGCAATTTCTATCGGGCAAATGGAATCCATTCATCTTTGCCGCTCTCTGTCCAAAAAGGCGGCACAACAAAGAACGACAGCCAATAGAAATTTATGTCTTTCAAAGCGAAATTGTTACTCACTCAAATGATGTAAAAATAATAGTAAAAAATGACCTATCTCTGGGGGCAAGCGAGATAGCAGCCAAATTGATTTAAAATTCCTCTCAATGAATGCAATTTGATTTTCAAAAAATACATAAACATATCTATATGTATATATTTGTGTGTATGTGTCGTAACACTATTGAGTAATGTAATGTTATCATAGCTTGAAAAATAACAGCTAACCGTTTGATTGCTTAAGCTCTGTTCGCGAAATTAACCGAAAGAATCACACTCAATCGCTCTTCGTTTTATTTTTTTATTAAGCGCCTTGAGTAATGTAAAGTTGAGTTGAACTATGCGTATGACGAACTCTTTCTATGTAAAAACTCTTCACACTCATGCACATACTCATGTTAAGCGAACACACCGCTCACACACATGCCAATGCTTCATTTAACTCAACGAAAGGGTCAGCGAACAACACGAGTAAAACGAAACAGCAACAAAACCGATTGCAAGCCGATCGAGAATGGACTCGGCTCGCTGCTTGAGTGAAAGGCACTTACATATGTATGTGTGTGTATGTATGTGTTTGCAGGCATCGCGAAACGGTCAACACTAATTTGCAAGCTATGATTGGCGCGCGACTTGTTCAGCTATGCACTCTAGCTCTCTCACTCTATACACAGTAGACAAATTTAGGGCTCGCCAAGATACGTGCATCAAAAGGCAAAAGTGGAAAGAGGATAGAAGATATACAAATGTCACAGAAGATTGCTCGTCTGTTTGGTCGTTTTAAATGAAAATAAGGATGCAAAATATTTAACTAATTAAATACATATGACTAATTTCCCTCCCTCTGCTCTCTCTCTCTGTCTCTGCCTCTTTACAGGTGAATGGTGCATGGGCTTTGCCTAATGTTGTTTGTGATTTCTATATAGCCATGGATGTGATATGCTCAACTTCATCGATATTTAATTTAGTCGCCATCTCAATAGACAGGTAAGATGCATGCCACTGCCACACAAATACTAGCTGCAGTACACACACACACACACACACACACACACACACACACATACAGAGTCCTTGACGCTGGCATTCTGCTCTAACATTCCGCAGATACATCGCTGTGACGCAGCCAATAAAATATGCAAAGCACAAAAATAGTCGCCGCGTTTGCCTTACGATACTATTGGTGTGGGCGATATCGGCTGCCATCGGGTCGCCGATAGTGCTGGGCCTGAACAACACGCCCAACCGGGAACCGGATGTGTGCGCCTTCTACAACGCTGACTTCATACTCTACTCGTCGCTGAGCAGCTTCTACATACCGTGCATCATCATGGTCTTCCTCTATTGGAACATATTCAAGGTGAGTTGCTGCGAGCTAATCAAAAACGGATTTGGATTTGGATTTGGATTTGAATAGAGATTGGCTATTAATGCAGTCTGCTGATTAATGCACAATTTCCCATTGAATAACTAAGTCGGATTTGTTGTTTACACACACTCATTAGCTGCGGCCTCATCGAGCCGGCGGAAAGGGTTCGAGCTGTAGCTGTGGCTCGTCCTGTATTATGCAAGCGCAGCACGTGAAACGTTTTACTAATCAATTACCATATATTTCTCGTGCCATTCCCCTGCTCATTCCCCAGGCGCTGCGCAGTCGTGCTCGGAAGCAAAGGGCTGCCCGCAAGCCGCATCTCTCGGAGCTGACGGGCGGCAGCGTCATCGAGAATATTGCCCAGACCCGGCGACTGGCCGAGACGGCGTTGGACAGCAGCCGGCATGCCAGCCGCATTTTGCCCGATGAGCCGGCCACGAACACGGCCAGCGGCTCCAACGAGGAGGAGGACGAGAATGCCATTTCGCCCGATATCGATGACTGCCACGTCATCGTCAACGATAAGTCCACTGAATTTATGCTGGCCACAGTCGTCGAGGAGACCGGCAAGTAAGTAACCAAGTGACGGCCCCACTCGGCTGGGGGCGGTGCCACTCCCACATTTGGTGCGGCCCATTGAAAATGTGCTTCGAGCACTTTTCATGTCACTGCCCCGGCCATAAAATTGAAAGTGCGAAAGGTAACTGGGCAGAAATGTGTGTGGGCGGGTGGGCGTGTCTGGGGAGAAGCAACTGCAGCCAGAGCCAACGCCACAGCCCCATCGACAGAAGTGCCAACGACAGCGGGAAATGGAGTTTGTGAAACCGTGAAAAGGGCGTTCGGCTTTCATGTTGATGGCCATTCCAGAGCTAACAGGCCGATGCAGGGGACGGAACGTTGCTACACGATGCACCCTACACCGTTTTACCTGTCCTATGCGGATATAATCAAAGTTCGATAAAGAGCGTAAACTTGGACTTGAAGAGTGGGAAATCTGTATAACTATTACAAAGTTAAGTCTATATGTATGTATATACATAGAGAGAGAGAGAGAGAGAGAGAGAGAGAGAGAGACACAGCGAAATAGAGAGAAAGAGCAGTAGAGAAGTGGTGAAATATAGAAAGAGAGAACCAAATACAGCGGAAAAGAGAGAGAGAATAAAGGTAAAAAAACAAGGTTCAGAGGCTGAGATGGAGAGAAAGAGAGACAGAGAGAAATGTAGAAAAGGGAGAAAGAAAGAGAGGAAAAGCGAGATAGGGAGTACGATAGAGAAAGGAGAGAGAATGAGAGAGAGAGAGAGGAAGAGCGAAACTAGAGCAATACAGAGAAATAGTGAGCAAAAGAGAGAACGAGTGTGTGAGAGAAATATTTGGAATGAGAGAGAATGATAGCTAAGAAGAGATACAGAAAATGATGGAGAGATTGAGTTAAAGAAAGCATGAAATAATGAGAGAGATTGAGAAAAAGAGAAGGAACTTGAACAAGACATACGGAGACAGAGAGAGGGAGAGAGAGCCAGAGAGAGTGGAGAAAGGAGAATAAAGTAAAACAATGAGAGAATTAACAAGACATACGAAGAGAGCGAAAAAGAGGGCGAGAGAGAGAGAGAGAGAGAGAGAGATAGCGGAGGAGAGAAGAGTCTGAGGGAAAGAGGATGTTGGCTCGACAGATATCAGATTTGTTGATAAGAGCCTAATGAGTGGCATTGAGGGGGGTATTCACACCCAACGTGTTCTGAAAATATTGTCTCACAGGACTTAAGCTTTTATCTCCTTCGAATAATTCTGGATATCCCCAACCTGAACTCAGATTCAATTTCAGCTTTTTCGGGTAATTCCTAACTGTTGCTCACTCAACAAATCCTATCGGCCTATGTAGTAAATCAGTTGAGCACTTCGCTTGCGGCGGACCAAGTTTCCATTAGGGCGCTCCCACGCCCCCACTCTCCCTCCCCTTCGAGCTAATTCACCGACTGTGCTGGCACTTCGGCACATTCGAGAATTTCGCTTTAGTTGCGCTAATTTAATGGAAGGTGCGTGGTTGCAAACTTGCCACCTGGTCAATGCGAAGTTTTTTTTTCTTTTTTTTTTTTGGCTTGTGGCACGTAGTAAATAAGCAGGAGGAGAGTGGCTCAGCCAGCGGACAGCTGCTGACACAACAAATTGAAGCTGCTCCGCGTGGAGCACTCCCAAATGCATCCAGCTACCACTTAGTGGCGCCCGAACAAAATTGTCAAAGTAATCGTAATTGCAACTTCTTCTGCTTGCTCCCTACCGCCCTACCGCCCTACCGCCCTCTCTCTCTCTCGCTACGCCTGTTGACTGGGAGAACTCAATTCAGTCAGCGCGCGCTTCTTCATTTAAATTCACACGCGCTGCAATAAAATGAAAGCCCTGAATGAGCACTCAGACAATCCAATCGACTAGCTGCTAGCCGTGCGGCTCTTTGTAACTGCACTTGTAGCAAGTTGTGGGAGGGGGGTGTGGCGATGGGGGGTGGGTGGTGGGGGAGGATTTGCCACAGTGTGTGTTTGGCTTTCGTTGCAATTGTCGCGCTCAGAGGATGCGGCCTTTTATTGACTTTGCTTTGGCACGGCTGTCTCCAGCCATTGCCATTCGCTGCCATTTCATCAGAGCTCCCAATTGGCTGCACTCGGTAAAAATTTGCTTGCCACATTGCGGGGCGAGCTACATGCCGCATGCCACATGCCATAGTAGCAGCGCTGTGGCAATCCTAATTAGTTGTAGAAAGAAGCTGTGGCAAGCGAAGCAGTACTCCTGCCGCATCCCATCCCCCCCCCCCTCAGGCAAGCAAGCGAAAGCAGAGTCTCAATCACAATTTATATTTGGCCAAGAAGCTATTGAGTCAAACCGTCAAAACGTCTGACGCAGCGATCAATTTTTTATTTCACAATAATCAAGAACGGGAAAATGAACTAAAATGAACTGTTTGGTAAACTTGGGAAATCACTTCGGGCATGGGCGTCCCCAGCACTTAACAAATTGACGAAGTCCGGGTCGCCGGGACTTGGCTGAACTACGAGGATGCTCACCTGACCCGCCCTGGCTAGAGGTCGGCTCAGGCTCGCATTTCTATGGCAGGGCGCGGCACGGATTGAAGTAGCTAATTGGTAATCTACTACGAGTATATATGGTGTTCGATGCTCACCTCAATGGGCTGCACTGGCTGAGCGTCTTCGGTCTGTGGAGTCTGAGGAGTCTGGGTAGCGTCACTCGATAGATCGTGCATCGATAGATCCAATGGGGTCATCTGGCAGCTGCTGCAGCTGCTCGAGCTGCTGGAGCTGCTGCTGCTGCTATCGGCAGGGCATCCCTTGGGAATATAATTCGAGTTGAACTGCTCCATGCTTGCAGTAATGTTGCGAATCTCGGCTCTAGACTGGTTCAGAGCTGCCCTATAGCCCATCACCAATTTACGTGAGGCCTGCTCGTTCAAGTCCGTGCTCATCTGTGGAAGGTAGTTAGGAAATTTACCATCGATAAGGACGATTGACCTACCAGGAGATTCTTAATTGTCACAGTTGCTTCCTTCACCACTTCGTTTTGGGCAATCAGCTCCGGCTGAAGTTCGTTAAGTTTCACCAGGAGACCCTGTTTCTCGGTCAAGCAGTTCACCAGCTCCTGCTCGCGTGTTGTAACCAATTGCTGCAATGGCATCATCAGTGCAGGGCCAGATAGACAGACAGATCTCTGCATACTCACCTTCGCCTTGTTGGCGATCTTGCGCTGCTCACGGAGACTGGTCTTCAGCTCGGAGTTTTCAGTAATCAAATCCTGCATCTTCTCAGCACTTATGAGCTGCTTTATGTCGCGCTCGGACAACTGCTTCTTCAATGTAGCGACCTCCTTATTCTTGAGTTCGAGCTCATGCTTGGCCTTATGGGCCTCGTCCATCTGGCGATGCAACTGTTGAAAATGAGTTAGTGCCACTGTTTGCGAGAGAGAGAGAGGGAGAAGGGTACTCACCTCCTTTTCGCGATCTGTCAAGTGCTGTTTCAATAGGTCGATCTCAAGTTTGGTCTTGTGTAACTCGTCCATTTGGCGTTGCACCTGTTGCGAATGGGTTGCAGTCTCTGTGAGAAAGAGACAGAGAGAGAGAGAGAGGGAGAGAGACGGGTACTTACCTCACGGTCGCGCTCGGCCAACTCCTGCTTTATTTGCTCAATTTCCTTCTTGGACTGCTGCAATTCGTCCATTTGGCGATACATCTGTGGCAGAGGAGTTAATGAGACAGAGAGAGAGAGAGAGAGAGAGAGAGAGAGAGGGAGAGAGAGAGAGGGAGAGAGAGAGATAGCGGCAAAGGGGTACTCACCTCTCGGTCACGCTCAGTCAATTGCTGCGTCAATTGCTCCACTTCCAGTTGGGAATCGTGCAAGTCGTCCATTTTGCGCTTCACCAGCTCCGAAGGAGACGGTGTCTCTTTGATCTTGTGACTTTCGCGAGTGAAAAGGGTCTCCAATGGTGCTTCCTTCTGGGGAACAATTCACTGATAACTAATTGAGCTTGGGCATAGACTCTAACGGCATTTACCTTCATTTGGGCAATGCAGCTCTCGAGCTGGGCGATTTTGGCTTGACTGTCGCGAACGAACTCCTTTTCGCGATCTTCGTGCTCGGTCATAGCGTCAGCGGCTTCCTGGAGCAGCTGTGTCTTTTCGAGGACCTCCATGCGCAATGCATGGATCACGGTCTTGGCATCCTCGAGCTCCTTGTTCTTGGTGTGGTCGCCGCCATTGTCCTTGAAGTAGAGACGCAATTTCAGATTAAAGTTCTCGTTACGGAGCTTCACGAGCTCCTCGTCCAAGTCACGGGCGGTGCGCCCTAGTAGAGAGTGCGATTTCGGCTTTAAGTCTATGGCAAAAGATTTATGAGAATGGGAATGATAGGCGAACGGGTTCGGACCATTCTGTGGAGGTCCCCTAGAGGCCATTGTTGAATTTTTCGTGCACCACCAATTCCAATTCCGATTGCAATAATAATAATAATAATAAGTAAAAAATATAATATTTTGATTTTTCGTTGCTGAACCGATTTAGACCGTATTCAAAGATATCATTTCACGATGGCTGGCGAATCCAATTTTAAACTAATTATTTTTCGAATAATGCGCGAACGGCGAATACTCGTTACTGAAATCGTGCTCCAAAAGTTTGTTAAATTTAAAAAATATATTTCTTAAGGAATATGTAATGCTTAGAAGATTATTTTAAAATGAGCTCTCCAGCAAATGCTCCGAGCTTAAATAGGAAAACTGGGCGAATTTTAAGTCAAGGCTACTATGATTTACAATTAACAATCGAACTTCGATGTAGGCAAAGAAACAGAAAGTGTGTGAGAGGGAGGGAGACAGGAACAAAGAGAAAAAGTATGAAATAATGACAGAAAGAATGAGACATACAGAGCGAGAGACTATTGACATATAAAATGTAGACTATTTTATTACATGTAAAAAAAACTTCAAGTTCCTTGGGTTTGCCTGCGATCCCTGCCAGCTCCTGCCAGCCCCTGCCAGATCCTGCCAGCCCCTGCCAGCCCCTGCCAGTTCCTGCCAGCCCCTGCCAGCCCCTGCCAGCTCCTGCCAGCCCCTGCCAGCTTCTGCCAGCCCCTGCCAGCTCCTGCCAGCCCCAGCAAGCCCTTTGCCAGCCCCTTGCCAGCCCCTGCCAGCCCCTGCCAGCCCCTGCCAGCCCCTGCCAGCTCCTGTTAGCTCGTACCAGCCCCTTGCCAGCCCCTGCCAGCCCCTGCCAGCCCTCTGCTCCATTAGGAATGGTTTATTTAATTCTTCAGGTATTCACGTATATTTGTTACCTTTGCTAGAACCTGCCGCATTCTTAAAAGGGCTCAGCTTCTTCGGCAGCAGCTTAGTCACAGTTCCATTTTGGACAGGTGCTGTCCTCACTGGCCTAAACGAAAGGATTAGGCAATTAAGGGTTTCTTCAGCCTCGAATAGACTCGAACTGCATGTAAAATAAATTTGAATAAGATAAACCTTATATTTGCATATGAGTTTGGTTTGATTTCATTCGATGCCCACATAAGAAAAAAGTTAGAGTTAGCTTAGGGAAGACAGAGAGAGAGAGAGAGAGAGTGAGCGAAACAGAAACAGTGAGCGAAACAGAGAGGGAGAGAGTGAAAGAAACAGAGAGGTTAGGTTCTCTACTCCTTGAGCTATGAGTTTAAACTGTTTCCAGTGGCGATTTTCCCCTCACTGTCTAATAAAAACATTTTCCCGCATTTCCCCTGCTCAGATATGGCCTCAGCAGTGGCGTCTGCTCACTAATACTCCCTGCCTCCCCCTAGTTAGTCCTGCTCTCTTAAATAGCTACTATGAATAACTCATGTCACATAACTGAAACGAGGCTCTTCCCTTATGGCCAATAGCAACAAGTCAATTGACGGGAAATGCATATGCCTGGAGCATAGCTGGACTGGCTGCCAAATAATAATTGAAAATGCTGCAGCACATGGCCGCAAGGGGCAAAGTGAAAAGTTGCGAAATAATATTAACTTAATACTTCATGGCTCGAACAACTTGGCAGTGCAAATTGGCTTGAAATATTTATGAAAATGCCGTGGCAAAAGGGTCAGCAGAAGAGCAGCAACAAAATATTGGACTAATAATAAATAAATGAAAGGGTTTGCTCTGGCCAAGCAGGCCAGGCAAATCAATTCCTAAATTATTAAAGATAGCCGATAAAACATCCGACGGCATTCATTATTTATATGCAAAATCTGTGCGAGTGTCGTCCTTTTGATGCGGCTGCTTTCGTCTGTGGTTGCCTATCGGCTGCATCGCAAGGAATCGAATCAGCAGCTGGGCGGACGGTCGGTGGGAATGACGATCCGATGCCAATGCCGATGCCGATGTCGATGGTGGCCACAGCAGAGCGCGAACGTTAAGCACAGTCAATTAGCGAGCTGATGGCCTCTTTAATCCAATAAGGACATGAAATGAAACCAATATCGATGGACAGATGGCTGGGATGGGAGCGAGCAGGGCCTAGTTGGTGAAGCGGTCAATCGGCAGGGGCCGAGTCGAGCATATTGAAAAGTTTTCACCAAAGGGCTGCCGCGACCGAGCATAATTGGGGAAAAAGACTTCGCCATCCGTCCGTCCGTCCGTCGGTCCGTCCGTTCGTGTCGCTCGCTCTGACCGCTCCAGTCGTTCAATTAGTCGACACCGTCGATGTCACCATTGGCGTCGCCGTTTACGACCCGTTTCGACCCGCGCGCGCAGAGAAAAATAAATCTCAATAATTCAATTAATGCGTCACTTAATTAAAACTCAATTTTTGCCTTGTTTTTAATTGACATTGCTCCTCGTTTTCTCTTGCTCTCGCTCCCCCGCACTCGCCACACTTTGGCTTCCTCTGTCTCCGGATGATGCTGCTCCTGCTCCTGCTGCTGCTCCTGCTGCTGCTGCTGCTGCTGCTGTCGTCGACTGGCTGCGCTGCCTCACTTTGATTGATTGTCATTGCCGGACGTTCGCCTGATTGGCATCATCACCACCCGCTGCTCTCTGCTCTCTGCTCTCTGCTCACTGCATCCGCGTGACAGCAGCGTTGTGGCACAGATCACCACACAGCCGCAGCTGGTCGTTGCCGATCCGAATGGTAATCATGATTCTGGTTATGCAGCATCAAACGTTGACGATGTCCTTGCAGGAGTGAGCGTGGGCGCCGCCATCAGCAGCACTACGCCGCCGGACAGTCCGGTGCCCAGCGGCGCCACCCTACACCGCTCCAGTGTCAGCAGCCGGCGCAACACCGCCGAGGACTCGCCCAAGCGCGGCGAGCCGCCGCTCAGGTATGTTCATAAATTAGCACAAACTCAGCTGAGCATTCGCAGCAAAGCATTTCAAATTCTCTTTCCCTGCGTTGTTCTTAAATCGTAATCAGGCTTAAAGACAGAGAGAATTCATTATGCATCATTGTAGAGTTAAGCACTTTCTCTTTTTCACTAGTATTCTCCTCAATCTGTAGTAGACTTTCCATAAAAGAGTATCCAATTTTAAGCTGAGCATTAAAGCTCTTAAGACTATCGATGGCATCATTGTCTGTCATTCATTTTTGCGATAGATCCCTAACAGATAGCTAAAACTACATGTTTTTATATCCTGAACCCATTGAAAATATGAAATTAGTGTTTTAATGAGGCGTTAAGATTAAAGTGTATGACTATTTAAATATACTTTTATTATATCAAGTCATTTACTTTAAAGCAACTATCTAAATATTTGATTGGAATTGTCGAATTTATTTATTTAGTTTGCTCTCGACATAAGCATCCCATTCAGAGAACTAAAAAGCTATAATAGTATTTTTTAGAGCACATTAAATGCCCGATTAACTCAATCTCTACATCGCTTCACATTATTTAAGTATTCTCTTAATAGCTAATTTTTGTTTAAAGGAAAAAATTCCCCATTTTTGCTACAGGAAAATTAAATGCTCTCAAAGTATACACAGCATTCAAACAGCAATCCAATTCAATCCCAGCCACATCTAGACATATGTGAAGGGCTTTAATTTAGAATTATCCTAATTATTCTCATGAACCTATTCTTCATTCCTTAATGTCATTCTAGCTGCGTATCGATTAAACTAAATATGGATAGCCTTATAGTGAGCTATCGATAGCTCACTAATTACAATAATATTTCCATTGATTTCTATTGGTCCATATATCGATAGTCTTGTAGTAAATTTGGGATATTTAATTATAATGCTATTCCCTCCTATAATTCCTATTGGCCGATATGTCGATAAGCTTCATAGATATAGTTATCAATAGTCAATTATAATGCTCTCCCCTCTATTTGCCGATATATAGATAGCTTAATATATAGTATTCGATAGTCAATATTATGCTATCACCCCTATTAGTTAGTAGTTATTGATAGTTATGATAAATCGATTTCTATATAGTTAGTTACCGATAGTTATAATGCTATACCAGTTATTAGTCTACATATTGATGTCTTCATAGTTAGCTATCGATAGCTATTATATAATGGTATATATACATATATAATATAATGGTATCCTCTCTAGTTCCTATTAGTCTGCTCTAGTTGTAAACTTATTTAATAGTTGTTTATATTTATATTGTATAAGTTAACACAATCGACCAGCAAAACATAAATGTTCAGATTGATCACGCGCCGTCAGCATGAATGTAGCCGTTCCCAGCGGATATTGCACAACAGCAGCAGTGGCTCCAACGCGCAACAATGTTGTTGCCCGAAGTAATGCGATGCCTCGCGTAAATATGCAATGTCAGCATAATCAGGGTTTAGGGCTAGCTTTGGATATAAGAATTTATGTCACTGTACTTTAGTTGATTTTTGATAATAAAGAACGTCGGTCGTCGCCACGGGATTATTGAAGTCTACTCATTTTGTGCAACACCGCACACTAACATCTAACAACTACAGCAAAAAGCTTAATTGGCGCCCAACCGAAACGAACCCAAAAAAAAAAAAAAAAAAAAATTAAAACTTCGATTAAAACAAGCATTCAGTGAGATAAATACCCCACAAGTGCAAAAAAAAACAGCAAGACAACTAAAACGCATAACCAAAACGAAAAAAAAAAAAGAAAGCAGCATTAGACGAAGCAGTACGCAGCGAAGACACCCACCACGAAGCGGCTCATCAGCGAAGAAACACACAACATACAGTCTACTAACATAATATAAGAACATGTGAGTAGAGTGTTCATTGCAAAAAAAGAAATTAAGGAGTAAAAACAAATAAAAATACAATTTCAACCTTTAAATATTAATTATTAATAACAAAAAACGCAGCACGCAAAATTCCCTGTCTTTACTTGCCCTATGAGTGATAGTGAAATACAAGATTTAATAACAAATTTTCGAAAAATTTACAACACAGAAAATTTAAAAATGGCTTTGAATTCAGATCAATTAAAAGCTATAGTAGAAGGCGCAGTCGCAAGCGCTTTAGCTGCTCAAAAAGATAGCTTTGATAGAAAATTAAACGAAATTGAACAACGTATAAATTCAGTACAGGTTAGCGCACCCGAGGTAGAAACTTTCAAGGAGGCAGAAATCAAAATAGGTGTTATTTGCAACGAAACCCTTGACATCATGAAGTCCCTCCCGGACTTTGAAGGAAAAAGCGAAACTTATGTATCTTGGAGAAAGGCTGCGCATATCGCATACAAGGTATATGAGAAATACGATGGTAGCTCAAAGCATTATCAAGCTTTGGGAATATTAAGAAACAAAATTAAGAACGCTGCTGATATGGTACTCTCTTCTTTCGACACTCCTCTAAATTTTAAGGCCATTATAAATCGGTTAGATTTCACGTACTCCGACAAACGACCGATATACTTAATTGAACAGGAGATGTCAACACTCCGCCAAGGAAATTTGACACTACTGCAGTACTACGACGAGGTAGAAAAGAAACTGACTTTACTTATAAATAAGACAATCATGACCTACGACACCACCGTTGCCTCTTCGCTAAATGAGAAATATAGAGCAGACGCCCTGCGAGTATTCATCTCAGGAACCAGGAAGGCCTTAAGTGATGTCCTATTCTCAGCTAGACCAATTGATCTTCCCTCTGCATTGGCATTGGCTCAAGAAGTTGAGTCAAATCATGAACGTTATATGTTCGCCACAAATTTCGCCCGCAGTATAGAAGAAAAAGCGCAGAAGATCGAACAAAGACAGCAAGTCAGAAACAAGACTCTAGCTCAAGACCCAAAACACAACCAACCAGGAAAAAGCCCACACTACAAAAGACCAGAATTCTCACCACGACAAGAACAGGTAGAACCAATGGACGTTGACTCATCTTCTCGCTTCAGACAGGCTACGCAACACCAACAAAACGCGACCTTCTCGAAACAGACTCAGTGGCCAAATCAACAACGACGCACTCAATACGAAAACTACAATAACCAGGGACAGGCAAACAAACGACCAAACAGCGGTAGCGCACGGTTCACAGGACCGAAACAGCAAAGAGTTAACCACCTAGGAACAGAAGATACAGAATACGAGCAGGACAATAGCGAATACCAAGCGATCGCAGAAACCGAGACAGAAGACGTTGACAATGAATTGGACGAATACGACCAGGTCAATTTTTTAGGAATAAATCCCTGCTCCCGTTCATAGAGAGAACGATAGCAGGGAAAACCATAAAGTTGCTAATAGATACCGGAGCCTCAAAGAATTACGTGAGACCATTAAAAGAACTAAAAATATTACGCCGGTAGAAAAACCCTTTCGATTAAAATCAATCCATGGCCACAACGTAGTTGACAAGAAATGCATAATGCACCTTTTTAATACCAAGACAACATTTTTCTTATTACCAAACCTCACGACATTCGATGGTATAATCGGACTTGACCTACTAAACCAAACCAACGTTTTATTAGACTTCAAAAATAAGAAACTAACAACAAACTATGGTTCTGAGACCATTAACTTTCTAAAATGCCCAGCCGTAAATTTCACAAGTGTCAAAGAAATAGAAGCCCCTCAGGCTATAACAACGGAATTTCAAACAATGCTCAAAGCCCGAGCAGGAGTATTTGCGGAACCAAATGAAGCGCTTCCGTATAATACAAATGTCATTGCAACTATTAGAACAGAGGACGAGAATCCCATTTATTCAAAATTATATCCATACCCAATGGGCGTATCAGAATTCGTAAACACAGAAACTCAAGATCTGTTAGAAAACGGTATAATACGTCCGTCCCAGTCACCATACAATAACCCCGTGTGGGTTGTAGATAAAAAAGGTACCGACGAGCAGGGAAGAAAAAAGAAACGTTTAGTTATAGACTTCAGAAAACTAAACAAAAAGACAATAGATGACAAATACCCCATTCCCAATATAGCCTCCATTTTATCCAACTTAGGCACAGCAAAGTACTTTACAACACTAGATTTAAAATCCGGATTCCACCAGATTTTACTTGCCGAAAAAGATAGAGAAAAACAGCCTTTTCTGTAGGAAGCGGAAAGTATGAGTTCTGCAGGCTCCCTTTTGGCTTGAAAAATGCACCTAGTATTTTTCAGAGAGCCATTGACGATGTGCTCAGAGAGCAAATTGGAAAATCTTGTTATGTTTACGTAGACGACGTAATCATTTTTTCTGAAAATATGGAAAGCCATGTCAAGCATATCGCCTGGGTCCTAGATAAACTATACGAGGCCAACATGAGAGTTTCACCAGAAAAGTCGCACTTTTTCAAAGAAAGTGTAGAATACCTAGGTTTCGTAGTCTCAAGTAATGGTATAAAGACATGTCCAAGTAAAGTTGAAGCGATTCGTAACTATGAAGTACCAACAACTTTGTTTAACGTCAGATCATTCCTTGGGTTGGCAAGCTACTATAGGTGTTTCATCAAGGACTTCGCGTCTATAGCAAAACCTATAAGCGACATCTTAAAAGGCCAAAATGGCAAAGTGAGCGCCGGACAATCCAAAAAAATTCCAGTAAAATTTGACGAGAGTCAACATGCGGCATTCGAGAAGCTAAAAGAGGTTCTTGCATCCGAAAATGTAATGTTGCTCTACCCTGACTACAAGAAGCCGTTTGATTTAACAACGGACGCTTCATCCTCTGGTCTTGGGGCAGTTCTGTCACAAGGTGGAAAACCAATCACCATGATATCAAGAACATTAAAGGATAGAGAGCTTATCTTTGCAACAAATGAGAGGGAACTACTTGCAATAGTTTGGGCTTTAAAAAACCTCCGAAATTATCTATATGGGGTAAAAAATTTAAATATCTTTACGGACCATCAGCCTCTGACGTTTGCAGTATCCGACCGAAACCCGAACGCAAAAATCAGGCGTTGGAAAGCTTTTATAGATGAATATAACGCAAACATCTATTACAAGCCAGGGAAGGAGAACTACGTTGCGGACGCACTGTCACGGCATAATATTCATGCCCTAGAGGACGATGTACAGTCAGACAGAGCCACAATTCACAGCGAAATATCGCTCACATACACCATAGACACAACAGACAAACCAATCAACTGTTTCCAAAACCAAATTATAATAGAAGAAAATAATATAGCCTCTGATCGTACAGTTATCCTATTTGGTAAGAAAATCCGACATACAATTCATTTCTCAAACAGAGACTCGTTAATCAAAAGAGTTTGCGATGTAGTCAAAAAAGATGTCGTAAATGCAATCCATTGCGAGTTACCAATATTAGCATTCATACAACATAAACTAATAGAAACTTTTCCAACAACAACATTTCGATATACAAAGTACATAGTAAATGACATTTTTGATAAAAACGAACAGAAAGAAATAATTGCAACAGAACACAATCGGGCTCACAGAGCAGCCCAAGAAAATGTGAAGCAGATTTTACAAGACTATTTTTTTCCGAAAATGACAAAATTAACGAACGAAGTTGTTTCAAATTGTAAAATTTGTAAAACAGCTAAGTACAATCGTCACCCACAAAAACAAATACTTGGAGAAACACCCATACCTTCCTATGTGGGCGAAATACTACACATAGACATATACTCAACCAATAAAAAATACTTCCTTACGTGCATAGATAAATTTTCAAAATTTGCAATTGTTCAACCCATCGCTTCAAGGACAATAATTGACATACAATCAGCAATTTTACAACTTGTAAATTTTTACCGGCATACCAAGACGATCTATTGCGATAACGAGCCCTCCATAAAGTCCGAAACAATAAAATCTCTGCTAAACAATCAATATAACATTCAAATCGTAAATGCCCCACCACTCCATAGTACATCAAACGGACAAGTCGAGAGATTCCATAGCACCCTCGGTGACATTGCAAGATGCCTAACAGCTCAAAGGAAAATTACTGACACTGTTGAAACGATACTTCAAGCAACTATCGAATATAACAATACAATTCACTCAGTAACGGACAAACGACCAATCGATATAATCCACTCATCCTCCCCAGAACTCGAAATAGAGATAGGAAATAAAATTCAAAAGGCACAACAACTCCTAACAAATAGAGTAAACGAAACAAGACACAATAGACAATTCCAAATAGGCGACACAGTTTTGGAAAAAACAAACAGACGCTTAGGGAACAAACTGACACCACTATACAACGAAGGCAAAATTGACGCAGACTTGGGGACAACAGTCTTAATAAAAGGGAGGGTGGTCCACAAGGACAATCTAAGATAGGCAAAACATTAAATTCCCTTTTTTATCTTTTTAGGATTTGGACTATACTTCTTTTGCTACAACGATAACAGCGAAATTGACTGACTATACTAACATGGACTACATACCGATCTTGGACGGATACGTAACCATTTGGACGGATTTCCAATACTTGAAGCACTCAACCAACCTTACCCTATACTCAGAAATAGTAAAAAATACGAAAGAATTAGCAAACCATTTCCCCCGATCACATATGAGAATGTTATTAGACGCAGACATACAACATATAGAAACATTAATAGCTACAGTAAATGTCCACCATAGACATGCTAGGAGTATCAATATGCTAGGCACCGTTCTAAAGGTCGTAGCTGGCACGCCAGACCATGATGATTTCGAGAAACTAAAATTTACACAGAATGAACTTGTAGAGTCAGAAAATAGGCAGATAACCATAAACACAAAAATGCAGGAACAAATTAATAAGCTAACTGACACCGTAAACCTCCTAGTAAAAAACACAAAAGTAAAACAAGTAGACACAGAGCATTTATATGAAACGCTGCTAACAAGAAATAGAATAATTATCTCAGAGTTAAAAACCTTAATACTATCAGTAACACTTGCAAAGGTTGGAATTGTAAACCCCTCCATTTTGGATTCCACTGATTTAAAAAACATTGTTAATGAACACTCTATAAATATCACTATTACTGACTTAATGGAAGTATCTCAAATTAAAGTTTTGTTAAGCGAAAATTTTCTACATTTCATTATAAGATATCCTAAGCCTAGCATAGTATGTAAAAAAATTAACCGTATACCCTGTCCAACACAACGGCATCATAATAAATTTCGCCGAAGACTACAATTTAGCTGACTGTGGAAATCATGTAATATCAATAGGAAATTGTAGTACAGCCCTCACAATAACGTTCTGCAAGAAGTCACCCTACACAACATGCGCTCAACAGCTACACTCAGGTGACACCGCACATTGTTCAACTCGGCCCAGCCACCTCGAACCTCTAACCATAGTCGACGATGGAGTAATCATCATCAACGACGGAGCAGCTACAGTCAACGAGCAGATGGTAAAAGGGACGTTCCTCCTTACCTTTGACGACAAGATAAAGGTAAACAACACCGTATACCAAAACCAAAAAAACTACGTGAGGAAATCCCCGGGACCAGCGGTATCTGCGCTCTTAAATATAACAGACCACCAAGAGATACCAAGCCTGCCATACCTGCAGAAGATAAGCATAAAAAATCTGCGGGATATTGCTCAACTAGAGGAAGGGCTAGTAAGAAGGCCAATAGTATCTGGGCTAACCGTGGCCATCCTTTTACTCTCCTGCTACGCTTCGATGAAACTCTATCAAAGACATCAGAGGAACAAACGTCAACGTGATCTTCAAACATTAATTAACAGTTTCAAGAAAGCCGAGGACGTCATTCATCTAAGTGGGGGAGGAGTTAACACAATCGACCAGCAAAACATAAATGTTCAGATTGATCACGCGCCGTCAGCATGAATGTAGCCGTTCCCAGCGGATATTGCACAACAGCAGCAGTGGCTCCAACGCGCAACAATGTTGTTGCCCGAAGTAATGCGATGCCTCGCGTAAATATGCAATGTCAGCATAATCAGGGTTTAGGGCTAGCTTTGGATATAAGAATTTATGTCACTGTACTTTAGTTGATTTTTGATAATAAAGAACGTCGGTCGTCGCCACGGGATTATTGAAGTCTACTCATTTTGTGCAACACCGCACACTAACATCTAACAACTACAGCAAAAAAGCTTAATTTATATACATATATTATATAAGTCAAAAACCAAATGCTGACCAAATGTTTTGTTGTTGTTTTCTGCTCTTGTGCCTTACAGCAGCAGTGTCGCCATGAAGCCATTGTCCTTTGTGCGCTACGGTGTGCAGGAGGCCATGACTTTGGCACGCAACGACTCCACGCTATCGACCACATCGAAAACGTCCTCGCGCAAGGATAAGAAAAACTCGCAGGCGTCAAGGTGAGTTGCCGCCGCCGCAATTGCCAAATTGCAGTTATTAGCTGCACTTGGTCTAATAGCTCGACCCTTGCTAACCACCCACCTCTCTCTCTCTCTCTCTCTCTCTCTGTCTCTCGCTCTCTCCCTCTCTTTCTATCTCTTTGTGGTCGTATCTCCATGTTCCGCATGCAACCTGAAATGCAATTTACTCTGGCATTATTATCGTGACCCTTGCGTGCCGTAGATTCACGATATACAAGGTGCACAAGGCCTCGAAAAAGAAACGTGAAAAATCGTCGGCCAAGAAGGAGCGCAAGGCCACCAAAACCCTGGCCATCGTTTTGGGTAAGTTCGATCAAAGCCACGAGGCAAACATGGTTCAAATATAGTTGCTTAATTTATTCTGATTATAATTTATACTGATTGCTGAACACATTCTCCACACTGTCTCGATTTGTATATTTCTTATTCGTTTCTCTTTGTTCTCTTCTGCTCTCTGTCTCCCTCATTAGGCGTCTTCCTCTTCTGCTGGCTGCCATTCTTCACGTGCAACATCATGGATGCGATGTGCGCCAAATTCAACGAAGACTGCAGGCCCGGTCTGACGGCCTTTATGCTAACCACTTGGCTGGGCTACATCAATAGCTTTGTCAATCCCGTTATTTATACGATCTTCAATCCGGAATTCCGCAAGGCTTTCAAGAAGATCATGCATATGGGGTGATTACAATCAGCAGCAATAACACCGACACGAACAACCGGTAAACATCAACAATGTTTAACTAAAGCTTTCCTGATCAATATGTAATCACTAGAATATCGATCAACGTCGATCGATAACTCAAAACTCGAACTGTGCCAAATGCAAACCAAAATGAAATTGAACTCAAAGCTCGAAACTCAATTAGACTCCTAAGATTGTTCATAGTCTCAACATTATATATATAAATATATACATATATACCAATATATATCTAAATAGCATAGTATATGGCCCTGTATATAGCATCTAAAGTTTGATCAAATCTGTTGTATGTATTATATTCGATTGCATAGGCTAAGGACTCTGAGCTGTAGGCTAGGCACCAAATTTTTAACATTTAGCTAATGTCTAACTTAAAGTTTTAGTTAATATTCCAGTAAATAGGCCTATTTATCGATAAACACATATATACTTAGTTATCGATACCGTAAAATATGGCAATTGTACCGTTACTTGATGTGAGATTCTTTTAGATCGTAAGAGTTGTGTCGCTGTCACGAAAGAAAACAAAAACTGAGTTTACGTATTTACTATATGTGGATGGATTTCCGTATATACATATAGAATATTTACTTTACATATCACGCATTCAGTTTCTGTGAATTTGTACGCCACTGTACAATTGTAATTTGTTCCCCCTCAAGCAAATCCAACGATCGCTGAGCATATCCTAAGCGCGAAAGATCCCCCTACCCGATCCCACCCCCCGCTCGTTTTTGATACTCGACTTCAATGCTAATCAATGCGCTAATCATAGTTAAGAGAAACTTAAAACTAATCAAGATGAGGCTAGAGGGTAGGTCTACCTATTAGATATACGCATATACATACGTGTAATATTAATGTTAGTCCAAAGCAGGGGCTCAAACTCAGCGCCCAACACGAAATCATCGAGAGACAGAGAGAGATATAGAGAGTGAGAGTGAGAGTGAGAGATAGATGCAAGCAGCTATCGATAGGCTCATTGATTACAATTTCTAACTGTAAACAAGAACTAATTAGACCAATTGATGTAGCAACAGTAAATGCAGAATATACATATGAATAAGTCGAAAATAAATCGAGAGTAATTCTCTTTCCTCCATGTTAGGTCTAATCAATGAGCTCTGCAATCGATAGATGGCTACGATGTTTTTGTCGATAGTTTTGAATGATGACTAATGCACGCACACACACACACACACACGCACGCACACACACAGACAGACAGACGCACACTGAAACAAATGAGCCCCACACAAATATATATATATATAAAGTATATATGTACGTATATATATATCTCTATATATATGTACATATATATATATGTGTATATCAACAAAATTGTCGCTGAGTTTGATCGGACTGCTTGAGCCACACATTCCTTGGTTGTAAACAAACTATAAATAAAATAGGCATATAAATAACAGTTATTCAAGATGTCATTAGCAGAATGTAAGCGCATTTAAAACTAGGCTAAGCAACAGCTAAATCAAGTTAGCCAACAAAAATACGAGTTCAGTATTTTTGAACGGCCTCCCTTCCCCCCTTACCCCAGTACTTATAATAACCTCTAGCTAACTACGTACTTGGAAATGGGTACTCAAAAGGAAAAACAAAAACAAAAACAAAAACAAAATGAATATGAATATACGAATAAGTTGCATCAGGGTATCTAAAGCGTAGGCGTACAAATTATTAGAGCTAAGCGAAAGCAGACGCATAACAATTCTATATAAAAAAAAAAAGATATATATACACACACACATATATATATATATATATATATATATATATATATATATATATATATATATATTGCTAAGTAAATGTAATGTGAAAACTTCATTTGAAACCTGGACCGAAACACTCGCCCAATTCATCAACGGATGCCGTCTTGAATTTGCTTAATGCTGATGCTGTTGGAGGAGAGCCGCAAGCGGAGAGCTGATTACACACACGCACACACATGCAAATTAAAAAAAAAAAATAAAATAAAATCAGACCACAACAAAATACTAAATGGAAATGGGAAGTGATTTGGCAAGCGAAGAGCCGGAATTTCGAACTGCTTGGAGTACGCCCCTTGCTCACAACCAAAGAAATAAACAAATGGAAACGAATTTAAAACGGCATCACAATACATACACACTCACAAACACACACACACACATGCATACTAGATTTTGGTCCCTGTTTTCAAAAACCGTCCTCTTCATTGTTTCTATGTGACAAATAATGTAAAATTTAATAAAAAAAAAAAAAAAAAAAAAAAAAAAAAAAAAAAAAAAAAAAAGCAAAACAAAACTCAAAGCATATTCAAAGAATGATAAACCTAAAAAAAAAAAAAAAAAATACTATATATAAATATATACTAAGAATTATCTAGAGAGAGACGTAAACCGTTCTCTATAGGCTAAACGTTTCCAGCTCATTATTATGGAACCCTCTAGGAGAAGCTCAACAAATTTTTATACTTTCCTAAAAAGTGAAAATGAAATGAACAAACCAAAATATTCGAAAACATAAAAAAGTGTGTATTTTTTTTTTTTTTAAATTTTAATAATTGTAGCTAAATGTAATTCTAATATACATAATATTCGAGATTCTTAAAGGTGCGTTATGAGTGTTAGTCAATAGCTCTAAGGAACCGACAAATTAACAGAAAAAAAGAATATACACATATATATATATATATATATATATATATATATATATATAGTTGAGATAAAAGAAGGAATTATTATAGAAATAGTTAAGTTCTTCCAAAGAAAACGCTTATTAGTTATAGAAGAATGGGTTGATCAAGAAGTTTCAGTATGATTCAATTGATGGAGCTGGACGTGGTTGGACATTGCAATAGATGTCGCCTCGGGCCAACGATCACAGATATTACTAATATATACGAGTGTTGTTGAGTTCACAGTTTCTGTTTGACTTTGTTTCATATTAATCCAATTAATCAATTGTTACACTTGTTTTTAAATTTAAAAAAAAAAAAAAAAAAAAAAGAAAAATATAGAAATATTTAAGAGTATAGTCTATAAGCGCCCTCAGCACTATCATGACGATGATGATCATGATCATGATGATGATAATTGTGCAATGCAACCTAAAAGGCAACTGCAAAGAGGCTAAGCGAACATGAAAAACCAAATCTTTAATGAAAAAATAAGAAGAAGAAGACCTACGTACAGTAAGACAGCAATAAAAGGCACAACAATTAAACTAAAACAAAGTAAAGCAAGTAAAGAAATAGAACAAAACATATATTATATAGAAATGAAAAAAAAAAAAAAAAAAACTGAAAATATTTTAAAGCAATGATAATGTTGATTTTTTTTTTCTAGAATCTAATCAAATCTAAATTAATTAATGTAATGAAAAACAAATGAAAATTCTAGATCTGTAAGCGTGTGCGGACTGCAAAAGTTCCGAATTAAAATTAATTGCAAACTATTTCGACTTTATGCAAGCATTACATAATTACCATAGCATTAACTATAGCAAACCAACAACAGCGTCATGAAATGTCAAGAAATGAGATCTACGGGCACGAAGAACATAACAAATAATAAACATCAAATAAACACTAAAATGAAAATATTTCAAACCAAACCAAATCGTTTCACTCAAAGGGGCTCTTCAGTTGGGAGCAAATGGTGAAGTCTCTGATAGAGACCAATCGTACAGCTCTAATAGATTTGCGACGGCTTACAGCGACACTTAGCGGTCAAAAAGCAAAGTTTATCCATCATCCATTATCTAATATTATGATTACCAGTGCTGTGAGGGAAAATTTTGAGAAAAGTTTAGATATCGAGTGAAACAGGTAAATCGCGGTCTTTGCGTCAGACCTACGAAACTAGTTTCGGGAATACACAACACTACCACTAAAGGCGTGGCAAATCGAAAAATAAATTTCCTGGTGTCTTTACAAATCAATCTAGTTGACGTACAAGAGAGTTGAAATTTGAAATGGGAACAAATTCAAAAAGATATCGCAGATATACAGGACTGTCCATATTTGAATAATAAAGATATTATTAAACTAGTCTATCTCCTTCTCTTTGTTGACCGCTCTCTCCCCTCCCTATCCATTGCTTTTCCTCGACCCTTCCTCTCAAGCCATGTTCGACTCTGCCCCTTTGCCCTCCCCTCCCTATATATCCTATCCCACTCTCATCGTATCCCTCTCTAATCATCATCCCATTCAAGATCACTGCCCCTCAATGTCAGTGAAGATCACTGCCCATCAAGGTCACTGAACGCTCAAGATCACTGAGCTTCAAGGTCAGTGAATCCTTAAGGTCACTGAACCCTGAAGGTCAATGAGCCCGCAAGATCACTGGGTCGATCTCAGAAGATATAAGAGCTAGAGAGCTGAGATCTTGCATGTATACCTGTGTATATACGCAGTACTAGTTTATCATATTTTTCGATAACTGACCCGACACCTTTTTATCGATAATAATCGATAAATTAATTTCGTTTTTCAGCTTTATTTGAATAATATTGGACCTGGAGTTGCGCTTTGGAATATACACACACTTAAACATTATGATTACCATCTGAAAGTTTCATGAAGATGGTCTGTCTACAAAATAAATTGTTCATCAAATAATGTATGTATGTATGTATGCGATTCGAATATCAGCTTGCAGGGTTCAGGGTATCTCCTGGTCGAGCAGTCTCGACTTTGCTCAATCAGCAGATCATCATTTAATGAGAAGTCCATTGAGACTTCTGTCTTCAGCTTCGTCTTGATCTTCGTCTTAGCGCGCACTATGTTTGCAGCTAAAGACTAGTCATGATTATTCATATAGGTGGAGGTTTATAGGCGAAATGAGGGTCTGCTTCAATAATATTGAAATGAAGATTAAATCAAGCAAAGCGGCAGGTGTGAAGACTCCTCTTCGGGGTGTTAACGTCCTCAGCTGCTAAAATTCCTGTCATCAAGTAAAGGTTTTGAGTGAGATTTGAATAGATGAGAGCAGGAAAAGAGAGCGCTTCCTCTCAGCAGCAGCAACGCTCGCTCCATTCCATTTGACAGAATAGCACGCTGAAATTTAAGCCAGAGGCGATCCTCCTCTTTCTCCTCCTCTCCTGCTTGTGCTGCCAGTGAGAAGAGAGAAGAAGTAACCGCAAGCTGTAAATGCAACCACAAACACTCGATTTTCTTAGACCAGGGGAATATTTCTCCCAGGCATGCTTGAGCTCAAGTCGTTAACTGATAACAGAGCCAAACCAAACCGAACCAAATCAAACCAAACCCAACCGAACCGAACCGAATCATATTTTGCGTGACAATTAAATTTGATTGAAGGAATAGAAGTTTTGAGAAATCAATAGGAAATCAAACTTTGCAGCAGCTGAAACCACACACGAACTGCTTGTGGCTCATCGAACAGTTCAAGTTTCTCTCTCGCTGTTTTTCCAGCAATGCGAGATTTTTCGGGGATTTAATATGACAACATTTTTGGCATTCAGGCCAAGTAGTTCTATATATATATATATATATACATGTATATGTATGTATATATGTGTGTATACACTGGCAGCATTATATGGCATTTATATGAGCTGATAATAAAATTCCAATAAGCATGAAAAGAAATAAAAATACTAACACGAGACACATACAGAGCGAGAACAACAGCAGCAAAGGCATTGCCTTGTGGGCGGGTTGGGGCGGTGCGGGGCGGTGCGAAGCACAAAGCCTTAAGTAACTGCTAAAAGGACGAAGGGCAAGCCTCAATGGCTGCTCAAAATCAATTCGAGACCGAGAAACCAAAAACGTAACTAAAAGCGTCTAAATAGATAAATGCATAGAAGTTTGCTATGGCCAGTGTTGCTGTTGTTGTTGTTGTTGTTGTTGTTGCTATTGTTGTTGCTATTGTTGTTGTTGCTGTTGTGTCCACGCAATGCTTCGTGTGCCCCTCCAGCAGCTTCTAATGGATACTTGAAGCACTCGAATTCAGATGCCAAGGCCAAGGCGATGACTGTGAGTGTGTGCGTTGTCTTTGTATGTATGAATATGAGAATGTGTGCGTGTGTGTGTCTACTCTGTATTTATGAAGAGTCTCTAGCTGGATCACTCACTAGACACGAAAATCGAATTTCCAGCTCAAATTCCTGCAATATAAATGCATACAAATAAATAAATAATAACACCAATACATAAACATATTTACATATTTACATATATACATCTATACTAATACTATTTGTGTCAGTTTTCAATTGAGAACATTTGTTTAACAGCTCTAAAATGCAATTAATTTCCGTCTGCTTTGCATTCAGCTTTGCCCTTTGCCCTTTGATTTATAGGCCTTGGCGGGCGACTTTTCTTTTTTTACTACTTTTCTACTTTTCTTTTTTTTTTTTGCTCAGTGTAGCCGGGCTGTAGCATTTTATGGTCTACTTAACGACTGGCCCGAGTCCGCCCGTCTGCATCATCGTAGCCGCGCAGCGCCCAGCCATTGCTCATAAATACAAATGTAAAAAGGGCAACCGAACGGTCGACCCCAAGAGCCAAGAAGTCCAATGGAACAGACGTTGCGTCCACCGTCGCCCTACCCTGTCCTGCTCCCCCTCCCGCCGCTTGTTCATAAGCATTGAATTCCGAGAGAGCCAGCCAGCTGTGTGTGGGGGGGCAAGGGGCGTGGCTTGACTGTGTCCATAACTAATTCGCACTAAATGATGTACTAAAGTGTTCCGTAAGCGTCACCCTAACCTCAAAGCTTCGCATGGCATGCACTGGGAGTAACTGTATGTGTGTGTGTGTGTGTGTGTGTGTGTGTGTGTGTGTTCGTCTTATGCCTGGGGTGATATCTTATCGCTACATTCACTGGGTGGCGATAATTGACAGACCATTAACGTTTAGATTGTAAAAGCTAAAGTAGTAGCAAATGCCATACACACACTCTAGACTTCGGCTCCCCCTTGCCCTCCCTCTCCCTCACCAACTCTCTCTCTCCCTCTCTCTTGGTCCCTTTCGCCCTATCAGACACAAGCTTCAAGCAAATATGCATGAATGGGCGACACGCATGCCGTTAAAGGCATTTCGTCAGAAGTTCCCAGTTCACATGGAGAGTAGGCTGGATTGCAATGCAGACCCACTTTGGCTATTCACTTCCCATTTTCAGGAGACCAACCTCCCTCCCCCCCCCCAGCACACATACAGACACACATCTAAGGACTCCGTTTGCAAGTCTTTTTCAATATACTTTGGCTGCCTTTGGCCGTTTCAGCTAACGCTTCGCCTGCTGTTCTACATCTTGGAGTGATTTGGGATTCGCAATTGATTTAGAAAAGCCATTCAAATGCAAGCACATACACACACAGCGCAAACACACACACACCGACACATACACAGTTACAGAAGCTTGAGCCATACGCAAGTAAATATAGCAGTTGTACGAGTTATTCATTTGCTTTGACTAAGATAGTGAGAGACTACCTCTCTCTTTCTCTCTCTATCTCTCACTCTCTTAATTAAATTTATTAAGGCTAGAGACTTGCCAAATAATATATCAAAGCATCCAACGATTGCATCGAGTCAACTCGAACTGCAGCGAGTGGGAAGGAGCAACGAACGTCTTGGGTAGGGAAGGCAACACTATGAGAGTTACGGAGACAGGTGATAACAAGGTGTTTACAAATTACCATTAACTCTTGATATATGCAATATGCACTGCGATAAGCACGGCCCCAGCTCATAATATTGATAGAGCGCTCGAAATACGTTAAAGAAATGCAGATAGAAAGTGCATATTGGACAGCAGGCTAGCAGGTGATGGACTGAAGGCAACTCTCTGTTCTTCACTGCCAGATCAAGTTTTTGACTTTCGAGTTTGTCTTAGTTTTCACACTGGGCCCCACTAAGCTGCATTGCTCCAACCTAATTGAGTTTTAGGCAAC
Organism: Drosophila mojavensis; assembly: GCF_018153725.1. Taxonomy (NCBI): domain Eukaryota; kingdom Metazoa; phylum Arthropoda; class Insecta; order Diptera; family Drosophilidae; genus Drosophila; species Drosophila mojavensis. Next base: position 23,791,778 of record NW_025318667.1, on the reverse strand, counting down.
TAATCACAGTATTTCATCTTTCCTTTGTCATACAATTGGCTATTACCTAGTAAATGCATAGGAAAAGCCAAACTCATTTTAGCATACGATGCATAATCCTGCTAGCAAAAGGCTTTTCCATGAAACTGCCTTCCTGGGAGAGAGAGCAGTGAGTGAGAGGGGCAGTAAATAAGAGGAGTAGTGAGTGAAATGGGTAGTGAATGAGATGGGTAGTGAGTGGGAGGAGTGAAATGAGTGGGACGGAAAATAAGTGGAAGGGGTAAAGAGCGGGATGGGAATTAGTGGGAAGGGAAATGAGTGGGCGGGGTAATAAGTGGGTGGTCATATGAGTGGGAGGTGAAATGAGTGCAATGGGTAATGAGTGGGAGGGAAGAATAGTGAAATGGGTATCAAGTTGGTTTGGTAATGAGTGCAATGGGTAATGAGTGGTAAAGTGAGAGAAAAACGCTAATTAGAGATATACACAAAGAGATAGATAGCGGGATAAACATAGACAAAGAGATTGTGTGAGAGTTGAAGAGAGTGAGAAAGAGAGACAGAAAGACAGGCAGACAGTCTAGTTGACAATTCAACTCTTAATCGAGTGAAGAACCACAGCATCAACATCATCAACATCATCAACCTCATCATCAACATCCGCAGCAGTCGCAACCGCATAGGCATTAGCATCAACTCATCACATCATCTTCATCATCATCATCATCATCATTGTTGTGTAGATGGTCATCATCATTGGAATCATGATTGGGGCACCTGGTTTTCCCATTTAGTTGGCCACAAGTGCGCCAATTGTGAGGCTTAAGCGGCGCAAGTTGGCCCTGCTTAGCCCACGTGACATTATCAAAAAAATGTTTCATGCCGCAACACAAAATGGCAAGTATTCTGAAAGAGCAAGCGAGAACAGCAGAATGAGAGAGAGAGAGAGAGAGAGAGAGAGAGAGAGAGGAGAGAGAGAGAGAGAGAGAGAGGGAGAGGAAGCAAGTAACTTAGAATGCGTTTCACAAAATGGTGTAAAAAAAAGTTTTTGTTGACGTCTCGCATTACAGGTGCAAAATGGCAACGGTGACAATGAAGGTGAGCCAAGGCAGCTAACAAAAAATACAAAAAACAGAATAAACGGAGAAAAAATGAAATGAAAAGAGAGCGAGAGAGAAAGAGAGAGAGAGAGAGAGACAGAGGGGAAATGGGCACAGATGGGACAAGGCGCAAACACAACGAGTCAAATTTGTTTGCTGGCAGTTATTTTGATTGCATTTCATTCTAGCTGGGAAAAGATGTCCGCCTCGACTCCGGCTGCGGCCCCGACCCGAGGACAGCCGTAGAGGAACCGCATAAATATTAAACAGTCCTGATGCCCGATAAGCGGCTGTTACTAAAGCCATTTGCCGCAGGTTTCGGGTCTTGATTAGGCCAAACCAGTTGGCCATAAGTTGGAAATTTTATGCCTAAGCAAACAAGGCCGAGCCCCGAGCCCCGAGCCCCGAGCCCCGAACCCCGAGCCCCAACCCACAAGGGCCAAACCGGAAGTCGGCCAAATAGCGCCAGCGAACCAAAGCCAAATCGAAAAATAGTTTCAATGTTAAGAGCAAAATATTAATATGTTTCTGCCAGCAGCGCGACCCAAGTGAAAGTGAAAGCCATTCTCTATCAGAGCACACACATACTCATAGATAGTATCCTTGTCTGTCTGACGGCCTATCCTGCCTCATAAAACTCAAATATTTTAACAACGTGCAGCGGGCGAGTGCCTTGCGCAACTCCTTTTCAAAAATTCGCTCAACTACTCGCACTCGGCTCAAAGCTGAGGATGAGGATGAGGATGAGGATGAGGATGAAGCTGACGCTGAGTATGAAGCTGACGCTGACAAGCGCCTTTGGGGCTCCCCACGGATTGGGCTGGGGTACCCAAGGCGGGCCGCGGCGCAATCAAGCATGGCTCCATGTGGCATGTGGATTACGGCAGAGCTGTTTCAGCTTTACGCTTAAAAACTTTACGCCCGGTAAACTGCACACCCAACAAATTTTATAAAATTTCACAGTCTAAACACAAAAATGAAAAGGAAAAAGAAAAACCAAAAAAAAAGAAAAATATGAAGCCGAACCCATTGCCTAAAAGGTTTTTGTCTTTCTACTTCATTGCACTGCCAGCTCATCTTAACTTGCCGCAAAACTGTATATGTGTGCGTGTGTGTGTTTTGACTTTAAGGTAATATATGGAAACGGACAGCGCTGTGTCTACGAAGTATGTATTTCAATATTTTCGTGCTCGGCTGGCTCCATCCACACACAGCAGCAGCTGGACTGGAGCTGAGCTGAGCTGAGGTGGGCAGGGCAGGGCAGGGCAGAGCAGGGCAGGGTTGGGCACAGCAAGTGGTATCCAAATACCAACTGGATAGCTACTATTTGCAACACTCTGTGTCAATATTGTAACAAGTAGCCCAGCAGCCCAGCACAAAGCTTTAGCTATGCATATGGCAATATTTGTAGTAAGTATCCAAAGAGAAAAACAACGACGAAAAACATTTAAGAAAATCGAAAAATATATAAAGATCAAATGCAAATGTTTGCTTTATGTGTGCATATTGACAGATTGATATTGTTTACAGGGTATCTGCTGGCCGTGGGCATGCGAGAGCTCTATGCTCGCTATGCTTGGTAAATGCGAGCAACAACAACAACAACAACAACAACAACAACAAGGACTACAACAAGGACCACAACCACTTGACTGACTTTGTGGCGCGTGAAAATGAACTGATGCTGTTAAAGTGCAGACACACACAGAGAGAGAGAGAGAGAGAGGGAGAGAGAGGCAGAGAGAGAGAGAGGCAGAGAGAGCGAGAGAGACACACATACTTATCTGCCTTCATGTATGTATTGATATTTACAGTTTTTATATAGCTATCATTTAAACTTTTAATCACTTGAGAGCACCAAAATGCCAGCAGAAACGCAGAATTCTCTTCAAGCTGTCATAAATGAAACCACACTAAAGTGGTTGAAATACCACATTTCAGATTTACTCAAGTTCCTTGCAATGGCTCGAGAAATTTTACTCGCTTTTATATGCACTTGACTGTGACTAAGTTAATCTCAACTATTTTCCATATTGTTGAGCAAATTGAAGGACATCAATATTTACTTCTTATTCAACTCTGATTTACTCTGTTCCAAATAAAAATTGACAGCAAATATATGTATGTACATATATATCGGAGATAATAGCATTATTCGAATAGAATATCTTATCGATATATACGATAGGTTCATGCATTGTATTGGGTGATATCACTAACCATGGCTCTATAATTCTATGGTTAGTGGTGATATTGATATTGTAGTATTTTATATTGTAGTATATATTTAAAAAAAAATGATTGCTATCTGCAGTATAACTCAGTGAACTTCAATTTTGAATATCTCGCTTAATTTGTCAGACAGCAAATTTTTTGCATAATCCGCAGAATATATTTCCATTAAGAAAACGAAAACTTTTTGTAGATATATAGTTGCATCTTTTGAGGAGAAATGAAAGATTGTAGCATTGTCTGTATCAAAAGTCACGACAAAGTTGATAAAGTTGTTTCTTTATTTCTTAGGAACTACGACTACGGATCTAGCTAAGTGAAAGCAAGAGGGCTAAATATTTCGTTCGCATAGAGTTGCCAAGTAACAAGAATTCGATCCGAGATAGAAAGTCTGACAGAAGAGGTCAGTAAAGGGACTTTGCCCCAGACTCCTGTTAATAAATGAGGAGATCATTTATTAAACTGAAAACATGAGCTTAAATAGGTATCTCTTTTGAAAAAAAAAAAAATTAAAATAAATAAAACAAGATAGAAATAATAAATTCAGAACAACAAAGAAAAGAAAAGGAAAATTTTGAGTCTAATAAGTTTTTAGTTTCTAGTTAAAGAGCTGAGCGACATTGGCGATAATGCTTACGGCACCAATGCATACATATACATATATTATTATGAATATATTCAGCTTCGTCATATTAAAAATATACTTAAAACAGAATTTATAAAAAGTATAGCTAGCAATAGGATTCAACAATTTTTACTGGGAAGCACATGAAAGCTCTAGATCTAAAAGCTGCTGAAAGCTTGTGTTCAGGCATGAACATAAGAATATACGAAGATCAGGTCACATGTACGGACTCTCAAAATAGACAAATGGACACTAACCCTTGCAACCCCAGAGTCAGATTATGTTAGAGACGAACACTGAGCCTTACAACCTCAGCGATAGGATAAGAATAGCTAATAGACCAAAGCGGAGTCTTACATACTCAGCGATGGGATAAGAATATGTAATTGACCAATGCTGGGCCTTACACACTCAGCAATAGACGCACTAGACTTAAGGGTTGATATGTATGAGTCTGGGTATATAAACCCGGGCTCAATACAAAACTAAACACCATCATAGTGAAGTGTATTCGTTCAGCTTGCTTGCTGAGAAAGCTGCTCAAGTCTTAGTCTGCATTCGACTCCACAATGAAGCGAAGGCATAGATCTAATGTTGGTCAGAAGCTAAATTCATTTGAAGGCTTGAATTGCTAGCAAATCGAGCAGCCGATTGAGCGCACTGATTGATTGATTGATCGATGCATTATCCAACTGATAGTGTCATACAAGTGCTTTTAGTGGCAGTGATAGATGCCCGCTATCCCAAGTATCAGGCCAACTTAGCTCTATGCCAATAGCAACAGCCGGTGGCAGAGGAAGAAGCAGAGGAGCGGGTGTGCAATACATTATGGCTCAGCGCCCGTCAGAGCTGTCGGTGTCGGTGGCTTGTGGGCAGCGTCAACAACACCTGACCATTCCACACCTGCCGCGCCAAGACAAGCTGCCAGAAAGTTTGTGCATAATGCGGTCAGACAAAACTTTCGGCTCTCAGCCAAATGCGTTGCGTATAATTAATTAAGTTTCCTTTGCGCCTTGTGCCGAATATGTGTGTGTGTGTGTGTGTGTGACTGTGGGTGTGACCATAATACACACGCATGCGAAGAGCTGCAAATGTGTTTGCACAAACTTCAATTTATGTCATGCGGTTGCTGTTTCCCCTTGCCACACGGTGTATGAGCAATATGAGAGCAGATATATACATACATATATAACAGTATTTGAATTATGTATGTCTATATGGTATATAGATCTGATAAACATAAATACATAGTTAAAATATATGAGCTATATATGTCCATATGGTATATGCATTTCTGATATAGAGTTCTGATCACTTTGGGAGCGACTTTTCTTACCGAGTTGTATTTACATAGTGATGGCAAAACAAATATATTAATCGATTATTCATCATATGATTCATTTCAATTAATCGACGATTAATCATTAATCAAATCATGTGTGTACATTCCAAAGTACAAATCTCTAGTATTTGAAATACGTTTTTTACGAATTGGGGACGAAGCGGGCGTGGTATCCAAAATCTATAAATTACATAATCTTTGTATTCATCATATGTATATAGACAGTAAATCTGAAAACAGACAAAACAAAGTCAATTTTTCGATTATTCTCGATAAAAAAAGTTATCGGATGAGTTATCGAAAAAATAAGAAAAACTTTTACTTTCTATGGTATACACGAGTATGCATGCCAAATTTCAGCTCTCTAGCTCTTATATCTTCTGATATCGGCTTCTTAATACGGACGGACGGACGGACGGACAGGGCTATATCAAGTCAGCTCGTCATCCTGATTAAGAATATATATACGATTCCTTCTACCTGTTACATACTTTTCACAAAACCATTATACCCTGATTTCCCATTTTCAATGGGTTCAGCGTATAATGATTTCTGCTGGCACTGAAATACGGCGAAAATACTCCAAAGACCGATAATCGGTTATGGCTCCAATTAATCGCAGCACGCGATACACTTAAATCGACAACGGCAAGCAAAATAATCGATTATCGTGCAACATATCGTGCCATCACTAGATATAGTTGAGAATATATCAACAAATTTCTTCTCCTGAGACTTGTTGTCTATTCATCCTCCACTATCGTCACTCTGCAGCTCAACAGAATAGATATAGCCGCCTGACATACAGAAGCTATACGTCCTGCTGGCAATAGATAACTTAAAAATGAATTGACTGCTGTTCCTCGCCCCGACGCGAGCCAGAGAGTCCAAAGGATGTGCAATGAGCATGGCCAGACAGCAGTCGGCGCCTGTGCGATTCGGGTCAAGGGTTGGCCGAAAAATAGCCAAAAGCTGTTGTCGTCCATTTGAGGTGACAGCTACAAGTAGCTTCTTGTCGTCTTGCGGCTGCTGCTGCTGCTGCGGCTGCTGCTGCAACTGTGCGAACTATTATTTATTAATTTTGATATCCTTGTCATCGCAAGTTGTTATCCCATCAGCATTCGCACCGACAGCCACTCACTCCACTTAACATTTCCAATGCATCATCCAGCTCCCAGCAGAGCGCCATCTCACTCTCTGTGTGTGTGTGTCTCTCTCTCTCTCGCTGTCTCTCGTTTTATGTTGGCTTTTTATTTTGTGCTTCCTAATCGAAATATGCGCCAAATCACGCTTGGGTAAGCCATCAACGACTGAGCGACTGCAGGATAAAGTGATGCTGCGTCATGCTCAGAGGCATTTGAAATGCATTAGCTTTTCCACACCTTTCCCACTATGGAAGTCCCTTGGCTATGTCACTCACTCTGCCACAATTTGAAGTCCAACAGCAACAGCAACGCCTTGAAGATGGAGAAAATTGAGTCAATATAACAAGATTCTAGCACTTCCCTCTCTCTCTATCTCTCTCTCTCTCTCTCTGTCTCTCTGTGTCTGCTCGTTAGGGTATTCAGCGTGCGACTTTACATTGACTAACACGCGCATTGCCTTAGCGGCTGCCAATTGGTTGCAGTTTCTGGCTGCAGTTTTGATTGGCAAGCGAATATCGCGCATATTTCACTGAGATTTACGGATTTACATTATAATAGCAGCGACAGCGGAATGCATGCCAAGGAGAGATAGATAGAGAGAGAGAGAGAGAGAGAACGAGAGAGTGTGTGTCATAGGGCTTATTGTACTGCAGCATAGATTCAACTACTCAAATGATATTTCAAACAAGCTTTGCCACTTTATACTGATGTCGGTTTTGAAAAATTGAAAAATTGAAAAATTGTGTTTAGACTAGTTCCGCCTATTAGCATTTCCGATTCGATTGATTCCAGGTAGGCCGAGAGTACGGAAAATGTGCATACGGGATATGATTGTCGTGTGCAGGAGTCTATACATGCAGTAGAGTCCGCTTATAGCGTCTCTATGCCTGGAAGATACTGTAGCCATATAAGTTGACTCGTATACATTTATCTAGGGACTTGAATTTTCGTCGCAATGACCATACAAACGCTATAAGAGGTGTCGTTATAGCCGGATTCTACTGTACATACATAATCATCTGTGTTTCGGTCCATATGAGTTCACACTAACTTTGAATCACATTTTATTGATATCGAAAATCGATATGTTCACTTTCGTTTTTAAGCCTGAGCACTATTCGATCAAGAATCACTTCGACTCGACTTCTATTAGCTCCCTCATTCTATAAATGTTATTCATATAATGTTATTAAAATAATGTGACTTGGGTACCTGAATGAATTTATAGAATATGCAATCGATATTTGAAACAGCAGCTCACTTTTACTTTCGGAACTAGTTCTGTCTTAGACGATACAACTACAATTGATATTTTGTTTTTCTTTCAGATTTAAAAATAGGACAGTTAGAAGAATAAGCTTAGCTTGGACCTTAACGTTTCATTAAAAGTGAACTTGGATATTTTTTAACTAGATAACAAGGTTGTCTATTAGTGAAATATATTCGCAAATGTGTATCGAGTCTTGAGGTATCGATTCAATTGTTTGTCCACTTTAGAAGTTCCATTAGTTGTGGATGAATACGTTGCCCCATATGTATATACATATATGCATGTATGTATATATGAATGTAAATGGAACAATAACAAATAATATACGAGAGATGGACTTATCCGCTATTAAGCTGAAACCTTGCTCAAGTTCACATCTAAGCCCGTATCGAAATGCTGAACCTGAACCCGAAACCCTAGGCCAACGACAAGAAACAGCTCGAGGTTGCTTGGGGCTTTGGGTTCGTTGTCGCAGCCAAAAAGTCACCAAGGCGCAAGCAAAGTAAAACAGTTACATAAGAGACAGAGAGAGAGAGAGTGGGAGAGAGAGAGGGAGAGGGAGATGGTGCCACAGCCGCATGCAACAAATATGCTAAGCCCCCAGATTGTCTTATCGCATTGAATTAGGTGTCTAACCCTTATTTCAACTGCCAGAGAAACTCTGACACTTTTACGCTTATTCTTGCCGTTTCATTTTATTTCTTTCTTCCTTACTCTCCTCCACTCTTGTTTTTTTTTTTTTTGGTATTTTATTTATTTGCGGGCCGCTTTGCTATTTGGCCTGGCTGCGTTGATTTGCTGGCATGTATTTTGGTCGCAGCGCCCCCGGCAGGAGACTCCGCGCCGTCCTCGTTGTCGTCGTCGTTGCTGTTGACACTTCGAGCATTTGCGGGCTTGTCATGTTGCCGCTCGCTTATCGCTGATTCAAGCCCAGGCCTTAGCCCAGAGCCGTAGCCAGAGCACGCCCCAAGCTGCGAGAGCATTTAAATATTTATTGCAATAAAATGTTTTCAATTGCGGCCCCGCCCACGCGCTGCATTCGATATGCAGGAAAAAGTTCAAGAACCAAAGGGCGCAATTATGCAGCAGCTGTGAGGTGACACGAGAGAATGAGAGAGAGAGGGCGAGGCAGCGGGAGAGGGAGCCAGCGAGAATGAGATGTATTTCATTTCATCTAATTGCGCGCTAATCGCCGCAAAAACATTTTAAAAATTTACGCGGTAAATTGTGGAAATCCGAGAGCATTTTCCACGTAACTCCTGCAGGTGCAGGTGGCTGAATGGCAGGAGGCAGGCGCCTCCTGCTGCCTGATGGCTAGCTGCCGAGCAAGCTCCACTGCAGTATGCAATGCAAAAAGTTAGCGGCAGTTGGCGAATGCCGTGCGGCTTTGCCAAGTTTATGCGCTCGCTTCCGCCGGAAGTCGGCAAAGTGTGCGTCTAAGTGCTCATCAGCTGGCTGAGCCCCGCAACTGCCCGCCCCCGACTGACCCGATGGGCTGCACTGCGCTCACGACATGATTTCACGGCACGTTTTCGGTTGTTTTTAATGCAATCAGCTCGACGGCCCCCACCGACTGCCCCAACCGACTCCTGCCCGCCAGCCTGTGTGCCCCCCTGATCGTATCGTGCTCTCTATGGCCTGGTGGGCGGCCGTCTCTCTCCCTCTCTCTCTCTGTCTCTCTCTCTTTCCCTCTCTCTCTCTCTCTGTCTGTCTCTCTCGCTATATATATATATTTTTTTCGTTTTTGCGGCTGCTGCCACTGCCACAAATTAGATTTAGTGGCAATTTATTGCTTTGTTAGCATTTCCACGTTCCATCCGCCCCTCCCCCCAAGCAACCATCCGCCCGACCAGCCGACTGCCCGCCCGCCAAACTCTTCTGTCAAAATATGCCCCGAAATGGCAAACTGAATGTGGTGCAAGTGGTGCTCGTAATTTGCTGCCTCCTCGCAGCCGCCTCCTGCCTGCTGCCTGCTGCCCGCTGCCCGCTGTCGCTCCACGTATTTGCTTTTTAATAATGTGTGCTAAGTAATTCTATTTGATTTTCCTTCCATTTTTGTTCTTCTTCTCTCTCGCATTCTCCTCGCCTCTCCCATTTGGTTTGTTTCGCGAGATTTTTGCTACTGTTTAATATTTTCTTGTGCACCCATTAAAAATGCCTGAAAAGGGTATTCGCCGTGGACCGTCCGCTTCCCATTTTATATTCGTGCGTGACTCAGAGTTCTTTATAGTGAAAATAATCTCTATAATTCGCACCCATCTGCGGCCTTTTGTGCAGACTTTCAATATTTTAAGTCTTTACTTTCCTCCTTCAGCGGTTTTTATAGTTTTCTTCTTCTTTTTCTTTCTCTTTTGATTTTTGGTGTAACTATGTTTGTCACCTTTCTCTGCGATTCTTATTCAGTTCATACTCTCTTTCCCACTCTCTTTTTTCACTGTGTCATTCTCTCTATTTTTCCTTTTTCTCACTCGTCAATGTACCGCTCTCTCTCTCTCACTCTATTTCTCATTACCAGTTTTTTCTGCTAATTTCTCCGTCCTCTCTCTGTCTTCCTCTCTCTCTATCTCTCCCTCACTTTCTCCCTCTCGCTCTCTCTCTATCAGTTTCTCTCTCTTTTTTCTCTCTCTTTCTCTCTCTCTCTCTTTCTCTCTCTCTCTTTCTCTCTCTGTCTCGTTCTCTCTCTCTATCAGTCTCACTGTCTCTATCAGTCTCTCTCTATCCCTCTCTCTTTCTCTCCCCCCCCCATCACTCTCTCTCTCTCTCTCTCTCTCTCTCACCTCGGCTTATCTGACTCTCTTTGATCCACTTTCCTTTCTTCTTGCCCCTTTCCCTACCACTTCCCCAAATACAGGGTATAATTGCTTAGATCATTCCCAACTCTAGTTTTGACACTTATCCCAGTCCATGGCTAAGCCCAGGCAGTGGACGCGGGTCTCGTCGCGGCACTTGGCAGTCGGCACACACATTAAGTAATTGAAAATTGATGCTGGCAGGAAGACAGCGACTAAGGCAAGTGAAGTCGATGGAGCAGGAGGAGGAGGAGAAGTCCGTTGACTCTATGTCCACTTAATAGACCGCCTTCACTTAGTGCGTAGTGAGTGGGTATGTAGGCTTTAGTGCTTCAAGAGCTTGTCAAAGCTCTCCCTCAGTTCGAATTTTTCAATTTAATTTCGAAGTCAATCGTATATCCCATTGAAAATATGCTCCCACACATCCGCACTACAGGCCAGAGCGAGCCGAGCCGAGTCGTTGCTGAATTCATCACATAAAATATCCCATTAATTGCGCTTGCCTACACATAATTTTCAGCGTGCCGCAGTTCCATTAGGAGGAAGCAAAACAAACGTTGACATTAATTTTGCTTATTACCACAATAATTATGTTTATTCATATACCCAGTGAATGGGTCGAGAAGGGTATTTTGATTTGGCAGAGGAAAATCCAACAAAAAAAAAAAATATATATATATATATATATATATATACATAAGATTAAAATATATTCAATGAGCTGATATACCCTGTAATAATAGCCTGGTAAACTAGACCTAGACACCTTATACATATATCAGCTCTGCTTACAGGGTATCCTTGAGTCCGCACCGTGTCCTACGTTCTACGTAGACTTCTTTCCGCCGCTGTGTCTGCTGAGCCTCCAGGGATACTCTGACTGCGCCAGCCGTGTTCTTTAACTGATTCAGCCAATTAGCTTTCATATTTTAGTGGATTCGCACACATACCACTTGGTTCGATATTTATTCTAAATTATATCCATATCCCAAAAGATAACATTCTATATAAAGTCTACATGTACTGCATAATCAGATATGATTCGTGCTGCTGTTGGGTTTTGCCTTCAAACGAATTGAATTTCTTAGAATTTATAATAACATCTCCGAATGGGAAAAGCTAGTTATTACCATCGTACATACACATATGTATACATACGTATATATATATGTATATGTATATTTGTCATATGTCTGATACGTCTCAAGCATTGACATACGCTCATGTATATTATTACCATAGACTGTGGGTGTAGGAATTTCTGTTGACATATGTGATTCGAGGTAGAGCTCTTCAGTTGAGCTCTACCGGCTACCCCATTTGCGTTTACGGTGCAAATAAATTTGATATGAATATTTTCAGGTGTTCAAATTTCTGCAAAGGTGTTAATAATTGTCGGTAGAAGCTGTTTACGGAGGAGCCTAACTCCAAAACTGAATTATATTTAGTTTATTTTCAGCTCTACCGGCTCTACCAGCTACCCCCTACGCTTTTACGGTGCATACATCAATTGATTTCATTTCATATGAATATATCATTTCTGCAAAGGTGTTAATAGTTTTCGGTAGAGGCTGTTTACTGGGATGCCTTTAAAGTTGATATATACCACTCTAATCGTCATATATAGAGGAGATATATAAGTTAAGCGCTCCCATACTAGAGTACCAGTGATGGGGGACGCTGTGTTGGGTTCTTGTGAATATATAAACAACTTTGTGTTCAATGAAATAATATATTTGATATAATTTGGAACAATAGGTCTAAACTCTCTCTAGTCCGAATATAAACTGAACTAAATCTGTTCTACTGTTTAGGCTCACTTGAATGTCTGACAGAACTCTCCAGCCTCCTTAGGTTGTCGAAAGTCTTAACTTGTGCAACAACTTGAATGATATCAAGTGAGCTTTGTGGTATTCCAAGTGAGAGAGAGTTACCTCAAGCTAAATGGTAACTAATATGGAGTGTGAGCATGTCAACTGTAGATCATCCTGAAGGAATGGTGTATGGAGTGCCTGGGATCATTACGATTGATTCGTTAAAGGAGTGATTGATGCTGGTCAGATCTGGTTAGCACCCTCTATATGTTTAGGTGTATGCCCTAATTGCTCGCATAGTAAAGTACTCGTATATCATGAGTCCCCCATCTGCCTCCCCATGGATAAACGACAGCTGAACGACCTGAATTTCCTTCAGCTTCATCAGTTAGATTTTGACACCTGAATGACGTGTATTTCGTTTAGTTTAGTTTTCATTTCATAGTCCAGTCGGCGATGCTTTGTGTATCCAATTCCATTCCATCTAGTAGTCCTACAATCGTGTTTTTAGTCTAGTGTCGGCTCAGAGTTTCGAGCACAATTTACAATTTCATTTGATTTCGGCCAGTACGCAGTTTTTAATTTTCCCAATGATAAAATTTCAACTAACGCTATAAATTTTCTATTCAATTCGCAAATAACTGACAAGCTCGCTGAAATATCGTCGTATTGTGTTTAAATTTTTGTTAGCTGTTTCTTGTTTTTTTTTTTTTGTTTCGTTCAAGTTAGCAGCGGTAGCATGGAGTGCGCTTTTGACTTGAAGCCGCTGTTCGAGAAGGACATCATCAAGGTGCGATCGGACCTGCTGCCCGAGGGCTTCGTGGGCAGCCCCGAGGCGTGCTGCGATGCCAAGCGCAAGCTGGGCTGGATCATTGACAGGATCGGGCTGCTGTCGGCCCAGGCGCAGGGACTGCACACATCGGTGACCAGTGCCCGGCAGATGAATGGCAATCAGACGATCTACCTGATGGCCGGCAAGGCCAAGGAGGGCGGCAAGCTCGTCGTCACCGGCCTGCTCAAGATGGGCCCCAAGGATCTCTACCTGTTCGACGAGCGCGGGCAGCTGCGCAGCCGCATCGGCACTCCGGCCGTGCTCGACTTCTTCGTGCACAGCGCCCATCAGCGCCGCGGCCTGGGCAAGCGCCTGTTCGACAATATGCTGCGCGACCTCGATCTGACCCTGTGCAAGTGCGCCGTGGATCGCCCGTCGGCCATGATGACAGCCTTCCTGGCCAAGCACTACGGCCTGGTGCGCACCATCGCCCAGGCCAACAACTACGTGCTCTACGATGGTTTCTTCGGCAACAGCGATGCCGATGCCCAGGACATACCCAACACCAGGTTCGTGCGACGCCCGCGGGCAGCCGCCAAGCCCGAGCTGGAGCACAAGGTGCTCAGCATGGCCGAGATTATGGAGGCGGGCAATAGGCATTCGCGCGACAGCAGAACCATCATCAAGCGCAGCGGAGATAGCAGAAGCTGGCAGTAAGGAGGCCGCGACTTTGTGGAGACAGACGGTGGGGACGGACCGTGGGGGCGGACAGTGGGGCCGGACGAGGGGCACAAGGGGGACAAGGGAACGGACAGGGGAACGGACAAAGGGACAGAAATAGACAGAATCGCTTAAGGATAACAATCTGTAGTAGTCTTATATATATATATAGATAATATATATATATATATATATGTATGCTATATGCTCATATATAGATGCATATGTATATATATTGATACATATTCACATATCTACACGCACATTCACACATGCACATGTCCATGTGAACTATCTGTAGTATGCCATTGTCTATCACGTGTTGTCTCGCAGCACTACGGAAAGCATTCAACTGACACAAGAGGTTGTCGACAATCGAAATAGCATCTTTTATTCGTTTTTGGCCGAGGGAGCGTTTTCAAAATTCGAGTACACACGAAACACGGATTTCACAAGTCTACACTTTACATTTGTTGGGATTTAGCTGTTTAGGTACTAAATGTATTATCCAAATCATATTTCTACGTTTAATAAATAATGTAAATATAACCACGCCGAGAACTCCTTATTTGCACGGCCAAACAATCGCTGGGCGACTTCATAATCGGCTATCGGAAACTGTACCAGAAACAGCAGGTATTATTCTGATGTAATAGAACGTGCTGCTGCTGCTGCTGCTCACGCTGTTAGAATACCCTCGAAATCATTGAGAGCGAAAACTCTGGCTATGAAGGTCTTGTGAATGGGCAGAGAATAGGGCGTGAGAGAAATCCCATTGCATTGCTAATATGTATAGCTTATAACTGATCTGGAAGGCAGAGAAGAGGTCGTGAGAGAGAACCCATATCATATCTAAAATATATGCATATACCATATTATATATCTGTGTATGATATGTGCATATTCCAGATTAAAAAGACTTCCAGTATCGATCCAATCTGTTCGCTCCTCCCCCCTTCCGTCCGTCCGTCCATTTGTCGACGCTTCTATCTCTCAAGCAACAAAAGCCAGAGACTTGCTATTTGTAAAGCTTGTTTATACTTATACTAGTTTATCATGTTTCTTTTCGATAGCTCTAGTACATTTTCGAATCGATAAAAATCGATATGGTCTATGATTAGCATTAGAGTTTCACATTTTATTATTACTGTGAAGGTTCGTGTATGACAGACGAGAATATAAGAATTTTCGGATTTTGGATACGTGTCCCAATTTCCCCAATACACACAAAAAAAAACTTGGATCCCTTTCCAGAGGCTTGAATGTCATTTTCATGCTTTAAAAACTGAAATTAAAAATTCTATAGAAAATAAAAGTTAATCAAGAAATAATCAGTCAGTGTAGAACCCAAGCACAGCTCAAACTCTGCCCAAGCTCTGCTCAAGCTCTGCTCAAGCTCTGCTCAAGCTCTGCCCAAGCAAGCAGAGCTCGTGCTTGTGTGTGTGTGTTGCTTGATTGGAATGTTAGCTGAGCACACTGTAAAGGGTATCTGCTAGTCGAGCCCACTGGAGAGAACTTGTTACTTGTTTGTTGTCGTTGCTGAATTTCGCTTTTTATTTGCATAGTTTCAATTTCATTTAACTTTTATTTGCTGCCACGTTGGCAATGCCAAATGTGGCGTTAAGGTAACTTTGTCTTGTTGTTGTTGTTGTTGTTGCTGATGTTGTTGTTATTGCCCAGCATTGGCATAATATTTAATAGGCAGGCAAACAGTTGGCTCGAGAGTGGGCTGCGTCTGTCCTCTGTCTCTGTCTCCCTCCCTCTCTCTCCCTCTCGCTCTCCCTCTCTCTCTCTATCAATGGCCCACGCAGTTTAGGCCGTGTCGCATCATTTTAGCCAAATGGCAGCAACGCGAAAACAAATTCTGAGCCGCACCGTGAATGGCGAATGGCGAATGGCGAAACGAGTTTAATTTCTCGGCCGTTCGCAATTGGAGCTGCATTGGATGCGCGCATCTCTGTCTGGATATGTGTATTTGCGAAATGTTGGCGAGAAACAATGATGGTTGGGGCAAATGGGAAATGAAATTCAGTTGAGCAGGCACACACACCTACGCACACACACACGTGCACGTCGAGACAAGCACAATGGGAAAAATATTAAAATTCAAAATTTTTGTCACGTGTCAAACGCCATTTATGCGCTTCGTGATCGCACGCGGCTCAGTCTGGGGCTCACATATACATATGCACATGAGCCAGGCACACACACACACACACACACACGGATAGCACGGCCTCAATACCAATACTAATGCACGCACGTAGGCAGCGGACAGAAGGACACGTAGACGAGGCGACGCAGCGGTCGCTAGAAGCAACAGAAAGTTGAATAACAGGGCGAGGCTAGTTCAGTGTGAGTGAGAGAGAGAGAGAGAGTGAGAGAGGGAGGGGGAGTGGTAGTGGTAGTGTGGGCATAAGACAACAACGAGTCGCTTGGGGCATTGAAATTATCTCACGCAATGTGTAACACACTGAAGACGAAATCAATATTTATATAAAGGTGCTTGCTGCACCCAGAGTAACAGGTATACATGCATATGTATGTGTGTATGTGTGTGTATATATTATAATAGTATTATAGAGTATTTATAGACATACAGTGAGTAACAGGAAATAGCATGTATATTATGAAATATAATAAGAAAAGTGTAAGTGATAAGGTTTACGTAGAGAAATTTCACATTTCAAATGAGGTATATATCAAGTATTATACTTGACACAGTTATAAAGAATTATCCTTAAAAAGCACCACGGCTGATTAGATGGAAAAGTGTCTCTATAAATGTGGCATATATCAAAGTATTATATTTGACATAACTACAAAGAGTAATACATAAAAAAAAAAAAAAAAAAAAAAAAAAAAATAATTACCGTTACTTGAACATTTATTAAAATTTTCGTTAATTTGACGTGTCAGCGCTTGCACACACGAACAGACGCACGGACGGACAGGGTCCTGATCAAGAATTTATATATGTATATATACATTATGGGGTCTGCCACGCCTCCTTCTGCCCGTTACATACATTTTCACCAAACCAATATACCCCGATTTCCCATTTTATTTATTTATTTATTTTCTTAAAGCTATTGACAAAAACGAGAGTCAATTTTAATTTAAAAAAGCCTATACAAAGTACACGATATAATTTCAATAGTAACACCAACCCGATGGGGGTATTTTATTTGCCAGTCCGGCCGGCTATGCCCACGTCTCACAGCCAAACATGGTCAGTGATACTATTGAAGCTATGAAAAGAAAGTGTTAGTAAGAAAACTTAAAAAAATAAAATATTAAAATGTAGGTTATTAAACAATATTTAGCATACTTAAGATAATTCTTAAAATAATAATAAAAAATAAAAAAATAATAATAATAATAAAAAATAAAATAAAATAAAATAAAATAAATAAATAAATAAAAGGAGTTAAAAAAAAAACAATAATAAAAAAAAGAAAAAAAGAATAAAATAAGAAGAGATAAAGTATAGAAAAAGAAAAAGGCCGGTAATAAGAGAAGTTGCAAGAAAAGTTAATAAAAAGAATAAGAAATAATAAAATGAAAAGAGTAATGGAAGAGCCAAAAATAGAGTATAAGAATAGAATTGAGAAATCACTAACACAACATTAGCAGCAAAAACGTATGCCAATGCTTATGCCTGGGCATTGTGAGTGATTTCCCTAAGATAAGCCGATAGTACACTTTTTATTTTAGGAGGAGAGAGCTCTAAGGAAAAAACGTGATAATATTTATTAAAATTAACACAAAGAACATGAAACGCACTGTGCAAAGAATAATCCCTAGTGCACACAGGTAAATGAAGCGGACGATAGTGTCTAGTTGCTCGGGACGGAACCAAAAAATTTAGACGACCCAACAGAGAGGACGAATCAATATCACCACTAATCAATTTATGCAGAAAAACAATTCCTAAAATTGTTCTGCGATTGGTTAGCGATGGAAGATCAATTAGCTGGAGCCTACTATGATAAGACGGTAATCGTAAATTACTGTCCCATCTAAGGTCTCTTAAGGCAAAGAGAAGAAACTGTTTTTGGACCGATTCGATACGATCCTGATACAGTTTATGTTGCGGAGACCATACGACAGAACAATACTCTAGGATAGGACGCACAAGCGAAGTAAATAAGCGCTTGGTAATAAAAGGATCTTTAAATTCCTTAGACCAACGTTTAATAAAGCCAAGCACACTTTTTGCTTCATTAATTATGGTAGAAATATGAAGATTAAAGTTAAGTTTACAGTCAAAGAATACACCAAGATCTTTGACTGTAAAGATGCGTCGTAAGGAATTATTGCTAATTTTATAATCAACAATTAGAGGAACGGTACGACTGAAGGTCATTGTCATACACTTTGAGCAATTTAGGTCAAGCTGGTTTGCCACACACCAAAGTTGAAATGCATTTAGGTCATCTTGAAGGTGAAGATGTCCATTTGCCCTGGAGTATGGAAGGCAAAGTTTTACATCATCAGCATACATAAATATCGTGGAATACGAGATACAACTAGGAAGGTCATTTATAAAAGGGGAAAAGAGCAATGGGCCCAAATGGCTACCCTGAAGTACACCAGACGAAACAAAGATAAGTTTAGACATAGCTGTTCTCAGCAAGACTCTTTGGGTTCTACCCGTTAAATAGGATGAAATCCAAGAGACAAGACTGGGTGAAAATCCTAAGCGTTCAAGCTTAAGAATTAGTATGTAATGATGTACTGAGTCAAATGCTTTACTGAAGTCCGTATAAATAAGATCGGTTTGCATTTTTTTGGAAACGCTGTCATTAACAAGCGACGTGAACTCAAGTAAATTAGAGGACGTAGATCGATTTTGAACAAAACCATGTTGAGATGGTTGAATAATCGATTTGCAAAAATGCTGCAAGGCCGATGTTATGATTTTCTCAAATAACTTCGGAATAACAGATAATTTCGCGATGCCTCTATAATTGGAAATATCAGATCTTCCACCTTTTTTATATAAGGGAATGATGAAAGATTCTTTCCAAATTGAAGGGAACACAGAAGTATCCAAGGACAAGTTAAACAATTTTAGTAATTGTGACTGAAGAGAAACACTGCACTCTTTAATCACACAACTAGGAATATTATCAGCACCAGGAGAGAAAGATGATTTCAATGTCTTAATGGCTGCAGCCAGAGAGGATGCAGTAACTTTGGGAGTATTTATAGATCCATATTCAGGAAGAGAATAAGGATATGAGTTGCTGTAGAGATAAGCAGAAGAATAAGTGGATTGAAAAAAATCAGCAAATAGATCAGAGGAATCCTGATCATTGCACGTTTTTTCACCTCCAAGGACAAATGAGGACGGCAAACCAGAGGATTTACGCTTCGAGTTTTCAATGGGTTCAGGGTATAAACAAAAATTAAAAATATAAAAAAACATTATATGAATATGATATGATATGTATGATATGATATGTTATGTATATTAATATAAGAGTATCTGTATTTTGATAGCTTATTATATATATTAGTATATATTCACATATCTGTAGACCTATATGTATTTATAGTATATAAACACTAATGCCACGCCTCTTGATCTTATTGAAAAGATCTATTATATAAGCATAAATATTTTATCTGTTTCTCCCTTTTCTTTCTCTATCTCTCTGCTTTCCTTTATCTCTCCCATTTTCTTTCTTTCTCTCTCTCTCTCTCTCTCTCTCTCTCTCTCAATTCTAATATATTAATTAAAATACAAATCGAATTCATCTCGAATTTTAGTCAAAAGTTCAACTACAACTTAAGCTGAATTTGGTAAGCAAATTTTTGGCTTTTCTGCCACTAGCAGACATGGTGAGTGTATGCTTCTGTGTGTGTGTGTATGTGTGTGTAAACCATTTTGTTTTTAGCTAAATTTCAGTGCATGTTGCTGACGTTTTCAATGCGCAGAGAATTGTCTGATTTTGATGTCGTGTGTGTGTGTGCTTGTCTCTTTCTCTCTCTCTCTCTCTCTGTGTGTGTATTATTGTAAAGCATGTTAAATTCACATACATGTGCCTGTGTCTGTGTGTGTGTGAGTTACTTTGATGCTTTTAAGTGCGTGCGGCTGGCCACGAAAAAATGTGTGCACGTTTCTTACTTTTATAACACATACTATTAAGCATTATGCGCCTGTGTGTGTGTGTGTGTGTGTGTGTGTGTGTGTGGGTGTCTCTCTGTGTGTGCTCGACTCTGTCTGTGGCACTTTTATGACCACATATCGATTGTACGACTTTGCTGTTTACCGTTATGCAAAACTACCTTTAAAATAATACAAATATTATGTGAATTGTTTTTGATTTTGTTCTCTTCTGCTGGGCTTTGTTTATTTTTATACACATACATATTTATTTATTATATATATATTTATAATTTGTTTTCAATAAGCAAAGCAAACACAATTAGAATTTCGATATGAGTTAAATTTTAATTTCACGATTTATTTACACAATTTTGTTGATTTTTTTTCCTCTTTGTTTTTGCTTCTATTGCTTTTAATTGTAATTAAATTTTCGGTCAAATTTTTGTGTTTTATGTTTTGGTTTTTGTTTTTTTGCTCTGGCATTGATTACGCTGCGTATGCGGAATATTGTGCATACGCAACGTGCGCCGGAGCGTTTATTGACCGCATCAGGCACACAATTGATGCGAGAACTAATTATTAATGCATTTCCATTTAAATTTGCATTTAAATAGATTATAATAGATCAGCAGACGCGAAGCATTTAATGAGCTCCAAGTGAAAGCCGTTTAACTAAAGCTCCTGGCGTCACCTGTAGCCGATTCTGATTCAGACTCTGAGTGAAGCTGCGATTTCTCTGAGCAAACCAAATGCGTTTAGCTCGCATCACTCTAAGAGATTTGCCCTCAAACTGTTCAGTCAAACTCTTGAAATGCACTTGGAATACTCAAAAGGATCTCTCCTGTCAGTTATTATATAGATGACCTTATCAATATGATATCTGTGATGGCATCCAGCGTTAAAAGACGTTTAAAGCCTTGCCACACACCGACTGGCAAAAAGTGGCAACGCTTTCACAGAGACATGGAACATGGAACATAAGACATGGAACATAAGATATGGACATGGAACATCTGGAATGAACTTTTTCAGCACATCAAGATTTTTCATTTGGTCTGAATCTATTTCGTATTCGCTGCGATCCCTTAGCTTGGGCTCCTAAAGCTTGGTATATTAACGGTTGATCCATTCCTCAATGAAGCCATTTTATGCAAAATTTAAGGAATTTTAAGGATGATCTCTGTCTCTCATTATTTATCTCTCTCTATCTTTGTATGATCTCTTTAATATATGCATGCAGGAAAAAGCAGTAGCAACTCTCCTTTTTCTCTTCAAATAGAAGAGTAGATCATACGCTTGAAATGTCTTATATGTACAGACATCCATATGGTGAAACACCCAAAGAATCCCGCAACTAATTTTAGACGAGCTCAAACTGAGGTTGTTCGCGCTCTCAAGATATTAAAGAAACGTGTTGGACCTATCGATATGATAATCCAACAATAATCGAATCGAAATTGAGAATTGTGTTTGAACTTCAAGCTTTGCAGCTGTTTCATCTGAATTTGGGAGCCGTTATATAAGACAATGAGAAGAATGAGAAGACGATGAAATATCATGAAACATGAAACGAACAACAGCTGAGGGCAGTGCTCGCCATAGAGCTGACCAGGCTATGGCAGTTGGATTTTTGCATATAATATAATATAACCTTCAACAGCCACTATGTACTGTATATATAGATCAAGTTGTGTCATTAGAGATTTCAAAGATGCAGTCACATCGATTTGAAGAAAATGACAATGCACCGTCTCTCAAATCAATGATATTTATTTTTCATAAACATTCATTATGGACTACTGGAATACTCTAAAAGTAAATGCGGATATGATAACGATGCTCCACATATATGTGGAGATGTATGTATATACTAGTAGTAGTAGTAGTAGTAGTATATATATACATGTATATATAAATATATAAATACTAATATATGTAATGTATGTAATGTATAGCCACATCCTGAAGGAATCACTTTTCAGTTGTCTCTGTGGCATAATGAGGGCTGCCGTTGCCCTAGGGCAACCCTATTTGAATGCCGTTCACACTTTGCTTCTTCTTCGCCTTCTTCTTCGCCTTCTTCTTCTTTTTCTTCCTCTTGGACAGCTGAGAAATCGGCGACTTTGCGTTCAGCAATCAGTTGAGACTGAGGCGAACCTTTTAAAGCCGCATCAGCAAATATTTAAGCTCATTTCCGGCTAAAAATACGTGACGCCCGGTGTCTCGGGCAGCGGTGGCAAGTGCGGGCGGTGCGGGTAATGCGGGTAATGCGGGACTGGGGCCAGCGTGGGGCACGTTTAAAAATAGCAAAATGAATGAATATTAAATTACGATAAATAAAAAGCAAGTCGAGAACTTGAAAGCCCCCAAAAAGAATCACGAGAATATTCTTTCGAATTTTTGCTAAGCTATATTGGTTTAGTGATGTTGTTGTTGTCGTTGTTGTTGGTTGGTTTTTATTGCATTTCCGTAAAGTAAGCCATGTAAATCACTTAAGAGTTCTGATGGTTCGCGACTCGCCCCACGTAGCTGCTCTAAAAAGCACATAAAGCAAAAATGCTGTGAAAATCATTTGTTACACTACGCGTATGGATAACTGTAAAGTGCCTGGCTGCCATTCACTGTGTGCGAGTGTGTGTGTGTGCGTGTGTGTGTGCAGCTCTCGCTGTTACAATAATGTGCACTTATTTTTTATGGCAATCATTTAAGACAAAAATGTAGCCAAAGAGCGCGCCGAGCGAAGTAAAAGTAAAAGTAAAACAAAGCAGCCAAGTCACTCAAAAAAGTGCCCAGATATATACATATATATATATATATCTGATATATATGTATATGTATTTTTTATAAAACGTCTAACAATGGCAGATGCGAAATGGCGTCCGGAAATGTTTGCGCAAGTGGCAGTTGAAGCAGCCCAATTTCCACTACCCGCACCGCCTTGACTCCTTGATCCTGTTGCGATTCCCAACTGGTTAACCCACTTGGGCTGCATCACGGCTAGCTCAAGAGTCAGCTGCGTCAACTGTCTCTCCAGCCCACTCTCTCCCTCTCCCTCACCCTCTCTCTCTCTCCCTCTCTCTCTCTCTCTCTCTCTTATCCCCAACCATTCCGCTGATGAGCTTCAATCAAGGAAATTGCTACTTTTTCAACAATTTTTCACTCGCTTTGTGCTTGAGCCGCGAGCTACACGAAAGTCAAAAACTCTCACTCGTAATCGCAGTCGATGTATATTCAAGTATTCAGTTCATGAATGTCGTTCACTCCACTGACACCTTTCGGGGCACCGGCTTGACCTGAAATGTGCGTGGAATCCTATGTGGAATACGGATGGCAGCTGAAGTTTCATAATGTATTGCTTTCGGTTAGTGTCCGCCCCTTAGTCAAAGGGTAAATGTGACTGAGAGGGAGGGGGGTTAGGCTCACAGACTTCTGATCAGCAAGCATAATTATATACATATGTATACATATATATATATATATATATGTATATAGCTAGAGTCCAAGTGCTTGGCATAAACCACAGCTGAGTCTAGCTGGCATATTCTATTAATTGAGGCTTATTAAATTTGCAGCTTGGCAAAGTTTTAATTGACTTTTAGCTGACATTTTCATTGCAATTGTGGGGGCGTGGCCATGGCGATGGAGACAATGGCTGACTGGGCTACAGTCATCCAGTTATCCAGTTAGCGTGCAATAAGCCCGCTGCCAAGCCATCAGGTTTTTCAGGCACATTCTTTCGGAAAATATTCTTAACGCAAAGTTTTTGCCAACAATTACGTACGTGTGGCCTGGTCGCAGTCTATTAGGGGCTGGCGCTGCAGCTCAAGCAGGAGCCGGCGCACCTGACAGGAGGCGGCGAAACTGTAACTAGGTGAATGTTTTGCATGACAACTTTTTTGCTACTTAGAGGCAAGCAGCAAGCAGCTAGCAGCCAACAGCCAGCAGCAGGAGCGTGTTTTGCTTGCGGTAACAGAAGGCAGCACGAAAGCAGGAGGCGGCATAAGAAGCAGAAGGATTTACTGGGCTTGGGCGGGGCGGGGTGGGTAATAGTCAACCGACTAACTACATAACTGCAGACAGAACATGTCGCGGTTAAGGTGAGCGAGTGACAGCCTGACAGGTGGCGAAACAGCGGCTGAAGCGGGGGGGGAGTGTGGTGGGGCGGCAAGCAGCAAAGTGGAGTGCGCGGGCTGGCGTATGACAATCATCAACATCATTATCAAACTCGGGCTCGACGTGGCGCTCCTCTCTCTCTCTCTCTCTCTCTCTCTCTCTCTCTCTCTCTCTCTCAGGTACTTAGGAAACTTTGCAGCACTGCAAAAGCCGAAGTTTGTCGAGGCAGCCGCTGCTGGCAATAATATGACAATAATGACTCTGTTGACAGCAGCGACAGCATGACGCATGACACACACACACACACACGCACACACACACACGCACACATCGAAGTACTGTTGCATACAAGTTTCGCTGAGCATTCTGCATTTCCACAATCGAATCGCTGCAGGAATTTAACTTGAGCCAACATTAAATGCGAGTGACGTTCGGCCTCTGCCAAAAGGAAATGAGAAAATTCTTGTTCATTTCCCTTGAATGTCACCACACCTACATGCATACATACATACATACATACATACATACGTATGCGCCCGGCTCGGACCTGGCCTGCAGGCAGCCAAATCTCAGTCGCTGCTCCGGCCCAGTGGGACCCAAAGTCGAAAGCCGAAAGACAACAACAACTCGATGCGACCACCTAGCACACCCCCCCCCCATTCCCTGCCATCTCCTCATGACCCCTCGATGGCGCCTTGGGTCCCACAGCTAGTTAGCATTGCCGTCATTTGGCTCTCGGCTTGATTATGGAAATCCATGCACTCGCTTAGCCAACGACGCAACGCACATCCATCCATTTAGTCCAGCGACTAATTTATTCCAGGAAAATCAGGACAAAGCATTGCACACGCTCGAGGCTAAGCAGTTGGAGTGAGCCCGAATTAAATATGGATAGTTGTGCAGTTAACACGGGAATCTATGACTAATATCATATGTACATTATGTATTATACATTAAATTATAAATATAAATTAAAATTAAATTTATATTATGCATGTTAATAAATGCAACAGAGAGTATAATCTCAAGTGGAAAGCAGTTAGACAAGCACACGAAGTTCGGCTTTAAGCTGCGAAGGAACTGCCTCAACACGAATTCTTATTAGAAAGCGGAGATGTAATAGTTGGAGATGATATTCCAATTGGGAAGATATAAAAGATTTAAAGCAGAAAAATATCTTTAAATAGTCCGATTAATAGATAAATATTCAATTCATATGTATGTATATATGTTGATAATAGATAAAATACAGTTTTTGGCTAGAAAATATAGAGGAGGAAAAACTGAGTGGGATAATGCAAATCATTTATGTAGGATTATACAGAATCCAGACATTTAACTAAGAAACACTTAAAATCTATTAAAATAACGGTAAAAAGAGAGGCTACAGCTGCAAAGGCAGAAATTTCCCAGACCCTATGGTTAGTATTCTTATTGGTTTAATCTCTCATCTCATGAGGATCTCTGAAAATGTATTCAAACAAAGCTAAATAGAGTCTAGAAAAAGAAATACAAATCAGATCGGAGCCCAAAAGCTGAAGCTTTCCCTACCGTATATAGAGAACCCTTATTAGTGTCATCTCACATTCTGGAGGATCTTTCTTTAACTGAGGCACTCTTAAAATGTATTCAAATGGTGCCCAGAAAAGAAACAAATCAAATCGGAGCACAGAGCATAAAACTGCAAAGGCAGAAATGTTCCATGCCCTATGAACAGTTTCATCTATCATCTCACATTCTGGGGGATCTTTCGTAGCTCTATGTGAATCCTGACATTTAACTGAGGAATTCCTGTTAACTAATTATTCAAACAAAGCAAACAAAGCTGCAAAGGCAGAAATGTCCCATACCCTATGAAGAGCGTCCCCAATAGTTTCTCGTCTCCCATTCTAAGAGATCTTTCGTAGCTGTTGTCGGTCGAGTTTGACAGCTGGAAATGCCTGTTGCTTCCAATTGAGGAACCTCTCTGAGCTGAGGACACACATTGCTTAACCAGGGGACTTGAAGCAGGATCTGAGGCAGGCTGTGAGGGGGGCGCGGGGCGGCAGGGGGCTCGGCTGTCGCTGATGCCACTGGGATATCAGCTTAACAGCCTTAAAAGCTTTGCTCCCTTTATATTTGCCGTTTCTGTTGGGCAATCGCTAACTCAATTTGTCAGTGCTATTCGCGATTCGCGATTTGTGTGGGCGGAAGTGCCACGCCCCATGCGCAGGCTGTGAAAATCCACATTATCTGACTGCTTCGCCTCTCTGCCTCTGCTTCGTGTTTCTCTCTCTTTATCTTACTCTACTTATTTCTGTGTTGTCGCTTAATTTTTTTTTTTTTTTTTTTTCTTTGCCTTTGGTGCGACATTTTTGTAATGCGTCGCAAATCGAAAGAAAATGAAAGCGACGTTGCGCAAACAGAAATCCTTTGTTAATTAGTAAAAAACCCAGACAGGAGCAGCCACAGCCGCAGCAGCAGCCCTAATAAGTGGGCGTGCTCAGGGGCGTGACATTAGCATGTACTTATTTTTGGCAATTGTAAAAATTGCCCCGTCGCCGGCTTAACTCAACCCACCGAACAAACAGAGACCCACAAATTTTGGAGACGACCAGCCGCAAGAAGGAGCCGGCGCAGTGGCAGCAGGAGAAGCAGCGGCAGCAGGAGCAGGAGCAGGAGCAGGATGCAGGCTCGGCAGCGGAAGTGACAGACAAACAAATGTTGACTCGGCTTAGAATGTAATTAAAAATGGAAAATGTGCCGCTGATTATTTGCTACAGTACACGCCCACTCAGACCGACCGCCCCTCTGCCCCTGCCCCTGCCCCTGCCCCTGCCCCTGCCCCTGCCTCTGCTTCTTGCCACCTCCGCCTGGGACTCATTTGCAGCTATTTAGATAGACGCACCGGATGCTCTGCCATATTGCATATTGGGAAGGTGCGATTCCGACATATTTACATGTGAGGCATGCACGACTGCACGAGTGCGGGACGACTCGCAGCAGAGCGAGCACAGCGAATGATATGCGAGAAGAAGGAATCACCAGAAAGGAATTAGGGATTTACGTCCATGTGTAGAGCGAGCGTAGGCTGAGCACGTAGAGCACTGAGAGGCAGGAGGCAGGCGACTACACACACACGTGAAAGCTACTGCACGTGTGTGTGTGTGTGTGTGTGTGTGTGTGTGTGTGTGTGTTCGTGTGTGACTATGTAAACACAAAGGCAAATGATTAAAGCAAGACTTGCACAAAATTATGTTTATTGCTCGCTTAACTGTGATATGGCATATACCCTATGGGAACTGAAGTCATTCCGCAGCAGCATGAGAGCAGCATGAATGTAAGAATCCAGAAATATATAGAGAAATACAAGCCAAAGAGCAATAGCAAACAAAAATTTGCAAACTGTAGCGCGAATAGTGCAGAAATTATACGACGCTCGTTTATATATGTAGGTATATATATTTTATATATGTATTAAATATATTTATATATGCCATATATAAGTTAAGCGCTGTGTTGGGTTCTTGTGAATATAAACGACTTTGTGTTCAAAGATATATATTTTATATAATTTAGTAACAATAGATCGAAACTCTCTCTAGTCCGAATATGAACTGCCCCAAATCAGTTCTACTGGTTGGGTTCTCCCCTTGAATGTCTGACTGGACTCTCAAGCCGCCTTAGATTGTCGATAGTCATAACTTATATATACTATATGTAATAATACACATAATTATTTAATTATAATTATATAAAAATCTATGAATATCCATATACCATATTACATTTCTTCAATATTTTATATACTTATTAAATATATATGTTTACCTCTTTAATCAGAAAATTATACACATATATTTGCTTATCACAGATTACATTAATATATTTATTAATTATATATTCTCGATTCTCACATATCAATCAATTCATATTTAAGCTACCTTCCCTATTCAATTAATATCAAATTTATCATATACTTACATATCATATCATATCATATATTTGATCTCCTTATTTTGCATATTAGATACATATATTCCCGTATCTTTGATTATTATTAAGAAATTAACAATCCTCACCTATCAAGCAAATCAATCAATATCAATATCATATCTAACATATCAATCAATATCACATTTTATAGGGCATACACGAGTCGTGTTGGCACTTCAATTGACACATTTCATATTGCTTGATTTTCTTTCGTTTGTGCTCGAGTTTCCATTTTTATAGAAAATTCTACTTTTTCTTTCAACTCTTGCGATTTTCGTGGCTTTCGTCTCATGTCTCGTATTCCAAATTTAATGCGTTCTGTTTGTCTTTCTGCTTGTTGATAGAGTCTGCTGCCGGAAGCAGTCGAGGGGCGCTGGGGTGGCACCCTGCCAGGCGGTGTGGGCAGAGGGGGAGGCATGGCGCACAGACTGCACC
This sequence comes from Drosophila mojavensis, assembly GCF_018153725.1. NCBI lineage: Eukaryota > Metazoa > Arthropoda > Insecta > Diptera > Drosophilidae > Drosophila > Drosophila mojavensis. Next base: position 23,763,352 of record NW_025318667.1, on the reverse strand, counting down.
AAAGTCGACTAATTAAATATTTTTAGTCAAAATGAAAATGAAAATTTTTCGCCTATATATTGCGAGTGAAATGCTCTGCTTACTGCAAATACCCTGTAAAATAGTTGATGGATGGTTCAGAAATAGATAAATAATAAGATATATATATTTATGAGATTTCCCTGACAGTGATTTTCTTTTATGTGATGGGAATAGAAGATGCAGCTGCAGATTTTGCTTCTTCTTTTCTTCTTCTTTCTTCTGCTTTTTTTTCTTCCTGCATGCTTGCCTAGGCTGCAGGGTATCTCCGCGTTGCTCAACTACTTTGACTTGTTATTAAAACTTGTTCCTTTCATATTTCTTTACTACAGGGTAGCCGAATTTCATTTGCAGCTCGTGTTTCGGCTCTGTTCTTGTTTCTCTTCAGCTTGTTTGTTGTTGTTTGTTTTGTTTTTTGTTTTTCCCCTCCTTTTTTTTGTGTTTGTTTTGCGCCAAGTCGGAAAATGTTGGCCGGCTGGAATTTGGCGCCGAGCCGAAGTACGCAGCAGCCATATCAAAGGGTTTCCTTTTGATTTTCCCTCTCTCACGCTCTGTCTCTCCCTCTCTATCTCTGTTTCTCTGTCTCTCTCTCTCTCTCTGTCTCCGTGCAACATAAACAAAACCAAAACTTGCCATCATTTTTGCCAAAAAGTTACTTTCAGCCGGGCCAACAGCAGCGCAGGTACAACGCCATGAATGTTATCAAACAGACGCCAAGATAATTGAAAATTGACACCAGAAAAGTTTGCATTTTTCTCTTAATTAAGCTGAATTTGTATTTGAAATTCATTTACGAATTAATTGAGCAAGTGATGCAAGCTTAGATGAGCTGAGAGCAACATATACATATCTATATGTCTGGCTTATCATATGCCCAAATATTTGCTTGGCTCTGTCGGGCATTACTGACTAGCCCATGCTTGTTTAAGACCAAAATTATTCTGCAGCTCAATTGCAAAGGGGTGTGTGTGTGTGTGTGTGTGTGTGCAGATGTCTGTAGAGGATGCCCACAGGGGCCATGGGCATACATGTATAGGGGAAGTATTTTATTTACTTGCAATTGTCTTCTATGGATGGCATCAAGGCAGGCCTCTATGATATACTAGCTGGATAAGCGTTCAGTTATATATAGTTTCTAATATGAGTGGCCGTGCTTCAGGTTGTTTTGGAGGATAATCGAAGAAAGATAACGTAGGATGTCAGCAGGAGAGTCAAGCGAGACAAGAGTCTTAGTCTGTTAAGGTGCGTAGGCATTCCACAGCGGCATGATAGAATATAGAGCATATAGAATATATCTGTATGATCGTTAAATATATAGAAAAAGTTAAGTAAAGGCATATGATTCACCATTTCAACTAATTTCATATATGATATAATCATATTATTATTATTATTCTAGGAGGCCTTTTATTTATTTTCTAATTTTCTTATTTTCACACAGACGCTCTCTCTCATTCCAGTCAAGCTGAAATCTGCCGATAACTTTCTTCTTCTTCTTCTTCTATTACTCAAAAAGGCACGTCACGTATCGACGACCTCCCCAGCCACCGATATAGTTAACTATCGATAGATGTGTATCTATCGATGGTTAACCATAGTGCTGTTCCCTTAAATCTTTTACTAGCCTGCTACATTATTGTTATTATTATTATTATTATAATTATTGTTATTATTATTATTATAATTATGATAATTATTATTATTATATATGCGTACTGCTGTACTCTAAGGTCTCTTCAAGGCATGTTGAAATGAAGGTAAGAGTAATCTTAGTAATCTCTTAGTAATCCCCATAGCACCTTCGATGTAGGCCTCTGTATTAGGCAACTATTGTTTCCTGATGTAAGTGGAACTGATAAATGTAGTATATACCGCATATGCAAGTTGATCGTCACATACTTCATTTTATTCCTCTAAAATGGAATATCCATCAGTCAATCTCTGGCCTAGCATCAATCCTAGCTGCCTGGCTTAAGTCTAAGAGCAAATATGGAATTTCCATGAGCTGAAGCTGTTCGAGTGAATAAAAGCCCCACGCTAGGCATAGCTTAACTTGCAATTATGAATAATCATAAAATAAATCAACTTGAACTGAAGTTTTTAAGTTCTTGTATTTGTCAAGTTTGATCGAAATATTTCGCAGAATGTGAATTTCATACAAGAGCGAGACTGCCGCACAAGGAAGCTATTAAAAAGGCTCTGGCGATGCGCGCCAAAAATGTGCTGTAAAATTCTGCTCGAAAAAAAAGAAGAAAAAGAGAAGAAGAAAACGAAGAGAAAAAGAAGAAAATTAACGCTAAAAGTGTCAAATGAAATGAAATGCCCCAGTGACAAATACGAATATAAACATCAGGGCAGAGTCGCGTACATGCACAGTTAGCTGACACACACTTACACACACACACACACACACACACACACCTGTCACGTGTAGGCCAAATGAAATTGAAATATTCAAGACGTCCCCGACGACAACATAAACTGCAAAGTTCTCTCTGTATATCTAGCCCCAAGCAGCGCATGGGCGTGGCACAAAAGAGAGGGGGATAGGGGGGCTGGTAGGGTGGCTGTCTGTAAGGACGTACGCTGCGTGTCGTTTATATAACGTATTGACATGGCATGACTTGACGCGGCTTTAAATTTAACTAGAAGTGGCTGACAGAGCAGAAGACGCAGCGCATATTTAAAAATGCCTAAGTGGAACGTCTGTTGCTGTATATATATTTTTTTTACATGCACACACACACACACACACACACACACACACACGCACACACACGCAGGTTGGCAGCTTGCTCGTGCGCCAACTGATTAAAGTTAATATGCACTCATATTGGATTATGAGTGCTGTCAAATGAGGTCTAGCTGCGTGCGTGCCGCGGGGGCGGGCTGAGCAGGAAGGGGGGGGGCGGGGGGTTAGGGAGGGGTGCTGACAATGTAAGGCACTCAACTTGAAAGCCTAAAGAAATAGACCAACGCAAATGTGTCGCGAGTGTTAATGTTGTTGCTCTTGTTCTTCACATTGTTGCTGGTTGTTGCTGTTGTTGTTGTTGCTGTTGTTGTTGCTGTTGGTGCTGTTGTTGTTGCTGGTTGTGTGGTTGTCGCTGATGCGCGCTACTTTAGCGCGCTTCGACGCCTTAATAGGCCCGGCTATATGACAGTGAAGTCAATAGGAGCCAGCGCTGCCCCTCCTCAGCCACTTCCCCCACCCAGATCCTCACCCACACACACATCCACAGCTAGCTGCCACTCAGCCGCTCTACGTAAACAACTTAAAGGCGACATACATCAAACGACGCACACACACACACACACACAGACACACACATAAATCTGCCTGTGTGTGTGTGTGCGTGTGTGCACATGTTTCGTTATCCTTGGCAGCTTTCTGGCGGAGCCGAAGTTTGAGCACCATCTAGCAGAAGCGTGCAAGCAAATGACATACTTTTAGCCAAGTTTTAAAACGCGTTAAGGTGCCCAGCGCAGTGTCAGCGACTAAGTGCGTAAAATTAACTGCGGCGGAAGGTGTGAAGCGCCATCTAAGCTTAAGGGAGTTACACACACACACACACACAGAGAGAGTAAGCGTGAGAGCGATGCTTGGGAGAGGAAGCAAAAGACTGCAAGCTGCATCTCTTATGCAGGAGGGAGAAAGAGAACTGCCTGAGAGGGCAGAGAAGAGAAGCCTATTACTTCAAGCTGCAAGAGAAAGAGAGGGACGGCGAGGTAGAGAGAGTAAAAGAAGCCAACTACTGCAAGTTACAAGAGAGAGAAGGGCAGAAAGAGAGAAGCATAGAGGGAGAGGGCAAGAGAAGCAAACTGCTGATAGTTGCCACAGAGTGAAAGAGAGAGGACGAGAAGCAAGAGAGAGAGAGAGAAAGAGAGAGAGAGAGTAAGATAATACAAGAGAGTGAGTAAGAGACAGAAGTACATTAGAGATGGGAAGGAGATATAAGACAGGGAGAGAAAGAGAAGCAAGCTTCTGCTAACAGCAGGACAGCAAGAAGGGAGAAACCAACTCCTGCTAGCTGCAGGGGAAAGATAGAGAAATAGAGAAAGGCAGAGAACCGAATCCCTGCAAGCTGCTAGACAGAGAGAGAGAGAGAGAGAGAAAACGTAGCAAACTCTTGCTGGCAGCAAGACAGCAAGAAAGGAGAAGTCAACTCCTGCTAGCTGCAGGGAAAAGATAGAGAGATAGAGAAAGGCAGAGAACCGAATCCCTGCAATCTGCTAGACAGACAGAAAGAGAGAGAGAGAGAAAACGTAGCAAACTCCTGCTAGCAGCAAGACAGCAAGACGGAGAATCAACTCCTGCTAGCTGCAGGGAAAAGATAGAGAGATAGAGAAAGGCAGAGAACCGAATCCCTGCAAGCTGCTAGACAGACAGAAAGAGAGAGAGAGAGAAAACGTAGCAAACTCCTGCTAGCAGCAAGACAGCAAGACGGGAGAATCAACTCCTGCTAGCTGCAGGGAAAAGATAGAGAGATAGAGAAAGGCAGAGAACCGAATCCCTGCAAGCTGCTAGACAGAGAAAGAGAGAGAGAGAGAGAGAGAGAAAACGTAGCAAACTCCTGCTGGCAGTAAGACAGCAAGAAAGGAGCAGTCAACTCCTGCTAGCTTCACTTTGAGTTTCATCACTTTTTTGCAAATGATTCGAATCGAAATGAATACAAATTGATGTCTGCATCAAGTCACGGGCAAGTCCAGCGGTTGCCAAACGATAATTCTAATCTGAAATCGCGAATTTACATTGCATCTGTGAGTTGAATAGTCGAGCAGAGGAACGGGTAATTTCTGGAGCTGCCCTCGCCGTGGAACAATTGGCAGCTAATGACATTTTCATGGCCTTTGAGGCTGAGGCTCGGTTCATAAACGTTTTCGCTCATTCGACGGGGGCAGGCGAGAGGCTCCATAAAAAAGTTTGCTTAATAACGGTGGCTGCGTCTGCGGCTGTGACGTCAGAGCCTCGACCAAGGAGCGGTATATACATATTCACACATACATATACGTATATATACATATGTTCATTTATCTGTTATTAATTAACGCGGCTAAAGTGGCCAGCGGAATTAGCAGCACTTGCGTCGCCGGTTCTTCTTGTTCTTCTTCTTCTGGCTTCATTCACGGAAATTTTGATTGGGTATTCTTAAAGCTGGGCAGGAGCCGAACGGCAGCTACTGAATATTTATGAAACGCAGCACGGGCGGCACTAAAAACACAAGAAAAAAACATTTCAATATTATAGCCCTTCAGCTGAGAGAAAAGCAAGACAGAGAGAGAGAGAGAGAGAGGGGGATAAATGGCTTACTCACTCAAACGTATGATGAAAACCATGACTCCGAACAGAATGAATGTGTTGCGCACATCGGCAATGCGACGCTTCGTCTCATCCTCATTATCCGGGCAGGGCAAGCGAATCATTCCGATTAATTTATCTTGCGGCTGTGGACTCGATAGAAAATGTGAAATTTTTTGTTTAAATTTAATTTTATTTTTTTTTTTGGCGAAATATTTTCAAATATTGCAGCTCCAACTTGCTGTAGTGTTCAATGTGTAATGAATATTCATGGTGCTCCTGCTCCCCTGCTCTCGCTGTCAACTGTCAAAGGGACTCTGCCCAGGGCCAACTATGATTAGCCGCACACATTTCTCCATCGATGTCCGTAGACTCGACTTTTATTTTGAATTTTGTATGATAAAAGTTGAACGAATGGGGGAAGACAAATGACAAATGATGGACATGCTATTAGGCATATGTATGGCTTATGCATATGGCTTATGGCTTATGGCATATGTCATATCGAGAAAGGTAGAGTTAGAGTTTAGTTGAAGTAGGTATAAGGATTTGATGTCAGCTCAGACTAAAGCACCGACTCTTGCTTGGACTTCTGCTGTTACTTGGAAATCTTTATACAAGACTCCTGCTAGTATTATGAGTTGAGGTAGGTAAAAGAACTGTATGTCAGCTCTGGTCGTACCGATGTGTCGGACTGCTTACCAACTAAATCATCGGCTTTTGCTTGAACTCCTGCTGCTACCTGGAAATCTATAAGAAAGACCCCCCCTAGTATTGTCCATATGGTAGTTAATGGAAACTCAATTTCAAGCTGACTTGGTTCAAGTTCGAGTTACTAAGGATCCGACGTTGCAATAGAGTAAAGATTTGTAGCATACATTACAAACTATGTACATTATATCGTTATAAACCATTTAATTTATTTCCTCTTATACATTAAAAGTTTTCTCAATATTTTTCTGCCTTACATATGTACTTATCTAATCAATGTATTCGATATATACGATGATTTATATCGATAGCAGAGCACGCTTTGATATCAGCAGATGGACATTAAAATGAAAAATACAAAAAATACTATATAAGCGACAAATGGTTCCTCAACATAACCTAATATCAAAGCGTAGCGAAGCTGAAGTTTCACTTAAGTTTTGCAGCTGCTTTCACTAGGCAAATGACAGATTGTATTTAATATTTTGGCAATAAAATAGATTCCATAACCTAAAAAACAACTCAGATATATCAATCAGGAATGGTATCAAGTCAATCAAATAAATCCCATCATTCCTAAGGAAATAATTATTGATAAGAACTCGACTCCAACTCTATTTTATTTTTAGCCAAATGGCAAATATTTAACCTAATATTTCACCTTCGATAGCATAAAAAAAGAATAGAAATAAATAAATTAGAAGTAGTTTCACGCTTATCAGTTCACTCTATAAACGAATTTACTGATAAGAAACTGACTCCAGCTCTTTTAGTTTATCAGCTGACGTAAGCTGTGCACTCTTTCAGTGTCTTCGCTCTAAACATGTGACAGCAAATGGATTACTTGTTTCTATTCAGTTTAATCCATTGCTGTGGCGACATTTGGCTTAGCTCTTGGCCTCAAGTTTCAATAAACAGCAGCAGCAGGAGCAAAGGAGGAGCAAAGGAGGAGCAAAGGAGGAGCACAGAAATGTGAAAGTCTTGTGAAAATATTTGCTTAGCCAACTTAAGGATCAATAAGTGCGACTTGTTTGCTGTTTGCCGTTCGAGCAGGGGTCTGCAGCCAGAGATAAAGTGATTATTGATGCGGTCGAAGCGGCAGCTGGAAAATGTTTTAATTACAGCAACTTTTTGGCTCCGCTTCGGCAGCCTCAACAGCTACTGTAGTCGGTCAGTCAGTCAGTCAGTCAGTCAGTCAGTCAGTCGGTCAGTCAGTCAGTCAGTCATTGAGTCAGTTCGTCAGCAAAAAGGAAGTGTTAAGTGCAAGGCTGTTGGCAAATGCCCTCGCTCACTGTTTGGCCAGCACTCGACTGCAATTTGAAGGGCACGACGCCACATGGCAGCAGCAGTTGACAGTCGCCTGCCATTAGCCATTAGCCATTACCCATTAGCCATCAGCCATCAGCCATTAGCCATTAGCCGTTGCCATTTGCCATTAGCATGCAGTTATTTGCATATTACGCATACGCGATGTATGGCGGGCATTAGTCAGACTTTAAGACCAAGACCAAGACGAAGTCGGAGTCGGAGTCGAAATCGGAGACGTTGCATAGCCGCGTCGTGTACCTGGCGCTCTAATAACCTTGACCCAGGTGCATGATACACGCCATGCCTTTGGCCTTTGGCTGGCGAAATTTCTGTGCGTGTGTCTGTGTGTGTGTGTGTGTGTGTGTGTGTGTGTGTGCTGCGCTCGTATTGTGTTACCTTAATACACGCTGCACGCTAAGGCTAAGCTCATTATAGCCCTGAGGCCACCTGAAACCACCTGCATCGCACCACCCAACACTTAATGAGCGGCATAAATCAGCGAGTCAGTTCGCAACAAAATCCACCTGTGTGACCCAGACCCGATCCCGACCCAGACACCGACCTAGAACCAGACCGCGACGAGTGCACCAGGCACGCACCATACGTAACTCCTCCTGCTGCTGCTACTTCTGCTGCTGCTACTCCTGCTGCTGCTGCATAGCTTTGAGCTGTTAACAAAATACTATTTGATCGCGTGACGCTGCCAGATGTATATGTGTGTGTGTGTGTGTGTGTGGGGCGCCAAAGAGTCGAACGTCGGACGTCGGACGTCAACAGCGCGCTGCAATGCGGCGTATACGTGATACGCGGCTTTGAAATGAAAAATGTAAACTATTTTGCATAGTTTAACGGCAACAGCAATTGGGGTGGCATTCGAGTTATTATTTAGCGCCCACACACACTTGAGTAGGCGACCCAACCGCCATGCGTTTATCATGCAAATTGAGTCGAGTTGAAATTCCTAAACACGATAAATATGCCATAAAACATTAAGCTGAGAATCAAACGGGCCACTCACTGACATTCACTACGCAATTTGCCGTCATAATGAGAGCTGCCCGTGAGAGTGAGAGGGGGAGTGGGAATGCCAGGGGTGCGGGGCTGCCAGGAGTACTGGACTCGGCCAGAGGTCTCTGATAAATTTATGGCATTCATTTGGTGATCAATCGCTTGTCGAGGGCTGCCAGCAAATGGGAATTTGCGGTTGCAGCTGCCAGAGTCGAATTGTAAAAATGCGCGTAAAATCTCAACATTTGTGCAATATGCGGGCGGTGGGGCGGCCTGGTTGCGTGGGGCAGGTTACTAAATTGCAGCACCGCCAGCAGGGCAAGCGCCACCCAGCACCACCAACGGGCAACACAATCTGTGCGCCACAGTAATCATTTTTCTAGGCATTGTCTGCTCAAATATGCACACAGGATGTGCGCGAATGTTGTTGCGATTGCTATGACATTTTAACCTGTGACACACACACACACACACTCATCCCTGCAGGTGTGTGTGTATTATTGCAGCTGTAAAAACTGCGGCTAATTGCTTTTTGTCACAGCTCACAGATTTGCATAAAAGGCAAAATTGTGTGCGACTGTCTGTGTAATTTATATTTGTTTATATGCATATGAATACATTAAATGGACAGACAGATAGAGAGAGAGGGAGAGGGAGAGGGAGAGAAGGCTCCACAAATTATATTCACAAACAGGCGAGAGCTCGCATTTTGTGCCTTTTTAATAAACCTGACACTGACAAACAGAACCTTTAGTTTAGCATACATCGTACGCCATGTTTACCGTCTCTACATGTGTGCATGTCAAGCCCCGCCCTCTGCTGTCACACTCGCACACACACACACACACACATGTACAACTTACACTCAATGTTTGTTTGGCTGCAACTTTTTGCTGTTTGGTCGCCCGCAGGCGGCATAATAAATTTGTCAAACTCACAGCGTTTTGGCTGCTGCTGCAGCGAGTGAAGCAACTTCGGCTGTATCCACTTCAAATTTAAATTATAGTTCTTACTAGAGTAACTGCGCTCAACTATTCTAGTATATAGCCTATAGTATATTTAATAGATCTAGAAGGAGATAGACAGATAAAGAGAAGGAATGTCAACAAGCATTGGCAAGTCGCTGCAGTGCGATTATCTTTCATTTGATGGATTATAGAAGCTAAGAACTTGGAAAGGCATTTATAAGGTGGACCTATCGTAGCCGTCTGTCAGAGAAGAGCCTTTCAATTAAACAGAAAGTGAGAGCAGTAAAAGAAGATATGGAGATGCACCATAGAGAGATAGAGAGAATGAGCCCACGGAAGCCGACATTTTCACACCCACAACTCCAACCACAAATGTTGTTCCTACAGAACTGAATACACACATACATATGTACATAATTCGTAATGACAGTTGAGCGTTTAACATTTTACGCTCTGTTCGCGTAGTCAATCGAAAAATATCATGCTCACTCACTCGCTCTCGCTCTGAGCAAGGGACTGCATTACTTTTCATTTGTTTCTGTTAAGCGCCTTGAGTTAAACTGTTCGTGCTTGACGCTTCTTTAACGAACATCGTTTAGGAAGAAATGCGATTGATGTTCGTAAAATAACTCAAAAACTCAAACACTCTTCACACTTGTACCCACGCTTACATGCACACACATATGTTAAGCGAAGGCATCACTCACACACATACCAATGCATACGCTTCATTTCGCCCAAGCTAACGATTGGTGGACAAACAGAGCAAAGCAGAACTTCGAAAAACGATTGCGAGCCGATCGCGATTCGCGAACGAGCTCGTTAAAATGCCGTTGCAATCTGTCGCTCTCTGAGTCTGTTCTCAGAGTGTGAGAGGCAAGCACTTACATAGGTATGTATGTAGGTATTTGCAGGCATCGAGAAGCGCCTAACCACAATTGAGTGAAAGTGTAGTTTAACAGCGGCGATTAACAGCGTTTTACTGTGTAACGTTCAAATTATGTATGTGTTTGTATGTATGCATAATGATAATTTGACTAGAATTGTTCAACTAATAGCAGTATATCAAGTTTTGCTTTTAATAGGTAGTCCACCCTAAGACTATCATAATATGTATATGTATATACATATTCATATACATTAATCTAAATACATACATTCATATGTATATGTATCATTGTATCAACATAATATCATTAGCATAAGAGCTGTGTACAATTGTCATTCGAGACAGTCAGCGGCAGGTTGGCCAACGATTCGTCTATTAATTTAGTTGGCTAACCTACACACGTGCCCAGCTAATCAATCTAATCAAAAGCCCATCCAAATTCATGTATGGCGACCTCAAATCAAGGCCTCCGTCTCAGCTTTGTCTCATGACTAATTTAATATGTTTGCCGGAGCACAAGGGCAGGTGGTAGCAGAACTGCTGGCCGCAGGCAAAACAGACCAGAGTAGACCGGAGCAGAGCAGAGCAGAATGTGGACGACTCAGGTCACTCGAAGAGCGTAGCCAACCTCAATGTGTGGCCATTTTGAGGGCAGTTTGCCTTGTCAGTGCTTACATTAGTATTTCCATGTCAGCATTATGAATGTGAGTGTGTCTATGTGTGCTGTATGTGCGTGTGTGTTGCAGTTGCAGCTTAGTCTTGAACAGTTCAGTGTTTGCCATATGAAGTATATATGCTGAAAAATGAAGTGAACATCTGTGCAGTTGCTGCTGCTTAGACTCAATAAATCTTAGACATTTCATTTTTCTTCCTTTCAACAGTTGAGTCGTTTTTGATATGGCTTCCACTCTGCATGCGAGCCGATATTTTACAATCGAACTACACATTTGTGAGTGGATTTAGATAAGCTATGCCAAAATCCCCTTGATACAGCATTATTTTGTTTTAGTTTTTGTTCGAGCTCTGCAATTTCTTTAAACAAAAGTCGATGGAAATCAGAAAATCTAGACTAGAAGAGATTGGACAGGAGACAGGACTGAACTAGACTAGGCTAGAGTAGACTTGAATAGGCTGGACTAAACTGGAATAGGCTAGACTAGACTCTATCAAGTCGAATTTTTGAGCTTTGGTAACTAGATTTGCGAGCCAAATGTCTAAGCTGAATATTTTGGGTTTTTCTTAATATACATTCAAAAGAAAATCTCTTGCTTTTTCCACTACATAAACTTCAGGAAAAGAGAATTTCATTTTACTTCATCAAACATAGCAAGATGGCCAATAGCACACTCGAGGCGAATCTTGTATCAAATCGTAAGCCCATTAGCTCACAAAATGCTCAATTTCACTTCCGTTAAGCGCCGAGTTCATTTGGATTTGCACAATTGAACAATAAAGTGCATAAATAGATATAATTGCCGAGCAAATATATGCGAGAGCAGAGCATAATGCAATTGCTTTGCCAACTTTGTTTCTGCGAAGCGAAGCAGCAGCTGCTCGACTTCAAAATACCCGGCATCATAACAACTACAAGCAGATGCACATGGAATGCTTCGAAGAAATGAAAATCAATTGGAAAGCAAATAATCTTCGATTATTTCTTTCGTCGCCATCCCTATGATGTGCATATATCTTAAATCAGTCTCACTCTGAAATTTTCTGCGAGCAGAGAGACATTGAGTCGGCTTTCGGTACGGGTGCTTAAATGATTCGCTATTAAGAGCCTGCTTAAAATAACAATTAAGCAGTAATCCGAGTCGCTCTGTGTGCTCGTGCATCTCTCGATTCGGCACGAGCCGGCGTCTGCGTAGATATACATAATTAAATGGAATATCATAATGAAAAGGCGTCTGGGCCACAGCCGCAGCGGCTCAAATTGCAATTGCAATTGCAATTGCAGTTGCGATTGCGATTGCTTTGTCAAACAGTGCCGACAGCCCGACAACCGAAACTTAATTCATTAAATTAATGAAATTGCAGTGCATACAATATGCAATATTAAGTATTACCAAGACACACACACGCACACACACACACACACACACACACACACACACACACCCCATTCCAAGCAAACTAACTAAATGCAAGATATATCGTCGACTGCTGCAGCTGCCTATTTCACATACAATGTATCCACATTGTATACAGTCCCAAGAATGCAGTTCCATAAATTATACACAAACAGAGATACATATATGTATGCATGTATGTATGTATGTATGTTAACTGCGGTTCTGCCCTTGAGTTGGGGCCCAGCCAATTGAGATTTGCGTTTGGCATGGCTGTTTGCTCATAATGGCTTTGGACAGGTCCTAATCTATTATTGACTAAGACAACTACATCAATCGGTCAATCAATCAGTGGGGCTGGGCCCGCAATTGACGAAATAAATTTCAAATTGTTTGCCATTTTGGGTCGAGTGTCTCAGTTAATTCCAAAAGTCGACATTTTTATGTTAACTTATATCCATTGAGCAGCGCACTTGGGTCATAAAACTCACATATCAGCACCGTATCCCCAAAAAAAGTAAATAAGTAAATAAAAAAGAAAACAACTTTAGTTTTGCTCGCATTACTGGAGATGTCCTTTGCAAGCCTGAATTTGAAATGAAGGTCTGTTAATGGTTGCTGCTGCCGGTATTCCTCCAGGACAGCCAGCGACCTACCTGCCTCTGCATACACTTCTTATGCGCAGCATGTCCTGTGGAGAGGCTGAAAGGTCCTGGGAACTACCGTGAACTGACTTGCATGACCCAACGAAGAATGTGACAATATTGCTAATTGAGTAGATAAAATATAATAGATAATAGATAATAGATAATATATAATATATAATATATAATATATAATATATAATATATAATATATAATATATAATATATAATAGATAATAGATAATAGATAATAGATAATAGATAATAGATAATAGATAATAGATAATAGATAATAGATAATAGATAATAGATAATAGATAATAGATAATAGATAATAGATAATAGATAATAGATAATAGATAATAGATAATAGATAATAGATAATAGATAATAGATAATAGATAATAGATAATAGATAATAGATAATAGATAATAGATAATAGATAATAGATAATAGATAATAGATAATAGATAATAGATAATAGATAATAGATAATAGATAATAGATAATAGATAATAGATAATAGATAATAGATAATAGATAATAGATAATAGATAATAGATAATAGATAATAGATAATAGATAATAGATAATAGATAATAGATAATAGATATTATTAATTCACATATTCACCTGCTCTGCATGCACGAAAATAATGCAAAGGGGCGTTTACTCTCCAGCTGGGCGTGGCACAGCATTTATGAGGTAATGCCAGAGCAAGGTGCACACAAGTGCGCATCATCTGATTCCGCTTGTTGCAATTTCATTCAATCAAACAGTCAATCAAACAAATTGCATTCGTTATGCACAGAATTCAATATGCTGCCACAAGGGCATTCCACTATATCACTGTTATAGCTGCGGGTGGTGGCAGTGGAGAGGCGTGGTGTGGTGGCGAGGGGCGGGGGCTAGGTGGGGCAGCCCTTTAAAATATATGTAGCATTCACATACTCGTATAACCAAATTATGAGCAGGGACGCGCTGTAGCAGTTGCATTGCTGCCTCCACTGCTCCCATGCTTACCGAGCACCACACACACAGGCCACGCAGTGGCTGGGGTGGCTGACCCGCCCCCTCCCCTCAGCCCCTGCCGTGCACCTTCAAAGTTGCCGTAAAAGACGCCATTTGTTTTGCAACACCATTTTGTTTGAGTTTTGCGGGCTGCTGCCGCCCCCGCTCTCTGGTTGGGGCTGTGGCTGTGGCAGTGGCAGTGGCAGTGGCAGTGGCAAGCCCTCGAGCAACTATCAAAATAAAATTGTTGGCAATAAAAATGTATACAAATGCGGATAGACAGGTGAGCAGTACAGGTGCCACATGCTGCATGGCGTGCATGAAGGAAACGCCAGCAATCATCGGGATGCTAGTGCCAATGTGAAGCCAGCCTGGACTCCGTGTACTGTCAGCGCCAGTTGGCCCAACCACCCAGCCGCCCATCCATCCATTCACCCACCTGCTCCGCTCTCCAGCTCAGATATTGTATCTAGAGAAGTTTACCCGTTACGCAGCAGCTACGAGTAACATTATTTATTGGCTTTCGCTTTCGCTTTCGCTTTCGCTTCAGTTTCAGCTTCAGCTTCAGCTTCTTCTTCTGCTTTTGCTGGGTGTGTGAATTGGAATTTATTTAAATATGTTCTAGCGTGCCACGCCCACGGCCATACAAACGCCCTCTCTCTGCTGCTGCTGCTGCTGCTGCTACTGACTTTTCCCTATCGATGTTTCTTTTATTTCCGTTTTCACTTCTGTTTCTATTTTTTTTTTCTCTTTTCTCGTTTTTCACTTTGCCCCTTTCGCACCTTGTGCCTTTGCACCTATGGCAAACATTTTTATGGCCTGCCATTTGCAGTCTGCCGTTGCCAGTGTCTCCGCCTCCTCCTCAGCCTCCTCCCCTGTTCACTCTTACAACCCGCATCGCATCGCATCGACATTTTGTTTATGCTCCGGAGCATTTTATTGTTGTTGTAAACAGAGGTAATAGATTTCTTTGGACCCGGCCAGGACAGCTGTGCAGCCAGCGACTGCCAGCAGCAGCAGCAGCAGCAGCAGCAACGGCAACAGCAACAGCAGCAACAGCGACAACATCAACATCAGCACCAACTGGCCGACCCAAAAGTATCTGAAAATAAACACTCAGCAGCTACAGCTCTTGTTGCAGCCAGTTAACTGGCCCACTCGGCCCTAACAGCCAAATAGAAGAAGCCCCCAAAAGCAGAAACTTCTCTTAGACACGCTCTGCTTCCCGCTCTCCGCTTTCTGCTCTCCGCACTTTCATACGGCTCAAAAATAGTTTCTGCGACGGCTTACAACACTGCCCCCTCGCAGTGCTTAGAGCTAAGCGTTTCGTGAAATATGACCCTTAGACAGGGCGTCAAGGAGTGCCTTGACTGGCTGGGTTCAATGACACCTAATAGTGACTCGCCCGGGATGAAAATTTCTTAAAGCATAATTAACTTGCACTAAAAGCGAAGTAAAAAAGAAAAGAGAAGAAAAGTTATGATATATTAGGGGAAGGTCTTAAGATTTCTACTGAATATCCATATATATCCACATAAATATTGTGTTGTATTTTTGGAATTATTTAGAGGCTTGAAGCATACTATATATAGTATACCATACTAGATAAGATGTCACAGGATTCACAAGCTTTACTACTAGAATTACTACAGTGATCCATAGAGATCATCTATAGATAGAACTTTAAATAATATGATCTGTTAATTGGAACTTACTGAAGCGCTAAATACCGTTTGTATTATAACAGCGATCTATGATGTGTGATCCATGAGTGAGCTACTATACGTTGTACTATATTGACGAGCCCCGTTAAGGGGTTCTATGAGTGAGCAATTATACGTTGTACTATACTGACGAACACCGTTAAGGAGAGCAAAGCCTTTATTTTAAATTTCTTATCCAATAGCTTATTAGCATGGTTTTAAATTAATTTGCGGTCCCTGGTTTTAATTGAATCAGATATCTTTTTCATTTATCGATATGCTCGATTAATAGACGTTAAACATCGTTACTTCAATATGTATTCTGCTTTTTGGAACTGGTAAATGATCAAGCATTTATGTTAAATAGGAGCTACACAAAAATGTTGTACAAAATTAAGAAACTGTAAATTCAACTTAAGTAATAAATTCTACAACCAATCTTATTTATCTGATTGAAAATGAATAAATCCTATGCACATTTAGACTCAAGCGAGCCGCTATAAATATATATTAGTCAGTTATTATATCTTAATTATAGATACATGTAATATCTTATAGATAAATCAACTTTTCTAGTTATTTATAAGCCGGGATTGCTGCGGCTGACTGCAGCGACTAATCTTTGGGCACTTCATCAGTCCAGCGAGATGAGCTTGACTAAGGCAAGTGGTTTTGCTTCGTTCTGCATGAAAACTGAACGAAAAAAGAAAGTATAAAAAAAGAGGAGGAAGGAACAGATGATGAGGGATAGATAGAGATATAAGAGTATATGAAGTAAGTTGGGCAATTGCCGCTGCCCAGCCCAACCCACCACCCGCTCGAGTATGACTGTCGTCGAGTGCCTTCCATTGGCCATTTTACATTTTATGACTTGGCTGTCACTTTTAGCTTTTTGGGGTTGAGCGAGCGGCAGCTGCTGCGGCCCATGGCCATGAAAAGTTTGATAATCGCTCATTTGATTACAAAAGTAGTGCGCTTAAAGTTTGTAATTGAGGTATTTTTCTTTTAGAGTTATTTATCTTCATTATCGCTTAATACTTGACCAACTTGCTCATAGAAGATGCCGAATCTGACTACACTGCAAGAAATTCCTCAGTGACAGCACCTACAACTGTTAATATTATAATTGTCATTATTATCATTTATATTACTGTTGGGAATATTAATACTATATAATGATCATTGTCATGATTACTTTCATAACCCTTATCATTAATATCATTGCTCTCGCTTAAATTTTATGATTTGCTTTATTGTTATTTACACCATAACTATCATTAGTCTTAGCAATTATACTCTTAGTAATTATACTATTATTGACATTAGCATTAGCGTTATTGATAGCATTTACAAGAGCGTTAGCAACAACATTTGCATAAGCAACAACATTATCATATTCATTAGCATTAGCATCAGCATTAACATAAGCATTAAAACTTGATTACACATTAACATTATCAATATCACAATCATTAGCATTATCATTAGAGCTAACATTAGCAATAACGCTGACATTAGCAATAGCATTTGCATCATCGTTAGCTCTGTCAATATCATACTCATTAGCATTAGTATAAGCATTAGTATAAGCATTAACATTAGCAATAACATTAGCATTAGCATTACCATTAACATTAACATTATATTATCATTATCCTATTCATTAGTATTAATCATTACCAATATTGTTATTACTACAATTTATATTATCCACACTCTAATGAATACCAATATCATTAGTACTTCCATTATCATGAGCCTAGCCTTATCCAAAATCTGGCCCATGACATATGAAAACTGTGCGACTTTTCTTGCAGTGAACTTGTTTTTGCTTCGCTTGCCGTCACTCAAACAGCAGCAAGTTTTGCACAGTTTAGCTTTTTGGGGCACACAAATCAAGTCCAGCCCCGAAAGTCAACAGCCGCCATCAACGTCAGAAGCGGCAATCAAACGAGCGCAGTGCAACGCAAAGCAACGCCACAGCAGGAGCATTGCTCCTAGATTGCGGCAAGTGGCTCTGTCCAGATCACAGCTGATGGCGACTGGCGACTGGCGACTGGCGACGGCCAACTGGGACGGAGCTCACACATTGTAAGTAGTAATCAAAGCATGTCGCGAGCCGAGTAGACAAAAGGAAGTCGAGCTGCAAAAAGTTGAAAAGTTATTAAAGTTAAGCCAAACACGATTGGAATATCAACTAAGTTTTGCTCGTCTTTTATTTTAGTCAGCCAGACACGACGCGCAGAGCAGCCAGCCCGAAGAGCACACACACCCAACCGTAGTTTTCCATTAATGAAATTTTCAACTTTGCTTGCCAAAAAACGAACAAACATATAATAAAACGAGAGAAAAGAACAGGAAAAAAATATGCGAGCTGCACTTTGATAAAACGCTCTAAAATATGTTACTCAGGTGAAGCTGGAGCTGGAGGTGTAGTGGGAGATGGATAGGAGCTAGAAGCAAGTGGAGTGCTGCCAGAGGCATGGAGACCGAAAATTATTTAAAATGCACGGCCATAAAATTCTCGCATTACGGTGACTCAAGAAATTTGTGCGCCATTTAGTTTAATAGTCGAGAGTTGCCGGCATCGATTAAGTGAGGCCAAATGGAAAAAAAAAAAACATTTTAAGTGGAGTATTGATAGTGTTTATTATTCAGATTACGAAGTGACGAGTAATGAGTAATGAATAATGAGTAATGAGTAATGAGTAATGAGTAATGAGTAATGAGTAATGAGTAATGAGTAATGAGTAATGAGTAATGAGTAATGAGTAATGAGTAATGAGTAATGAGTAATGAGTAATGAGTAATGAGTAATGAGTAATGAGTAATGAGTAATGAGTAATGAGTAATGAGTAATGAGTAATGAGTAATGAGTAATGAGTAATGAGTAATGAGTAATGAGTAATGAATAATGAGCTATGAGAAATGAGTAATGAGTAATGAGAATGAGCATACTTACACAGTTTGTTTTCACATCACCATTATTACAGTACGTGCATTAATATAGTAATATATTCCTAATTTTCATCTATAAACAAGCTCTTTCTAAGAGCAAGTCTTACATTGCTGCATCAGAGTTGGCAAACTCCAAAAATTGATTAGAGTTTTGGCAGTTCGTCTCGACTATCCCTAGCATATTGTAAATGATGTGCCTAATGAAGTGTGCAAGTTTTCGGAAAGTTCGACGCTTTTGCAATTGATACGCATTAGGAGTCTTAGTCATGGTCAAAGCTGGGCGCTGGGCGCTGTAGGCTGTAGGCTGGAGGCTGGAGACTATGGGCGGGTGGCGGATGGCCGACAGACGGCTCAACGCTAGTTGGCCAAATGATGACTTTGAAGTGCTCTTCACAGCTGCCTCTAGGCCAGAGCAGCCTACCCAGTCAGCCAGGCCCGGCCAGGCTAGTCCATGAAATTTTGAAAAGCTAAACCAAGGCCTTGGCCAGCAGCACCAGCAGCAATAACACAATCGCCCACACACACACACACACTCACACGCTCATTCACATATAGAGTCGAAATCTTTAATCCCAAAATAATTGGCTCGACATTTTATGGCCACGTGTGGACCCATCGAGGGGCCGAAAGTGGTTCTGGCCTGGAGTTTTGCTTGGACCAATTACGTTTTATTACATTGCGTATACGCCATATTAATTTTGGTCCAATAAAATCAACAACAAACTACACAAAGTTTAAACTATGCCTAATCCAAAGATACGTTCGAGCCGCACAGCAAATTTTCCAGAATTTATTTATTTGGTTTTTGCTTTTGTTTTCAGCGCTGTAAACTTTGCTGGGACATCAACAGCCTGAAACAAGCACAAACACATCTATACATGTATGTGTGTGTATGTACATATATGTATATCTTTTTCATCTACTTTTTTTTTTTTTTTTGCCTCGAAAACTTTTTGGCTAAAATGCAAATCTCTTTTCAATGCCTGCGCACGATATGTGTGCGACGCCATATGACTGTGGCTCCCCATACAACTGTATATGTGTGTGTGTGTGTGTGTGTGTGTGTGTTGGCAACCTTTAGGTGTGTGAATTTAATTTTTGTTGAATTTAATTACCCGATGCCACAAAATTTGCATTTCATTTTATGCGCACAAGCAACAAATTTTCCACTTTTCTTTTTGTATTTTCTGGAAAAACATGGCAAATGAAGAGAAACCCAGACAAAATCAATGCAGGAACGATAGCCAAAGCTAGATAGTATCTGTTTGTCTGTGTTTGATGTAATTTGTGGTATTGACACTAGCTTTAGCCAGACAAACCCCAGAGAGAGAAAGGAAGGCATCAAGAGAGAGAGAGAGAGAGAGAGATAGAGAGAGGTGGAATCGAAGAAATCTAAGGTCAGACGACTTTAAGCAACCGTAAAAAAGATTAACAGAGAGAGAGAGACAGAGGGAAAGAGAGAGAGAGAAATTTACTTAACACTTTCAACTCAAGTGAAACGAAAGTTTGCTTCAATTCCTGAGAATCGCATAGAGCGGCAATATTTGCAATATTTATATCGTAATCTATAATTCAATAGTGACAGAGTTTTTGCCAAGTCAAACTTTGCATTTCGTTATCTCTCTGCAAGCGATTGCAAGTTGAGCAAAAGTTTCCCTCGCCGGCCGCCCAAAGGCGCGGCTTGTCGCTGGCCTTATCAAGATGCCGTGCAATAAGCTCGGACTTTGACAGGATGACCAAAGTTGGGCATTTGTTTTCATGCCACTTTTTGTTTTCACTCCGAGCAACTGCAATTCGCTTATGGCGCCCTCGCAGTTGCGCGTCTGCTGATTGAGTTCGAGCTGAGATTTTATGGCAACTGCAACTGACATACGCTGACACTAACTAACACGCTCCGACAGCCAAACATATATGTATATATATAGAGGCAGACATTGACTTTTAGATACCCTGTAATGTGAGGAAGGAAGCTATAAAAGAAGATTTGCCTTTGAAATTGAACTCAGTGCATTAGGGAAAGGAAAAGAAGAGATCTTTGCCTAACAACTCCTAACTTAGATATTTATAAATGCATATACATGCATATGACATGCACATACATGCATATAGATCAGTTCTAGTGTAGAATTAATATCAAATCAGTTTTTTTTATATCAAGTGTATTGTAGTTAGAATAATTTATATAAAACTAGCAGTCCCAGCAAGCGTTGCATTGCCCTACCCTTATTTCTAGGTAAAAAATGATTAAAAGGTATGTTGTTCAGGTTGGGATACACTCTAATTAATTTATTAATCAGATTTTCATTCAAGCACCTTATGGTAAACGACATTCTTCGTTTTTTGGTCAGGTGCAAGAACAAATAATGCGGATGGTTTGCCAACACGTGAGCATGCCACGTACAATTGACCATGAGAAAAACACGCATTTTCTAGATTGAGGCCACAAATAGTCAAAGATTGGCCCTGTGATTTGTTGATCGTCATGGCGAAGGCAAGACGAATCGGGAATTGAATTCGTTTAAACTCAAAGGGCATATCTGTTGGGATCATCGGAATCCTTGGAATAAGAACTTCCTCATCTTTAAATTTTCCTTTGAGTATCGACGCGTGAATAACATTGCTCAACAGTTTTCTTATTACTAAACGCGTTCCATTGCACAGTTTTGGTTGGTTTAAATTTCTAAGCATGATAACTACCGAGCCAACCTTCAGTTGTAAATTGTGCGGTGGTAAACCAGGCACATCCAAGGAGTTC
The DNA here is from genome assembly GCF_018153725.1 of Drosophila mojavensis. Taxonomy (NCBI): domain Eukaryota; kingdom Metazoa; phylum Arthropoda; class Insecta; order Diptera; family Drosophilidae; genus Drosophila; species Drosophila mojavensis. Next base: position 23,742,013 of record NW_025318667.1, on the reverse strand, counting down.
AAAAATTCAGTTGGATAATTAGTGGCTTCATCTTCGTTTGTTACACAGTCGATAGATTTAAATGAATACAGAGTACCAACGATTTTATTTTGAATTATAAAATTAAGGTCATCCACATCTTTATTTTTAGCTGCCAAAATTGCTCGCTCACTTAACCATTTAGTATTTTTGTGGAAAGCAATGATATTCGGAAATACTTTGTTGATAAGCTCATCTTTTGAGGAGACGAAATTGCAAAAATTTTGAGGAAATGAAATCAAGCCACTCCTTTCGTCAACAGGAATACGGCCATTACCGATATTCAGCAACTGCTTCGAGAAATCATCAGCAGATAGATCGTTCAACAATGCAACTCTCATATTTACAGACAGTTGAAGTTTGGTTACATATCGCCACAGATTTGATGCTTTAAGGCAAGCGTTTATTTCGTCGGCAGCAGTAGATCTTGGAATTACTGGTAGTGTTTGTCGGAAATCGCCAGATAATAAAATCATTGAACCACCAAAACATCTCGAGTCATTGCGCAGATCTTTTAATGTTCGGTCTAGTGCTTCTAATGCGCGTTTGTGCGCCATTGTGCATTCGTCCCATATGATAATTTTTGATGCTACTAAAACTTTGGCCATTGCGGAGTGTTTTGAAATGTTACATGTCGGTTGTTCAGTAGCTTGAAGATTTAATGGCAACTTTAACGCTGAGTGAGCCGTACGGCATCCGTCTAACAATGTGGCCGCTATTCCAGAAGAAGCAATTGCTACCGCAATTTCGGATCTCGCACGTACAGTTGCCAAAATCAATGACATGAGAAATGTTTTCCCAATTCCACCGGGGGCATCCAAAAAAAATAAGCCACCATTTCCATCATTAATTGCATTAATCAGTGTATCATAGATTTCCCTCTGCTTAGGATTTAACAGTGGTACATTCGTTTGAACTGATTGCATTAGTTCATGTGGATCATATTCACGTTCACGTTCTAATTCTCTATTAAATGCGTTATTCAAAAGCAAACAGAATAAAATGTATATATAAAGTTAAAATGAAAACAATGATTGATCTTACCATTCAATGGATTTATCATTTTGATATTAAAGTGATATCCATCGTCTCCTTGCCAAAACATCAGCGGGTATTGTAAAGCGTCATATGAACGGTGCGTTTCAGATATTCTTTGTAGTTGCGCAGCACTGCGTCGTGTAAGCACAATATCGCGTGCTTCCAAGCTTTCACCAACAATCAGGATTGCCACTTCATCGATTGTTGGAGCATTAAATGTGCGTTCATGTGTTCCAGCTGGTCTTTTATCTGCTCTGATTACTATTTTATAGTCATCTCTTGGCATGCGCTCTAAAGCGGTCTTGAACAACTTGACCAATGCATGATGTTCATGAAGCATTTGCTGCAAATCTTGGAGAATTGCTCTTTTCATCGCAGTGTTGATTTCTTGGCGCCGATCAAGTTGCTCTTCCATATTGCCCATGAAGTATATTTGCAAGAATTTGTGCTGTTCATCTTCAATAGGTTGCAATGATCCAATGCGATGGCAAATCTGGCCTTGAATCTTTACATTCAAAGCCATAGTTATAGTTAGATTTACAAACACTTTTTACAGAAATCTAACCAACTACATTATCCCAAATAAGAAAATAAAATGTTTAACGTAAATTACCTTAAATGTCGGATTATATCCGTGTTCTTCAATAATTTCCGCCCCAAATGAAGTCATTTGGAAACAGGCATTGTATTTTTGAGTGTTCGCTAGAAAATGTCGTGATTCTAGTGTTTCGCCATAAAGCAGGGAACGCAATGGCTCTGGTGGCGAGACCACTAATGGCAATGTCACTTTACCACTAAGGCAGCACAAACCGGGCGTTTCACCAGCAAACTTCAATGCGCCACAATGCTGGCAAACAACGTCCATTGGACCAATGCAAACTAAACGATTCAAGCTGTAGTCAATGGTACAATCATATCGAAACGCTGCTCAAATCAATCCTTGAACCATTTCTTATTGCCGTTTCACGGGCTGCCTCTCTTTGAGAAGCACGAATTAAGGCCCTTCTTTGCTGGGTACTAACGCGGCGCCTTTCTCGTTCTTCGTCAGATAATTGACTCGCGGTATTCCGTAGCCTAATTGCATTATGGGTCCGCTAGGAAAGATTAGATCTTCTAGGACGCGGCATTTTCATTAATAGTAATACTGAATATGCACAATCGCACAAAACCACATAAAATATCGAGAAATCGAGAAATATAAATAAAAATTATTTACAAAAATAATGTCGAGAAATACAAATATAAATTATTTACAAAAATAATGTCTGAGAAAAACAAATTCAACAATACCTACCTGAACTTTCGAGATATTTTGCTTTTGTCCGTATGCGTATTGTTTTTCAAAATTTTTTTTTTAACAAATGTGCTTTTTTATGAATAGTCAGGTTCGCCTGAGGCTGTGCCGTAGACTGACTGACTACATTTGTTTATTTACTTCTACACTATTGTCAAAACTGTCACTGTTACCAAGCCTACTGGGTATAAAAAAAATTTGAACATTTGGGGAAAAAACCGCGTTTTTCAAGTATTCGGCAAATTTTTTCAGTATTTTTAAGACCCTATACTAAACTCGTTGCGGAGACAAATCCAACAAATCAAAAACCATGAAAATTGGTTCAGCCCAAATCAAGTTATAAGCAGTCTTCACTTTTACACAACTTTCTTTTATATATATAGATTGATATAGAACTTTCGTTATTATGGAACGGAATTTCTCTTCGATTTCAAATAAGCTGCACACAACTCGAGGTATTTCTCAGTCGAGCATGCCCGACTAGACACTCCTATCTGTCTTCTTCTTATTCTTTTTTTTTTTTTTTTTTTTTGGCTAACGCGAAACTGACAAATGTGGCAAAAATTGTGGCAGCCCAGCAATATTTTCAAATGGCGCATATTGCCAATGTTATTGTTGTCGCTGTTGTTGTTGTTGTTGTTGTTTTTGCTGTTGTCGCTTCTGTCTGACCATCGAACTTTGTTGCAATTTATACTCGCAACACTGTTTCGCTGTCTGCCGCCAACGCATTTTCTTGCTTCGTCGGCTCTCGAACAAGACAGGCGGCAGGCACAGCAAATGTAATACTGTCTGAGGGGCCGGCGGAGGGTGGAGATGGGTGTGCCATAAGGAGGCCCAATGTGTCTCGATGGGGGGGCCGATGGGCGGCTTTGACTATTTGCTGTGGTGTTCATGTTGCTGTTGTGTTATCGCCAACAGTTTTGGCGTTGCCAGCCCTTAGCCCCTACAAAACTTACCACTCCCGGAGCATGACGCACAGTTCAATACCCTGCAAAAAATATGACATGATAAGAATATCACAAATATTTCGAGCAAATATTTCACAAATATTTGTATCCATGGCGCAGTCTGAGTTGAAGTCTAATTGGACATATGGAAAGGTCTTATTTCACATATAGAACAATGGATTATCTAACTAAGAGAAAGCCTTAAATATGCCTGCACAGACTTAATTAACGTTAACCCTAAGAAAATTTAATGCCAGATATCAACTTTACAGAGTGCTGCATATGTACGTGGATTAACACTAATCTACCCCAACTTTTACGAACAACGAGAGGTATTAGAAAAAGTTATCTTTGCGACTGTGACAAAACAGCGAAACACAAAGTTGCAGCCGCGCAACGCCGGCTGGCTCAAGTCACATACATAAGTAAATATGCTAACCACACACACGCACACACACACATACAGCGAGACACAGACAACCATTGAATTGACGCTCATGATTATTTACGCAAAGTGGATTAGAGATTTTTTATGGCTTCGATAAGCCGCAAATTAATTTGACGCAGCAAGACATTAATGGAAGCTGAGGAGGCGAAGGTGCCTGGGCTGCCACTGCACAGGTACACGCACGCACACACACACACACACATCGATACATCATCAAATTTACATTGTGCATATGGCTGGTGTGCCCACAGTGAAGCCACATCAAGACGAACATCAATGTGCCTGTGCGTGCGTAAGCTACATGAATTGAATGGGATTGGAAGGAGACGGCGCATCAATGGGAATTTGCGCCAAGACTCGGAAAATGTTCTGAAATATGTATCAGCTGCATATATGCATATAGATGTATGTATGTGCATGTATTTAACAGTATTTAATTATGTATATGTACACTCTCACATGCAACTGTAAAATACGATCAGAATTTGATGCGATTTTATGTGCAGCTGCGTTTAATTCGAATTAAGCTTCAGCTCCTGCTGCTGCTTCTGCTGCTGCTGTTGCTTCTGGTACTGCTCCTGCTGCTGCTGCTGCTTCTGCTAATGCTGCTACTGCTGCGGCTGCTGCCGCTACTCCTCCTTCTGCTGCTGTTGTTCCTCCTGTACCTGCTGATACTGCTCCTTCAATTGCAACTGCTATTGCTGCTGCTCCTGCTGCTGCTGCTGTTGTTCCTCCTGCTCCTGCTGATACTGCTCCTTCAATTGCAACTGCTATTGCTGCTGCTCCTGCTGCTGCTGCTGCTGCTGTTGTTCCTCCTGTTCCTGCTGCTACTGCTCCTTCAATTGCAACTGCTATTGCTGCTGCTCCTGCTGCTGCTGCTGCTCCTGCTCCTGCTGCTGCTGTTGTTCCTCCTGCTCCTGCTGATACTGTTCCTTCAATTGCAACTGCTATTGCTGCGGCTCCTGCTCCTGCTGCTGTCGCTACAACTCGATCTGCTGCTCCTGCTCCTGCTTAATTCATTGGCACACATGTGTAGCCACGCAACACTAAAAACAAGTTGTACAAATAACAATAAACACGAGCAACACAACAACAACAACAACTACAAACTGACAACACCTAAACGTTCCATTAAATTTACGTTTTACAATTTTAAAACAGAAATTACCAGCAACATAAAACCAAACAGTTGCATGCAAGCTGAAGGGACGGAAGGCTGACGGGACGAAGAGCTGAAGGGACGCAGGGCTGAAGGGACGCAGGGCAGCCACATGGCGTGCCACGTGTAGGTGTGGCAGCAGCAACTTTATTGCCTCAAACTTGCCAAACTTCAGCATTTGAAAATGATTTGTGCCACCCAGGAAAAACGAAAAACAAAATAAAATCACAAAAAAAAGAAAAAACAGAGAGAGAGAAATTGGCATGTTGAGAGGTTGCTGGGAATTGCAGCTCGAGCAGGGACCGGAGCGAGCTCCCAAGGCTTCGATGCGGGCGACATGCCGTAAAACTTGCTTGCCAAACAAAACAACAAGCAACAATAACTAACAACAACAGCAACAATAACTAACAACAACAACAACATGCACCACATCGAGCTAACAAGCAAAACAACTGCAGCAACAATTTAAACATATCGAAAGTTTCTTTTTTTTTTTTTTTTTTTGCCTCTGGCAAAAGTGAGTAAAGAAAGAGAGAGAGAGAGAGAGAGAGAGAGAGTGGGGAAGAGAAAGAGGATAGACAACCAATGTTATATTATATATTTTTAAGAGCTTGCCCTAACTAATTTACAGCCTAATAAAAAAGTTTATAAATAACTAATTTACATACATAATTTTTTGTTTTATGTTTCATTCAGCCATACATATTTATAATATATTTTTTATACACACATTAATCTTGTCATATTATAAATACAAGTTTTTAACATGCATATAAAAACATACATATAATATATGAATAATCGCTGCTTTTCTCCTTTCATATTTGAAGCGAAATGAAAAAATTTTCATACAAAATGAGCAAAATTTTTAATGAATCAGGCCAGCACTCATTCGGTGGAGTAGTGCTTTTTATTTTTGGAAGAAAAAAAAAAGTGTCCATATATATATGGGAATATTTAAGATTGCTCTAGGCGCGGGCGCTCGAGTAGAAAATACCCCAAATACTACGAAGAGTTGCTTTTCCACTTCCGATTCAGTGTTTCTTCGGAGTTGTTTGTTAACTTTCGCTCTAGAATCATTTTAAAAAATTTTTTATTTATCTTTTGGTTTTGGTTAATCTAGAAATCGTCTCATGGAGCCAAGGAACTCTGAGCCTGTAGTGAGTTTCCTTGTTTGAGTAGAGTTAAAGAGCATTGTTTAGGGATTTCTCTATGGTATACCCAGTAGTATGCAAAGCCCCATAATCGAAACCCAGAGCAACACATTGGTTTCACTATGGTCTTGTAGACTAGTAATCTCAGGATAGATCCTTTTCCGATAAGTCAGAATGTTCCAAAGTTCCTCAGCATCACATTGAGCTGATTCTTTCTGTAAGTCAGATGAGTTTTCCAGGCTAGCTTTATGTCAAGTCCCTGGTATCGTACGGACAGGAGGACACTGCCCTCTTCTTAGCGCAAAGCTGTCGCAAATGGCCTACTTGGGTTTAACTTTTATGCTCGCTCTTAGCCAAGTGGTCATGAGGTGGAGCTGCAGCTTCTAAGGCACAAGTATTTGTGGATGCCCCTATTTCCAGATCCGAATTATTTATAGTCAAAGTCTGGCAGGCAGACCAGACTGTATTGACCAAGCTGATCGGCAGTAAATATGTGCATATCGTTTGAATGAGTGCTGGCACGCCTCCTTTTGCTGCCCAGCAGACTGAGCTCGCTTCACTTGAATTCAATATAAAAATCAGAATAGTTCAGTGTAGCAAGAGAAAACAACAATATAAATATATTAAATATTTCAATATATTAAACATTTGCCAACGCAAGCAGCCTGCAAACAGTTGCTTAAGTGAGTCTATATTTACCATGAAAAGGCTCCTAAATAATTTCGCAGTCCCTTCCAAGAAGCGGGGAGCAGAGCTCCTTGGCTGGGGCCAGACCAAGTTAACAAATAGCCAAGAGAAACTGGAGCAGAAAACTGGCTGCAATAAATGCAGAGACACAGACACATACATATGCAAATACTCATATATGTGTACATGAATCTACTACGTACACACATAGTATACATGTATATCTATTACATTTGTATTTGTGCCTGTGTGTATGTGTGTGTGTGTGTGTGTGTGTGTGTGTGCCTTTATTTGGCAACTGTCTGCATTTGGGTGACCCGCATTAATCACATAAACGCACAGCAGTCCCCGAAAAGAAAACAAGAAAAGAAAAGAAAAGAAAAAAAAAGAGAGAAATATATGTACATATGTATATGCGATGGCCCCGATACGCATCCGTGTCCCGATCCCGAACTGTAACCCGAAATCCGTAATGTAGCGGCGAATCGAGCGCTGCCCCGGACCGAAAGAAGCTCAGATGTCGCACCATTAAGTCCAACAACAAATCGCAACAAAATCGCAACGAATCGAATTTAAAAGCGAATTACAATCAAATGTATTTAAGCACTAAGCCGACCAAAAATTTAACCTCCATACTCAGCCAGCTGGCAAAGAGCCCCCTACTGCCGCTCCGCCTCTCTCCGACACACGCCGTAACCAACACGGCGCACAGCTCTCAATCAGATACAAATAGAGTGAGGGAGAGAGGGGAAGAGAGTGGGAGAGAGAGTGAGAGAGAGACAGACACCCAATTGACTTTGGTTATACCGAAATAAAAAACAACAACAACAACAACAGCATGCAGACACTTTTTGTGTGTGTTCCATTTGTGTGTGTGTGTGTGTGTGTGTGTGTGTTCGGGTGTGCCAATTGTTGACTGACTCGATTGAACTTTGTAGTGTGTTGTTTTTGCTTTTTTATGTATGCGTGTGTGGGTGGGTGTGTGGGTGGGTGTGTGGGTGGGTGGGTGTGTGTATATATGGTGGGGGCTGGCGTTTTTATATAGTGCTGCTAGCTTCAATCCGTTGTCGTTGACGCCGACGGAAGCCATAAAACAGCTGCCCACCCCCCAGCCTTACCCCCGTTTCACTCACACACACACACAAACACACGCACACAGACACACTCGCACAGTGAATAGGCCGTTACGAGCAGAAGAAGAAGAGAGAGAAAGAGAGTGGAAAAAAAGCGCGCAGCCACAAAGCCGACATTGCATTGCCCAAATGGCAAACGAGCAGCCAAAGGAAAATCCACAACGCCCACACGGAATCATTGAAATTACCTCTCTGATGGACTTAAATAAGTTTTTTCTTTTTTTCTTTTTTTTTTTTTTTTTTTTTTTTTTTTTGCTATGTTTTTATTTGAAGCATTTGTGTGGAATGCGCCGAGTTGCCTCATTGTCGCAATCGACGCCGCCATCAGCAGGGATATCGAATAAGCCATCAAAGAACATAAGCAATGCGACGGTCAAATCTGTTTGAGCCACACCTGCTGCAAAGCCTCAACAATTTTGCAATGCATCAAGCAACTATACAATGCACAATAATTGATAGATATATATACATATATGTATATACGTATATATATGTATAACAAGTGAGAACGTTGCAGTTGGGCCTTACCAACTGCAGAATACTCATTCACATCCCATCTGCAATCGAGTAGCTAAGTTTAGCTTTAATACTGTAGAAAATTCAGTTTTTCCCGATTTGCCATGCCCCTACTAGGCGTAGCCACCTCTCACATTTTTGGGCAGTTCTAAGAACGAGCTAACGGTAACCTAACTGCACAATTTGGATGCTTACGCAAGGCTACTATTAACTCATCTATCCAAATTTGAAGCTTCTAGCTCTTGAACTGTAGGAGATATACACTTTTGCGGTTTGACACGCCCCCTGTGGGAGGACATGTAGAATCAAGGTCACTGACAAAGTCAAGGTCACACACACACATCGCGGTCACCGCCCCCTCAAGTTCACCGCCCCCTCAAGGCCACCGCCCCCTCAAGGTCACTGGCTTCTCAAAGACATTACCCTTTCAAGGTCTCATCCCCTCTCTCTGCCATTTATGTTTTGTCGATAACTCACCCGATAGCTGTTTTATGGAGAATAATCGATTAATTGATTCGTTTTTTCAGCTTTATTGGAATACTATTCGACCTGGCGTTTTCAGATTCATTGTGTTTATATATAATATGATGGGGCTCCCTTGGAGTAACCACACAATTTGATTCGTTTTTCATTACAATGAAAGATAATCCTCCTCCTCCTATTTTTCATTCAGTTGAGACTTCAATTAGTATTTAACTTGTGTGAGATAATTATTATTTAACTTAAATTAATTTTATAATTTTTTATATTGATTTAATTTCTTATTGAACTTCACTTTGTAAACTCTATTTTGTTATGGTATTGTTACTACGCAGCTGATCTTATTCGATAGATTATTTGTCTTCATCGATATGTGGCTCACATATGCATGTATGTAAAGCTCACAAACATATAATCAGTTACCTACAAATTTTGACTCATATTAGATTCAAATACATACATACTCATTACAGATGTTAACATTGAGTTACTAAGCCACTTAATAAGTTTGTTTTTATGCACAGTCGCACTGCTATTTTAAAGAGCGGAACGCACATGTTGGATTCATTGCAGTCTGTTACTAGCAGAATCTTTATTCAGTGCGTTAGTATTAGTGTCAGCCTGTGGTGAGTTGTCTTGAGTTGTTGTAATAATGTTATCCGAGTGAGTTTGCGTCTTAGCTAAATGCTTTCCATTTCTGATTCGTGTCCACTATTTAATTGTCACACCGTGAGCGTAAAAGAGACAACTATAGCTGTTGCTGAACGCAATCCCGCCAGCTGTTGAGTGGGAGAGCGACGGCTTTATGAGGCCAATCGCATAGGCTCGCGATGATTGGCAGTGAACGAAGAGAAGCATTTAGAAATTGTTATTCTGCGAGAGCTCAATGTGAAAGAGAGCAAGTCTAATTGGAATAACATTTGCCATTCCAATTGCCAATTGTGGTGAACAAACTGAGACAATTTTATATACAAATTTATACTCATACATATGTATATTTATCAGAGTAAGGCTTAAGGATTATAATATACAACGAACATTCCAATTTTAATTTATTTTTGTTTGCAGCGCTGTTAGTTGTTTTGTACGTTGACACTACCAAGCCGGAAGTTTGGACTATAGACAGACAAACACAAATACACACACACTTATATACACTCAAATATATATATATATATATATATATAAATAGTCACATGAAGCATGGAGCCTGGCGCTTGGAAACCAATAAATATTGTTCATCCACTCGAATGATTTTTAACTAAAAATCGTTGAACCTTTGCCACAGCCCAAAACACCAACCGAAGCGCTATATAAATACATGTGAGTGTTACTCTGTGTGTGTATGTGTGTGTGTGTGCTGTTGTGTGTATAGCCTATACATAGACCAACTAGACCAACAACCAGCCACTTAATGCAACACAATGGAGAGCACAGCAGATAGCTGATACCGAGTTACGGCTGCCCAGAAATAGATCGATGCCCGAAACTCCCAACTGGGAGAGCAACAAGGGCAATCGAATTTTAAACCAAAAAGATAGAAAAAGAAAATGAGAAAAATCAAACATTTACCGTTGTTGCATATATACGAAATCGAGCGCTTGACCACACCTAGACCAAGCACGGCAATCAAGAATTTGGCTAAAACAGTGCCATTGGCCAACACTCAGCGTTGTGTTCATATATGCGAAACATGCGAAATTGTTCCGGAAGTAGTTGTGTGCCCTGGCAATGGGCAAAGTGGGTATATTGGTTGACTGCGAATGTGAATGGCAGAACGAATTGGATAGACCTGAATATGGCCAACTGTGGAACTGTTTGTCTACCTAACTGAATATTAACAATCTTGCCTATTGTTCTTCTTCTTTCGCCTAGTGCTAATGCATCTTTGAATGCAGTTGTTAGATCTTCGCTTGCGAATTGTTGAAATGCAACAGAAATTGAAACATTTTGTTATCCGAGATGGTCTATTTTTGGTTAAATGCAGAAGAGACCCATCAGCATAGAACCCCTTCGAGTGATAATCCACAAACTGTCAAAACCACAACGAATTTGTGTCCAATAAATCCCATTCCATTAATTTTACAAATTAACTTCATTATTTAAATTATTCGGATACAAGCCGTAACTTTTAATAAACAAAGAAACACCCTATATAAGCTCCAGTGGAATGCAATTGAGTTTTCTTTTCGAGCCAAATCAGAATAGATGAAGACTGTAAAACATCTTGGTTTTAATTAAGCCAAGATACAGCTGAGAGCTGAGCTGAAACGTGCTGCCTGCCTATGGCAAGCCGAGCAGAATTTGAATGTCAGACTGAAGGACTAAATGTGTATGTATGTGTTTGCGTGTGTGCGTGTGTGTGTGTGTATGTGTGTGTGTGACACAGTGCACTGGCAATTGCGCAATAAGTGAGCTACTTGAAGGGGTAGCCAGCAGCTGGAGCAACGGCAAATTTATAGCCCTATTGAAAATTCCCAACGATTTTCAAATGTCAAGCAGCAGGACGCGGCCAAGGAGGCGGCGGCTAGTGGAGAGTGGAGAGTGGTGGTACGCCAAGGGGCAGCTAGGTAATGCAGCGACGTCATTGTGGCGGCAAGTGCAATAATAAATTTTATAAAAGTCATTAATCTTTTTTGCTGGCCAAGAGGGTCCACGCTGCAGCTGGACAAGATCTGCCACTGGGCACTGGGCCCACCACACACTCTCAGTCTCTGGCGGTTGGGGTGGCCGGGCGGGTCAGTGGCTCGTGATGCTTGATTTCTTAGTAGCCCATAAAACAACGTAATAAGATGTCTCGGGCGCTAGAGAAGCCCAACCAGCCCCAGGTCCACATCGCACGCCACTATTCTCTCAATCTTTGCCAGTGCAATGTGATATATATGCATATGCCTGTGTGTGTGTGTGTTTGTGTGTGTGTGTGTGTGTGCATGTGTGTACGTGTGTTTGTGTGCATTTTTGCATTCGCACTCGGAACTTTTTAATACGGCTTGTTAGGGAAGGATTTTCGAGCGTGTTGCCACAACGACTGCATCAGGACGCAGGAGCAGCAAAGTCAAGCAGCAGCAGCAGGAGCAGCAAAAAGAAAACGTTCAAGCACATTATAGGGACGATGTACAGTGCTAAGACGCAGAGCCGCGTGACAACATATTGTGACGGCTCTACAAAGTGCGGGTGATCCATCACCGTTGCAAGTTGCGAAGCGAAGTGAAAGTTTCCTCGTCTATTAAAGTTGCAGCAGCTTTAGCAGTCACTTTCAAGTGAATGCCTCTTGTTTCAGCTCGGATGGATTGATAAATCGTTCATTCATCAACGCTCTATGGCTGCCGTTCGCTTTTTCAACTCGGGCAACGAAAGGCGATTATGCTCGGATCGATTGTCTTGACCGTTGCGTGGGCGTGGGCGTGCCTCGGTATGGGCTAGTCGAAATTCCAAATGGCTTAACTGACCGATTAGCTGGAGACTGCGGTCTGCTTCAGAGTTTCACACTGGCGATGATCTCGAGTGCCGGGAGAGATGATGAGAGATACTTTTTACTCCACTGAATCCTATGTGCTGTAAGAATTTGAGGTAAATTATCCTTGGTTAGCTGAATAAGCAAGCAAATTCGTAACTGACCAATGGATTATTGTTAAACTGACTATTGAAATTGACTATTGCAAAGTACTACAACGTGCCGCGTATTGTTTTAATTTCAAATACTAATTTTAAATAAATTTTATTTTGTATATCTTGCTTAAATTTGTACAGTCACTATAATTATGTGTCAACAAAGAGTGAGCACGAACAGAACAGCTTCAAAGCCACCTGAGTTGCCCGAAATCTTTTCATCAGAGCCCTTTTACACTCGCATATATTATGATATATGCAGGCTCAGATTATCTTAGGGGGCTGGCGTTTCCAGTCAGACATTCAAAGGGAGAGCACAATCAGTCGAGCTCAGCTCTTATTATGATGGGAGAGTATGTAGGCCTATTCCTACTATAATTATTCTGTTGTATATCAACTACATTATTTGTTTGTTTACCAAGTTACTCAGCTATATATAAACCACATAATTTTATTGAATCCAGGTCGATTCATCAGCGCTAGACACCGCTGGTATCTCAAATTGATAGGGCTCTAGGGAGAGAGCGCTTAGGTTAGCTTATCGCTTAGCGATATATCGGCTATGTTTTGTTTTTTTTTTTTTTTTTTTTCGACAGCCTCAAGGTTATTGTTAGATTCTGAGACCTAACTCCAGATAAGTTTTACCTTAGAATCATGCTGAAACTAGAATTTTCTATTCTAGTTTCTATTTGCACTCAATTTATATCATTGTCAATTTTAGTATTTACGATGTTATAAACAACTAAGAAAAAATGGAACCCAAATTAAAGGGCTATCAAAATAAAAATAAAAAATAATAAATTTCTATTTTCTTTGCTTTAATTTTGAATAAAATTAAACTTGATCTATTTATTATTATTATTGTGAATGCTTTCCAGTTTTATTTTTTAATTTATTTAATCTATATATTTTTTTTTTTTTTGGTATTATTTACCGTTCAAGTTTGCGTTTCATTTCAATACGAAATATTAGGTCCTTTTAAAGACTAAAATTTATAATGATATTAAAAATTGAGTGTCAATGAGACTATAAAAGATGAGAGTATTGTTTTATAAAAATGTATATGAAAAGAGACTAAAAACTATAGACGAGTGATGGGACTATTGCTATTCGACTTCCACTCTCATATTAAGTAATAGGATGTTAAACTAAATATGTTTACTATTGCAGATCAAAGCTCTAAGCAAAGTGAGATTCGCCCGTCTCATCTTCATAAGGAATCTGCACCTTCAGTGCAATATAACTGGCATACAGTCATCTAAACTTTAAAGCTGAGTCCTTGAGTCCTCGTGCCACTGTTCAACTGCCCAGACAATCGCCTGATTTAAATAACAAACCATTCTTCAGTGCGAGCACCCCATTGACCTCTCATCGAATGCGTCAATTTGTCATTAGGTAATTAAATATGAAAATGATGTCAATGAGCGTCGCACATTTGAGATTCATTGGGAGAGTATGTTATGATAATGGGTAATTGCGAGTAACTATAATGAGCATTAATTAATTCCACTTGTCATTTAAAGAGGTCCTGCCCCACGCACAGAGGCGCCCTCCACACACTGCCCCGCCTCTGTGGCCATTTGATTCATATTTAATTTCAATTTCTAGCCCAAAAAAACCGCAAAAGTGTAATGCAATTAGGCTGATAAATAAACCGAGCGAATCATACCAGCTCTGTCTGCGGCAATGCCCACTCCCTGGGGCATATTAATTATTTACCAAATTGATTTCCATTCACGCACTCAAAAATTGTGGGGCACAGCCCCAGTCAAGTGCCGCATGCTGGCAACTCTGGCAACTCTGGCAGCTCCACTCAGAGCACAGCACACAGCAGGCCTCTCCATCCAATTAACAGTTCATTAGCTTGATTTAGAGCCACCCCCACCCCCCCCACCACCTTGCGAATGCGATACGAGACAATGGAGACTCAACTAATAGTCGTCTGCTTAACCAATTGGCGGGGCATTGTATTTCCAATTGGAATTGCCATTGTGGCAGCAGGTGCAAAGAGAATTACATGTTTTAAATGCCTCACACTCGCAAGTGGCAGCCAATCTGATGACATTTGAGGCTACTCCTAGACAAGGGCAAAGGTCAAGTTTATAGAAATCGATTTAAATCGATAACAAACAAAATATAAAGAGCCTTTAATGGCTTGCTCACTACTGTCGAGTGGCTCAGTGAAGAGAAGTCTATCTATGCCTAAATGTTAGTTAGTCAGTCTCAAAGGAGCGTCTATCTCAAATGCATTCAAGTATTTTCCTATAACATGCAAAGATGCAATTTGTCTATAGCTATCGATAAAAATATTCTACAAGCCTGAAACAATGTGTATTATAAAAATTAAAAATAAGACTTATAATTTGATTATTATATGAAAATTGATCTGTAATGATTATTTTTGATTTTTATCATACAAATTTATGTTAATAATAAAAAATATATTTTTTTTTTTAAATTACTCAAAAAATAATTTTTATTTTTTAATTTTTTGCTATACAAATTGTAAGCATTACGGTCCCTGCTAGTAAGTGTTCAGCCTTCAATGTAAATCAGCATGTGAATGCAAATCGATTAAAATAGATTTCAAACATCCTAATAAAGTCGATAAAGTGCTTAAGTTCACTTAATATATGTAGATATACATAGATAGTTCAATCTCAGGGCACATTTATGAGACGTTTCTCCAGCTTCTCAGCTTCAAAATTCAAGCTTTTGAGTGTACATATCTAAAATGCCATTCCACTCGCAAAGCAAAACTATGCATACAATTAGTAATAACACATTCCATTCGATATCTATCGATTTCATAAAGCACACTTAAGAGTTTCAACTCTTCAATTTGTTAAAGCCTTTAAGCCTATATACATCACATTTCTCACATTGAAGAATCTTTTCTCAGCTTCACATCAGGAATTTCAATTTAAATTTAGAATTTATATCATAGAGATGAAATATTTATAGTATTTTTTATTTTTTTTTTTTTTTTTTATTTGTCATTTGAAATTGTTAAATGAATTTTAATTATAGCCAATTATTCGACAAAGCTTCCACTTTTATATAGTGACTCCATTAGGCAGAAACACACAAAAAGGAATGAAAACAAATTTCGGGACTAATTGAGGAGCCGCAAAAATCTGTAAAATCCAATTCAAGGTCAACAACAAAAGCAACGAGAATGACTGACTGGCTGACTGAGTGTGTCTCTCTTTCTCTCTCTCGCTCTCTCTCTCTCTCTTTTTCTCTCTTTCTGCGCCTCTGACTGTCTTTTTTAGTGCCGAAAAATTGTTTGAAGTTTGTGATGAGCGAAATATTTGTACAATCGATTTTCATTGAATAAGAAAATAGAATTTGAAGCAAGAAATGTTGCGACAATTATGTGAGCGTATGGGCGTGAGGCGGGGCCGCATTGGGGATTTGTGGCATTGTGTATGGCTGACAGCAGCTACACAATTGTGTGGCTGATTAGAAAGAGAGACAACGAGGGCGAGAGTGAAAGAGATGGCGCACAGAGAAAAGGCAATTTCAAAGCGTTTCTCAACTTAATCAAAAATGCATGGCATTCAATTTGAGCTAATGCGAAACGTAAGCCGCAATCGCCAGCAAATTAAACGCCGTCATTCACTTGAAGTGCATTTCAATTGCGAGCAGCGCGGACAGGTGAGCAGCTAAGCAGGTAAGCAGGTAAGCAGGTGAAAGTACAGGATACTGGCCCGCTGAATGCAGTCACATTGCCAGAAGCCCAACCAATTCAACCAGTTGACATGCTGCAGCAGCTTAACCAAGCAGCTGACCTCTGCCAGGAGCCACTGGGCTCGCTCCTCTTGGAACTCTGGCCGGTGCGCTGCCCCTGTCAGTCTGTCTCATTGTGTCCATTCGAGGACTATGAGAAATTGTATGGCGCCAAAGCACCTGGATTGGAGAAGAGAGCTACGTTTTACAAATCGAAAACAACAAAAAGCAGAGCGCGACTAGAGCAGCAGATTATGCCCGACTGGGTGGGATGGGGGTGGCGAATGAAGGGCCCTAATCTCTTGGCACGGCCCTAAGCCACAGTTCCTTTTGCAGCCACTGTTCGAGTGTCTTTCATTATGAATTGTGCCGTTAAAAGGCCAGGCATAACTAGAATAATAAGTACACGCAGTTAAGACTTCTATTACGAGCTGCACGCGGTAATGAAACGTTACAATAATCTCAGCTCGCCTTTTGTCAAGACACATTCCAGTCAGCAAGAGAGAGCGAGAGAGAGAGAGAGACATGCATATATATAGAAATGCCTTAAAAGCAGCGAGAGCGAGAGAGAGAGCCTGTAAATGATTTCAGTTATTTAAAATATTCCTTAAGGAAGTACGAAGAGGCTTGCAACTAAACTTGAGAACTCAATTTGAACTTTAATGTGAACTCAAGCCAACGCCCAGGGCGAAGCAGCTGCACGAAAAAAGAAATCAAATTGATGTAAAGTCATATCCGAGCATTTTGCAGAATTTCCTTTGAGCACGCGGGCATAACAAGCAGTGCGACCGACTAGCATATACCCTAACTGCCTTGCCAAGCAGTTGCTTAAGGCACTTATAGCTCACTTCAATACATTTTCATCACATTTCTCACACTTATTTATGGTATATACAGGGCTGTCAATATTCGACAGACTTACCTGGCAGCCCTACAAGGTTGCCCATATTCGTCGGACCCAAGTTTTTATACCCTGAACCCATTTTCAATGGGAAATCAGGGTCTAATGGTTTTGTTGAAATGTATGTAACAGGCAGAAGAAGGCGTGGCAGACCCCACACGGTATATATATTCTTGATCAGGGCGGCGAGCTGAGTTGATTTGGCCCTGTCCGTCTGTCTGTCCGTCCGTCTGTCCATCTGTCCGTATGTATGAAGGCTTCGATTTCAGAAGATATAAGAGCTAGAGACTTAAAAATTTTTTTTAAATGTCCGTACAGCGCGGATATCAAGTTTATCATTAAAAATCGATAACTCATCCCGATCTTTTTTTATCGATAAAAAACCTTATCGAAAACCAGTTATAAGATTATATCTCCTACACGTTTATTGCTAGAGTCTCCAAATTTTTTTATGTATGCTTATATGCAATTTATGCAACTTCGGTTTTTGTTAATATTTACCCCCCACCCCTATATCCACCCCCTCACCCACATGTTTGTAAAAAGCGTATTTCAAATACTAAAGACTTTGGCAAATACATGCATATCCATGTTGTAATCATAATCTAAAAGTTTCATGAAGATCGTATGTCCACAAAAAAAAGTTATTAAGCAATTAAGTTCTCATAGTAAGCGCACACTGCAGCCCATGCGTGTTTATGCGTGTGTGTGTGCGTGCGTGCGTGTGTGTGTGTGTGTGCGTGTTTCTAGTGTAAGCTGAAAGACGCGAACAATTATTGAAATAGCTATTGCTCCAAGGGTTCAGGGGATCTCGTAGTCGAGCAGTCTCGACTATAGCTTTCTTACTTGTTTTCATTTTTAATCAAAGAAAAACACAATTCTTGTATGACCGCCTTGCGGCTGTGTCCGTCTGTGACACAAGCTATAGGGTTGTCAGATGGGTCAGCCGAACATGAAAAACCCTGTAATCGTATATTTTTTATATGTATATTTTTCATTTCAACAGCGATATCCCCAGACTGGTATAGGTTTATATATACTTTTTATACCCTGAACACATTGAAAATGGGAAATCAGGGTATAATGGTTTTGTGAAAAAGCATGTAAAGGGCAGACGGAGTCATCGCATATATACTTTATGGGGTCAAGTATATATATAAAGTATATATATATATGACGAGCTGAGTCGATATAGCCCTGTCCGGCTGTCCGTCCGTCCGTCCGTTTGAGCAAAAGGATCTCAGAATATATAAGAGCTAGAGAGCTGAAATTTGGCATGCATACTCGTGTATACCACAGGCTGTACAAGTTTATCATATTTTTTCGATAACTCATCCGATAACTTTTTTATCGAGAATAATCGAAAAATCGACATTGTTTTTTCAGCCTAATTTGAACACTCTTAGACCTGAAGACTTCAAATTTGCGTTGTATATAAAGTTTATGGATACAAAGATTTTGTAATTTATAGATTTTGGATACCACGCCCCCTTCGGACCCAATTTGTAAAAAAATTCAAGTACTAGAGACTTGTGCTTTGGAATGTACACACAGTTTAGCCATATGATTATGCTCTGAAAGTTTCATTAAGATTGTACGTCTAGAAATTAAATTATTCAACAAATAAATTCTTACAATGTTGCCCACACTGCAACGCAGCCCAAGCGCAGTCGCTGCTTACTGCGCAGTTAGCAGAGCGCGTTGTTATGTGTGTAAATATGTGTGCATAGAAGAAGTGTAGAATGATTAGAATATCAGTTTAGAGGGTTCAGGGTATCTCCTAGTCGAGCAGTCTCGACTGGAGCCTTCTTACTTGTTATTATAGATATTGGATGACTTTGGTTACAAAATTATTAATCGAAGCAAGAAATGTTTGACTGCCTGTAACAAAATTGATGTGAGTGAACAGAAACTTGTCAAACTGCATGGCTTCAGCTCTTATTGATTCCTTGATCCACGCGCTCGTCGACTTGGCTGTTGCAGCAGATCTCCAATGCATATGCCCTCCGGGATGGGCCACGCCTGCGGCTGTTACATACATTATAAAGAAACAAAACCTTTGAATAGTTAGATTCTGTAAATTATTGCACATTTATCCTTGCCTATGTCCATGGATGCAGTAATAATTCAAAAATAAACTTTGCATATTCATATATGCATTATAAATTATAAATTTAAATTAATTATGTCTCATATTCCAATATTAATTTTACCAACACGCATACATAAATATATAAATATAATAAAAATAAAATTGTTTATTAATAAAATGAATTGCAAATATTTAATAATTAATTTAAGAAAAAATAAATAAATTTATTGTTGCTGTGCGACATCTGTTACGATGCTGTAAACATTTTTTCATGAATGCACAGAAAACAAGCAGGAACATTGCAGTTGAGCGTAACCGACTGCAGAATACGCGTTCGTGGCTCAAGAGCTGTTAAATCTATTTTCTGATTTGCCACGCCTCCAATTGGTATATATATTTCTTATTATTTAGAGGGCGGATCGCGGAACACTTTATATAATAATTTAAGAGTTCACTTGAGTATTTATTCTTAAGTTCATATGGACAGACGGACGGACAGACGAACATTGCACAAAACCAATGTACACTCTTATGATGGAGTCCAAAAAAAAAAAAAAAAAAAAGATAAAATTTAATGTTCTATTGTCGAGGGACGCGAAGGGTCGATATAGTGTGTCATGTTCGTCCTGACCCCGGCTAAAGTCCGGCGACGCTGTCCTGCTGCTGTCCGTCGTCTCGTCTCTTATGTGAGATGCTGTCGCTGCTTTATTGCATTTAAATATTTTTCATATTTTATACTTTTTTTGCAGCTCCAATTGGCACTTCGGACGATTTTTGCGGGCTCGACTCTGCATAATGAAGAAATTTCCAGCCGCTTTTTATGCCTCATCTCATTTTTATCTTCTCTCTCTTTTACACTGCACATCTCTTACTCTCTCTCTCTCTCTCTGTCTCTCCACGCATATTTTTATGACTGCCAAATGGTTTGTTTATAATAATTTCACGTTTGAGCCGCGCTGTCACTGAGGCGCGCCAATTACTTAGTTATGTAAAGTAACTCATTTTCGTGTGGAGCACTTGATGATGGGCCTTGGCAGCGAGCTGCTGAATTATTCACTGTGACGCATGAGAGTATATACATATATGTATGTATATGTATATAAATGCATATATGTATATATGTACATATATCTATATATATTTTACATACGCTCGTGAGTGCTTAAGTGCTGAGTGCACATTGCTTTAACTTATACCAAAGTCATCCGATTATTATGTACAGTGGGGCGTCCTTTACGACGATAGTTGGGCGTCTAGTGCGCAGCTGAGTGCAAACATGTGTTGCACACTTTTGGGCCAGAGCCGAACTTAATTGAAAATTGTCAGAGCCAAGACACAGACAACAGCCGCCAGCGCGGAGCAGCGAGCGCGAGACATGGGGTGAGATGGTGATGGGGAGATGGGGCGATGGGGGATGGGGGATGGAGAGATGGCTGAGAGCACCATTTAACACTTGCGCCAGCGCAAGGCGACCGCTGAAACAGAACACAATTTGTAAAATTGGCCAATGCAATAAATATTTGAATTTATGGCTCAATTACCGATTCACTCCAAGCAGTTGGCCGCGCAGCTAATTAAAGCCAATTTTATTAGCCATAACATAAATGGCACAAATAAATATCAGCAAAAGAAATGAGCAAAAAAAATTTAAAATATCTCAAATAGTCAGCCAAAAAGTGCAGCGTACTAAACTGTTATACTAAATAAATATGCAACTGCAATAAAAAAAACTAAGCATTGTGCTTAAATTTGACTATTATACAACTGTTATACCAATAAACAGTTGGACTAATTAAACATGCAACTGCAATATAATGCAATTCTTACGTTGATTATGTATAAGTTAACACAATCGACCAGCAAAACATAAATGTTCAGATTGATCACGCGCCGTCAGCATGAATGTAGCCGTTCCCAGCGGATATTGCACAACAGCAGCAGTGGCTCCAACGCGCAACAATGTTGTTGCCCGAAGTAATGCGATGCCTCGCGTAAATATGCAATGTCAGCATAATCAGGGTTTAGGGCTAGCTTTGGATATAAGAATTTATGTCACTGTACTTTAGTTGATTTTTGATAATAAAGAACGTCGGTCGTCGCCACGGGATTATTGAAGTCTACTCATTTTGTGCAACACCGCACACTAACATCTAACAACTACAGCAAAAAGCTTAATTGGCGCCCAACCGAAACGAACCCAAAAAAAAAAAAAAAAAAAAAAAAACGAAATTAAAACTTCGATTAAAACAAGCATTCAGTGAGATAAATACCCCACAAGTGCAAAAAAAAAACAGCAAGACAACTAAAACGCATAACCAAAACGAAAAAAAAAAAAAGAAAGCAGCATTAGACGAAGCAGTACGCAGCGAAGACACCCACCACGAAGCGGCTCATCAGCGAAGAAACACACAACATACAGTCTACTAACATAATATAAGAACATGTGAGTAGAGTGTTCATTGCAAAAAAAGAAATTAAGGAGTAAAAACAAATAAAAATACAATTTCAACCTTTAAATATTAATTATTAATAACAAAAAACGCAGCACGCAAAATTCCCTGTCTTTACTTGCCCTATGAGTGATAGTGAAATACAAGATTTAATAACAAATTTTCGAAAAATTTACAACACAGAAAATTTAAAAATGGCTTTGAATTCAGATCAATTAAAAGCTATAGTAGAAGGCGCAGTCGCAAGCGCTTTAGCTGCTCAAAAAGATAGCTTTGATAGAAAATTAAACGAAATTGAACAACGTATAAATTCAGTACAGGTTAGCGCACCCGAGGTAGAAACTTTCAAGGAGGCAGAAATCAAAATAGGTGTTATTTGCAACGAAACCCTTGACATCATGAAGTCCCTCCCGGACTTTGAAGGAAAAAGCGAAACTTATGTATCTTGGAGAAAGGCTGCGCATATCGCATACAAGGTATATGAGAAATACGATGGTAGCTCAAAGCATTATCAAGCTTTGGGAATATTAAGAAACAAAATTAAGAACGCTGCTGATATGGTACTCTCTTCTTTCGACACTCCTCTAAATTTTAAGGCCATTATAAATCGGTTAGATTTCACGTACTCCGACAAACGACCGATATACTTAATTGAACAGGAGATGTCAACACTCCGCCAAGGAAATTTGACACTACTGCAGTACTACGACGAGGTAGAAAAGAAACTGACTTTACTTATAAATAAGACAATCATGACCTACGACACCACCGTTGCCTCTTCGCTAAATGAGAAATATAGAGCAGACGCCCTGCGAGTATTCATCTCAGGAACCAGGAAGGCCTTAAGTGATGTCCTATTCTCAGCTAGACCAATTGATCTTCCCTCTGCATTGGCATTGGCTCAAGAAGTTGAGTCAAATCATGAACGTTATATGTTCGCCACAAATTTCGCCCGCAGTATAGAAGAAAAAGCGCAGAAGATCGAACAAAGACAGCAAGTCAGAGACAAGACTCTAGCTCAAGACCCAAAACACAACCAACCAGGAAAAAGCCCACACTACAAAAGACCAGAATTCTCACCACGACAAGAACAGGTAGAACCAATGGACGTTGACTCATCTTCTCGCTTCAGACAGGCTACGCAACACCAACAAAACGCGACCTTCTCGAAACAGACTCAGTGGCCAAATCAACAACGACGCACTCAATACGAAAACTACAATAACCAGGGACAGGCAAACAAACGACCAAACAGCGGTAGCGCACGGTTCACAGGACCGAAACAGCAAAGAGTTAACCACCTAGGAACAGAAGATACAGAATACGAGCAGGACAATAGCGAATACCAAGCGATCGCAGAAACCGAGACAGAAGACGTTGACAATGAATTGGACGAATACGACCAGGTCAATTTTTTAGGAATAAATCCCTGCTCCCGTTCATAGAGAGAACGATAGCAGGGAAAACCATAAAGTTGCTAATAGATACCGGAGCCTCAAAGAATTACGTGAGACCATTAAAAGAACTAAAAAATATTACGCCGGTAGAAAAACCCTTTCGATTAAAATCAATCCATGGCCACAACGTAGTTGACAAGAAATGCATAATGCACCTTTTTAATACCAAGACAACATTTTTCTTATTACCAAACCTCACGACATTCGATGGTATAATCGGACTTGACCTACTAAACCAAACCAACGTTTTATTAGACTTCAAAAATAAGAAACTAACAACAAACTATGGTTCTGAGACCATTAACTTTCTAAAATGCCCAGCCGTAAATTTCACAAGTGTCAAAGAAATAGAAGCCCCTCAGGCTATAACAACGGAATTTCAAACAATGCTCAAAGCCCGAGCAGGAGTATTTGCGGAACCAAATGAAGCGCTTCCGTATAATACAAATGTCATTGCAACTATTAGAACAGAGGACGAGAATCCCATTTATTCAAAATTATATCCATACCCAATGGGCGTATCAGAATTCGTAAACACAGAAACTCAAGATCTGTTAGAAAACGGTATAATACGTCCGTCCCAGTCACCATACAATAACCCCGTGTGGGTTGTAGATAAAAAAGGTACCGACGAGCAGGGAAGAAAAAAGAAACGTTTAGTTATAGACTTCAGAAAACTAAACAAAAAGACAATAGATGACAAATACCCCATTCCCAATATAGCCTCCATTTTATCCAACTTAGGCACAGCAAAGTACTTTACAACACTAGATTTAAAATCCGGATTCCACCAGATTTTACTTGCCGAAAAAGATAGAGAAAAAACAGCCTTTTCTGTAGGAAGCGGAAAGTATGAGTTCTGCAGGCTCCCTTTTGGCTTGAAAAATGCACCTAGTATTTTTCAGAGAGCCATTGACGATGTGCTCAGAGAGCAAATTGGAAAATCTTGTTATGTTTACGTCGACGACGTAATCATTTTTCTGAAAATATGGAAAGCCATGTCAAGCATATCGCCTGGGTCCTAGATAAACTATACGAGGCCAACATGAGAGTTTCACCAGAAAAGTCGCACTTTTTCAAAGAAAGTGTAGAATACCTAGGTTTCGTAGTCTCAAGTAATGGTATAAAGACATGTCCAAGTAAAGTTGAAGCGATTCGTAACTATGAAGTACCAACAACTTTGTTTAACGTCAGATCATTCCTTGGGTTGGCAAGCTACTATAGGTGTTTCATCAAGGACTTCGCGTCTATAGCAAAACCTATAAGCGACATCTTAAAAGGCCAAAATGGCAAAGTGAGCGCCGGACAATCCAAAAAAATTCCAGTAAAATTTGACGAGAGTCAACATGCGGCATTCGAGAAGCTAAAAGAGGTTCTTGCATCCGAAAATGTAATGTTGCTCTACCCTGACTACAAGAAGCCGTTTGATTTAACAACGGACGCTTCATCCTCTGGTCTTGGGGCAGTTCTGTCACAAGGTGGAAAACCAATCACCATGATATCAAGAACATTAAAGGATAGAGAGCTTATCTTTGCAACAAATGAGAGGGAACTACTTGCAATAGTTTGGGCTTTAAAAAACCTCCGAAATTATCTATATGGGGTAAAAAATTTAAATATCTTTACGGACCATCAGCCTCTGACGTTTGCAGTATCCGACCGAAACCCGAACGCAAAAATCAGGCGTTGGAAAGCTTTTATAGATGAATATAACGCAAACATCTATTACAAGCCAGGGAAGGAGAACTACGTTGCGGACGCACTGTCACGGCATAATATTCATGCCCTAGAGGACGATGTACAGTCAGACAGAGCCACAATTCACAGCGAAATATCGCTCACATACACCATAGACACAACAGACAAACCAATCAACTGTTTCCAAAACCAAATTATAATAGAAGAAAATAATATAGCCTCTGATCGTACAGTTATCCTATTTGGTAAGAAAATCCGACATACAATTCATTTCTCAAACAGAGACTCGTTAATCAAAAGAGTTTGCGATGTAGTCAAAAAAGATGTCGTAAATGCAATCCATTGCGAGTTACCAATATTAGCATTCATACAACATAAACTAATAGAAACTTTTCCAACAACAACATTTCGATATACAAAGTACATAGTAAATGACATTTTTGATAAAAACGAACAGAAAGAAATAATTGCAACAGAACACAATCGGGCTCACAGAGCAGCCCAAGAAAATGTGAAGCAGATTTTACAAGACTATTTTTTTCCGAAAATGACAAAATTAACGAACGAAGTTGTTTCAAATTGTAAAATTTGTAAAACAGCTAAGTACAATCGTCACCCACAAAAACAAATACTTGGAGAAACACCCATACCTTCCTATGTGGGCGAAATACTACACATAGACATATACTCAACCAATAAAAAATACTTCCTTACGTGCATAGATAAATTTTCAAAATTTGCAATTGTTCAACCCATCGCTTCAAGGACAATAATTGACATACAATCAGCAATTTTACAACTTGTAAATTTTTACCGGCATACCAAGACGATCTATTGCGATAACGAGCCCTCCATAAAGTCCGAAACAATAAAATCTCTGCTAAACAATCAATATAACATTCAAATCGTAAATGCCCCACCACTCCATAGTACATCAAACGGACAAGTCGAGAGATTCCATAGCACCCTCGGTGACATTGCAAGATGCCTAACAGCTCAAAGGAAAATTACTGACACTGTTGAAACGATACTTCAAGCAACTATCGAATATAACAATACAATTCACTCAGTAACGGACAAACGACCAATCGATATAATCCACTCATCCTCCCCAGAACTCGAAATAGAGATAGGAAATAAAATTCAAAAGGCACAACAACTCCTAACAAATAGAGTAAACGAAACAAGACACAATAGACAATTCCAAATAGGCGACACAGTTTTGGAAAAAAACAAACAGACGCTTAGGGAACAAACTGACACCACTATACAACGAAGGCAAAATTGACGCAGACTTGGGGACAACAGTCTTAATAAAAGGGAGGGTGGTCCACAAGGACAATCTAAGATAGGCAAAACATTAAATTCCCTTTTTTATCTTTTTAGGATTTGGACTATACTTCTTTTTGCTACAACGATAACAGCGAAATTGACTGACTATACTAACATGGACTACATACCGATCTTGGACGGATACGTAACCATTTGGACGGATTTCCAATACTTGAAGCACTCAACCAACCTTACCCTATACTCAGAAATAGTAAAAAATACGAAAGAATTAGCAAACCATTTCCCCCGATCACATATGAGAATGTTATTAGACGCAGACATACAACATATAGAAACATTAATAGCTACAGTAAATGTCCACCATAGACATGCTAGGAGTATCAATATGCTAGGCACCGTTCTAAAGGTCGTAGCTGGCACGCCAGACCATGATGATTTCGAGAAACTAAAATTTACACAGAATGAACTTGTAGAGTCAGAAAATAGGCAGATAACCATAAACACAAAAATGCAGGAACAAATTAATAAGCTAACTGACACCGTAAACCTCCTAGTAAAAAACACAAAAAGTAAAACAAGTAGACACAGAGCATTTATATGAAACGCTGCTAACAAGAAATAGAATAATTATCTCAGAGTTAAAAACCTTAATACTATCAGTAACACTTGCAAAGGTTGGAATTGTAAACCCCTCCATTTTGGATTCCACTGATTTAAAAAACATTGTTAATGAACACTCTATAAATATCACTATTACTGACTTAATGGAAGTATCTCAAATTAAAGTTTTGTTAAGCGAAAATTTTCTACATTTCATTATAAGATATCCTAAGCCTAGCATAGTATGTAAAAAATTAACCGTATACCCTGTCCAACACAACGGCATCATAATAAATTTCGCCGAAGACTACAATTTAGCTGACTGTGGAAATCATGTAATATCAATAGGAAATTGTAGTACAGCCCTCACAATAACGTTCTGCAAGAAGTCACCCTACACAACATGCGCTCAACAGCTACACTCAGGTGACACCGCACATTGTTCAACTCGGCCCAGCCACCTCGAACCTCTAACCATAGTCGACGATGGAGTAATCATCATCAACGACGGAGCAGCTACAGTCAACGAGCAGATGGTAAAAGGGACGTTCCTCCTTACCTTTGACGACAAGATAAAGGTAAACAACACCGTATACCAAAACCAAAAAAACTACGTGAGGAAATCCCCGGGACCAGCGGTATCTGCGCTCTTAAATATAACAGACCACCAAGAGATACCAAGCCTGCCATACCTGCAGAAGATAAGCATAAAAAATCTGCGGGATATTGCTCAACTAGAGGAAGGGCTAGTAAGAAGGCCAATAGTATCTGGGCTAACCGTGGCCATCCTTTTACTCTCCTGCTACGCTTCGATGAAACTCTATCAAAGACATCAGAGGAACAAACGTCAACGTGATCTTCAAACATTAATTAACAGTTTCAAGAAAGCCGAGGACGTCATTCATCTAAGTGGGGGAGGAGTTAACACAATCGACCAGCAAAACATAAATGTTCAGATTGATCACGCGCCGTCAGCATGAATGTAGCCGTTCCCAGCGGATATTGCACAACAGCAGCAGTGGCTCCAACGCGCAACAATGTTGTTGCCCGAAGTAATGCGATGCCTCGCGTAAATATGCAATGTCAGCATAATCAGGGTTTAGGGCTAGCTTTGGATATAAGAATTTATGTCACTGTACTTTAGTTGATTTTTGATAATAAAGAACGTCGGTCGTCGCCACGGGATTATTGAAGTCTACTCATTTTGTGCAACACCGCACACTAACATCTAACAACTACAGCAAAAAAGCTTAATTTATACAAGTAAACTGTTATACTGAATAAATGTAATAGACTGTGTTTTCATATAGATTTGTTTGATTTTACACCTTTACAAAATAATTGTTATACCAAAAAATGTGTTATATTGGGCAATTATTCAGCTATTCTACAATAACTGATTGCTTTAAATAAATGATTATATGAAATAAATTTGTTATACTGTTATACAAAAGAAATGAGCAACTGATATACAAGGTATCTCTTATGCGCATTAGCTATACCAGTAAGCTATATTCAATAAAAATACTCATACACCAAAAAATTCGTTATACTACTATACTATTTAAAAATTATACTATATGTCGTGGCGTTACGTTTCTTACCTTCTGGTCGCATATTCTTGTTCATCAAAATCATAGCGACCCTGTGCGAAAGCCCTAACTAGCCGTCTCGCTCTCACTCAGCGCCAGCTGGGACCACGTTCAGCAACAGCTATAGCTGTCTCTCTCTTACTGACATTGCATCCTTTAATTGTTAATGTTAATCGATTAATACGAACTGACTGAAATCCCATAGTAACTTCAACGGCAGCTTAATATCACACCGATGCGACACGGACATATAGACCCTTACACGTTCCTGTGTAATGAATATAATAATAATATAATATCATTCCGAACATATATATCATATTTCCAACTGTTATACAAAACGGCGCTCATACTAAATAAATGTACGAAAGCTTTCCATTTTGCATTGAGCCACACATAATGTGTTATACTGAGTAAATGTATTTTACAAAATAAATGGGCTATATATGTACAACTGTTATATAATATAAATTATTATATTTATTCCATGTATTCTTCTATCGTATCGAATTTGTGGTGAAATATGACTTTTCATCCCATTGTGCTATGCGAGTTTGACGTCTAAATCCATCTAGTAGGCCTTGCTTCTAGGCTCACTCTTTTCTCCTTTGAAAGCAGCACCAAATCTGAATCACTTCGATTGTGAAAGTCTTACGAAGCGGTTGTGCTAAGAAAATCGAATTAAATTGACAAAAAATAATAAAATAAAAATTTCAAGAAATTTGTGAATTGTGAAAAAAAAGCTGAAAATAATTGAAAAGTAAAAATAATTTCGCGAAAACCAGTGAACGATTAGTGTAGAATGATGCCGGATATCGTCGAAGATCACGTTGCTGTGGAGGATGGAAAGGATAAGAGCAAGGGGCGCATGAACTTGAAGGTTATGGCCGTTGATTTGGACACAACTGGACGTCGCCTCTGCGACAAGGTGAGCAGCTGGGAGGGAGGGGGGCACTCTGAGCTCTGTGCGTGACATTGTGAATTGCGATTGTGAATTTTGCAGATATTCCAATTGGCCGTATTCTCGCCATTCGGGCGCTACGAGCAGTACATGATGCCGGCCATAAATCTGAACTCGGCTGCGCGTCTGCGCCATCAGGTGCGTGTGACTCGTCTCAAGGGACGCCGTGTGCTCAAGACAATGCTAACCAATAAGGTGGGCTATCCAAATCACATTCCATTGCAATTTTCCCTTTTGCCAACGATTCACATTTCATGCTAAACATTTGAATAGATCATCAAAACGGAGTCTGAGCAGTCGGGCTTCCGTAAGTTTATCGACTGGCTGCAGGAGCAGAGCGCCCACACATCGGGCATTGTGATTGTCTATCACGAGGAGCGCAAGTTCATACCACTGATGATATTGCAGTCGGTTATCAAGTTCAATTTGTTGAAAGAGTTCGGCAAGATGGTCATCGGCTTTGTCAATACCAACGAGATAGCCAAGTCAATGCTCAGTGGCAAGGCTCGCTCATACCTGAGCGTGCGCGGCCTGCTGGCCGTCCTGGCCAGGGAGAAGGGCGAGGAGATTTACACCAAGGAGTTCACTGGCAGCGCCAGTGTTCGCGCCAAGCTGGTGTTCAATGTGGCCGCCGAGCTGTGCGACCGTGAGCCGAACATCAGCCATCTCTTTGCTGCCTTGAAGCCCCACCTGGAGACGATTGACTCGCTGATCTTGGAATTGGACCAGGGATATGCAACACTGAAGCGTCAGAACTCGTTTCGTCCGTTGTTCGTGAACTACTTCAAGACCACGGTGCAGCGTGTTCGCGCCGTCAAGTTTCGCATTGCGCTCGCCGAAAATGGACTCGATTTGACCATCTTGAGCGACATCTGGAAGGACTTGCGCATCCAGGGACTCATCACCACACTGGAGCCCATCGGCCGACTAACCGACAGCGAGAAGACCGAGCTGGTGGCCGTCTTGGACAGCTACTTCGATCCCAACAAGATCGCCATCAAGCCGAAGCCCAGGGAGCAGACCAGCTCACGCCGTCGTCGCGCTCACAACAATTCAATCGCCTCGCCAGTCGCGGCCGCCGCCGATGCCGATGCCGATGCCGACAATCAGCTGGACGAGGTCCCACCCTCGCCCTACACCTCGACACCCAAGGGACAGGCACCGAATGCCGAAAATAACAATAATCAAATCAACACTAACAATGACAATGACACCAACAATGAGAACACAATTGACTCTAACACTGACAATGACGAAAATCCGCAGCGTCGCACTCCGCGTCGCATAATGCTGTCGCCTGACAAAGTGTCCCAGGATGGGGCCGTAGCCATAGGACCGCCTCTACAGGAGAACAAGTAAGTTGAATAGACATCTTCGTTAATACTAGAGCTCCATATAATTAATCATCATGTTATATGATCAAAATGGTATACATGATATATGTGGTATATATGGTATATATGTTATATATGATATATATGATATATATGTTATATATGAGATATATGATATATGTGATATATATGTTATATATGATATATATGGTATATATGTTGTATATGATATATGTATATGATATATATGATATATATGGTATATATGTTGTATATGATATATGTATATGGTATATATGTTATATATGAGATATATGATATATGTGATATAACATATATATATGAGATATATGATATATGTGATATATATGATATACATAGAATATTTGATATATATGTATGTTATATAGATATACAGTTGAAACTTTCTACATAGATCTCAGATTTGTTATTTTTTATATTTTTATAATATTTTACTTTATTTATTTATTTTTTTTTTTATTTTTTTTTTTTTCTTTACATACATTACATATCTTACATATATTTCATTTTTCTTAGCCAAATATCATCACCAAATTAAGCTCCTTGACGGACTTCAAAATTCAAGTTTAAATTAAAATTTCAATATGCAACAGAAACGGAAACAACAATCAACAAAAACAGTTAAATAACTTTCAAGCAATTCAAAAAAAAAAAAAGAGGAGAAAAACATGTTTTAAAAACGAATTCTGAAGAATTTTCAGATAAATGACTGCTGGAAGAGGGGCAACATCATCAAATCTGTTCGTGTTATAAATTTATGACATTTGATTGACTTTTGTTCAAGAAACACAAATTGCCAAACTTAACTTTGTTAAATGTTCTATGGAAATATACAATGTTAACGGTTTTGGTTGAGCATTAAAATGATTCGTTTAATTCAATAGAGAAGTTAACTCGAGGAACGAGCCAGACCCCATCAACTATATATGCCGATGTATTCTTGATACCATCACAAAAACTGGAGATTTCAGATATACTGGGTAGAGGTTCCTTACAGTTACTTTGGTATCCCTCAGTCAGTTGTTGAAGTGGTAAAGTCCAAAACACAAAATTACAGTTATCTGTATGTTTCTTCCTACTCCTTTATCTCACTTGCTTTCAGTAGGTAACATAACCTATTTCTCACATATTATCGTATCTTTCTTTTCATGCTAGTAACTGAAACTTGAAGCGAGCCAGGGACAATTAACTTCAATTAAGAGATTGAAATTATTTCATTAATTTGTGAAAACAACAGCCAAAAGAACTGAAACAACTTTTGCAATGAAAATCACAAATTCTGTAACAACGCCAGTGGCGTGTGCGACAGGGGCGTGGCGGAGTTGGGTTAAGGTGTGGGGGTGCCCGCTGCCTTTTTCGTTGCTGGGTCAAAATAAAGTGCGTTCTGCCTCGACGATGGGTGGGGTCCCTTGCCTCAACATTGTTGTCGGTTGGGTGGGTTTCGGGTGGGTTTTGTTGGGTGGGTCGAGTATGCTGGTTACCGTTTGCCAGCCAGACCGCCCCGCCAGGCAGCTCTTCAAACTTTGTCTGCTCCGTGGCCACGCCCGGCGCCTCAGTACGCCTTTACCGCGTTACGGCCGCGGCTTGCGTTGATTGTTATTTTATTGCCAGAGCATGGAGCGTCACGGGCCAAAGCAGAAATTGTTTGCTGCTGTTTGCGGTTAAAATCTCATTTTGTCGTTCAGGCGCCGACACCTCCCCTGCAACCGCCGCCAGCCAGCAGCCAGCGCCCGTATGCACCACACACCACAGTCCGTTCGCCGCCTGCCTACCTGCTGCCACGCCCATGCCATTGGCAGCCAGCTAGCCTCAAAAATTGGCGAACAATTTTGCAATTAAATTGTGAGCACAAAAGTCGCGAAATACAATTTGTAATTGTTGCCTGCTAATTATATAAGTATTTCAGGCAACTAGCAAGCATTCCAGCTGATGCTGCACTATGAGCATATATGCTCTCTCTCTCTCTCTCTCTCTCTCTCTCTCTGCCACACACACGCTCTCTCCCATGGGCGTTACTAATTACTATTTGTATAAGATAATTAAAGCTCTACAAGCAGACAAGGAATCTGCTGAGTGTGGAGGAGCATGCAAATTGAGTTTGTCTCGGCTTTATGCATTTATATAGGGAATGCAGCCTAGGACTAAGCAAAAATATCAAATAAATGTAATAGAAATATAATATATATAATAAATTAATATTATATGTACGCATATATATCATGATGTCATTGTGTGCTCTCTAGTGTTGGAGTAGTGCTTTTAAGCAGTGTTGGAAGTCACACTTTTCAGCTCTTACTCAAGTTGGCAGCACGCTTCTTATTGTACTGATATTTACACTTCGTGGGAGTGAGATAAGCTATTTGCTGCTGAGCAGTGGAGTAGTGCAAGAGTGCTGGAAGTATTGCTCAAGTTGACTCAATGTGACACCCCGTGAGTATGGGATAAGCATGGCTGCTGCTCAGCAATGAAGTAGTGCAATAGTGCTGGAAGTAGTGTTCGAAGTATTGATCAAGTTGGCAGCACTCTTCTTATAGAGTGAGAAAAGCATAGCAGTTACTGAGCGTAGTCCACGAAGTTTCTTCTCAGAGAATGAGATGACATGTGAGCCTCTTGTCAAAAAGCTGTGCGTGTGCGTGCATGTGTGATATTGCTTGCGAGCAGTAAGGAAGAAGCAGCTAGAATTAAGGGACGGTAAACAGAGAGAGAAAGACACTAAGAGAGTGAGAGAAGAGAGAGACAGAGATAGAGAGAGAGACAGAGAGAGAGAGAGAGAGAGAGAGATTAAGTACATTACAGAAGTAGAGCAGCACAGGCAGCTCGTTGTGGAGCACAGTTACACACGTCTATAAATATGGGCATATAAATTAGACCCTCCCAAAGAGAGCTTACTCTACACTGAGACATTTCAGAGGCGAACACAACCTACATACATACACGTATGTATAAGGTTCCGTGATTCAATAGTATATAAACCAAGTTATAGTCACATTTCCAACTTGCTCTGTCGAACTCACAATTTCTGGTTGCATTCCTCTTGATTATCGAAATCATTGAAGCCCTATGCTCATACAGCCCTATGCTCTACATACATAATGCTATACATACAGCTCTCTCTCTCCCTCTCTCTCTCTCTCTCTCTCTCTCTCTCTCTCTCTCTCTCTCTCTCTATGTCTCTGTCTCTCATACATCCATTAATTGTCACTAAAATGCCAACTCAGGTCATAGGAACTAATACAACAGTATAATATTGTGTAAATGGTATCCTACAACGTATTGGTATATACGAGATATGCTTAAATGTTGTATATATGTATAATAAATTATATATATATTTTTGTTTATTTTAAACATAAAAATATATACATACATGTATATACATAATATATTATAAACAAGAATATATATATTTATTTATAAATTGCTAATAGAATATTAAAGCCACCTTAATAGTTTGCTAGAGTGCAAAGTTCTGGTAATATTTATTGTACCCAGTCGTTCGCCCAGCCATTCGCATTTTCAGCGAATATTCCGCTTTAATTCTTTCCACAAAGTTTTGCCAACAAATGTGCAATTTGCACGCAATGTTTGAAGCACTTCAAATCAAATCAATTTCGCATCGTTGCGATTCCATTGGGCGGCCCAACAGTTGACAGCTGTGGGCGTGGCAGTGGTGGTCGTCTGAATCAGTTCACACAAATGTGGCGGGGCTGGGGATGGGACTGGGGCTGGGGATGGGGGTGTGGCTGGCCATTTCATAATAACTTGTTGACAATTCAAATTATGCAGATCATTTAAAGGCCTCACGAAATTGTGCCCTAAATATGCATATGTCCAGCAGAGTTACACACATCTTTGTGTATGTGTGTGTGTGCATGTATTGAATATTTGTATATATGTGTATCAACAATGTGCGTTTATTTATGTTAATTTAAATCAACATGCAAAAATTAGTACTTGACATGGCAGAGTCGAGTCGAGTCGAGTCTAGGCGAAAGGCGTTAATTAACGGCATGTGGGTGCTGCTGAGGTGTAGGCACGTTTTGCACGTCGCCCAGGGGCGTGGCACATTTAATTTACTTAATTACTTGGCCCCTGATTAACATATTTAAATGAAATGCCGCCAACGCTGGCAAATTATTTCACTTTGCCCAAAAAAGCGGTCAACTGCCGCATCGCCCACTCCCCACCCCCTACCAACACCACAAACCCTTTCCGCCCACTGATGACATGCTGTACGGGTGGGCGTGTCAACATAATGCACGCCTGATTGCCAGCCGGCACGGTCCGCTGACTCAGCACATTCGTCAAATGCCCGGCCAGGATTTGCTTTTGGTTTTGCTTTTGGTTTTGGTTTTGGTTTTGAATTTGCATTTGAATTTGATTTTAGTTTTTGGTTTTGGTTTCGTTTTCAGTGTTTGTTGCTGTTGCTGGCTGTTGGCTTTAATTGTAATTGCAATTGCATTAATTAACTCTGCACATTTTGCTGACTGTCAGGCCAAACACTCAATGCATTTGAATGCACGCATGGAGGATGCTAATTCAATCGTCAACACCTTTTGCCCTTCAACTTCAAAGTTTGTGCTGAGCAACAAAGCTCAAGAATTCCTTCCCCTCATCAATAATATAGTAATAACTTGTCATTAGAACTGGCAGATGCCTCCTGATCGCTGCCTCCTGGTCTCTGCTCCTGCCCGCTGCCTCCTGCTCGCTGCTTCCTGCTCTCTGCTCCTGCTCGCTGCCACCTGCTCGCTGCCTCCTGCTCGCTGCCTTCTGCTCTCTGCTCCTGCTCGCTGCCTCCTGCTCGCTGCTCCTGCTCGCTGCCTCCTGCTCGCTGCCTCCTGCTCTCTGTCTCCTGCTCGCTTCCTCCTGCCTGCTGCCACCAGCTCGCTGCCACCTGCTCTCTGCTCCTGCTGGCTGCCTTCTGCTCTCTGCTCCTGCTCGCTGCCACCCGCTCGCTGCCTCCTGCTCGCTGCTCCTGCTCCTGCTCCTGCTCGCTGCTCAACATCTCGTGCTTAAAACAAAACCACTTCTCATTCGAGCTGACATCGACTGTCCTATTTGGTTAGTGGGTATACAGCTATATAGTATATAGATATATTGTACACACGTATATATATTTAATTCATCAGCATCAACAAGAGTCTTTTTATACCCTGAACCCATTTTCAATGGGAAATCAGGGTATAATGGTTTTGTTGAAATGTATGTAACAGGGAGAAGGAGGCGTGGCAGACCCCACAAAGTATATATATTCTTGATCAGGGTGACGAGCTGAGTTGATTTGGCCCTGTCCGTCTGTCTGTCCGTCTGTCCGTCTGTCCGTCTGTCCGTATGTATGAACGCGTCGATTTCAGAAGATATAAGAGCTAGAGACTTCAAATTTTTTTTAAAATGTCCGTAATTACAGCGCGCATATCAAGTTTATCATTAAAAATCGATAACTCATCCCGATCTTTTTTTATCGATAAAAAACCTTATCGAAACCCAGTTATAAAATTATATCTTCTACACCTTTATTGCTAGAGTCTCCAAATTTTTAATGTATGCTTATATGCAATTTATACAATTTCGGTTTTTGTTAAAATGTACCCCTACCTCTAAATTCACCCCCTCACCCTCAATTTTGTAAAAAGCGTATTTCAAATACTAGAGACTTGTGCTTTGGCAATTACATGCATATTCATGTTATAATCATAATCTAAAAGTTTCATGAAGATCGTACGTCCATAAAAAAAGTTATTAAACAATTAAGTTCTCATAGTAAGCGCACACTGCAGCCCATGCGTGTTTATGCGTGGTTGCTTGTATGTGTATGTGTGTGTGTATGTGTGTGTGTGTATGCGTTTGTGTCTGTATGCGTGTGTGTGTGTATGTGTGTCTATATGCGTGTGTGTGTATGTTTATCTGTGTGTGCGTGCGTGCGTGTGTGTGTGTGCGTGTTTCTTGTGTAAGCTGAAAGTCGCGAAAAAGTATTGAAATATCTATTGCTCCAAGGGTTCAGGGGATCTCGTAGTCGAGCAGTCTCGACTAGAGCTTTCTTACTTGTTCTTCTACGTTTTTTTTTTTTGTCTGCCCCATTGTCAGGCTGTGTCTGTTTGGTCTTGCAGCTGTCTGTTTCCATTGCCATTGGCTGTCATGGTCTCTATCGCCACGAAATGGAGTTTTATTTTCATGCTCATTCGCTTAACTAAATGGGCATATTCATTTCACTCGCTTCAAGATCTTAAATCACATCTGGCGATTCTACGCACCTGCTAAGAAGCAAACTCGCTTAAGTCTCGTACTTTTAGCTCAATTACTAAATTATTTTAAGTTCAGCTCATTTGGGTCAGATATCCAATAAGGTGTAATACTTCGTAATACTTCCATATACTCAATTTTCAGACTCGTATAACCCAAACGCACGAGCTGTGCTCGCATAAATGAAGAGTTTCAGATTGATTCCATAAAAAATAAGAGAAATGATCGATTAAACAAACCTAAACAAGCGGGTAGACGGACGATCTAACGGACGCACGGCCAGACAGACAGACGGACAAAAGGATGGACGAATGGACGGGCGGGCGAACTAAGAAATGGAAGGACAGACGGATAAAGGAATGGACAGACGAACGGACAAACGAACGGACGGATAAGGGAATGACAGGCATATGGACGGACGAGCGGACGGACAGACGAACGGACGAGCAGACATACGGATAAAGGAATGATCAGATGAGCGAACGGGCAGACCGAACGAACAGACGGACGGACAGAAGAACGGACGAATGGACGGGCGGGCGAACTAAGAAATGGAAGGACAGACGGATAAAGGAATGGACAAACGAACGGACGGATAAGGGAATGACAGGCATATGGACAGACGAACGGACGGACAGACGAACGGACGAGCAGACATACGGATAAAAGAATGATCAGATGAGCGAACGGGCAGACCGAACGAACAGACGGACGGACAGAAGAACGGACGAATGGACGGACGGACATACGAATGGACAGGCAAGCGGACTAAGCCATAGCTATACAGACTAATGGATAAGCGGAGGGACAGACGGGCGGATAAACGCTTAAGCGGACGGACATACAGACGGATGGACAGACGAAATCAAGTAAATTTCTGATGCTAATAAACATAATTTAATGACACTGCCTATTAATACTGCACTTGTGCCTATGCCAAATGCATTTACATCCTGAGCCTGAAAGCATTTCTCTCATTCCAAATTGTGAATGAATCCAACTTCTGTCGAATTGGGCAAATTAATCAGATTTGTAGATGTGAAGCCAACACTATGCTCCAACTCGTTTATTAGCTACCTCAGGCGCTAAGCGAACTCACTAAATTATAGATTAAACGAGCACACACTAAATTTATGCACATGTGTATATGTATATGTATATGTATATGTGTGTAAACATGTATTTATTTAATTGTATATAAATTAGTATTAAGCAAATAGACTAATTTGATGTTAAGCTACATTTATTGAATCAATTGACAATATTCGGAAATTTAATGGGGCCGCCATGAAAACGCAAATGAAAATGAAAATCAAATGCAAATGAAGGCAAATTAATGGAGGCAACTTTAGTGGGGAATGTGAAATAAAAGTAAACAAATTGGCAATTGGTTTCTCGGCACTGACATCATAAACGAGCCGAGTGAGTTTGCTGCTGGCACTAAGTGCGCCTTGTATAATTACAATTTGGGTTGACAGCCAATTGCTCCGCCTAACTCCAGCCCCCACCCCGCCCCCTCTGTGGGCAAAGGCGATAAGGCAGGAAGCGGGCACAGAGACACCAATCTAGCTGCCTTTCCTGGCTCCTGCTCTGCCAGTGCTCCAGCGCCGCCTAGTTAAGCAGATTAAATGTTATTTGTGCACGTTGCCGGGCGACCAGGATCAGCCGCAATGATAAGAATAGAAGATACGCCCGAAACCAAAAGCCGTCCGGCTGACATCAACTTGAAATCGATGGCAATGGCACATTTCGCTGCCAGGTAGCACAGCTCCACCTATACATATATATATGTGTGTGTGTGTGCATGCAGACGACATGACGCATGCCACGTCTGAGCTGAGCGTCCAGTGGCGTCCAGGGGGGGCAGCGGGCAGCCACAACAAGCGCCATAAATAAATTTAAATTGCGCCAAAAATCGCACGCTATTATTATTATTTATTATGTAAGCAATTTGCAGGCATTTTCTATTTAAGTGTGTGTGTGTGTGTGTGCTAGTGTGTGTGTGTGTGTGTGCTTTTATGAGTGTGATTGCTTGTTTGCGCTTTTTTTATTAGAACTTTTTGTCCCCAAAATCAAGGCTCGACCACTTTAAGTAATTTAATATGGGCCCAAGTCACAAACGGCTCTCTCTCTCTCTCTCGCAGCTAAATAACTATGCCAAACTTAAGTATACCCTGCACTCGGCACATTATAATAATAACAATGTTCAGCTAACAAATCAGAGGCATATAGTTCAAGAAATCTATGAATAATAATAATAGTAGAGAACAAGTCGGGTATGCTCGACTAAAAGCTACCTCAACCAAAAATACGAATGTGCATACTACATATATATATGTATGTATATACGAGAGATGCAATCGACCTAGTTAATTGTGATTTACAACCAAAATGAAAATAGACGAGGTTTGCTTGAAAAGTATTGCGAATTTTGTATTTGCTGTGAAAATTATTGATTTATTTCTGGGAATTTATTTATTTTGCGCCCGTCAGAGTAATCCATAACAAGCTTGGCCCAAGGTTTTCTTTTACCAATATTCGAAAAGTCATTGCTTGTAATCCTCTTCGCTTTCTACTGCACTGACGTCTTTATCTGCTCAATCGTAGCGTAGCAACGTCCTTTCATAGCCTTTTTTGGTTTGGGGACCGCGAAAAGGTCAACGGCGGCCAAGTCAGCGGCATGCGTGAGCTGCGACATCATTAGTGAGTTGCTTTAGCCAAAAATAAAAAATAAAATAAAATAAAAAAAAAAAAAAAAACAAATTTGATACAGCTTCATTGCTTTATTATTTGGAATAGGCAAAAGCGAGAACGAGTCTAACAAAATGACTGCCAAAAATGAGCTGAACGTTTAAAGAGCCCGAATTCGTCGTCATAAATGGGTGCTATGAGTACCCAAACTTGGCTACAGGCAGTGAAGAGTGCTCTAGTCGAGAATGCTCGACTACGAGATGCCCTGGCGTCTTCAAGGCACTTATATTCCAATCATCCATCTCTTGTCTACATAGCAGACAATACATACACATACACACACACACGCACATAGGATCTCGCTCTCCAGGTCTTATAGCTAGATCAACCCAACTGATCATCCTGATAAACTTTATTTGGGTCTGCCGCGCCTCCTTCTGCCTGTTACATGCATTTTAACCAAGTGGATATACCCTGTTTTTCCATTGTCGTAGATTCAAGATACTTTTTGAACAGACCTCGCATATGGGTATATGAAGTATAGTATCAGAGTAGCATATGAAATGATTATAAGGGCAACATAATACATACATATATGAGCCATACACATATAACGTGTGCATTTTTATATCATAGTTGTTGTTGTTGTTGTTGTTGGGGCAGTAATAAAATTGCATTTCACACTCAGTTATTGAATTTATTTCGCATTCATATGTATACAATATTATTTAATTTGTTTATTCATTTTTCATTGACAATAAAAATAATTTGTTTGCATCTCGGCATACACACGTACAAGCATGTGGGTATGTATTGTATGTAAATATATATAATATATATAATAATAGAATCATTACGATTTCATCCAATGTAGATGTATGTATGTATGCATTTACTTAGTTACATCATGTAAAAACTGTAAACTGATTCACTCTCAACAAAGGGAAAACCATACAAGATCATAATGAATGTTTTAAATGCATTCGTTTTTAGTTTTGAATATATTTATTTATATATCTGTATAGAAATATAATTATTATATAAAAAAAAAAAAAAAGATAAATGTTCAAACAAATGCAAGTTATCGATATATTTGTGCAAGTCACATAGACAATTTCATCCTAGCGATTGTTGAATTAAGACAGATCTCGGCAAACATCTATTATTTATATGTCTATATGTATATAGATAGATATACTCATATATATATGTATATATATATCTATTCGAATTATAGTTACCTATTGTGTATTATAGCTAAGAAATATGTGACTTGGTACCGTTTAGCATATTACATTTATTTCATATATGTATTTCGACTTGATGGCTCTGAAAAAAATGCCATCGGATGCATGTATATGTTAGAGATATCTTACAACTTGGAATATCTAACTATCTGACAGTTGAAGGAGTTTTAAATAAATTCCATACATTTGGTGTTCTCATTGTGCAATATATATACCCGTTTGTACATATGTATATATACTGTTCGATATTGTTATGTCATGTATAATACTAAGCACACATATCATTCTAGTACGTATTCACTTGAGATTTGATATGTGGCAAATGCGTTCTCCGTGATTCTCATGTTCTATATTTCAATATTTCGATCTAGGCTAAAATGCAGCTGCATTTGATTGGAGTTCTTCTATGGTCACATTTGATATACGATCTTCAAAAAAAATAAATAAAATAAAATAAAAAGAAACAAACACAAAAGCAAAATATAACAGAACTGAACATTTGTTTAGTATATATCATATATACATACTATATATTTAATTTTCTTATTTACTTATATATTTAGAACTTTTTCTAGCCACAAAAAAAAATTGTTTTATGTTTCCCGCTATTTCTGAAACTAATTTCAATCTACATTTAGTTATATGTATATTTAGAATATTTAGTATATTTAGTATATTTGGTATATTTCATATATTTATACACACAATACAAAAGTGTATTCGTTTTTTTTTTTTTCTTCTTCTTCTTCGTTTTTT
This sequence comes from Drosophila mojavensis, assembly GCF_018153725.1. Taxonomy (NCBI): domain Eukaryota; kingdom Metazoa; phylum Arthropoda; class Insecta; order Diptera; family Drosophilidae; genus Drosophila; species Drosophila mojavensis. The sequence goes on along the minus strand of NW_025318667.1, from coordinate 23,700,444 downwards.
TGGTATATTGTTCGCACTTTAGAGTTTGGCAACGAAAAGGCAGAAATAACTGCACCAAATATGTGCGCTCTCTATCTCGCTTGCACTCACACGCACACGCATTCATGCTCATTCACACGCACACCCACATGCACACTTGCATAGAAAGCTTAGTTTTTGGAAAAACTTTGGTTCACACATATTTGTGCTCTGATAATCATCTAAATATAGTTTATATAAATCTTTGGATATTCTGTGATTTGTGTTCTTCTTGTTTTCTGTTTTCTTTTTTTTTTCATTCTGTTATCGATCACTCGCAAATATCGTTCACTAAATCTTTGCGTAGTAATCTCACTTAACTAAGTTTATATAGAACACACAACTCCATCCATAGCTAGTTATGTCGTTATCTCGACTGTTTGTGGTTTACAAATTCTTTTATATCTACTACATACATACATTTATTTATATATTATTTATATTATATATTATTTTTATAGGTAACTTAGGACAAAGACGAAGTAATTTCCACTATAGATATTGTTCGTAATGCGCAATTTAAAAAAGTTTCTCTTGTTTCTCTTTTCGCTCTTCATTTAAGTCTCGGCTCTGGCGCCGGCTCGGCTTAAAGTCGATTCAGCGCCCGTTCCCAAAAGTATGCAATAGGTTGTTTATCGTCAGATTATCTTTCACATTTCCTTAGGCACAATGACTGACGTTTTTGTTTTTGTTTTTTGTTTTTCTTCTATCTTTAGTACTAAATAATACAAATCAAAATTGACCACGGCTAGCCGCAAGAATCGTATATATGGGCTTGCAAAGTATTTGAAATCTCTATATATCTCTTATCAGAGCTACAGTAAACTAAAAGAGTCCCAGGGAATTCGATAATCAAAGCCGAGAATAGTTAGGTTATTGTAGTTGCAACCTCACTATGAGGAATATCTCCATCCAAGTGCTTTGAGAATGAATTGGGGCTGTCTTGTTTTGTGAGGATCTCCGGGTTAGATGGGGATCTAGCAATTGCCACAGTCGCGAAACAGATTCAGTTCACATCGAGCTACAGACGAACTCTAGGAATATTTATCAAACTGTGGACTAGAGGGTAACCCAAGGAACATGAAGTATTGTCGAATGGAAAAAGGTAGCATGAAGTGTGGATCTAAGATGCAGATGCTGAGTTACAGGCCCACTCACTAGTTAGTCATAGAATCTAAGACGTTAAGCTGCAACAATTGAATTGAATTGTATAAAAAAAAAAAAAAAAAAAAAAAAAAAAAATAATAATACTCGAGTGGGGAGAAACCGACTAGGCGATACCTCGGACTGTGCTTATGAATCGGATATTTATAGTTGTAATAAGATAGATATTATAAAACCCACTCAGCTCATCATTCTGATCAAGCATATTCAAATTTTATATGATCTGTCATGCGCTCACATCTCCAAAAACTTTATATATAAGTTCAATTCAATTTATGGCAGTAGATGGCCTTCGACTATATAACTAGTGAATGGACCTGTAAGCCACTACATACATCATACATCTGGCATATATGGAATTATGACAGATCCCACAAAGGGCTTGAATAGACTTTTACAATTCTTGGGATTCCTTGGGCTCTCTCATCACTTTGCAGGCCCATCGATTGACAACGAAAGGACATTTAGCACACATTCGTAACGAAATAGCTCTCTATGCTACATGGACAATCAAACATTGCCTTTGCGAGTAGTAGTTGGTGTTGTTATTAGTTTTTCTTCTTTGTTTGGCGGTTTGTAAAATTCTTCTCTTTGATATTTCAACTTGTCTCGTTTGTGTGTGTGTGTGGGAAAATAGATTGTGAGATCTGAGTTTCGAATTGATCGCTTTACCAGACTTCACACTTCTTGGTCGGATTCATGCGAGTGTCGGCCTTGCAGTTGAAGACATCGGCGAACTCCTTCATGTTGGACAGTGTGCCAATGACCCGGAACTGTGAAGGCGAGTGGGGATCCTTTTCCATTTGCAGCAAATTGGTCTCATCTGTGGTGCTGGAGCACCAGACCTAATGATACCATCACATTTATATCCAATACATCAGCTAAATATATATCAGCACTCACCTGTGCAAAGGAGACGAAGAAGAGTTGGGGATGCGTCAAGTTCAGGCCGGGCAGCTTCAGAACGTCCGCATTCTTATCGAGCTTGGTCTTCATATAGGCATGATAGGCAGCCTTCAAGCCACCATTGTCGGCTATGTTCTCACCTATGGAATGGAAGACATTTTCAGTTGTAGCACTTCGAGCTAGACACTGCACATTATCGACTCACCCAATGTCTGCTTGCCGTTCAGATTGCGTCCGTTGAGCTTGTAGCCACTGTACTGGTTGGCAATGCACTCGGCCTTCTCATTGAAGCGTTCGATGCTCTTGGCATCCCACCATCGATTGATGTTGCCGAACTTATCGTACTCCCGGCCCTGATCGTCGAAGGCATGGGTCAGCTCGTGGCCCATGACCACGCCCATGGCGCCAAAGTTCAGGCTTTTGGGGTTGTTGATGTCGAAGAAGGGCGTTTGCAGGATGCCGGCGGGAAAGACGATTTGATTCTTGGTGGGCGTATAGTAGGCATTCACCGTTTGCGGTGTCATGCCCCAATTGGTCTTATTCACCGGCTGGTCCAGTCGCTTCAGATTGCTCTTCAGATTGTAGATGGCCACCTGGATGTTGTTCTCGAAGTACGCATTCGCTGTGATATTCAGCTCCTCATACTTCTTGTCCAGCTCCTCGGAGTTGAGGATGTAGTCGGGAAAGCCGATCATATCTGAGATCTCGTTGGCCTTCTCAATGGCGCGCTCGCGCGTCTGCTTGTCCACCCAGCTGAGGTTCTGTAGATTCATTTTGAAGGCCTCACGTATCTCGCCAATCATTTGCTCCGCCGCTGGCTTGGACACGCCATGGAATGCCTGACGCACGAATATCGCGCCCACGGCAAAACCAATCACATTGTTCGTATCAGAGACGCAATAGCGCCAGACCTCCTCGCCGCCATCGGAGCCCATCAGCGCCTTGCGCACGCCCTTGTACGCATCCCGGAAGGGCTTCGACAAGCAGCTGGTCAGCGTGCGCACCGCCTGCCAAATCAGATAGTTGTTCAGCGTGCTGCAAGAGCGGAATTTGTTTTCAATCAGAAAATGTTAAACTAAACATTGCAAATAACTGTTAACCGCTTGACTCCTTATACCCGGTTCGCGAGCTCAATCGAAAAATATAATGCTGACTCGCTCTTGCTCTGAGCAAGCAGCTTCTGTTATATTCGTTGAGAGGCTTGACTGAAACTATTCGTGTGGCACACAAAACACACTCAATACGATTAACTTTCGTAAGTGTAGAAATAACTCAATGCAAGCGCACAAAACACGCTCAATTTACGTAGAGAAGTGTTAAAAGACACTATCACTCAATCGTGATGCTAATGCATACACATATACACACATACAAGACTTTTAGCTTAGTTTCCACTCAACCAAACGGACAGCGAACAACGAGTGCGAAACAAAACAACAACAAAACGGTTGTTAACCGAACTCGAGTGAGAACCGATGCAATCGGTTGCTCTCTGAAATTTTTTTCGGAATGTAGGTAAACGATACTGATTTGCAGACATCGAAAAACGGTTAACAGCTATACATGTACCAGCAATGCTCAATACTGAATTGCCGTGGAGCTGTTTTTACATTGTCAATTTCTAGTTGCTTCTCTTCGTCCGCCATTTCGCTCGCACTCAGCAACAGTTGTATGTATTAGCAGACATCGAGAAAGGGCCAACTTTTACAGATTTCTGAGCTGTTAAACTAGCATACATACAAGAGATACATATGTGAAACTAGCTTTATGTTAACTAGCAGTGACTAACATTTGCCTAACAGTAAGATTATCTCAAGTTAGTCTGTTGACTGTGTACACATACCCTTTATATTGTATATCTGATATTATTATGTCACTCAAGCTATTCTAAATCCCATTTAGAAAAGTCTTTGTAAATTAATAAATATAGTATGCTGAAGGACATTCTAGTAACGAGTAATATACTAAAATGATTCAGTAATTATATAACTAGCCATAGCTTTTAATTGGTCCCTTCCATAAAATGTTCCCATAACTAGTTCCACTGTTAATGCTCAAAAATGGGAAATAATAGAAACAAAAGAAATACATATATATTTACATTTTGCCCGCATCCGTTTTTTGCATGTTCAGGATGATGTTGGAGAGGTTCTTGAGAAAATCGGGCGCATAGACGACGACAATTTCCTCATCGGTGACGCGCCTGTTCACCATTTGCAAGGCATTGTCGAAGTGATCCGTCCAGTTGAGGAATGGCGCCAGCTTAATGAGATCCTTGAGCTTCATGGGATGATACATGGCCTCCTCGTTGCGTCGCTCCTCCATCGGGATGGTGATGTTGGCTAGCTTCTTCTCAAAATTGATCACCGCCTCCATCTGGATGCGTGCTGTGGTCTCGTTGGCGCCCAGGAGCACACATACCTTGGTCATGTACTCGATGTACTCGCTGAGCACCTTGCGATGGATGTCCGTCTTATTGTTGTAGTAGTCGGCGGTGGGCAAGGTCAGACCGCCCTGATCGATCTGTATGACATGGCGGGTCGAGTTCTTGTCATCCTCCCCAATGGCCCAGCCAAAGAGGCAATTGAAATTATATCTGCAAGAAGATCGAGTTAGGATATTTCATAATGGGTATATCGGAAGGTCCGGGCCAACCCACTTGTTGTGCAGTATTTTCAGGGTATTGCCCAGCTTCCAGTTGGTCACATTGAAGCCGGTCTGCGTCACGTTCCAGCCACCGATTTGCTTCAGCAGATCGATCATTGGCTTGGCGCCCAGTTTCTCCATGTGCTCATCCACATCCAGGCAGGACTCATAGTAGACCTTGGCCTTGCGCTCCGCCTCCGACTTGAACGTCTTCGCTGGCTTCTCCAGCACGTTACGAATGATCAGCTGATTCATCTGCTCCAGCTTGCCAAATGTGCCCCAGGTGGACTTGCCCTCCGGTATGGGATTGTTTTTGATCCATTGATTGCTGCGAAGGATTGAAGCAAGGATTGTTATACATTTGTACTACGAGCTACGACAGCTATTCCTACCAAGCATAGCCATAGAAGTCATCGCAGGGATCGATGCTCGCATCTATGGACTTCAAAATCTCGCTCGACGCAAAGATGCAGTGCTCGTTCAGGCAGGGCAACTCATCCGCCGTCAAGCAATCTGAAATTATATACACGCTACATGTAAATACAACTATATAGAGACTATATACATATGTAGTTTCTAAGTATATATACTATTATATATATATATATATATAATTTTTTTTTTTATGAAATGTTTTGTCTTTTCAAGAGTATCTTTGTTATCCAAATACTTACCCTTCTTATGTGGCTGAACGTGCACTACGTGATTGGTATTATCGGAACTATTCGATAGTATCATGGTGAGCAGCGTTAAGATGACAATAGTCATCACAAAAGTTGTGATCAGCAGCCATTTTTCGGTCTTATTTCTCGAACGCCAATTCCAGGTGGCCTAATGTAAGGGAATATTTGGGATGTTAAAATTATTTTGATAAAAATTTGAGAATTTCAATTAGGGCGAGAAGAAGCCCTAACTCATTCCTTTTAAAGAAAATTTCCAATTATGACTGATCAGAGGTACAGAAAAGTAAATTTTGATCCCTGAACCCATTGAAAATAGGAAATCAGGGTATAATAGTTTTGTTGAAATGTATGAAACAGGCAGAAGGAGGCGTGGCAGACCCCAAAAAAATATATATATATTCTTGTTGATAATGAAACTATTTTGATCAAAATATATGTAAAACTTTTCCAATTAGAATTCAATAGAATAGTTAAACTGGAAGCAGACTGGAAGGAGCTCAACGTCTTTTATTTTGAAGAAAATTTACAATCATAAAATTCGTAAATATATATAATTAACCTACTTTACATTTGAAATATTTTTAGAATTCCATGCAATAGACTTGCTGGAATAGAGCTAAAGGGAACTAAATTCCTTTTCCGATTATAAGTGATCAGAGCTGAACAGAAAATTGAATAATTTATCAAAAATTTGAAAAGATTTGTATTCTATATATTTTATATATATACCATAGAGAGTTAATCACATATATATATTCTCTTAGGACCATTCGTATTGAAAAGTTAATCAGGTTTGCTCAAAGATCTTCCTTCAGCCTAACCTCTAAGCCATTGTATGTAATTTATATGAGAGGTATTTAGTTATTTTTACAACTGTAAAATGAGAAACTGTAAATGCTTTGAAGAGCCGCTCTAGAGTGCGGCATTCAAATTTGCGAGTCTCTCATACATCTACGATGCGAGCAGTCGTAACCTTCAAGCTAATCAAATCTCGGACGCTGCTTTTGGGTCATTGCCAGCGAAAGAGATGGAGAAAGACAGGCAGTGCGACAGAGAGGGTGAGGGACGATGTGTGGATAAATTATGGCATTGCTTTCGCTGCCGGCTGACCATATGAATGTGTATCATGTGTATCGTGTGTGTGTGTGCGTGTGTGTGTGTGTGTGTGTGTGTGTGTGTGTGTCTGTACTCACCCGCGCCGTGTGATAGCGTATCTGCATGCCGGTGTGGCCGGTCGCCTCGTTAAGCTGAATGCCGCCAATTGAACTTGAATCATCTTCCGTAAATTCGGTCTGTTTGTAGCGTGTCATCTGTAAGATGCAAAGCAGAGACCACAAAACAGATCAGCACACAATATTAACAACACAATGCCGCTCGATTAGCCACTATATATATATATATATATATATATATATATATATATATGTATGTATGTATAATCCGAATTATTTTGGTGCACGCGCGCCTGAACTGTATCGCCATCTGGCCACAGTCGGATGGGAGCGCATTGAAGTCCATTATTATCCGCATGCAAATTGCAAGTCGAGCCGAGATCTCAGCATCAGCTGGCATTCACGGCCGGATATGCATAACATATAATCAACTTGAAATTGAAGAACTTGTAAACAAATGTACTTGATTAATGCACTTTTTCGTGGGAATATCAAATAAATCTAAGGGCACCACAAAACTAAGTCAAGTACAGCTTAATCGACTCAAATTTGTATAGAGAAGAGGCGTAGCAAAGCCAAAATTAAATGTATTCAAATTATCAGAGCTATATAGTATCTGGTTCAATCTGTGGATCAGCTATATTCTATAATGTATCCAAGATTTTTCTCTAATATTACATAAAACTTTCCACTAAATTCTGGGTATAACCGTAGAGCACCTCAACAGTATTTTACACATAAGATCTGGGTCTCAATGTGCAACACTTTTGGAGCACTCTATCTGTAAAACAGGTAAATTTTTATAAGCTTTACTACCGAGCTATATGATTATCTGATTTATCTATAGAACAGCTCAACACATGCATGATTTTACTGCACTTTATATCTGGATCTATTAGTCAGACTGATCTCTAGCATTATGAAAGATGTGACCTTTGCTCAATAGATCACCATCTTTCTATATAATGAGGCTGCATCTCTCGATAGATAAAGTCGAACCCATGGGATCTAGAAGTCAGTAGAATCGCTCCAATTTATGAAGCAACTCAACAGGAATACCCCCGCTGAACCTAGCTTTAAAACGGATTGAGATGGAAGATCTGTAACATCCTTAAAAGACGTGTATATATATGTATATTTTATGTCTCTGTAAAATTAAACATTTTCAACGTCAAATCTGAAACCCCTCTCTCTTATTAAGTCTTTTAAACTTGTTAAGTCCCAATTTTCTCAGCCCCTAATCAAATCACAAATTCCTAATACTAGTAAGTCGAAGGCAGAAGTATTTGCAAAACATAAATATAATACTTAATGTAATAATACATAGATAATCGAACATAGATAAAATAAACTTCTATCAATATTCAGCATTTTATACAATATTTCCCTCTTCAATGAAATCGCAAGACAAACAAAGCCAATCAACTCTGCTCATACAGTAGACGAGTGTAAGCGTATACAAATGTTTACCTGCAGAGGTGCACAGATTTGAATTACCCATTGGATAAATATGCGAAAATCTAATTAGCCTACATTGCGCAGTGTACCTAGCTAATTGGCCAGCGCAGAGCTCGAGTGTTTGTTTGTTGTTGTTTACTGTAGTACATCTGATAATGGCTGGTCTTATCTACCAACTGGCGCCGGCACTACAACGTCGAGGGTCGCCTCTTTGAAATGCTGCTCTCTATGTATTCTATCTGCTGTGCATATCTCAGTTCTCACTTTTCTTTTGCCACCTATATATTTAGATCTGTATATGTATGGGTATGTGCGTGTGAACACACTGCCGTGTCAATAGCTCGAATGTTCTGCTTTGGCATTTTCAGTTCTTACATATTTAGATATGGGTTATATACATATGTATATATATATATATACATATGTACATATGTATGTGCATATGTAATGTAAGTCGTGTCAACCCTTTTTTCAGTGTCTTGAGGTATTTTGCATATGAAAAGAAAGTGCTGACAGCAGACGGGATAAACAGATGTGCATATACTCAGATGTATATACATATATACATATATATGTATATAGATTGAGAGATGGGTGTCCAATTATATATTCTTTCAAGTTCTTCTTTAGCAATCCTCCTCTGATAATTATTAACTATGGCATACAGTAAAATCTTGCTGCAACTGCCGTCAACTATGGTTCACTCTTTAATATATAGTACAGTAGTACAAGGAGGGACGTAAGTGCATATGCATCGACTCATTTATATACATTCCGCTAATATTAACTCAAGCAATGTTGTAATTATCGTCTGAAGCATCATTAGTATACCCCGCACACACTTGGAATCACCACAGAGGGTATATTAGTTATGTTAGTTATGTTAGTTATGTTAGTTAGTTTGTACTCAATCATCAACTGTTTCCATAGTCCGAAAAACTCTTTAAAGTTTAAACCTATATCAATCAAAAGTTATTAGAGCATATTATACACATTTAATGAATTAAGTTGACCAAATTTAGTACATATCGTCTAATATTGATCCACTTGATATATTTATAAGTAAATCTGCCCTTATACTCCCATGATCGAAAAGGAGTGTCTGTTCAAAAGGCAACACACTTTGGTCAGGGTATTTGCCAGTCGAGTCCTAACGTCCAGAACAATTTTAATTGTAATTAAGTAATGACTGCAGTTACTATGATTATGTTATTGCTCTATGGCTACAATGTGCATGTATCAAGTGCTTAGTCTAGTTACTCACATATTAAATCGGAAATATTTCATACGAAATTTTATATATTGTATTTTATATAATGTAATATTATTTATGTGTAATATTATATGTATCCAATATTTTCAGTGTAAAAATTAAAAATTGAAATTGACAGTGATATAAAAACTCAAGAGCGTTAAGTTAGCTGCGTTTGCCCAAGTTGAAAATTGGAATACAAAAATTGAGAATCTTTGATATTTAATTAAATGGAGAACTGATATTACAAATTATTTGAAGGGCAATAAAAACATGATAATAAAGTTAAATGAAATTTCAATATATGTAACGACATTTTTCTCAAAAAAATTATACTTAGCGTGTGAATACCTCAGATTCTCTGTAATTATCTTGAAAACGCACCAATTATAGAGCTAATCAAGTGCTATATAAAATATAAAATATAAAATAATAATAAATATAATTGGGAGAAATAATCCATATACAAAAATAAAAAAATTTAAAAAAATATTAAAAAATTTAATAAATCTATAGGACAAATAAAAAAGAAATAACAAAAAAAAAGAATAATATTAATAAAAAATAAATTTATGAACTCAATATTGAATTTAAATTTGAACTTAATTTAAACAAATTTTGAAACGACTATTACAATTAATATACTTAGAAATTATTAATTAATTGTTAATAATCTAGCTATCGATATTAAGTTACTTAGACATTAAATTTTGCTATCCAGCTCAGTTCCACTAAAGTTTTTATGACCACAGCTGTACGTACATATGTGCAACTTATTAAGCAAATGTTTGATATATAGTGCATATAATATATTTTTATAATGCCTATAAATTACAAAAGAAAAAAAAACAGTACAATGGCCACCAATAAAGTATTCGTCTATTCTTTTTTTATTCACATATATATACATTTATATATATATATATATATACATATATATATTGGGCAATCTGGATATAAATTGCTTACGATTTTATTGCTACAAGTTCAGGTCCATAAAAACTGAATACCCATTTGCAATTGTCCTCAGTGCAGCGATAAGCCACATATTTGGGCACACACACACAGTCACACACGGACACACACACACACACACTTAGAGAGGCAGAGCTCACACCTACCGTGCCGCAATCGGTGAGCCACATGTTTGGGCAATTAGGCAAAGGCAGCAACAAATTTGCCAACGCAAATAAATTGAATACAATATTTTCTTAGCTCTTCTTCTTCTTCAGTTTTGTTTTGTTTTATTTCAGTCGTTTTGTTTTGGTTTTTTATTGGACTTTTTTCTTTCAGTGTTGTTGTTTATTTGCAGGGCGCGCGCCTACAACTTGCTCTGAGAGAGACAGCAAATGAGAGTGTGAGTGAGAAAGAGAGAGAGTGAGAGTGAATGAGAGTGTGCGTGTGTGTGTGCGTGTAGAAATGTTGTAAGGGGCGCCAGAGATAACGCGTATGCACGATATCCGATGTTCATCCCATGACCGTCGAATATACACTGAATGAACACTGAGGCCCTATAGCTAAAGCGACGCCGATGCCAAGTGCCGTAGATGTAGCCGGAGCCGATGGCAACCGATGCCAAGTGCCGATGTCGGCTACCCCGTTGCTATATAGCCGAAATATATCTGGAGCCATAGAGGCTCATCGTTTCGTTGCTGGCATTCAAATGATTTTGCACTATAAACAAATTAATTGACTCAATTCTTGTAACCACATACACATCACATGTGGGTGTGTGTGTGTGTGTGTGTGTGTGTGTGTGTGTGTGAGTGCTCTACCCTTCTCTGCTCAACTCGATTATTATTTGTTGTTTTGTTAACTCGAAGGAATTTTTGTCAATCGATCGAACGCAAAATAATCATTGTTATTGCCCATTGGCAATTGAAGCGTATATCTCATCTATATCTGGGGTGCGTCAATTGCTTATATCTGGCATATCTGAGCACTCGGCTAATATTTACAAAATCCGAGCCCGAACACTCAAATACACAAAGATAATTATTATATATAACTATATCTATATCTATGTATATCTATATCTATATATGTACATATGTATATACATATATCCGTAATGACAGGGTTTGGTGTGGCAAGTAAATAGATTTATGTCCAATAATTACATAGATTTATCATATCATCAGACACGCGCACGCACACACTGGACAGGACAGCAGTATTACAGTGAACACTCCCATGAGACGAACACAGTGGCTGTTGAGCTGATTAACAATTGGCAAACAGTTTGAATCATACTCGCTAAAATAGTTAAGAGAGCATATTAGTTTTATGCAATGCACGATGATAAGGATTTTATATGTGAAATTTATACTCTTCCTATATTTACTCTTAGGCTTTATAGTGAAACGATTTCTTTCCTATACCCATTAGGGCATGTCAAACACGAAAGAAATAGATATTAATTAAAATTTAGACACTTTTATCTTGAAAGTTAAGCATAGAAGCTCTATTATCGGTTATAATCTGTATGTGCTAGAATCGTACAAAAAGAATGCCAATATTTCATAGGTAGGCCTCTTGGAGCAAACAAAAAAATAGATAACAATGTAGATTTAATCGAGAAAGTCGATCAATTATTATAAAAAGCTCGTTATAGTGTAAGTGGAACACATTAGGGTATTTCCAGCTGGAATTCCATCAAAAGACATCTAATAGGTATATTAATAATAGCTTTACTAGAGATTATTAGATTGCAAATATTCAATATTGTTATCAGTTAAAATATTTATAATATTAACCTATAGTCATATCTGTAATAATACAAATTTCCCATTTTAACACTAAAAGACGACAAACCCCGCTCAAAACAATTCAGGGTTGCGTTCGAGTAATGAGAATTGCATAGAAGAGCATGTTCTCAGGCAAGCAAAGCGAAAATTCCATTTGCATGCTCACTTAGGCAGTCTCTACTGTATTTACACAGTCACTCACTTACAATATGCCATTTATCGGCGACGCCATCAGCCAAATGAAAACTGTTGCGCAGTTTTCCTTTTTTGCGCGTTTCGTTTTGCTTTGTTTTGTTTTTCCGCCCCGCAGGGGGTGTGGGCGGGGCGGCAGTGAGACGACAGGCTTACATATGTCGAACCGGGCCTTTGGCAGCTATATTTGCCCAGAGCTTGACGCTGCTCGGTAAACAGAGCCGATGCGAAATGTTGAATGTAAACAGAAATTCAATTGAAATTCGCTGGCCAGAAATTTGGAATTTAGAAATTGGAATTTGAGACTCGGTCCAATGAAAAAGTCTTGCAGCGGAAGTGAATAATTTAAGTTATAATTCCCGCGCAGCACTTGCTGAGCATCTTCAGCGCTGCAGAGATATATGTGCACATATATTATATTTATTATGATATATATGTATATGCATCCTCAACAAGAGCAGATCGTTGACGTCGAGCTTAACCGACTGCTTGATAGCCGCTCAAGTTTCACAAGCGAATTGACTTGATTAACATATCAATAATTTGCACACTTTGCCGACTCATAGGAATTAGAGGTCTATCTAGAGCTCAATCGTTATTAAAAGTGGTATCCATTCAGATCTGGTTTCCGTAAAGCCCAATTTATGGGTATTTCTAGACTTATTTCTCCAGCAACTCAACTCAAATAGACTTCTTTCACACCAATCAAATCATGCCGTTCCGTATATCCATTGCTTTTCCTTTTGCTAGTGTGCGGAAAATCTGTTTACATATCAGAGAAGTTTGCAATCAATCAATCAAATTGATTTACCTACAATTAATCTACGCAATATCTTAAATCTTCAGGCTGCCCCAAGAGTCAACAATTCTAATAATTCGAAATACTTTAGCTCAAAAGCTGTACAATAATCACTCCATCAATCAAAGTTTTATTTTGTTTATACAAAACCGCTGAATACCAAGAAATGTGTAAAAATCATTTCAAAACAATTTCAAAAATTGCAAAAAAAAAAAAAAAACAAGTAAGAAGGCTCTAGTCGAGACTTCTCGACTAGGAGATACCCTGAACCCTCCAAGCTGATATTCTAATCATTCTGCACTTCTTCTATGCACACATACATACACATGCATCCAGACGCACGTATAACAACGCGCTCTGCTGACAGCGCAGTAAGCAGCGACTGCGCTTGGGCTGCGCTGCAATGTGGGCAATATTATACGAATTTATTTGTTAAATAATTTAATTTCTAGACGCACAATCTTAATGAAACTTTCAGAACGTAATCATAATGTTCAAAGCACAAATCCCTAGTATTTGAAATGCGTTTTTTACAAATTGGGGGCGAAGGGGCGTGGTATCCAAAATGTGTAAATTACAAAATCTTTGTATCCATTAACTTTATATACAACGCAAATTTGAAGTCTCCAGGTCTAATAGTATTCTAATGAGGCTGAAAAAACAAAATCAATTTTTCGATTATTCTCGATAAAAAAGTTATCGGATGTTTTATCGAAAAAATAAAGCAAACTCGTACTGCGTATGGTACACACGAGTATGCATGCCAAATTTCAGCTCTCTAGCTCATGTAACTTCTGAGATCGACGCACTCATACGGACGGACGGACGGACGGACAGACAGACGGACAGGGCTATATCGACTCAGCTCGTCGCGCTGATCAAGAATATATATACTTTGTGGAGTCTGCCACGCCTCCTTCTGCCCGTTACATACTTTTTCACAAAATCATTATACCCTAATTTCCCATTTTCAATGGGTTCAGGGTATAAAAATCTATTTTGAGCTTGAAAACCGAAATTGCAAATAAAATTGAAATGTTTATGTCGAAAAGCTGCTGCAAATTCTATAAATATTGCCAAAGATGTGGGCAAACTAGTAAGGAAACTAAGGCTAAAATATATGTATATAGATATAGTACATACATATATATAGTACATATGTATATGTGTATATAGCAGCACATGCATTAGTGTCCCTTAGTCCTAACATACATAGAGAGAGGGAGCGAGAGCCAGGCAGAGTATTAAAACAGATTAATGTATGGAATTTACTGAGCTGCGCAAAATATGAACATGTTTTATATATGTATGTGTACATACACATACTATATATAATATGTTAGCCGATTCGCTTGCTCGGTGTGGCTTCTAGTGCTCAAGATTTGAATTGCTATTCCCACCACAGCAGCAGCAGCTGTTCATGCGCCAAATTGCATTTCGAACAACTTGAACTCTGCTGGATATCCAATACAATCCTAGCTCTCTCTCTCTCTCTCTCTCGCTCTCACTCCCTCCAGCAAAGCTCATTCAGTGTCCCGCTCACACTCTCCCACTGTCCCACTCTCTCTCTCTCTCCTCCTCTCTCTCCTCTCTCTCTCTCGCTCTTTGAATTGTCTGACATATGTTAGACATATGTCTTGGCTCAAATTTTCGACAGGCTCCAGTCCCAGTGCAGGACTTGCAATTTATGTATGTACCACATGTTGGCTCCAGGCAGGGAAGTGGGTGGCGTTTGCAGGAGCAACAAGGTGAAGTCAGCGGCGGCTAGCTAGAGGGGGCGTGGCTAGCTAGTGCAATGCAAATTGAATTGGCCAAGTCAATTAAGAATTTTGCATTTGTCATAAATTCATTTAGACAATTAAGAAAACGCAAGCCATTTGGCCAACAGCAGCGTTGCTACTGCAATAAGCATGGCAACACACACACACACACACACACACACACACACACACACACACAGACACACACACATGGAGAGTGGGGAGAGGAGCGCGCGCTCTTGGCCTACCTTTGCGCTCATTTTCCTTATGCGCCTGAATAGATGCAATGAATTTTTTCTTTCACTGTTGCTGCCGTTCGCTTCTCTTGTTGTTGTTGTTGCTGTTGTTGTTTGTTATTGCTCTTTATGAATAACTACTTATAGCTAAGTTAAAGTTGTGCGTTCTTTTCACTTGAAAACATTCTTCTGTTTGCCTTTGTTTATTTGTAAATGTTTTTTTTTTTTTTTTTTTGTTCTTTCGGTTTTGTTGCAAATCAATGCACGTTATTGTTGTTGATTGTTTTTTCTATTTTTGCTTTACTCGAGCCACCACATTTTGTTTATAATTTTCAACTTGGCAGCCGAAATAGTTAGTATTAAAAAAAGTGCTTATTGTTTTGGCTGGCGCTGCTGGCGCTTGGGCTGCAACTGAAATTCCACCACCAGAGCCACGGCGATGGTAGCCTCCAAAAGCTAACTTGGCAGCGGGTCGAGCCGAGCAATGTCACTATCAAGCCGAAAAGCGAAAATCCACCAGCACACACACACACACACACACACAAAGAGAGTCGACGCTGTGAAAAGCTGGCACGGAAAAACGCGCAGTAAAAACGAAACAAACAATAGCAAACACACACACACACACACACACGCACACAGTTGTGTAGTCAAAAAATAGAGCCCAACAAGCCTAGCTGACTTACCCTTGCCGAGTGCCCGTCGTCGAGAGCGTTGAGCTGAACCCAACGAAATATTGCCATCCATATTCGCTTTCGGATTGCAACTCGACTCGGTGCCTTGAAGCGCGACTGCGCATTGGCAGAGCACAGAGCAGATGGCAGCACTGTGCCAGTGTTGCCACATCAACGCAGCTCTCTGCTGGCAATCGCTAGGTGGCGTTCTTTGGAATATACGTAAGTTTTCGTTTTGAAAACCTGAAATCTGCAGATTCAGAAGAATCGCATTATAGAGGCACTATAGTGGCATTATAGCGCATTATAGATGTAAACATTACTAAGGGTAGCCATACCTATAAATTCAATTGAAAAGCTTAAGCAGTTAGTATAGCCAATAGTTAGAGTTAATGTAGCTTTTTTAAGCTAATCATAAGCAGTCTGTGGCTTTCATTGCATTCCTGAGAACAGGTTAATATATTGGCAATTATATACACTAGGTGGCGTCCAGCAAGTCGAAGCAATTGTCCAAATAGCTATATTACTTGTACTCCTTGTATAAACAAAGTTTGAGTCCGCATTGAATGACTGAGAATCGCATAGCAGAGCAGTATACAAATGAACGTATGTAGCAGCGCCTCATCTAGCGCATAGTAAAAATTAAAGCGACTTTTATGCGTACGGCATGGTAAGCTTTCATTGGAAATCTGTCCGCTTTTCTGAGAATCGCCTAGGTGAGTCGTCAATTTAATGAGTTACTGGTGTGTGTGCTCATATTTCTCTATGACGCTCAAAGTTTTCTTTAGTATAATCGACAATAGTTGCTGTAGTTCTTATAAGCGCTAAAATTCATGAGAATCGCACAGAAAGGCAGTTGACACAAACAGCTTAAGCAGAAGACAATCTCATGATTAGTCTGCAGTTTGTGAAGCTGCTTTTAGCGTGAGCCTCTCTTTGCGATTCTCACAGAGCACAATCATACATCGATTTCAAAGCCAAGATCTTTGCTAACCAGAGACAGCGGAGCTGTCATTGTCATTGCCATTGCCAGCTACGAGCTCGCTGCGAATTTGTACCTGTTGACATATGGAGTGACCTATTTATGTTGTCATTTCAGCCTAGGTTCACGTAAAGTCGCCTCAACAACAAGTCGCATAGAAAGTAAACAAATTTTCGTGATTCAACAAGAGACACAAATATTTGTCTGAACAACAAGGCGACCGCATTGTTTCTCTCTCCCTCTCGCTCTCGCTCTCCCTTTCTCACTCTTACTCTTACCCCTACTCTCTGGCGGTCGAAAAGTGCTAACAAGTCAACCAGTCCGGCTGTTTCAAATCTAAAAGTAAAAGTAAGAGTAATACCTGGCAATTGTTTGCTTGTATTTGCTTATTATACAATCCGAGGGATGCGTGGGCGGGCATTCCGCCTCGCATATAGCCGCCATATTTATCGCTACCATACGAAATACGCTTCTCGAGCTTCTCAATATGGAGAGAACTGTAGCAGCTGTACTCAAATATATGCAGATTATATCGCCGTATATGTATGTATGTGTGTGTATGTATGTATGTATGTTTGTATACTCATATTCTCGTCTCATCGCCTCGTCATGCATATCATTAATGAGCCAACAAATTAACGTGTTCTATACCGGAAAAAAACTCGCGTCTCTCACGTAAATTCGTACAGATTACAACAACAAAAGATTTACACAAAAATTTGCGTGTTTCGTATTGTAAAAATACAAAAATAAACATAAACAAAAATCATGTAAGAACAGAAGTGCGTTGAAAGTCGAATTGTCGATGCTCTATAAGTGATGAGCTCTAGCTACCAACATTTTTGGGCTAAAGCGGAATATGTGATGCTCTCTTGCTCGAAGATTTATCGTTTCAGAATTTCTCATCACCGAAAGACTTTCAATTGCTTAAATATTTTTTTTTTAATACTCCTTGAGCGAGAGGAAAACGAGAGTAAAGCGAGTGATTTTTCATCTCTTTGTATATCGGTCCTTTATCTCTATATATTCATATACATACATATATCTCGAATCTATATCTTGCTCTATCGCCATCTTTCTCTTTCTCTCTCTCTTTCTCTTACTCTCTTATCTCTCTCTCTCTCTCTCCCATCTCCTGTTCAATCTTTTCCTTCCTCTCTTTCTCTTCTCTTCTCTCTCTCTCTCTCTCTCTCTCTCTCTTTCTCTATATCTATCCATCGCCTGTTCTATCTCTTCCTCATTCTCAATCCCCTGCTCTCTCCTGTTCTCTCTCTCTCTCTCTCTCTCTCTCTCATTATCTCTCTTTCCTTCACCCTCTTTCACTCCCTCTCTCTTATACACGTTCCTCAATTCTCAGAATGGAGGGAGTATCAAACAGTCGGTACCATTTGCTTACAGAATCCACATATTAAAATTGAAATCGAAATCAATTGTTATTATTAATATTCCCTTTTGCTTTGCCTATATACATATTGTACATATGAATAATGAGCAATGAGTAAACAAAGGGAAGAGCTGATGATCATATGAACTACATATCGAATATACAATGTCAATAGCTAAACCTATATATGAAGGAAATGCAATGATTTCGACACGTTGGGGTTTATCTTGATCGCTGCGCCGATTCGTGTTTCGTGACACGGCGATTATACCCGCTGGTAAGAGCATAGCAATGAGCAGCTAAACAATTAAAAGTAACAACACCAACAACAACAACAAGAATGATGATGACTCGCTGAACAACAACAATATTTGCAGTCGCAGTTCAGGCAAGCAAAACAAGCTCGAGCAGAGCGAGGGGCAGAGGTTGGGGTGGGCTTGGGAACCAGTTTAAAACCGTTGACGTGATGCCGCCAGCGAATTAGTTGCAGTTAGTTGGCCAGAGCCGAAACATGTCTTTAACCGATCGTCGGAGTTGTATTGCGCTTGCGCTTGGAATATGCTGTCTGCTGATCGCCTGCCTCGCCACAGGTAAGTCCAGTTCCAGTTCCAGTTCCAGCTCCAGCTCCAGCTCCAGCTCTAGCGAATGGCAACAAGGATTATCAGTGTTAACGTGTTCCATTCCTCTGTTCCTCTGTTATCGCAGCGAGCGCCCAGAGCGGCGGCGTCACCTGGAATGCGGGCAATGCCGCTGGCGCTGGTGCCTGGTCGAATTCCCACGCCGGAGGCGCACCCGGCATGCATCCACCCGGCAGCCTGGGCAGCACTGATCCTCAGTATGGCTACGGCTATGCGGGCATCGATGCGCGTGGCCCCTACGGCGGGGCGGGCGGCAATGGCGCCTACTACGTCAGCGGCACCGACGAGCATGGACGACCCTTCTCCTACAACGGTGGCCAACCCATGCCCCCGCCGCCCGGCTATCTGAACAACTATGGCTACAGAAACGGCGCCTCACCGACCGCAGCGACCGCAGCGTCAGTGGGCGTGGCCCTGTGCCTAGCACTGCTGGCGGCGAGATCTTAAAGTTGATAACTTTTTTTTTATATATATAAAATATTTTGTTTTTTTTTTTTTAATATTATTTTTAAGCCTTATTTATAGATGTGAAATACCAAATTGTGAACTGTGAGCAATAAATGACCAAAAAAAGGCATGTGATCGAATTTTCTCACTCCAACTGATATAATATATATATAGTCTGGAAACTTCTAAAGTAATGAGATTTATTCGAGAAGCAAATGAATAGGGAGTGAAACAGAGGAAGCGAGCAACGGAACAAAGCTAAAAACAAGTAATAGTGCTCAAAACGACTCTACTCGACTGGAAAATACTGAACAACGCCGAGAGCTGACAATTCAATGCAGTAAATGCAGTCGATCTGAAATTTTCAGCGTTACGGTAGTCAGATATGTTAAAGAACAAGTCAAGTTATCGATTTTTAGCAATGCTTATCGATCAAATTATTAATTTGTGCTAGATCTAGTATAGACGAGCCTACATTGAAAATTTCAAGTCGTACGCTGTTGTCATTTACGAGATCGGTGCGATCATGTGGACAATCGTATGAATATTTATACCTTTATGGCATCTACCACGCCTCGTTCTGCCTACTTCATTCATTTTCATAAAACCAATATACCCTGATTTTCCATTCTCTATGGGTTCAGGGTATACTCAAATTCACAGCTATTAATTAATTTTGCTGTAATCATCGGAACTACGTGCTGATGGAGTGAGGTGATTAAACCAAACAGAAATTCATCGCAAATGTTTTCTTCGAATGGTTATATAAAAGATTTGTTTACTCCTCTTTCTTTCTATTATTTACATTTTTCCATCTTATTTGTTTATATATGAGATGTGCTTACATTGAAAATTCAGTAAAGCGGCAATATGCGACGCTTAAATACTCTGTTATTAGCAGCTGAACGGAATTTGGAGGGTGACCCATCAGTGTGATATTATTTTGTATAGCTATATTTTAGCAGCTGATTAAGTCTAAATTAACAGGTCACTGTTAATAAATTTAGTACGTCATTTTATTTAAGGGGTTTATATTTCGTTTCATTTTCGAGGAAGCATTGCCTCTATAACTTCTATAACTTGATAGAAAATTGAATTTTAGACCTAAAACCGAAGCATTTGACTGTTTTATTCTATTTAAAATGACATAAAAAAAGTTTTAATAATTTTTTTTTTTTTTTGTCTTTAAATACTAAACAACTTGAATCGAAAATTCAAAAATTTCTAAGCCATAAACTCAATCCAGTCTAGACTTACCTTATACGAGTATAATGCCTCAGCTAGCCTTTTCTAATAGACTCACTGCACTAATTCCACCCGCAAGTGTGAAATGAACTAGACTCTCCTGAAGTCTAAAATGAACTTGAATTGAAACTAAAAGTAAAACACTTTTCATTTAATTGCCAAAAAGTGTTTAGAAAAGAGAGAGTGAGAGAGAGAGAATACTTGACGTGCAGGGCAATAAAACGTATTTGAACCTTAAACCGTAATTAACACCGTTCCCAGTGCTTTATTTTCCATGCTTAACATTTTTTCGACAGACAGACATAAAAGCTGAACGATCTAATTGTGGGCAGTGTATAAACTAGACAACATGATCATAGCTATTATTGTAGAGCTGATTATAAGATGTCGAATTGGAATTTACAAAGTGTCTAAAGTAGATCTACGAGACAACTTAATCAGAGCCTTGGGCATTATAATAATCGAATCTTAAGTATCCATAACATTTATAGGAATAATTATGGGGATTGGAGATCAAAGTCATGATTCCCATGTTGTTCTAAGCCCTATCCCATGTTCCATGACATATTAGTAATACGTTCGGTACATTCTTTTCAGCCCACTTATTATGTGTATTTCCGTGAGATATAGGTATGTATGTACATATATATGTATGTAGTGGAACGCGAATGACAAATTTCCTAATTTCCCACACAGCTGCACGACTTGAGCGACACTCAGCACGACAACAGACCCAACAGCATATGGATCCATATAAATGATTTAATGCCCAGAACACGCCCAACTAATTAGCCAAAATAGAAAAATGAAAACATGGCCACATATTCAAGTGGCGTTAAGAGAAGAGTTTGTTTGGCATAGCAAACACCTGTTGAACAACACTGAGTCACAGTTTATTATGAACTCGTCTATTGAAAGCGAAAAAGTGGGTAGCTTGCCAGTTATTCTGGGATCGAATTATACTTACCGAACTTGTGTATAACAGTTTATAACAGTTTATAACAGTTTGAAATAAGGGACAACCATTTGTTAGGCAAAGCAGTAAATTGCATTGCAGAGTTAAAGTTGATTATGACACGTATAACAGTTTATAACAGTTTCAAAGAACCAAATTCTTATGCAAGGCAATACATAGATCTTGAAGCATACGGTGTTTGAATTCAACGTGAATTGAAGTTGTGACAACAGTATAACAGTTTATAACAGTTTTAAGGAAAGACTAACCAATTATTATGCAAGCCAGCAAATGGGGCTTTAGCTGAATGGTGTTTCAACTTGTAACATGATGATTCGAGCCCTTGTGTATAACAGTTTATAACATTTTAAAAGAAAGTCAAACCATTTCTGATACCAGATAATAAATGGGAACTGAGTGAAGCTTCAATTTATGATTCGAGCCACTGTGTATAACAGTTTAAAATAGTCTAATACAGATTCAACCCGAAACGAGAAACGATCTTTATATGAGACTTGAAGAGCTTCTTCGCAGCTGAAACAGCGTCGAGCAACCCAGTAGCTATTCTTACAGGGTACTCAAAGCAAACTATATATAGATAGCTTCGGTATATTTCACTGATTTGTATAAAGGGGAAGGTAATTGGCCTGCGTTTGTGAGAACATCAAAACGAATTGTTGACTTTCTTTAAATATGAATAAGCAATTTGCACAAGCATGAGAACATGCTATAAGCAAAGCAATAACAACAACAACAACAACAACAATGTTAGCGCGATTAACTTAATTGCGGTCGCAACAAATTTTAATTTGCGGCTGAAGCTTGAGGTTTGCGCTTCGCAGAATGCGTCAGAGAGCCCGACTCGACACATCAATGTCAGCCTAGATCGCACCACGCCCCCCTTCATCCACGCCCTGAAGTAGAACTGTACGTGAAGCGTTTGTCAGCTGTGAGCGTTACGTGTATTGGATGCCCATCAGCCTTGGCTGTAATTCCCCTTGTGGGCGTGCGTGACGTCCGAAGTGCCCAAGTGCTAATGGCTCCGAACTCGAACTCGAGCAATGAATGCGGTTCCCGCTCAAGTACTAGGCCGGGCCTAGCCTAGCCTAGCCTAGCCCTAACCGATTTGCCTGAACTTGAAATAGTTCCAAGTGCATTCAATAAAAAAAATAATGAGACAAAAACAATTAGCAATGAGAATCATTATCATTCAAGTTCAGTTACGCAAATAAGCTGAGCTTAGTATGTGTGCTAAATAACAGTATTTAACTAAATTAAGAGCTAGCTTAAGTTGTGAGAGAATTCTCCGATCTTTTTAGTACTTTTAAATAACTAAATTGATATAGATATAAGTTCATTATCAAATGATTCTAATGGCAATTTGTTAATCATCATCAGCATAATCATAATGATAATGACAGTAATTATAAAAGCGTTGTTGCATGATACTGATGAGGTGATGATGATTATGAAAACTATATTAGTATTAATTAATAATAATATTGCTGATTATGGAGAAGCTAATAATGCTAATGATAATGATTATGATTGCTATTCTTCTTATTATAATGGACATTTTTCAATGCTTACCCCGGGTATAGAAAACTGGATTACTGCCAGCACACAACGTCTAATCAGCTATTGTCCACGAATGCAACTAAATGAGCTTTACGACAGGCCCAGCTTTTGATATTGATATATTGTACTTTCACTCCAATTTAGTTGAGAACAGCTGTTCGGACTAATCAAAATCAGAGTGAGTCTGGGTGTGACTGACTCAGTGCTGAGAATTGCATAGAAGAGCACCAAAATGATATACCTGAAATCCTCATACACCCATACACCCATACAATGTCCCATATGAAAATCAGTTTGCCAAAAAATACATTTATTTGTCTAATAAACAATATTTTGATTTTTATTGACCGTTTTTTGTTGTGTTATGATTTTGCTTTTGTTGCTTTTCTCTTGTTTAGTTGTTTAGTTGCTAATTGCGTTTGTTACTTCCATTTCTCATTAGCATTGTTTGTGGAAACATTTTGTTGAGGAAAAAAAAAATACGTTTTATTTTTATTTTTCTCTTCTTCGCCTTTGTTTTTTTTTTTTTTTTTTTTTTTTATATAGTTATTTGCGATAAACATCGACCACGGCCCGTGGTAAATGTTAAATGGGCGTGGCACAAAAATTCAACTTGTTCAATATGACAATAATAATAATGATAATAATCATGACAATTATAATAGTAATGAGTCAATAATGCGTACTGCATTCACACATACACTCGCACAGGCATTTAACTATTTGGGAGAAAATTTGGGAAACAAATTGCGAAATTGCGTTTTCTTTTCATATTCATTTTCTTTTGGCTACAGGCTACAATTAATCGATAACATTTGTTTCAAAAACCATAAAATTATGTTCATTTACTCATCATATTATTAGCTTTGTTGTTTTTTTTTTTTTTTTTTTTTTTTTTTTTTTTTTTTATCGTTACATTTTTTGTATATTGGTATTTTCTTCTTCAGGCATTCTGTGTGTGTGTGTGGGTGTGTGCGTGTGTGGGTGTGTTTTTCTGTGTATGTGTGTTTTGTTTCAACTGTACCCAACATTTGTGCCGATATTTGCTCCACTTTACTGACTATTGTACAAATATATGAACTTTTTTGGGACTATTCCTTGTTTCTTTGCTTCTCTTTTATCTATAGAAATATACATATATATATATGTAAATTTATATATAATTATATATATATATGTGTGTATATATACATATATATATAAATTTATATATATATACGTATATAGTATTTTTATTGTATATGTATTGTATAATTGGCCAGTTGTGCCCAATATATGTGTGTGTGTGTGTACTCGTATGTATGCATGAATGTGTGTATGTATTGATGTATCGTTATGTATAATATGTATGTATATATGTATGTATAGGGTATACAAATATAATTCGCAATATTTTAGGCTACGTTGTGGCTCGTTCTCTCTCTCTCTCTCTCTCTCTACCTCTCTCTTTCTCTCTTTATGTATACCTCATGGCTGTAATTGAATTCATTTCCCCTGCATTTGAGTACATTGTGCTGCACACCATTGGCTGCCCCAAATTGGCCAAATGGTGTCCCCAGTTGTAAACAGTGTTCTTATTTGATATATATGTATATATCTGTACATATATATATATATATATATATATATATATATATGCTTGGTATACATGTTTCATATGTTTGCAATGCTCCCTATATATAGTATATATATGTATTGTATGTATGTTTATCTGTCTGTCTGTGTGTGGTTGTCTGTGTATCTATGTTTATTTTTAACGCTTCCTACTGCTAACCTGTCTAAGCCACACACTTTGTTTTTGCTTTCCTCTATGCCCTTTACTTTCTCTAGTTTCCTACATACACAGATATACATATAAATATATATGTATATACATATATGCATATGTATATACAATATATGTAGCTCATTGATACGCCTACTGCAGTCCGCCTACTTTTGGTAATATGTATGTTCTATACTATATATGCCCGCTACTAGTTTCCTTTTACTGCCGCTTTTCACACCCGAAATTCTTGCAGATAAATTAAAAATTTACGAGATATTTTTAAATCAAAATATTCTTGATATTTTTTAGGTTTAACTCAAGATTAGATATGAAGTACTGCAAATTGTGTCACATTTTTAATAAATAAAATTAAAGAATAGTGGAAGTAGATTGTTTTCTAATATTATTCGGTTCAAAATATATTTAAATATATTTAAAAAAAAATAAAATAAAATTTAAAATTAAAATGGGTGGATAACCATAAATAGATATCCTTTTTAATTCTGTTCTACAAAATATATTTTGTTTTTATTAAAAAAAAAATGCCATTTAAAATATTTATAATAAAATATCTAAAAAAATATTTTAAATTAAATATATAAGCTATAAAAAATGTAAATAATTCTGTTCATAATGTATTTTAAATGAAATATTTCTTTAAACAAAAAATATATTCATACATATATGTATATATATATAGCTGAAAAACTCTAGGAATCTGGCATAAACATAAAACGCTTTGGTTCGATTAAAAATGTATTTTTATTATGGGATTTTGTTTTAATAGCAAACAAAATACAAAAAAAAAAAAATAGAAAAAAAATAATGATATATATAATATATAGATAATACACAAGTGCATATATGTAGTTGTGTATGTGTGTGTGTGTGTGTGTTCGTGTCTAAATTACGTGCATAAATTATTTTGTATTTGGTATAAAACAAAGGATTCTCAAACTAAGAGCTCTAAGCATTTATTAAAATTAAATAATATGTAAAATATATAAAGATTTCTATATATATGTATATTAAGGTTTAAAGTACATTTGTTAGTGTATGTGACTTGTTGTTGTTGTTGCTGCTGCTGCTGCTGCTGCTGCCGCTTCTGTTCATTAAGGATTTCTGTAGCTTAACTATATAGTAGTACTTGCATCAAATGTATAAATTATATATTTGTATATATATTTATATAAGTGTGTGTGTGTGTGTTCTTAAGTTGGTATAAAAAAATAATATATATTTAGTATATGTACTTAATTTGGTCTATATATTTATATATATGTTTGTATGTATATATGTAAATTAAATTTGTTGCAGAAATCAAATTTCTCAAAGTATTTTGCTCAATATAAAATTAAAAACAAAAAACAAAAAAGTATTTGCTGTTTTCTTTTTCACTTTCTCTTCTTCTTATCTTTTCGCTTACAAAAACTAACAACAAAAAAACCAACAACTCGTAGAATTGTGTCCAGTTTTTTCTTTTCTTTTCTTCGTGTTTTTTTCTATTCTCTTCTATCAACTCTTCTCAAAATCTGTTCCCTTCGTTTGTTGCTGAAGTCGCCAGAGTGTGTGCGCAAAGTGTTTGCCTGAGCATTAGTTAATTATGTTTCATTTTCCCTTTTTTTTTTTTTTTGAATAGAATAGAGTCTTGGAAATAAGCATAAGTAGATGAGTTAACAAATCATAAGAGCATATACACATTTAGAATAATAAGGAGCTGAAACAAGATTGCTGACTAAACTTAATCATAATAAATACATTTAACTTAATAACAAGTGGTGTCTGTGTGTGTGTGTGTCTGTGTGTCTGTGTTGTTGTTTTTGTTGTAATAAATAAGGAGTTATGTAATACAAAAGATTTGCTTGAAATTCAACTGCGTGTGCTCCAACCAATTCCATTCATTCATTTTGCTCTCCCCATTTTGGTCGTCTGTATGTGTGTGTTCGTGTGTGTGTGTGTTGTCTTGGCCTATGGGAGGCCTTCATCCAGACTGTTGTTGGCGACATAGATGGGCCCGTTCCCTGTCCACATATGCCGCATTCGTCTCGCTCGTCCATATTCCCAACTCTAATTGGATGCTCCATGAGGGCATAGCCCTACAAGGCCCGGCGCTAGCTGCAGACCAGCGCATTCTTCTGCGGCAGCTTGAGTAGGCGGCGCGTGCGAAACTCGTAGGCGCGCCGGCAGAACATCACCAGCTCCGGATTGGTTTGGTCCGGCACGGTGCGCACCGGAAAGCAATTGCTCGTATTGGTGCGTCGCGGCACAATGCTCACATCCTCCACATCCTCCTCGGCGGCGCGCAGACGTCGTCGATATCTGCACAGGGTACGAATGGCATTGGAATCAGTGAATCAACGAAACTCAAATGACATCGGGCCACTCACCTGCAGTACTCGCTAAAGGTCAGCACGTAGCACTTGTCCTCGATGCAGGCCACCGAATTGTGATCCCGATGCCGCGATGCGTACACCTCGTCCGGGCAGTCGTTGCGCTGCCGGCCCTGATCCGTGTGCTCTGGCCGATAATACCACAGCAGCGACATCATCATTTCACCTGAAAAGCACCAGAAATTAATTAAATACTCCGTTTCATGAGTTTACTAGTTTACCATTTTTTAAATAATAATTAAAAGTAAAAATAAAAAATATCTTATTTATATAATAATCAAAATGAAGACTAAAATGAAATTGAAATCAAAATCAAAATGAAAATTTACATTAAAATTAATATAATAATTTAAAAAATCATTCCATTTCAATAGCTAGTTTAGTATTTTTATAAATCATAATTAAAACGAAAATATAACTAAAAAATATATATAAATACAAACTAAAATAAAATTGAAATAAAAATTAAAATTAAATGTAAATTTAATTTTCAGTTAAAAAAAATAATGAAATAAATTTAAAACAAAAATTTAATTTTAAACTTAAATTTAAATTAGAATTAAAAATAATAAAAATAAATATAAATTAAACTTATAATATAGGCTTAGAAATTAATTAAATTGTTCACACACTGAAAGACCCAAAAGAACTAGTTCATTTGTATTTTCGTTTAAACATTACTTTTAAAAACATCTATTTCGTGCTCACAATAAATTATTGGTTCTGCTCTTGTATAAATGAGCGAACTAGTTCCCTTTAATCACACAATTCTCATCAGATTATTTATGTATAAATAACGGAATATATATTTTGTGATTTACTATGGTTCAGTTCAGCTCTTAGAGTATATCAATTATACATATACATATATCACATATATTACTGATTAGAAATTCATAATTAAGAATTAGTAATAAAAAAAAGAACTAGTTGGTTCATTTGATGACTTGCACATTTACATACATGAAACTAGGTAAATTACACTACATATATGTATATGAACCAGCTCATTGTTCAAGTTCAAATAATATAATCCCCTGGTTCAATCGATTGATTCTCATTGCAATTCGAGATATTTTATTAATGAACTAGTTCCGCTTGGGGCCTAATTCAGTGCATGACTGCTCAATGGAGTTGTGGAACCTATTTGGAACCTATTTGACGCTTACCATCCTCGGGATTCTGCCATAGATGCGCCACCTTGGCCACATAGGGCAGCTCGTTGTCCTCGTTGGCCTTCAGCAGGACACAGTCGCGCGTGCGTATGATGTCCCCCTCCACATGCCGCATGGCCGGATAGCAGGTGCGCAGCACCAACGGATCATCGCTCTAGAGAGAGTGAGAGAGAGTGAGAGAGAGGGAGAGAGATAGGCTGTCATTTTCAAGCTCAAACTGAACTACAGTACACACTCACATTGAGAAACACTGCACCCTGAAACGCCTTGCCCGCCCACATCCAGCCGTTGTTCCACTTGGGCACCACATTGGCCCGCGTTGCCGGCGGCTGAGTCTCGTCCAGCTCGTGGCTGACGCCGCTGGGCCGCTGTCGCTGCTTCTTGCGGTTGCCGAATTTGCAACGCGAACGGGCGCGTTTCGTGTGCGTTGCCGTTGGGGCGTGGCGTGTTGCGGCAGATGCTGTAGTTGCTGCTGTTGTTGTTGCTGCTGCTGCTGCTGCTGCTGCTGTCGCTGCTGTCGCTGTTGCTGTTGTTGTGGGCGCTGTGAGCGTTGTTGGTGTCTCAATTGGCTTGTGGGGCACCAGGAACTTGTGTTGCTCATCGGAATGTTGCTGCGACTGTGTTGCTGCTGCGACTGTTGCTGCTGCTGTTGCTGGCAACATTTCGTGCACAGCAACAGCACCAACTGGCACTGTGGGCGTGGCATTTAGTTTTTGCACCTGCAAGTCAGCCGTTTGATACTCATTGTTGTTGGTCTCGGCAGCAACTGTTGCTGTTGCTGTTGCAGCAACTATTGTCGCTGCTGCTGCTGCTGCTGCCTTTCGACTCTTGGCCGTTGCCGGCCTGGCCTTGGCCTTGGCCGGCTGCTTGCGCGCCTTCTTGGCCGGCGGCTCAACGCCAGCTGAGGTAGTTGACTGCGCTGGCAGCGTCGCTGCTGTCGCCGTCGCCAGCGACGCCAACACAGCGCTGGCCGCACAATTCGCTTGGGTTAGCGGCTTCTTAGTCTCCGACTTGGAGCGCTTCTCGCTCGCCAACGTCGACTGCGGCTGCGACTGCGACTGCAACTGCGACGGCAACTGCGACTGCAACTGCGACTGCGACTGCAGCTGCGGCGCCAGCAGCGGCGACGGTATGGCCGGCGCATAGAGCCCAACGTTGACCGTGCTGCGACTGTTGCTGCTGCTGCTGCTATTCAGCTCCGGATCGCTGAAATAGCCACGCGTCAGCGTCGTATCCAAACTGTCCAGCAGATGCAGCGCAGCAATCGCTTGCTTGCGCGGACGCGCGCGCTTCGGCGAGGCGCTGGGCGAGCAACTGTTGGCCAGAGCCAATGTTGCTGCTGCAGCTGCCGTTGCTGTTGCTGCTGTTGCTGCTGTTGCCGCGTCAGTTGCTGTTGCTGCTGCTGTTTGCGGGTGCTGCTGCTGCTGCTGCTCTTGTTGCTGCTGTTGTTGTTGTTGTTGTTGCTGCTGCTGCTGCTGCTTGCGCTGCTGCTGTTGCTCGCGACGCAAACGTTGCTGTCGCTGCGTCAGCAACATTTGCCGGCGCTTCACATACTTGGCCGGCGCTCGGCCGTAGCGCCGCACGAGCTTACGGCCCGGACACAGATATTTCTTTGGCTCCGCCTGCTTGATCAGACTCTTGTAGCTGTGCGGCTTTGACTTCTTGCCCTGCGTGGCCGAGGCAAGCAAATTGATGCGCTGCTTGGCAACACTGCTGCTGCCACTGTTGCTGCTGCTGCTGCTGCTGCTAGGCGGCAATTGTTGCTGCTGTTGCTCCTGCTCCTGCTCCTGCTCCATGTTCTGCTCCAGCTGCTGTGGCTTTTGCATGTCCAAATCGAGCTCCGGCTCCGTCTTAATTGTGGGCTTCAGATCGGGCATTTTGCTGATATGTGTGTTGCATGTGGCCGCCGTTAAAGCCGCTGAGGCAGCGGCAACTGCTGCTGCTGCCGCTAGCTCATCGTGCTCGATTTTGATTTTGGTTTCCGCTTTGATTTCTGCTTTAAGTACAAAAGGCAATTGTGGTTCGGTCTCAGCCTGTTTGCTGAGAAGTTGTTGCTGTTCTTTATGTTTCAGTTGCTGTTGCAGCAGGTGTTGCTGTTGCAGCTGTTGCAGCTGTTGCTGCTGTTGCTGTTGCAGCTGTTGCTGCTGTTGCGCCGCATAGACCATCTCCCTGGCCATGCTCTTGCCAATGCGCGCCTTACGCGGCATCACAACTGGAGGCGGCGGCGTGCTGCCCGTTAAATCATAGGATTCAATATCCTTGGCATGTTGCTGCTGCAACTGTTGCTGTTGCAGGTGTTGCAATTGTTGCTGCTGATGGTGCTGGTGCTGTCGCTGCTCTAGTCCCAGCTCATGCTCGTGCTCGTGCTCGTGCTCGTGCTCCTGTTCCTGCTCCTGCTCCTCCAGCAACTTGTCGTCGCTGGCACAGTAGCTCTCCGGCGGAGTTGGCGGCGGCATCACATGCGCCTCGTATTGCATTTTGGTCACTTGGCACTCGGCGTCGCTCTTGAGCTCCGTTTTGACCAGCATCTGGCATTGGGTGCCCATGTTGTTGGTGGTCGTTGTGGCCGATGTTGCAACGGAGGCAACTGTTGCTGTTGTGTTCGTTGCCGCCGTTGCCGTTGCCGTCGGCATTGTCGTTGTCATTGTTGTCGTATCTCTGCTAGTTGTCCTTGTCTTATCGTTGTTGCCATTTTTAACTGGGCCTCTACTGGTAGTCAGCGCTGTTTCTGTTGCTGTTGCTGTTGCTGATGTTGCTAATGTTGCTATTGCTGTCGTTGTTATCGCTGTTGCTGCTAAAATATTGCTGCTGCTGCTGCTGCTGTTGGAAGTCAAGCTGTTGTTGCTGTTGCTGCCATCGCTGCTCGGCATGCTGCCATGCACAGGCATATTGCTCTTGCTCTTGCTGCTGCTGCTGCTGTTGCTGCTGTTGCTGCTGTGGCTCGTAGCATTCAGCAGCAAATTGTTGCTGCTGCTGCTCGTCTTCTGCGTGGAACAATTGCTGTTGTGGCTGATGCTGTTGCTGCTGCTGCTGCTGTTGCTGTTGCTGCTGCTGCTGTTGCTGTTGCTACCAATATGAGGCCCAGTATGGACGTTTTTTGGACACGATTGTTGCATTGGACACGGACACTGCGGCGGATACTCTGTAATATTTTAAAGAAAGAATTTCATATTAGCACTGGGCTCCAATTGGATTTATGTTTATGTTAATCCCTCATAGTTACAGCAACTATTCTATTCAAATTCTATTGAAAGACCTCTATTAGAAGACCTATATTGAAAGACCTCCATTGAAAGTCGTTTATTGGAAGACCTATATTGAAAACCCTCCATTGAAAGAGCTTTATTGAAAGACCTCTATTGAAAGACCTTTTCTAATATCTCATATGCTGTTTAACCCCCTTCTTGCCTTCGATATACTTTCATTTTCTCAAAAGATCATCACATATAAGCCAGTCAATTTATCTATTCAGCAATGAAACATTTCCTCAAAATTGTATCCTTAATTATTGTCAGCAAAATTTTCTTACATAGACGATCAAGGCACCGTCGTTATACCCGGAAGACGCTATAACCGCATAAATTTGCTTATATAACTTGATTGGGGAACAGAATTTTCGTCGCTATAACCGTACGGACGCTGTCAGCGGAGTCGTTATAAACGGATTCTACTGTATCTTGGAAAGCCAGAGGCTTCAGTTCATGTTAGATTAATTCTAGTCCCTAATAATTAACTAACTATCCTAATATGGCCTATTTGTCATACAAATATCAGTTCTATTCAATCTGTTATATTCCAATTGGACACATCTCTTTCCCATTCGACTTTTGTGAAATTTGTTGTATATTCGATTATCTATATCTTGATATCACATCATTGATAGTATACTCTATTCCAATTGGACACGATTATCCTATTAGAATTGTCTTTTCATTGTGTGAACGTTTCTTTCGCCTCTATAGAACTCTTGTTTACTGTTATTGCCTGCCTGACAACATTTCCGCTTCCAATTGGACACACTCCATTCCAATCAGTGTGGAGGGCTCTACATGGATCTAGCATATGAGGAGCAGCTCTAATCAGTTCTCTGGGTATCTGGGTGCATCTGTGGATTGGTTAGGTGGCAAGAACCATACTTTTCCTTACCCATATACGGACCCTGCAGACCGCGCGTGTAGCACTGGCCGGCGGCGCTGCCGCCTCCTGGACTGTATCCGGCGTAGTAGCCGGGCGGTCCCGGGTAATGTTCCAGGTGCTGTTGGTGCTGGTGGGCGGGCACCAGCTGGGTGCCGGCCGGGGCGGGCGTGGCACCGGCTGCTGCTGCTGCAGCTGCGGCGGCGGCGGCAGCTGCTGCCGCTGCGGCGATTGAGACCGGCTGCTGCTGCTGTTGCTGCTGCTGCTGCGGCGGCGGCTGGGGCACACCTTGCGGCGGCGGTGGCGGCGGTTGCTGTTCGTAAAGCTCCGGCGGCGGCGGATGCGGCGGCCCAGCGTGCTGATAATACGGATAGCGGCGATACGCGCCCGGCGGCGGTGGCGGTGGATGCGCAGCCGGATGTGTGGGCGGCGGCGGGCCGCTCTGATAGACCTTGCTGGAGAAGTACGGCTGATAGGCGGGCGGCGAATAGCACATGACCTCGCCCGGATACGGTGAATAATAGTTGGGCGGATATGCCGTCGAGTAGTGCATCTGGGCCGCGTGCATAGAGCGCGGATATGGCACGCCCGGATGACCGGCAGCGGCCGCTGCAGCAGCCGCCACGGCGCTGGCGCCCGGATACGGCTGTGGCTGTGGCTGTTGCGGCTGCTGTTGCTGCTGCTGTTGAAGCTGCTGTTGCTGCTGCTGCTGCTGTTGTTGCTGCTGTTGCTGTTGCTGGTGAGCTGCTGCTGCTGCTGCTGCCGCTGCTGCTGCAGCTGCTGCTGCCGCCGCTGACGATTCCTGCTGCGCTGGCGGCTGAGTCTGTGCGGCACTGGTTGGATTTGTCGGCGATTCGTCCTCGCTTAGCTTCTTGATTGGCTGTGGCACACCAGCAGCAGCTGCTGCTGCTGCTGCTGCTGATGTTGGTGTTGTCGCTGCTGCTGCTGCAGCTGCTGCGGCCGCCGCTGCGGCTGCCGCTGCCTGAGCGGCTGCTGCTGTTGTGGCTGACGGTGGCGGTGGCGCAATGACATGCGGCGAGATCAGCGGACCCGCCGGCTGATAATAACCTGCAATAAGACGAAAAAAGAAAAAAAAAAAAAAAACAGAAATCAGAAATCAGTAAAAATTTTATTTCCTTCTTCTTCTTTTTTTTGCGTAGCTGCTGGAGCTCAAGTGAAATGCGGCAACCAAGCATAAAGTGAAAGTTGGCTGGTTGGTTGGCCAAAAAACAACAAACAAACAAACAACAAAAACGGCTAACAAAA
This sequence comes from Drosophila mojavensis, assembly GCF_018153725.1. NCBI lineage: Eukaryota > Metazoa > Arthropoda > Insecta > Diptera > Drosophilidae > Drosophila > Drosophila mojavensis. The sequence goes on along the minus strand of NW_025318667.1, from coordinate 23,666,775 downwards.
ACTAGTTAAGCCAGCCGCTCGGCCTCACGGAGGAGCACGAGCTGGTCGTGCAACAATCTTAGCCTAGCATAATGCTACCAGCTACCCAGCACCACCCACTGACCGCCCGCCCGTCCCCCCGTTCCCCGTTCCCCGTTCACCCAGCCCGCCCCTTGTACCTCTTCCCAGCATGTGAGCCGCATACAAAATGTCGCGAAAATGATGCGCCGCATGCTGCTGCAGAAACGTAAACGACTCGGCTATGTTGGCCGCCAGCGCAGCAGCGGCTGCTGCCTCATCCACATTGGCGGGCAGCGTTGGCATCGTCACGGCGGGCATCGTGGGCATCGCATGCATCGTCTGCATCGTCTGCATCGTGGGCATCGTTACGGGCATTGTGGGCATCGCAGCCATTGCAGCCAGCGGCGACAGCGCCGATGACGATGACAGTGTGGAGCGTTCCGTTTCGCAGGTGCCGCTGCTGCTGGTGCTGCCGACGCTGCTGCAGCGCTGCTGCAGGTATTGCTGTTGGTGCAGCTGCTGCTGTTGCGCAACTGTTGGCGGCGATATGCGCAGCGTTTTGAACAGCTCGCCGGACAGAGGCAGCAGCGTTGGTGATTTTTTCGTGGTCTCTTTTAGGCGCATGATGTTAATTTTTTTTTCAAGTATTTTGTTGTTCTTTTTGTTTTTTTTTTTTTAATTTTTATTCTTATTGTTTTTATTTTTATTAATTAATTTATTTTTATTTTTATTAATTAATTTATTTTTTATTTTTATTAATTATTATTTTTATTTTTTTTTTTACAATATTTTTTTATTATTTTATTATTTTTTTAATTTTTTAAATTTTTTTATTAATTTTTATTTTTATAAATATTTTTTTTATAACTACTTTATAGTTTATATTATTATTATTTTTACAATTTTATGGTTCACTTTGTTCTTATTTTGATATTATTAATATTATTTTTTCGTTAATTTTATTATTGTATTAATAATTCTGATTTTTTACAATTTGTTTTTTATTTTTATTTTTTTTATTTTACTTTTATTTTGATTTATTTATTTTCTCACTTTTTCTTAATTTTTTCATAGATGTCAATATTTGTAACTTTACTTTTATAATTTATCATTCTTATTTAATTAATTAATTTATTTTTAATAATTATTGTTTTTTTTTTTAAGATATTACAATAATTATTTTATTTGAATTTTAATTGTTGTATTAAAAATATATATGTTTGTTTGTTTGTTTGTATATCTATTTGTATATATGTATGTATAATATTTCGTGTATATAAATGTTATTTACTGCTTTGTATATATAGGTATGTATTTATGTACGTTTATAATGTCAACAAGGAAGTTTCATTGTTAAGGCAACTATTTCGTTACGATTCTGTTTCGACACATTTCCATTGATTTTGCTTTGAATTTATTTTCATATTTCCATATTTTATTTGCTATAAAAATAAATGGATATTTATATTATATATATGTATATAGATATATAAATATATAAAACACAGGCACAATTTCATTTTAGTAGGTAGAGCACAAGGCGAACGGCTCGTAAAACTTGCAACAAGGTTGTAAAATATTTTTTTTTGGTTTCGCTCTTTTTTTTTCGTTTATTTGTTGTTTCGAATTTTTTTGCGTTTTTCTTTTGTTTTTGTTTTTTGTTGTGAATTTAAATATTTGAATTAAGTTCGGGTTCTTAAGGCGCGTTTAAAGCATTTCGTTCCGACGCGATGTTAAAGTATTGTTGTGTTGCCCCAACATTAAAGCTAGCCCCAGCTTTTAGCCCCATTGCAAGCACAGGTGGCAGAAGTGCAAAAGTCACCTGCTTGTTAAATAGTTGATCAACCTGGGCGCCACCGAAGGGTGTTCCGTTCTCGGTTGCACACTCGTAAATACATTCAGGCATTATGGGCAAGCCACCGACAGGTGGCGCCAACCGACGTGCGGTTGACTGCAGTCCTATTATAGCTAGCCATATATAAAAGCATAGGTACATAAATATACATATATATGCGTGTGTGTGTGTGTGTGTGTGTGTGTCTGCACGTGCACGTGCATGTGTCTATCTATATTTGTATTTGTCCCATTGACTGGCTTCACATACACACACTCACTCCCACTCACACACTTGCATTCATATGGCAATGCAGCAGCAGCAATAACAAACAGTTTTCGACTTTTCTGCTCTCTTGCGCTCTTCTGTTACGCGCTCTCTGCACAGAAAAATCGAGAAGCCAAACACACACAAGCACACGCACATGCACACGCACATACACGGAGCCGGCAGAACTTCACAGCAAAAAGCAGAAAAAAAGAAGAAACAACAAAATGTCTGGGCTGCTAGGCGTGAACATTGACAGCACGCTGACATCGCACAGTGGAAACAGACTGCCAATTCCCCAGTGCAATACGTATTGCATGTGATATGCTAATTTAATTAAGTTACTTTCGCTAAGCATTTCTACTTATAAGTGAGCCATACTAATACTAGAATTATTATTTAAATATCAATTAACATTTTATTTCGCAATTTAATGCAAGTAATTTTCCTAACACAGAGACTAGTTTCTCATCTTCGTTCCACACTTTAGAATATCAAATGTATGTATGTATATACAGAGGTGGTCAAAAGTATTTACACAACGAACATTTTTCTACATGCTCTGCCTAAAGAGCTTTTTTTTGTTGTTTTCGTTCGCCGTTTTTGAAAAAAAGCTTTTGTGGCATAAAGCCTATTCTATGTAGAAGCGATCGGCTGAAGAAATTGCTAAAATAACGATACATGCTAATAAATAGAGCGAAAAGAACAATTACTTAGAGGTTGTCAAAAGTATTTACACACATTTTTTTTGCGTCTTTAGTATTTACACAAAACTTAAACAATGTTTATTGCTATTGTTTAATGTTATTTCTTTTGGATTTTTGTTTTATATAACTAAGGGCTTATTTATTTAAGTTTGTGTTTAGTTATTTCTGCTTTTACTTCAATTACAGCCCGATGCCTTGCTGGAATTGATGCCACTAAGGATCGGGCAAAGTCAATTGTTAATTTCGACCAAATTTCGGTAATTTCCTTGATGATATCGTCCAGTTTCGGTCCTTGTTGAATAATCTGTTTGATTTCATCATTACCCAAACATTTTCATTTGATAAGGCCCGGACTTTGCGAAAACCAGGGCAGAATGGCTTAGCTTAAGTCCCTCAAAAGCTTTGTGGGTATTGATCCTTTATGGCAAGGAGCATTATTTTGCTGCAGCAGCCAGTCAATAACTAGAAATAGTCTGTTCCCTATGTAAATCATGGTGATTTAATATTGGCAGATATCCTGATTGATTTAGAGTGCCTCCTATTGGCACCAAAGTAAAGCGTTTTGCTTTAGAGTACATTGAAAAGCCTTTAGATCTTTTGCACAACGTTTTGAGGACAGATGAAGCTGAATTTCAGTTTCACGGGTCATTTGGAAACATCTTCCTGCATTAGTGCCGAAAAAAAAAGAAAAATGCAGTGAAGCCTCTTATCTGATTTGGAGGTGGGAAGTAATGTCTTGCCAATAGGAGGCACTCTAAATCAATCAGGATATCTGCCAATATTAAATCACCATGATTTACATAGGGAACAGACTATTTCTAGTTATTGACTGGCTGCTGCAGCAAAATAATGCTCCTTGCCATAAAGGATCAATACCCACAAAGCTTTTGAGGGACTTAAGCTAAGCCATTCTGCCCTGGTTTTCGCAAAGTCCGGGCCTTATCAAATGAAAATGTTTGGGTAATGATGAAATCAAACAGATTATTCAACAAGGACCGAAACTGGACGATATCATCAAGGAAATTACCGAAATTTGGTCGAAATTAACAATTGACTTTGCCCGATCCTTAGTGGCATCAATTCCAGCAAGGCATCGGGCTGTAATTGAAGTAAAAGCAGAAATAACTAAACACAAACTTAAATAAATAAGCCCTTAGTTATATAAAACAAAAATCCAAAAGAAATAACATTAAACAATAGCAATAAACATTGTTTAAGTTTTGTGTAAATACTAAAGACGCAAAAAAATGTGTGTAAATACTTTTGACAACCTCTAAGTAATTTTTCTTTTCGCTCTATTTATTAGCATGTACCGCTATTTTAGCAATTTCTTCAGCCGATTGCTTCTACATAGAATAGGCTTTATGTCACAAAAGCTTTTTTTCAAAAACGGCGAACGAAAACAACAAAAAAAAGCTCGTTAAGCAGAGCATGTAGAAAAATGTTCGTTGTGTAAATACTTTTGACCACCTCTGTATATATATATATATATATATATATATATATATATATATATATTTATAACACCTCAGGCTTTGTTCACAATTACTGCATTTTGTTGGCATTTCCTCCAATGTGCAATGGCATCGACTACGACAGCGGCAGCGGCAGAGGCAGCATGTTTAAAAGCACGTAGACAAACGCAGCCAGAAGTGGCGGCAACAATAAAAACTAATAGATATAAATGAAAACAACAACAAAACGAAACAAAACGAAGCAAGGAAACCAACAACGCAGCACCGTTCTGCGTACACTCACAATATTTGGTTCTCAGCGCTATTCGCTTTGTGTTACTCCCACGGCTCGGCTGTCTGCGCTCTGACGTCACACGACAACTATGAATTTTCAAATTACAACAATGATGCGCTGCTGCTGTTGAAGCTGATGATGACGTTCTGTCAACGGCCACAACACCCACCCAGCCCAGCCCAGCCCAGCACCGCCCCGTCACGTCCCGCCCACCGTTTTGTTGATAGACACATAAACATACAAATATACGGGCAGGTATACTATATATAGCTTTTGACATTCGGAAATACATTTACTCAGCTCATAAGCTCCAAAGGGCACTGAAGCAAGAAAGTATCGAAAAAGAGGAGTGAGAGCGCAAGAGCGTGAGAGTATGAGAGTGCTGTGTGCATACACGCATGCAGACACACATAGAAGTGAGCGAGGGAGACAGAGCGAGAAAGCAGGCAAACGAAAACTGAGAGCGAGTCATTCGTCGTTTATGCTGACAGCTGTGTGGGGAGCTACAACGGTAGCCGAGCAGACTGACTGGAATGGGGGAGGTGATGGTGTTAGTGGTGATGGTGGTGGTGGTGGTGGTGGTGGGGAAGTGGTTGTAGCAGTTGAGTGGCGCTGTCAGGTGTTATTATTTAATGTCGGCGCCTGTCAAATGCAACAAAATTGTTTAAGACGCAAATAGACAAACAATTTGTCAAAGCTTGCACTTGACCTACAACAGGCCGAGAGAAGGAAAGAGACGAAGAATCAAAATAAAGTTCAAAAGAGCGTAAGCACGCTTCCAATAAGAATTTGCTGTACTCTGAAGGAATTCCTATTGGTAAAGTGTTCACATTAACTTTTCAACAGATTTTTCAAACAATTTTGCTTTCTCATTTGCCTTCAAATGAATATATAGCTAATATTAAATACGAACTTATTTGGTTTTCAATTTGATCTAGTTTTACTTGATGCTATCATTCCCGCATTCATAAGAAAAGCGAAGCAAAATACCTTGAACACCTTTTCAATTAACTAAAGCCGTGTGCACGGTTTGAGCCTTTAAATCGTTTTCTTGATGCTTGATGCTAACCCAGTTAGTTATCGCTAATGGGCCGATTATGAATCACGTGAGAACTACATAATGAAAATGTAATGAAAGCAAACACTTGAGGCGGCAACACATGTAAGACACCTTTAACATGGACCAAGGCTAAACGCTGTGGACTGAGGGCAGATGCTCGCAATGCAGAGGGAAGGACGGCAGGGGGAGGGGGGCGCGAAAACCCGTCCGTTGTGCAATTAACTAACTACGACTAAGCCAATTAAGAGCCATGTTTGGGGCGCAAGGGCCGCCACTCGTTGGCATAACAACTAAAGTGAATAATTACGCACAATTAAGTGCACGCAAAAACGTGACACGCCCCCTCTTTGGGCAGCAGCAAATCGCCCACTGGACCAGCTGTTGCACCTGTTGCATCAATGGGCAGCATCAGCAGCCGCCACAGCAGCAGCGTGTGAAAGCCCCAGCCATTTGTTGTAGTTGCATCCACGCTGCGTTCCTGCCGCTTGTTGCACTGTTGCACTGTTGCACTGTTGCACAGTTGCACAGCAACAACTTTCTCCTTTCACAGCCATCCAGCATTGGAATTTATAGCAAGCATCGATCGATCGCTGCTGGGTGAAAGGTAAAAAAAAAAATAAAACTTCGTTGGCTGCAATCGCTGCAAACGATCTCAATCGAGGCACCGCGCACACAAATACCCATCGATTGGCCGCCTGGACCCAGAGATAATAGAAGAACTCAGTTATCACCCGTAAAGAGTTCAGAGTTACAGTTGCAGTTACAGCTATGGCAAATCAAAAATTTCAGATGAAAATTTCATATTTTAGATATTCAAGTCAGAAAAATTATGATATATCATATAGGATATAAATAGATTTAAGTTTCAAAGTCGAATATAGGATAAGAAATACATGCACATATATTTACATTTACATATTTCCCATGCCCAAAATACTTATTACTTTTATGATAAACGACAGCTTAAGATCGTATATTGATTCTTGAGAGACTTCAAGTAATTCTTCAAATATCATATACAATTAACGAAGTAATTACGATGATTAACAAGGATATATATAGGACATGTATATAAGTATACATAATTATTCATTGATATCTCTAAGATCCTCAAAGCCCAAAAACTGATTTCTGACTGAAAGTAACGGGATTGCTTTCTTTGCCTTCGTTTCCAAGCAAAAGGCGGGGTAATCTTGATTTATTAACGGAACAAGCACCGTTTCATTTGGTTAAAATCTTGTATAGTGCAGCATTACTATTTCCATGAATACTATAGAGATCCAGACCTAGAATACTATGTATGTATATACAAGCTATACATATAACATGATCAATCAATACATACATTCAATGTATATAATAAATAAGAAAAAACCATTCTCAATTCCAGCTCAACTCAAGTATAATCCGATATATATTATTAACGATCTATGTATATATAACAAATATACCCTGTTCTTAGCTCTGCTCCAGAAATTTGCATATATGTAAATATAGGAATACCTAATAAATTGCTTGGCAACAATAAAGTAAACTAATTAAAGTTCTTATTTCAATTTCGTGTCTTTTAGATTTTTTTTTTATTTTTTTGCCTGCTCTAAGAAGATATTACACATCAGTTGGCACTGTGAATTTCTTAAGCAAATTAGGCAGCACACAATGAGCAGCAGCAACTGTAATAACAACAACAACAACAACAACAACAGCAACCAGCAGCAAGAACAATAATAATGGCAACAACAACAATCATTATAAGAACATCAGCAATTCATAAAGAAGATAAATGAACGGAAGCCACATTCAAAGGAGGCCTTGCTGAGTGAGCCGAGGATAGTCGACTGAGAGATACCCTGTATCGCATATGTTGACGTATATAAATATAGATAGCAATTCCGATATACATATGTATAAATATATTATTTATATGTATATATATTTATTTATTTTTATTTTTTTCTAGATTTTTATTCATGAATTGAAAATAACACTCGCATATCATTGTTATGCGTAAGTCAGCTTGACACATGCACGAATACAGTCTTTAATGTCCACCTGTTACACACACACATAGCTCACTAATATACCCCTCTTGCCACACAATTGCAACTAATCACAGGGTATTCTAGCAGCAGCAGCAGCAGAACAAAAGACAGGAATGGCCTAAACTCAGTTTATAAGTCAGCAGCAGTAACAGCAGGCGCTACCAACACACGCCTCCTCTGCCCCCTCCGCTCCTCAGCCCCTGGTATGGTCGCACAACTTGGCTTGGACGCTGGCGTGCAGTCAACAGTAAAAGTCAAATATTGTAATTATGCAAAATACATAATTTACTTTGAATTAACAGCTGAAAAACGAAGGAAACGCAAAAAAAAAAAAAAAAAAAGAAACAGACAGAAGACAGAAAAAAAATGAAGAAAAAGTGGCATAAGCAACGAGACGAGGCAAAGGAATTGCGGCATGAAATGATATTGAAATCGAGCGAGCGATAAGCGGCAGCTGGGACGCAGGCGGCGGCATGGGGCAAGCGGCATGAGGCATGCGGCATGCGGCATACAGCATGGGGCATGAGCAACTGGCAAAGGCGTTGCCCAAATGCCGCTCGAGAAACTAAAATGAAATTCAATTAAATTGCAAGCGGGCCGACCGCAACGCTCCGCCGGTCAACAGGTAAGCAGAGCCTAACACACAGGTAACACAAATATACATTAAGGTGAGTGCCATCCGTCTGGTTCACTTGCGGTTTTTCGGCTCCTGCTGTGCGCGAGTAACTCAATGTATCTGTGTGCGTTTGTATGCGTGCGTGTGTGCTTGTTTGTGTGTGTGTGTGTGTTTGTTGTGGCACCTGCCACAAGCCAACATTGTCAGCTGTGTTGCCGGCTGACAACATGTGCGAGGAACGGGCGTTCATAGCCCGCAGTCAAATATATCAGCGGCAGCATCATCATCATCATTATCATCAGCCAGCTGCGATTGAGGCGGCCAAACAAGAAAGGAAAAAGGAACAAGGATGGTACGAACAAACAACACGTCGACTATGAAATACCCTTACTTAAAGCATTTTGCAATAAAGCAAAACTTAGGAGCGATTGTAGAGATAAAATCAACATATTAAGTAGTTTATCAAAAGAGTTCGATTCAGGACAGTTTGCAGGTGTCATTACAGGTGAGGATAAGAGCATAGGGATAGGAAAATATATAGTACAACTTTTGGTTTGATAAGAGAAAATGTATAAGAAGAATATACGCATCTCTAAAGAACTCTTAAAAGGCTTCAGCTTATGCACAAATATAAGGAATTTTTAGAATATTCCAAAAATTTTCAGTTTAAGAATACAAAGAAGAATAGGTAGAGAAGTTTATTTACACAAGATAGCTTAATACTTCAGTTTTACTGTTTAAAAGAAGCATTTAAGAAACATTCAACTTAAAATGATATATTGTATATATAAACGGCTAAGCATAGAATTTAGTTTAGGTATACATGGGATATAATTTTAGAATTACTATTAAAGCTCAGCTGAGTAAAATATATTTCTTTTTAAATTCTATGAATTGTATATATGTATATTTTTCTTCAACATTAACAGTAATGTTAAGATTAGTAACAGCATGTCAAATGAACAAAATAGAATAATACCTCAGCGGTAAACCTACATGAGATTTAAAAAACTTAAGCCCAAATTCATATATGACAACTATAGAAAAAGTAAACTCTATTTCTTACATTCTGTTTAGGGCTAGTATCATATGAGCTGCAGATCCTATAAACCGCATTGACAACTATATAGCTTTACGGTCTATATAACAAACGAAAAACGGAAAGTTATCAGCTAAGATTTTATATAGTTTATAGATAGCTAATCAAATATATGACATACTCGAATACTCATATAACTCGAGTCAAAAAAACAAAAAGAAATAACGGAACTTATATCAAGATCCATAATATATATAAATAAATCTTGTATTTATTACACAAATATTTAAGATTAAAATATTTTAAATTTTATTTACAAAAAGGAATCGCATAAAAGTTAATTTGACGAAATAAGTGAATGAATGAATGGATGAAAGAATGAATGAAAACAGAAACATATATCGATTGAATGGTTCGATTACTTATCGCTTCGGGCCATATAAATTGAAAAGTTTTTGAGGGCAATCAAATTGGCTAAAAGGCAATTTGCGCCCCGACTTAATGTACTTCAATAAAACATGTAGAAGAGCGTGAGATACTTTTCTAGATGCTGTGTGATGCTTTCTGCTGTTGGCTTATTTTTTTTTTTCTGATTCTCGCTTCTTTTCTTTTTCATCTTTCAACAAATTCATTTGGCAATCGGAATCAAATGTAATCGCAATCATGATAAACGGTTTTCCTTTCTGCCAGCCATGGAGCATGGAGCATGGGGCATGGGGCATGGATGAACTGCCCTCCAAAATAAAATGATTGCAGACAGGTGCAAATTTGTTGGCCAAAATAAGAAGCACAAGAGAAAGAAACAATTTGCCAAATGAGTGAAGCATTGAAAAATGTAAAGGAAATAAAACAGTTTAGTGCAGAAGGCGGAGGGAGATGAGCCAATGAGACGGAGCTAAAGTGATATACAATTACACATACATACATATATGGACATATATATGTATGTATATTTGTATGAATGGCCTGGCATTGCTGAAATGAACAGTTGTGCCGCCGCGATGTACAAAGATAAGGAACGAGAGATAATTTATATACACACATTTACACACATATACAATAATAATAATAACAACAACAACAACAGCAAGTAGAGGAACGTAACGTAAAGGTACATCAAGTATAGGGACAACAATAATAACAATAGCAACAACAACAACACTGAGAGACAGAAGACGCAGAAATATTGTTACGTTGTCCAAAATACTCACACAGCTGCTCTTCGTGCTGCTCTGCTTCTTCTTCTGCTCAGCTCTGCTCTGCTCTGCTCTCACTCTTACTCTCTCTGTCTTTCTTTTTGCGTCTGCCCCACACACACACACGCACTAGCGCTCAGTCGCACACCCACTCACTCATTTGCTTAAATGTCCTACGCTGCTCTCTCTCTCACTCTCTCCCTCACACACTCAATTATTCTCTCCGCCTCTCTTGAATTTCACATCTTCTGTAAGCCCACTCTTCTATAAAGCTCGCTCTACAAAGATTGCTCTTTTCTTTTTCCTTTTTTGTTTTCTAAGAGTTTTTTTCCGTTCTTTTTTCACACACGCGATTTTTCACTGTTTTTTTTTTTTTTTGGTTTCATTCGGAATTTTTAATTTTATTTATTTAAGTTTTTAAGCTGCAAAAGTAGTAAAAGAGATTGCATGATTTATCTGTCTGTGTGTGTGTGTGTGTGTGTGTGTGTTTGTTAGGGTGTGTGTGTGTGTGCCTCATAGGCTAGCTAAACAGCCACACGCGAAAAAAGAGAAGCAAATAAAACGCAAAATAGATTTTTGATCGTTGCGCATGCGCGACTATGCGATGCCCTGTAGACACCAAAAACAAGATCTTATACGTTAGCAAACTATAAATAAGAAATATTCAAAATAAACAATTAATATACAACTTATCAGCTAGCCTGTTTCGAGCATGACCTATATTCTAATTACAGGGTATCTATTTACAAAATGTTGCCCATTTTAATGCGCGCTTTTTATTGCCTTTAGTTTGCCGCTGCTGCTACTGTTGTTGTTGTTGTTGTTGTTATTGTTGTTGTTATTGTTGTTGTTGTTTTTGCTGTTTTAAAAAGTTATTGCTGCCCGTTTATGGCTCATATTTATTCATTAGCTTCGTTGTCGCTTTTAGTTATTTCATTGGATTTGAACTATGCCAAAACAAGAAGAAGACGAACAACACACTAACAGCAACTACAACAACAACAACAACAAGGAGAACAGCAACAATTGCCATAGCGAAAATCTGGATAACATCATATACAAGGTGTCGTTGCCTTAACATGGTCTAAAAAAGTCAATCCGCTCAAAATCAAAACAGCCTGCCAATCAAATTAACACATTCCAATTAGCATTTTGCGGCCAAGCACACACACGCACACACACACACGAGCGCACAGAGACAAACACACACCTGCACACACACACATACCCGCTTAATTGAATTGATGCAAAGTTTAGGCCAAGTTGCTCAAGAGATTCGATTTGGCTTGACAACAACTTTTCGACAGAAACCTTAAAAGTTTATGCAAAAAATACGCAAAGCTGAAAGCTGTCAAAGCTAGCCAGGTATATGCATAATACATACATATACATATCTGTATATCGATAAATATATATGTATGTATTACTAGAAATAAATATGCAAAGTAGGCCTAATATAATATGGTTTTACTTTCATATATTTTAGTTTGACATAATTTCCTTAATTTAAGCATTTAAAATTGTTGTTAAAAACTCGTTGAACATTCTGAAATATTCAATAACATTTCAAAGAAAACAAAATTGTATAAAATATACATAAAACTAGATACAAACTCTTGTCTATAATCCAAAGATATACGAGATCTTATATAAAAGCTGCAGCTCGATAACATTTCAAATCGATTAAATTATAATCGAAATAATTTAAAGCATAGGAAGACACAAAGAATTTCAAGTCACTAGCTTTAATAACTGTTCAGATCAATGAGTTCATATATAGAGGCAGTATTTTGGTATTAACATTTTTATTTTCACCCAAAAAATCCGAAGAGAAAACTTGCTGCTGTGCGAAGACATTATTGACATACTGTATACACAAATATTTAGTCAATTGATGCAATTCGGAAACTTCAATTCATCAAAATTTGCATTTTTGACAGATGGTATTTTAAAGACATCATCTCTATTAGCTTTTCTGCTCATTTTGAGGTATTGCCTATGCTATAGAATACACCTGCGCCTAATTGTATTCAACTCAATTAACAATTAACTACAAGCTGATCTAATTTGCATTCATAATTAATATGTCCATATACATATAAACATATAAATCTATATATGCGCATACAATATATAGATGTCTATATATACACGTATATCTATATAAATATATACATATACGTCGACATACAGAACCAATGCAGCTAAGCTATTGAAACTTGCGAAATTTTTATTTTATCAAATGTGCAATTTTCCGAGCTCTTATTTAAATATGAACAACTGCTACAAAATAATAAAAAAATAAATAAATACAAATATTTTAAAACTTGAGGCAATAAAAAAAAAATATATATATATATATATATATAATGTAACAACTGCTAGAATTTAATAAAAAATAAATAAATAAGAATATTTTAAAAGAAAGGCAACAAAATTTAATTTAAAAAAAAAATATTAATTAAAAAAAAAATATTAATAAAAAAAAATTAATAAACAAATTATTATTAAAAACTTAATTAAAAAAAAATAAATAAAAATATTTTTAATTAACAAAAATTTAATATAAATTAAAAAAATAATAATTTAAAAAATATATATTTTAAATGAAACGTATTTTAAATATAAAAATATATTTTAAATAAAAAAAAATAAAAAAATAAACATTTTAATTAAAAAATAAATAATAAAGCTATTTTCGATTGCAAATTTTCTGGAATTTATTTACTTCATTGTGAAATTTAAAGCAGTGAAAACTGAGAAAATGCTAAACGTAAAGAATTATTCGAAACACGTAGATCAATGACATGAGCTTAGAGATCAAAGCAATAGGCGACATAACTAAGCCGGCAAGAGAAGTCAAGTAAACTGGGCCCCGAGACTCAGGAAAAATGGTAGCACAAAAAACTAACCGGAAAATGTGAGTCATCACAGCAAGCGTGAGTAGTGGAGTCCAAATGCATATAAGACCCAGACCAATATTCTGATAAGATTACTTTGATTTGACTTAATCGAAAGAAACCTTTTCAATTTATTTTAATCATTTACGCATTAAGAATTCGAGAATACCTAAAACCCATCTCAACTGCATGACGAACAGCTCAAGTCATATACGAATCTATATGACTCCATATGTCGCTCTATGACACTATATGATAAACAGAGCCAACTATTTGATCCAACTATTTGTGCACAGACATAAATTTTTGGCACTTATTTGAGCTACTGCTGCTTCTTCTTCTGCTAGTTTTTTTTTTTTTCAGTTAAAAAAGAAAAAAAAACGCTGTGCAAGGTTATTTTATTTATTTCTTATGATTTTTTCAAAATGCGAAACACGCGATTTTTTTTTATGATTTTTTATTTGTTTGTTTTTTGGCTGTTTTATGGGCCAGCTAAAAGCATCAGCAGCAGCAACAACAACAAAAAGCCAAACGTAAAAAACCCGCAAAGGAAAACTATGTAAGAAAATACAACAGAAAATGGGAAAATGGAAAAGCATAGGCAGAAGAAAATTATAGTAATAATAATAATAACAAAAGTACAAACATTTAAAAAAGGGCAATCCAAAGTTAATCCACATGGTAAAATGTTCGTGCATTGTTGGGCGGGGCAACAAAAATTTTGATTGCTGTTGCAAGTTGTTTAGGTTGTTGTTGTTGTTGTTTAGGTTCTTGTTGTTGTTGCTGCTGTTAGTTGTTTGTTGTGCACACGTTTTGATTGAAGTGTTTCTCTTGTTTTGCTTTGCTTTGCTTTGCTTTGTGTTGTTTTGATTTGTTTTGTTATGTTGCATTTATCACATGTTGCAGTTGCTTAAGCTGCTGTTATTGTTGTTTTTGTTGTTGTTGTCACTTAAGTGATTCGACAGCCCAATATAGTTCTCGCTCTCTCTCTCTCTCTCTCTCTCTTTCTGTATAATAAACAAACGGCGCAACTTTGAGTTACTTTTTGATAGCTTGCAACAGGCGCCACAGTTCTTCTGTTGCGCTGCTCAAACTGTGCCACACCGCTGACTGTCAAACTGCTGCATGACAACAGCTGCTGCCAGTCTATATATAGATATGTATACTAGATCTTTACTAGATCTTGCACACCCCCGAATGTAAAACAAAATTGAGTAATTAGACAGCAGAAGTCTTATACATAAATCAAATTTAGGCTGTCAATCTGCTGTCAAATGTATCTGTATCTGTATCTGTATCTGTATCTGTATCTGTATCTGTATCTGTATCTGTATCTGTATCTGTATCTGTATCTGTATCTGTATCTGTATCTGTATCTGTATCTGTATCTGTATCTGTATCTGTATCTGTATCTGTATCTGTATCTGTATCTGTATCTGTATCTGTATCTGTATCTGTATCTGTATCTGTATCTGTATCTGTATCTGTATCTGTATCTGTATCTGTATCTGTATCTGTATCTGTATCTGTATCTGTATCTGTATCTGTATCTGTATCTGTATCTGTATCTGTATCTGTATCTGTATCTGTATCTGTATCTGTATCTGTATCTGTATCTGTATCTGTATGAAAGCTGAACGAAATTTAAAATGATATTTCTTAATAGCACTTCATATTTTGAAGATACACACACACACACACTCGCACATACACTTACATTAGCTGACCGGCCGCCACTCACATAAAGCGAGTTACTTTCTACGGGCCATGGCCGGGGGGGCCACACAGGAGGGGGGCTAGTGGGGCTGACGGAAAACATGTTTGGGTCGCTGTTCGACGCTTTTTGCGCTGGCTTCCGGTTTGTGCTGTCGCCGTCACTGCCTCGGTCGCTGCTGCCGGCAGCGTTCAACGAGTGGGCTCATAGCGTAAAGTAGCATTTGACGAATGCGATGCCGCCGACTGTAAGCGAATTAACATACGAAACTATGCGATAAAGCGTGGACTTGCTACGATACCAGCCGCAAAGGCTAAACTACACCGCGAGAATTGAGAATATAGTTGCTTTAGTTCCAATGCCAAGCAAATAATCTATTCCAGTTTCGTTAAGCTAACAGTCAGCTGTTAAGTCTACAGAGGCTGTAGAAGAGCAACAGCTTATGTTAAAGGAGTTCACGTAACAGCGCTTAAGCACTTGCTGTTGCAGCATCGCTGCAAGCACTGTAAACCCTTCTGCTAATAGTTATGCAATTATGCCAGAGCTGTAAGCTGAGCAGCATTCTGGTATGTAAAGATTCTCAGCTAACATTTGAAAGCTATGTAAATGATTTCAGCTTGCTTTTAAGTGATTTTAACATGGGAATGTTAAGTTAACAGCTGCGTTGTGGCGGCCACTAAGCGAGGTCTAACATTTTGTCAATTTTACCATAGAAATTTAGCATTCAAAAATACAACATGAACTTAATTTATGAAAACCAAATAAAATTAGACTGAAGGATTCACGCCGTCAAAATTTTTTTATAAAATTAAAAAAATTTTCTCTGTGAAAAGTGCATTTTATCATTGTTAAGCACTTAGTTCTGACAAACCATCAATTTTCGTTCAGTGTAATGCTCATAATAAGCAAAGCTGGTGACGACGCGCTGCTATGCGAAGGTCACACACCAGAAACACCAACAACAACAACAACAACAAATGTGTCTGCCCATTGGCGATAGTTGACTTTGAGGGGGCGTGCGACGTGGGCGGAGCTGAAGACGCAGGCAGCGTTGCGAGAGTTGATTTGCATTCCATAGTGGAAAATTTGTAATCAGAATGAGAGAAAGACATAGAGCAAAAGAGAAAGGCACAGCCAGAGTAGAAGTTAACCAAAAAGGAACAACGAACAAGACAAATACGATTGGAAAGACGAAACAGCGCCGAGCTGAAGCCAGAGTGGAAGTACTACGAATATATATATATATATATATATATGCTATATAGGTATAAATTAACGCTAATTTATACTTATAGGATTAAGTGTTAAGCCAATGAATTTCACAGTTTCAAGCTGACTTAAGCATAACAATGAGAGTTGAGGGATATGTATGTATATATAAATATACATATGTATATGTATAGTGAGAGAGATTTAATCAACAATGTATGATCAGTCCTCTAAATCCGTATGATATATGTATATTAGGGGTATTAACAATATGGAATGATATGAAAAATACAAACTGTTCTCATTGCTCAATATATCTAAAATAGAACTTTATGCATATATACAATCAACTGAAAATTTAAATAATTATTAAAAATAATAATTAACATGGAATGACTTCGGTTGTATAAATTTTTAGTTTGATTGCGAACGAGAATTTTTTGCCAAGAATTTTTATGATATTTAATATAATTTAATGGATATTTAATTGTGATTGAAAATACGAAACTGATATAAATTTAAATAATGTTTAATATCTGCTATTTTATATAATTTTTATGGATCTATATGAAAGTGCTGTATGATCACAGGTTTTTTTATTTTAACAATTTTTTTAAGCAAACAGTTCGCTCCAAAAATGTCCATAAAACTGAATAATCCAAATGTTATATATAAAACATATATCTAAATATATAGTATATAGATAGTATTGTATATATAGTGTGTATATGTATGCTTATCTTAATGTGAATGCGAGGCAAACTTTGGAGCTAGCGAAGCGGCTTTAGCGACGCCCGACAATATCTAAATCGATGCCCGCATGCCCCTATACAGAGCTAACATTAACACTAAGCGAGGTGGGAGGGGGGCGGCGACAGTAGTGTCATTTTGGGGGCGAGGCGGCGGGCTAGGTGAAGTGGGCTTCAACTTGCAGCGCTGACATTGCCGTGCAATTGCGCAGCACACAGCAACAACAGCAACGAAAGCAACAAAAGCAACAATAACAACGGTTTAATTGCATTTGCAATATTGCCACAGATATGTCGAAGTCGGATCTGAATGGCTGCATGTTTATTTATGAGTCGATGCGAGTCGATTTCGAGTCAACTTCGAATAGATATAAAGAAATATATATATATATATATATATATAATGTATATATGTATATGGATATATATATACATATATACAAATCGACGGGAGCCCATTGAGTGTTTGCGATTGCTGCGCTTAAAATGCAAATTTGCTTCTCTTTTTTTTGCGAGTGGTTCCCATAGCAAAAAGACAACAAAAATAGCTAAAAACAACTTTAAAAAAAAAATCAGAAAAAATGATTAAGAATAAGCATAATAAAGTCAGCCTAGGGGCTGTGCCAGGAGACAGCAACAAGCAACAACAACAATATTTGTTGCTCAAGGACATTTTTAAGCTACGTCGCAAAATGTGAGCAAGAAACGAGTTCCAAATACCCAAAAAAAAAAAAAAAAAAAAAAAAAAAAAACGCACACACACACACACACACAAATCGAAAAGGAGCTCATAAGACATAACCCTAAAGACCAGCTGACAGCTGTGAGTGTATAAGAGTGCAATGCCAATATAACACAATGAATAACTGAGCAACGAAAAAACGGGACAACCCTTAAAATTGAAAAGTCCTGCACAAGACACAAGAGCAAGACAACGACTGCACAATACCCTGTAAGCAATGCAATTGTATTATATGAATGATGATCAATGTCGAGTGATCTTTAGACTTTGAAATATATACATGTATATAAATTAAATATACATGATACATGTAATGGTTATTCATAATATATGCATTTGTGTTTCACTATATTCATTCACTTTTACAGCCACACAAAACCTATATACTCTGTTGCACATTGTATACAGAGCATGACTAAAAATAATTAATAATCATAATAATGCGGTAACTCCCAAAAGTTTCCTATCAATATCAATAAAAGCCCCATATACATACTTAGTTTAACTGCAAATATTATCAATAAATCAATAAGAATGCTTTAATTCAATTTTCAATTTTCATTTTCTACTTAGTGACAAATATTTTTATTTCACCATAAACTGTAATGAGCACCATTGCTATTATTATTACGATCACCATCATTACGATAATGCTAAGCAGCAAGAATATAATGATGATATCAACAGTCTGCGCGACTGCGTCACAGCACATGAAATTGAAGCAACAGCTTTTTTCTTGCTGCTGCTGCTGCTTCTCGATTACGCATACGCAACAACAAATTGCAAAAGGCTAAAGGGACAGAGCAAGAGCGAGAGCGAGAGAGTGAGCCAAAGCGAGAGCGGGGTCAGCGGCTTTGGAGAGGGCAGGTAGCAAGCAACGGTAAAACGGCTGGCAAACATATTAGCTGCCGGCTTAAGTGCAATCCATTCATAAGCGAGAGCAACTGAAACGGATAAGCGCCGTGCAAGTAAGCGACAAAGAGCGTACGAAGGAATGGGGGAAGAGGAAATGCGAGCAGCGAGCAGTGAGAGCAACTGCGAGTGCGAACGACAGCAGCAGCAGCAGGAATTGCCACCATAAGGATAAGAATGAATATGAGAATGAGGATGAGTATAAGAATGCTTGCTTGCTTTCTGGCTGATGCGTCTCCGTGTGCCTGCTGTCCCTCTCCCTCACACAGTGACTGTGCGTGCGACTCTGTGCCTTTGCCTGTGCCTGTGTGTATGTGTGTGGGTCTTTTTTTTCTGTTTTTATTTTTGTATGTGTGTGCACGTCCTGCGCGCGTGCACAGGCAGGCTGTCGCCTGACTGACTGACTGACTGAGTGACTAGCAACAACAACAACAACAACTGCTGCTGCTGCTGCTGTTTCTTATTGACATTGGAGGTTCTGTCGTGTTGCCTTTGAGTTTGCGTTTGCGTTTGCCTTTGGCTTTGCTTGTGCGTTTGCGTCTGCCATGTGGCTCGAGTAACACCCGGCGCAGATGCTAAATAAGAAGCAGGAATTAAAGTGCAAAGGCACAAGCACCAACAAAAACAACAAGAACAACAACACAAACAGCAGCAACAAGGCTGCGAAAGGTGTGCAACAACAACGGCAACATGAGGTTGAGTAGAGCAGAGACAGGAGTTTAAATGAATGAGATCCCAAATAATGTATGTATGTATGTGTGCGTGTGTACATCTGGAAAGTAGTATATATATAATTATAAGCTTGATATGCAGCCCATAAGTAATTTGTATATATCCTATAATTATGCTTTAGAAGACTTAAAATGGAAGTTAAGTATGATGCATATAAAATATATATGAAGTTCAGAATACCTTGATATGATAAACTTAGACATATAAATTACATATAGAACGATCATTTCCATGACAAATAGATACTACGAGTGAAGAAGAACTGAACAGAACGAAATTACGTGTATATAAGATATATATATATATATATATATATATATATATATATATATATATATATATATATATATTCCAGAACAATCAACCCTATGACAACAAATAAATTGATCTGGAAACGGGTCAACATAATAGCAAAACAACAAATTGCTAGATAGATGGAGCTGGATTATATGAATAATGAATATATGGGATGAAGAATCATAGATTGTTGTACTCAAACAGAGTTAACAGAACCCATATAAATTGGTTCTGTAATCAACTAGTTGTTAAAATTATTATCTAAAAAAGTGTATAAAATAATCGTGATAATAGAAATTCTTGGAAATCGTAACTCTCTTACGATTTCAATGGATGTGACTGGCTCTTCATATAATAATAAGCTATAATTCCTCCACAGTCATATATGCATATTTATTAAGATACATAATAGGCTTCTATGTATAAGTGAAACATAGCGCTAACCCATATCGTATATATTATAGCATTAATAAAGCTCAGAATATTCTCAGACGATAATTCCAATTGGCACAAGTAAAGCTTGGAAATGCATGGAATTGACAACAAGAAACGCATTTACAAACACTTGAGACGCATTTCATTGAGAGTCACTTATGAGTGCAATTGATTGTTCTGATCTCTGGGAATGCGAAAATAAATGTTTATCAAAGATATTTGCTTATGCAAAATCTTTAAGCTTTCGGGAGTTGCATAATAATTCTCACGAATTTCCGATAAAAAATTTATTTACGAGGGATACATTTCAAACGTTGCTTAAAATTGGTTATGGAACGATTAAACAAATATGCTTATAAGATTTATAATTATGGATGAAATTGGATATTTTATGACACTCAAATTGGTAAAATTGGTATTGAAATGGATTTTTTAACGATTTAAATATGAACATGTATGTGTGTATATCTATACAATATCTTTAAGAACATTTGTGCTTTTCATCCTCAATCTTCAGTGCTTTAAAACCGATCTCAAACATGGAACTCTATTAAACTATATTTGAATTCTTTAAAATCATTGCTGAATAATATCCTTTCTTTATCTCTAGTTCATTCTCATCTTCTTCACTCTCAAACCATTTCAAAACTATGACAAATTTTTCCATATATTCCGAATTTACGGTCTCAATTTTCGCTGAGTGTATTCTATGGCAAAACTAACGCAAAATAACAGCGAACAAAACACAAAATCAAAAAAAAACTAAACTCTATTCATATTTCACAGACACTTTGGAATCTGTTGTTTTTGTTGTTGTTGTTGCTGCTGCTACTGTTGTTGTTGCTGCTGCTGCCTTAGCTGATATCGCGTCAAATTTAGCGGGAAAAAAATTAATAAGAAATAAAACTGAAATTCCATTCATTATCAGAAAGCAGCAATTACAAGTGCAAATCATTATGTACATACATAAGTATGTATTGTATGCGTGTATGCGCGTTTGTATGTATGTTTTTAATTGATTTAAACAGCTTGACAACTTAACTTTCGTTTTGAAATCGAATTGCAATTATTTAGCTGCTGTCCTGGATGCATTGCAATGAATTAAAAAACTTGTTGCTTCTTTAGCAAAATATCACCAAACTGTGTACAGTTATATTTATATATATAAAAAAAACTAATTGTTGTTGCTATTGCAGCAGCCGACGAAATAAAATTGCCAAATAAGCGATGGAAATTTTGTCAGGCGCAAACTTGTTGCGCTGCATGTGTGTGTGAGTATGTGTGTGTGTGTGTGTGTGTGTGAGGCGCTGCATGCGAATGTATGAATGCATATGGGTGTGAATGCGACTGTGTGCGTGTGTGTTGTTTGTGTAGGCTTACTTTTGATTAATAATTATTTGTGTTTTGGTTTGTTGTAGCTGTTGATGTTGTTGTTGTTATTGTTATTGTTATTGTTATTGTTATTTGTTATGCACTTCTACGTTGTTTGCGCATTTTCATTTGTTGCGCACTTTTCACCAAATACAAAAAGCAAAACACACAAAACAAAAACAATTCTTTTTTTTATTCGCGCTCGAAATGAATTTGCACGTCACCGTTGTCAGAGCACAAACACATATATATATATTTACGTATATATTTATTCACACACACACACACGCGCAAATGTATTGTGTGTACGTGTATCTCTATAGACTGGTGTGTGTATGTGTGTGTGTGCGACGGGGCGTATGAGCAACGGTTGAGGCGAAAACTTTGCCACTTTGTTGCGTTTCTGTTGTCTGCGCAAAATAAAAAAAAATAAAAAAACACAAACAAAAACAAAAACAATGAAACGCGAAAAAAACGACCAAAAAAAAAGCGAAACACAAACGTCAAAGTAACGCGCAAAACTTTACACTGACGTCGCTGCTGCTGCTGCGGCCGCGGCGGCGTCGTCGTCGTCGTCGTCGTCGTCGCGTTTTAAAGCGGTTTCCGCACGTTGTAAGCGAGTCGACAGGTAGAGCAGCACTGAAAACATTCACGCTGAGCGTAACACCTAAAAACGTCGCGACGAGGCGACACGACGCCTCAACGACGAAGACGACGACGACAACAACAGCCAACAGCAGCAACAGTGGTGAGAGAGAGCTGTCAGAGCAAGCTGCTTGCGAGCCGACCACATCACCATTCGGCGAGAGCCAAAGCAAAACGAGACTCGAGTGCGAGTGTGAGCGCGGTCGTCGTATTTTATTGTTGCTGCTATTGTAATATCTTTTACATTGTGTGGTCCACTGCAAGTAGTCGTGCAGGCAACTGTAAATTTTGCCCGCGTTATGCAACAACGACAACATAGACACGAACGCTTCTGATTGGTCGCAGGACGTGCACCCGAGCGCCCGAGTCAACCGAACGACCCGAACGCATACCACAGCCGAGAGCCGAACATACGCTCTCGCGCTCTCATACCACCAAACCACACTCTCGTGTGTTGGTCAAGCAATTGAGCGTTACAAAAAAAAAAAAAAAGAAATAGAAAAACAGCAGCCGCTTTGGCTGTGACTGCGGCGAGGCTGTGGTTGCGGCTGCGGCTATGGCTGTGGCTATAGCAGCGGCTACGACTGTGGGCGGCCAGTTGCCAAGAGGAAGGAAGCGCCATTGTCGCCGCCAACAAAAATGTCATCAGGGAGTTCCTATCATCATCATCATCATCATCATGATCATCGTCATCATCATCATCATGATCATCGCCAGCGTTATCAGCTACTGTAAAGGATTTGTGATCATTTTCCGTTTGCATTGGCCCACAGCAAAATACTTTTGATGACCAATGTACGCATGGACGGTCTATATATATAGAGATATTATGTCAATGCTTTCAGTTCTTAACAGGAAACTCTTATCTTATATATAGACTCTATTGTCATGTAAGCTCTAGGTCTACATAAGAGAATTCAATGTAGCTACATATTATGGATCTATATGGCTCTATATCTAAATCTGTCACATTTCTCCATTCACTTTCAATTAGCATTTCGATTAGCTAATTTCAGTTGGACTTTGGCATTAATTCATGCATTTGATTACACAAAATTTCGTTAGACAAGTGGCAATAAAATTGATGCAGCTTAATATGATTTCGGAGAGAAGTTTATGACATGGCCATAAAGATGTGGATCCCATTCAGTTGGGATCGCTTTGGGCCGTTTGATGTTTAGAGTGGGAATTTCGCCATTTCGAGTTAACAGGAAGTTGACTTCGAATGCGCATCGAATCGACGCATATATATTTAGATAGATAGATAGATATCGTTTAAATATATATAGTATTTGTATATATATTTCATACTGACAAATGTCACCACGAAAATCCCAACATCAATTAGTGTCTGAGCATTTACATTTTCTTGTTTTTGTATTTAATTGTTTTGTTTTAGGTCTCGTTACGCTTTGACATGTTTTGCTCAGCTTAAATACCCTATGCGCTCTCTGCAAAAGGGTATATTGGTAGCTAAATTCATTCAGTAAAACTATAGCCAATTAGAATTTTGATTTCAATACACTCAAAGAAAAGAGAGTAACCTATGGTCGTATTTTATTTGACCTTTACTTTTGCCATCAAGCGGCGTAAATTTGTGCGCATTTGATTTGATTTTTTAATTTTTTTTTTTTTTTATTATTATTTTGTTTATTTATATATATATAAATATTTTTATGTTTATTAGCTTTTGTCGCTGTTGATAAAGATAAATTGCGCTTTTTCTTCGAACAGCGAATCTGTTGCTAATGTCTTGGAAAATTACCCTTTGAGCAGGGTATTCACATTTGGTCACCGATTGTGGCATGCTACTACATGCATGACAAATATTTGGATTCTGTTCATGAAAATAATAGTAAATAAATTAATATCCACTTTTTATTTAGAATGCAGAATAGAGAATTGAGACAAAAATCCCATTACTATATGTCCTAATCTCAATCTCAGTGTCAGTCTCCATCTCAGTCTTAGTCTTAGTCTCAGTCTCAGTCTCAGTCTCAGTCTCAGTCTCAGTCTCAGTCTCAATCTCAGTCTCAGTCTCAGTCTCAGTCTCAGTCTCAGTCTCAGTCTCAGTCTCAGTCTCAGTCTCAGTCTCAGTCTCAGTCTCAGTCTCAGTCTCAGTCTCAGTCTCAGTCTCAGTCTCAGTCTCAGTCTCAGTCTTGGTCTTAGTCTTAGACTCAGTCTCAGGCTCCTTCTCATTCTCCTTCTCATTCTCACTCTCAATTTCAATCAGAGTCTCAATTTCAGTCAGACTACTATTTTTAGATCTTTATCTAGAGTCATTCAAGAAACTTTTTCTCTATTTGTTTTCTTCATAAATATAACATCTCGCCTATATACCCGATAGATCAATATGGTCAGTTCTCTATATAATATTACTTTAAAGCGCATTCAGCATTCGGCTTGGCAAACCATTTTTTCAACTGTCAACTGAAGTTCTTCCACAAATTTGATTTTTTGTTTCCATTCTTTTTCTTTTTTTTGCTCTCACATTTTATTTTTGCACATTTTCGTTTGATAAGATAAGCGACCTGCTGCCGATGGTGTTGGTTGGGTTTTTTTTTTTTGCTCCTTCTTCTTCTTCTTCTTCGGGGCTTTTTTTTTGGTCATACTTAGAAGAGAAGCCATATGCGAGAAATGGAGTAAAAAAAAGCTACTGTAAAGTGAGTGCGCGCGTGCCGCATGTATTTGAGGGGGGGAACAGCAGCAGCAGTAGGGCGTGGCCAGGGGGGCGGCAGAGGGTTGACTTAAGTGAATGAGTCATGCATGGGACTATATAGTATGTATGTATATGGGTATATATGTATGTATATGTGTATATATGTATGTATATGTGTATATATCTGTATATGTAAAGTATATCCATCAAAGGTGAATCATTTCACCAAATGTATATGAAGTTCTGCCCTTGACCCAACGCCCGATACGTTTGTTGTTGTTGTCGTTGCCTTTGTATCTTTGTATCTTTTTACATTTTCGGACATTAAGGGCAGCTTCGCGTTGCCTGGTGAAAGTCGACGCTGTGTGAAATTGCCAGGCCCACAACTTGTAGCCAAACCAAAGCGCCCCTGCCTCTCCGCCGTCCGTCTCCTGCTGCACTTGCCTCCTCTACATTGTATGTAATTGCCAAGTGAGCGTTGAGGGGGGCAATGTAAGGGGAAGGCGGCGAGGGAAGGGGACTTCCCCATCTTTAGTGCATGTTGCTTATATTTAATTTCTTTTCTATTTTTTCTATTGCCTAGCCTCACATTCCGCTCGCCAAAAACAGTTTTTTTTTTCGATTTATTTTTTTTTTCCTCTCTGCTCTTGACCATGTTGGCAAACTTGTTTGAAAGCCTAAAACAAGCAAAGCAGCGCAGCGCAGCGCCGCGTGCCGCATACCGCATGCCTCCCGCTGACAACCCCCCCCTCCCTCTCTCCCCCTTCCCTTCCCCTTCCACTGCTCACCATGCACCCCGCATGCACCATGCCCCATGCTCGGGCATTGTCTCTCCAACAATAAGTGCAGCGAACGCTACTACAGTTACATTCACAGTTGCAGTCGCTGCAACGATTTGAAAGTGGACGCGGACTTTGCAGATCATCGTGAGATTTTTCTTCTTCTTCATCAGCTTGGTTTTTATTTTCTTTTTTTCTGTTTTTTTGGCACACATTGGTTGCACTGGTCAGAGTAGAGTCAGAAAAGCAGAACGGAAATGAAAAGTGGACGCACACGTAGCCCAAAAAAGAAGTGAGAAAGAAAAGCTGCAAGCATATAAAGATATATGCACAAAAGGAGTGCGAGCGCGGGAGAGAGAGGGGGCGCTAGCCAGAAAGGGATGGCGCATAATAATGTCAAAATGGTCACGCTTAGGTGCACATGGGCAGAAAATTTGTTGGCCTCACACACACGCCGTGTGTGCCGTGAGAACGAAAGCCTCAAAAAGGGACAAAAGCAAACCAGAAGAAGAGGAAGAAGATAGAGTGGAAGGAAAACCAAATAGTAAGTAGATGTGGGCAAAGTTTTGGCAGCCAGACAATGCTCGCTCACAGTTCTCGAAGAGCTAACTGAAATTACTCGATATATAATATATATATGTAGATATGTATATATATATGATATACAGATACAGATAACTAGCTTCATATATACCAATATTACAGTTAACTTCAGTTAATTGCATACAACTAATATGCCCGTCTGCCGCCAGGTCCATGAGCGAGCATAGAAAAAGCCAGACTGACAGAGCGGCCAAGCGTGCAACGGCTAACCATGAAGATCGGCCATGTAGCAGGAGAAGAGAGAGAGAGAGAGAGAGGGAGAGAGAGTATGTGTGTGAGTGAGAGTAGACCTATGCAAATGATTAAGTGATCTGATAATCAGAATTGTCGACTCTGCCAAGAAAATGAATGACAAGTTCCTGTCAGCGCCCCCAGGAGGGCTAAAGTAGAGCAACCTGAGGCTGAATTGAGCGAGAATAAAAGGAGATGGTGCATAGCCCTAAGAGAAATTGTGTATTGTAGACATAACACATAGTTCAGTTGTTCACTTCCAGATACATACATATTCCATAAAATATATATGATAACAAAATACATATAAAATATATATGACAATATGCATAACATATATGTATGTTACATATGCTTAACATAGATATAACATATTCATAACATAGATATGACATAGACATAACATATGCACAGCATAGATATAACATATACAAATATATGACAAATATCATAGATATAACATATGTATAACATTGATATAACATATGCATAACATAGATGACATAGATATAACATATGCATTATATATAGATGACATAGATATAACATATGCATAACATATGTATAACATAAATATGACAAATGCATAACATATATATAATATATGCATAACATATGTATAACATAGGCATAACATATGCATGCATATGCATAGCATACATATGTATATTTATGTTAGGTAATAAATATAACATGCATAGCATAGATATAACATATGCATAGCATATACATATATAACATATGCATAACATATATCATTTAAAGCTTAAGTTCCTTAGAAGGCGAACATTTCCAAGGCGAATCAAATCAAATGGAATCGAATCGAGTACCCTTTGATTTTATTGACAGACGCTTCAGCAGGTTTTCTTTTCTTTTCCCCCTCTTTTTTTTTTTTTTTTTTTTTTTTTTTGGCAGCGACTGTCAACCTTGACACACAAAATATTGAGTTTTGACAAGGACACGAAATCCCAAATAGCCCGAAACTGGCTGCAGTGGCAGTGGGCGTGTTTAGCCACGGACCAGTTGGCAGCCGCAGCTAAAGCTAAAGCAACAGCAGAAGCAGCAGCAGCAGCAGTAGCAGCAGCAGCAGTAGCACCTGCCGTAGCTGTCGCTCACTACCTGTGCAGCTTTGCACCTGCCCCAGCTACAGCGACTGCCGTCAGGCAGCTAATTTGCCTAATAGAACAATTATCGACGCCTACCAAACTGCAGGCGGGCCTCACATAAACAACAGCAGCAACAATAATGCTAATGCTAATGCTAATGATGATGATAATGCTAATGATAATGATGATGCATGGCAATAACAATAAACGAAAACAGTCTAAGGTTAGACATAGAATTTTATTCATTTTGTTTTGCGTAATTAGATTGAAAAATGATATGCATACGATATGCTTCCTATATATATAGTATATATAGCGTACTACCAAGGAATTTTTGCTGTTATGGCAAAGGTGTCTATACGTATATAGGGGAGCTATCTATCCATATGCATAAGTGACTACTATTATACTGAAAATTTTGTCCGTCATGATGAAAAAATTTAAAAAAAATAAAATAAAAAGGTATATGTATAAAAATAAATACGACTAAAAATGACCTAATTATCCACAAGCCTGCCTTCCCAGGCTTGATAAGCTCTCGTATTGAGATGGTAGATCTGGTTAGAATACAGATTTATGGGATTCTCGCAATTCACAGAATGAGAGTCAACATCAGATGTGACTTGGCGTTGGGCTGGTCCTATTGCCTGTAGAATGAATGCGGATTGAATGAAAATGTTGTGCGACGTAACAGGCGAGCACTTACTGTAAAAAGAGACGACAAAACAACAACAGCAACCATAAAAGAGAAATCGCTGGCAATCGCATCAGTCAAGTTGAGGTGAATGGCGCAAGCAGCGGCTGATCTGTTCGCGTAGCTGATCGATATTTGGCAATGGCGGCGACTCGGGACGTATGGACGTGTTGGTATTATTCATATCACCGCAGATGAATTGATCGTTGCTCTGGGTAGCCAGCACTTGTGCGCCGATACCGTTACGGGTGCATTTGTTAATGAAGAATCGAGCTATTTTACAGAAGTGCATACCACTGTTCAGTGGGAACATGTCCATGTATGGAAAGAATCCGCCATTGCCAAGGATTTCCATGTACACCTCGTTGATGGCATCGTTGATGGCGTCGTTAGAGCGACGGCGCCAGTGCCTTATGGCGATGATCATCATGGCCGTCGAGACGAGCATGCGGCCCGAGAAGGGCAAAATGACCGCTTCAGGTAAGAGCTTGACGAGCAACCGATTAAAACAGGTCCACGGATATGCCAGGACGAGATAGTGTATGACCAGGCACAGGCCCACATAGAGAAAGATGCCCGCGCGACAACCGAAGGGCACTATCATTGATGGATGCATCAAGATCATAATTACCGAGCAAATGAACATCACCGACGTTATGTCCGGCTCGTGCATATCCGGCTCTGTGAGCGTGATGCCCCAGTAATGGTCACATACGGCAATAACAGCAGTTAAAATAATCGGACCATAATTCAACTCCATTTTCAAAGACTTTTTCGAAAAGCAAAAAAAAAAAAAAAAAAAAAAAAAAACCGAAAACAAAACAAAAAAATTGGAAAACCTGAATAAATAACTTTATAAATTTTTGGATATTTTAGATGTGAATCGAGCAGAAAGGTAGAATAGAATGAAACCAAACCAACCCAGAAGAAGAGAGCTCGAATTTCGTCAATGCCTACTAAGATATTAAATATCCGTTGGGCTTATTTTGTGCTAGGACGCAAAAATGTAAGGAAAAGTAAGCGATTGACATTTAATTCATATATACGTATACATATAAGATATATATTGTATATAATTATATGATCCACAAGATTTGAATAAATTTTCAAGAAAAGAGATGAAGTCCCATGAGAAAATTTTCTAAATTTAACGTAGAATTCACATTCGTTCCGCGTGATCTGTGCATCATACATCATTTGCACATACGATCCACATGCAACCTCTTACTGTTACATTTTGCAATTCTACTAATATATATTCGATCTGAATAGAAGACTCCACACGTCTGAGATAGGATCCACAGAAACCCCATTTAGGATCCACGTGTGCTCGGTATGTAGATCATGTTCGAAATTCACTATATATAATACATATGAGCCGCATATGCATAGCTTCCACATAGCATCCACACACTATGCACCTCACAATATATATGTTCGGCATATGTATAGATGCCACATAGCATCCTCATACGATCCACTTCACAATACACATGATCCACCTATGTATGTATAGGTGCCACATAGCATCCACATACGTTCCACTTCACAATACATAAGATATGCATATGTGAATGTGCCGCATAGCATCCACATACGATCCACTTCAACATATACATGATCCACCAATGTATGTATAGGTGCCGCATAGCATCCACATAGAATCCACTTAACAATACATATAATATGCATATGTAAAGGTGCCACATAGCATCCACATACGATTCACTTGACAATACACAGATGTATAGGTGCCGCATAGCATCCACATAGAATCCACTTCAGAATACACGCATTTTCGCCCTCACATCACCGCTTTATGTCATTAATTGCACGCTCTATATGCTCGCAATCATACGTTCCACACTTGGCATCCACACACACACACACACACACACACGCACGCAATGCACAATGAGCACGCTAATGCGACGTCATTGCAATTATCCTGCACTCTGCCAGCACACACACACACACACACACACACACACACACACACACACACACACATAGTTCTTCGCTCGCTTGCCGTGTCAAGTCAAGCAAACGGAAGGCAGAGTATTTGCCTTAACAACCTGCATATGACAATGAGCCCTAATGGATGAAAGGCGACTGAATGGGGCGTTGGGGAGGGGCCGGCGGGACGGCGGGGTGGAGCTTACGAAAAGCCAAAGAAGGTGGCTGCAGATGCCAGATTCTAGGATGCTGGCGCGCACAATGCCAAAGCGTTATGCACGGCTTCTGCCTGCAGACGGACAAAACAAAAAAAGTGAAGAGAAGAAGAAAAAAAAAAAATAAAGCCGGAAAAGAACGCAAATAGGCAACAAGGACGTGAAAATGTGAAAACGCGAAAATGCCAACGAGGCCAAAGAGGGCTCAAAAATGTCAAGGCCCTTAGGGTTTGATAACGCTGGCAACCCTTTTGGCATAGCGTCATCGAAAGGACAATAACAATCCAGTTAAAATTCGATAGCAAATAACGACGAGCTCAGCGAGCTCTACGGGCAACGGCACGGGTACGGGCAGCCGCCCATCGCCTCCACCTGGATCACTTGGCAAACAGATTCGTGGAATTGCGCATTCCGTCAACAGAAAAACTGACTGAACTGAAAGCGAACACACAAAGGCTTCCGCTCTCCTCCTCTTCATTCCCTTTTTCCTGCTGAACTTTCAGTTGACCAAGTCAATTCAATTCAGCTCGGAGTTATCCAACTCTGTCTTACTATAATTAAAAGTTTGCCTATGAATCATTCAATTAAATATGAATTCATTATTAAATTTTGCATTTAATGCGATTAACTGCACGAATTCAATCAGGAGAGCGAAATTGGATTCGCTTGATTTTGAAATATGTAAGTACATACATATATACATATTACTTTCTTAAATAATTTTCAATTAAAATCTCTCACACACATCATCTTTTCCTTCCAGATTTTATATATGTCTCCTTTCTCCTTCTTTCCGTCCTCTCTCCCCCTTCTCTCGCTCGATTTCTTCTGATCTATTTATTATTAATATATTTTCTCTCTTTATACATAATATATAAACTTTCCTCTAGCTCTCTTTATCTCTCATATGTATCTCTGATTATCTATCTACTTCTTTGCGAAGCTCGATTCGTTGATGAATATTTTTACCTTCCTATCGCTCTTCTTTTTGCATTTCCCTTCCTCTTTTCTCATAATTTTTCTTCCTCTCGTGTCCTTTTGCACTTCACTTCATCTTGTTCCTACTGGTCATTTCTCGTCTTCCACTATTCCTCCGCTTTTCCTCTTTCTCTACTTATTCTCTTTCTCATCCTCTTTCTCTTCTTCTCCGCTTCTTCTTCTAATATGTTCCTAATATTTTTCGTTTTCCAATCCTCCTTCTTCTTCGTGTCTCTCCTTTCTCTTCCTTTTCATCTTTAGCATTATTTTTCGTATTCCTCTTCCTCTTTCTCTTCCTGTCCGCTCACTTTCCTCTTCATCTTTCTGTTTCGTTTCCTCTATCCCTTGCTCATCCATTTCCTTGACATCTTTCTGTTTCTCTGCCATCTCACTTACCACTTTATTTTCCTCGCATTTATCTTGAGCTTTTCCGTTTCCACCCTACTATTTCTTCTTCCACGGCTCCTCTTCCCCTCTCCTCTTTTGTCTCTCTATTTCCGTCATCAACTATCTGTCTTCATTAACTATTCTCTCATCTCCTTCTCATCTTTCTATCTCCATAAATCTTCTCCAAAATTCCTCTGCATCTCAATTCCTGAGCTAAATTCCTTCCAACATATTAACTGAAATATTTAAACGGCAATTATTGTCGGTTGAAGCTTAGTTGACTAATTCTTAAACGATTTCTGGCAACTCCTCAGCTGCCCTTCTTTGCCTCTCTCCCTCTCTCTTACTGTCTCTTTCTCTTTGACTGCTGAATTTGCTGCTCGCTGGCTTTGCGTGTCAAATCAGATTTTGCAACAATACTTTAAGCTTTGACACCTTTCAAGGTGTGCGAGTGTGAGCGAGTAGAGGAGTGTCAGTGTGTGTGTGTGTGTGGGTGGGTGCGTGCGATGTTTACAAAATATATAAACACATACACATACATACATGCTGCCAGCAGTCGTAAATGGCCAGTTAATTGAGGCACACGCACAACCCGAAGCTCAACAAATTTCCCATTCACATAGGGAGGCAGTACGGTAGGGCGGTAGGGCGTTAGGGCGAGAGGGAGACAGAGTGAGTGTGGGGGAGGCAGTGAGTGAGAGGAATCAAACAGGTGCAAAGCAAACAACAAACAAAATGGCCAACGCCAACGACAACGGAAACGGAAACGCAGCCATCAGCGACAGCCATGAACCGCAAAATTGAAATGTGCGTGCGGAGCAATTGGCCCATCAAAAGGGCGCACACGCATAGTGGGCCAATTACTGCTGTCTGTGTGTGTGTGTGCGTGTGTGTGTCCTTGCAGTCCCTTTGGATTTTTCATCAAAAGTCAACAGCTGTCGCTGCTCTGCTGCTGCTCTGCTGCTGCTCTGCTGCTGGCAGCATCCTGACTGAAGGCCAACAACATAAATAACGTATGTAAATTCGATTTCTATTTCTTTTTTCTTATTCGCTCCATTTTGATGTACGTCCGCTTTAACGCTGCTTCACTGTGGCTTTCAATTGCGTTCATCACTCAACATTCTCAAATTGACTGCCAGCAATTTGATTGCGTTAAATGCAATTCGCTTCAGTTGGCCTTTTTCACTTGCCAATCAGAAAAACTAAACTCCAAATTGAATTGACTTTTTCATCGTATTGGCAAGAGTTTCAAATGTGATATATATGATCCAATATTTATAAAATTCAATGATTAATCAATATGTGGATATGCAATAGGGAATATAGATGCAAACATATATATACATATATATGTATATGCATCCTACTGCATCTTCGACAGTTTTAGAGCTACTGTAAAAAGTAACCACAGAGACTTGAACTTTGGCAAATCTATTCCCCTCTAAACAAGCCAAAACTCTATTAGTAGACGAGACTACGCCCTTGGGGAGATGATAGATCGAGAAATACTATAAGCATCTAAAGGATTGAAAGCTGGTATATACATATGTATTTTAGAGTGGATAACGGAAGAACACGACTATATAGTAGACATAGGTATGTACCACACCTATTGGCAAATCAGGTATAACGCTTTTTTACAATAGAGCTATTATAACAGTTGACTAAATTAACAGTTAACGTTAAGATCCCCTATAGATCCATAGACGTGGCAAATGTAGAATTAAAATGGGTATTACTTGATATTCTATCAATATATAAATATATATTATATATATATATATATATATATATATATATAATATTTATAATAGATAAAAAACTATGAACTTTGATAGGTAATACGCAATTATATATATTATTATATTATTATAAGATTATAATATGATATGCTTATATAATTATGATTTATATCACTTAAATTTGTACTTCATATATTATCATATATAGTGAATGAAATATCTAGATTCTAGATTCTAGGTTATTGCCTGATTTGAATAGTTTTTTGATCTAATATTTATACTGACTGAATATTAGGCATATTTAAAGAGGTATTACTTGATTTCCGATTTGGTTTTCTATCTATGCAAGTGCTAGATGCTAGTTTCAACGCATTCAGATAATCTCTAAACTATTTATGCGCACACAAGTGACATATATATATGTATGTGTGCGTGTACGCATATAAACATGCCTCTATGTGTTTATGTTGTCGCTGCTGTGGACTTAATAAACTGCCAGAGCTAATCATTGTGTCAGTTAGGCAAACTCGACATGGAGACATGGAACAGGTCACGTTTGGTTGCTAGCCAGGCAGGCTATCATGTCTCCTAAATTTCTCCCAGTTGCATGACACCTCACCTCCTCCTCCTCCACCTCCTCCCTCCACCTCCTCCCTCTACCTCCTTCTCTGCCTCCTCTTCTACCTCCTTCTCTGCCTCCTCTTCTACCTCCTGCTACTCCTTCTCACTCTGCCGTCTTCTTTCTGGCCGCCTCCTGGCAAATCCACACTCACTTTTTTATGTGTCACGTTGAGTTATTTTCAACGCGAATTTTCGAAATTTATTTGTCGAACATTCGCTGCGCCTGTGGCCACCAGCTGATGGCAGACAGCCGGGGTGCGGGCAGAGGGGCCGAGGGAATTTGTATTTTTCAATATATGTACATATGTATGTATGTATGTACGTACATATGCATTCCCGTTCGCATTCACATTCTTCTGACGTTGCTTTTCTCTCAATGCATACGCGCTTCTTTTTTTTTTTCTCTCTCTGGTCTTCTTCCACTTCTTATTCGCTATGGTCTGTTTTCTTCTCTTGTTGCTGTTTCGTATGCTCATTTTGTGCTTTTTGCTTTTTTGGACATTGCCAGCGATGGCATTTTTGTGGCCTAAATGCAGACGGCTGGCAGAGACAGGGGCAGTGCGGGAGGCGAGGGGAATCGACAATTGGTTGTTGCAATGTGTCAGCGCCAGTTGTCTCAATGAATCTGTTTACATTTTCCACATTGTTGTCTCGCTCTCTCGCTCTGGCTGCCGCCCTCTGCGCTGTTGCCTCTGTCGCTCTAGTTAAATGTGAAGCTTTGTGCCTGTGTTTGTTTGTATGTGTGTGACTAGCACTGATAGCTGATAACAGTTAAAAGCTAAGAGCGAAGCGAGCGCTGAGCAAAATAAAGCAAAAGGAGGCGAAGACTTAAAGTAAAGCAGGCAAAAGACACCGCCCACTGGCGCAACTTTTTGCAAGCTTGCAAGAGATTCTAAACAAACACACACACAGAGACACACATGCTTGACCGAAAAGCACCGTTAAACGGTGACAGACTCAGCACAAAAAGCAGTTGCAACCAGCAGCAGCAACAGCAACAGAAGCAGCAACAGCAGCAGCAACAGCAGCAGCAGCGGTGGCAGCAGCGGTGGCAGCATCGGCAGCAACAACAACAATGCCAAACAAAAAACTCGAAAGAGTTGCCAGCGCTGCCAACGTCTTCTAATAAAAACCGGGACGGCAACAACGAAAGCAGCAGGAAAATTGTTCAAGAAAATTCTTAAAAGAAATTAGTAAAAAAAAATGTCTTAATGCATACATACATATACATATATACATACATATATAAAAAAAAAAGCAACAAAAACAGCTGCAGCAGCAACAACAAAAAAAACTGAAACTAAAACAAACGACGACAGCGATGCGATACGATTTTCTGCCGTTAGCTTTTTATGCGGCGCACAGCGTAAAGCTCAACGTCTCGAGAGCCGCGCCATTGCAAGAGAGTGCAAGATGCGAGAGCGTCAAAACGGTATGTGAAAAAGAGAGCGCTTAAAAGTGAAGAGCGCAGCAAGAGCCGCTACTTGTCGTTCGCTGCTGCGGCTGCTGCTGCTGCTGCTGCCGGCGCTGCTGCTGCAGTGACTTCCCTAAAGACGGCAAATGCAGCGAATAAAAGTCAGAATGTCACCCGACAAATGCGTCGCAAATGATTTTGTAAGCGTAACGACATCAATGAGGAAATGTGTAAAGATTGGGATGAAATTTTTATATACATTATTTAATTTTATTATTTATTTAATTACTTTCAATTTTATTTTATTTATTATTTTTAAATAAATTTTATTTGCATATGTTAGCTGATCAATTTAAAAGTAATAAGAATTATTAGCCTGCAACTGCAAGACCTATATCTCTATATAGTTTACGCATTAAGAGATGGTGATTATAAAAAAATATATATACATACATATATGTATATAGTTTTAAGGATTTCATATATGCTTAAAATCGAATTAATTCACATCAATTTTGTTATGATGAACATAAAATAATTTGTTATGAATGCAATAGTTAATAAATATGATTTTATTATATTTATTATACATATATCAAATATTATTTATATGTAGTAAATAACTATTTATTATTAAATATTTGTTTTTAATATTAAATAAATGCTTTTGCACATTATGTTCATTTCATTTTCCACGCTTACGACACTTTTGTCGCCTTTTTTTCATACACGAAGAGAATTTTGAGCAGTAATCGCAATAATGTCGTCATCCGGATGCTTTTCTAGCTTTTTCTCAATAGAATAGAAGAATAAATTCACACAAAAAAAAACCTCTGTAGCAACAAAACAAGCGTAAACGAAGGAAAAAAACAGAGAGGGAGAGAGAGAGAGAGAGAGAGAGAAAGAAAGAGTGTCTGTTTTTCTATGTGATGGCAGAAGTGGGAAGGAGAATAACGCGGCGCAGTTAAAAAATTGCGTTGTTTATAAATCAGCCTCAATTAAAATTAACTGAAAAATGCAACGCTAATTAGATCTGCGGTCAGCACTAAGCTTGGAGCATTCAACGTCTGCGGCGATGGCGACTCCTGGATTCGAATCAGCCGACTGCAACACGCGGACAGCGAAACACGAAGCATGAAACCGGCCGGCATTTTGGGCGGGGCGGCGCGCGCGGCAACGTGATTTCTTTCAAGCACTCATACATACATATAAATTTATACATACATACATACATATTCACGTACGTACGTATGTGATTTACAATCTGCGGCATTTGTTTAATAACAATTAACAACAACGACGGCAACCGAAACAAGCCGACAAAAGTAGTGAACAGGCATGACAATAATTGCCATTTGTTGTTGCTCTTGTTGTTTTTGTTAATATCGTTGTTGTTGTTGACTTGCTGGCAGCTATATGCGATACAACAAAACACAGCACAATAACAGACAGAACAGCAACAAAAAAAGAAAAAGAATAACAACAACAATTATCTGTGAACAGCACGCGCGGCACACGTTACGTATACGCAATGCAATTCATGACTCGCCCGCTCATCATACGATAAACACCACCATAAGCAACGCGATTATCATTGGATGTCGTCATTATCATCTTCGTATTCTAACCACAAACGGCGCGTCGTCGGCATCGTTTGCCGTCGCCGATTCGTTACGTTACGTTGTCGTCCCGACGTCTAAATGAGCACTAAAACGTAACTCGACGCAGACGACGCCGGGCAACCGGCACTGACAAAAAAAAAAAAAAAAAAAGAATAATAATAAAAAAAGAATATGAAGTAAAAAAAAAACAACAAAACTATCCCTGCTGCACTCTCTGGACGCTTTTATGCTCTCGCACTCACTCATTCTCGCTCTCGCTCTCTCTGTCTCTGTCCCTCTGGCGCCTAACAGCAGTTTGTAACAGAGACGCAGCAGCCAAAGGAAGCAGAGGCAGCGACCGCAGCTTTTTGAGGGCGTCAGGGCGTCAGGACTAACGGCAGCGCATTGCGCTCTCAATTTTACGTACGTGCATGTGTGTGTGTGTGTGTGTGCGTGTCTGTGTGCGCGCGCTTCAGCATGGATGAACGAACGTCAAATAGAACATGTGCTAATGAATTATCAACTGTCGGCAAAGCGTAAACTGCAAACAGTTACGGCTGACATGGCGACGAATGGACAAGGATAAATGAATGGATGTGAGGATTATAATGAAAGACATGCACACACATACATATATGTGCATACAGCAAATATATATGTATACAAATGCAAACACATATACATACCTACATACATGCGTGTGTATGTGGGACAATCGAAACGCTAGCCTACTTAACAGAGAGGGCGTGCGAGAGGAATGAAGCGAGAGAGAGAGTGTGCGTGTGTTTGACTGCAATCAACACCAACTGAATAACAGCTTAATGGACGACTGCATGCGCTCTAAACGCAGGCACAAACGTGTCATCATGAATCAATTTTTAAACTGATTGACACCGCACATGTGTCATAAGCTTATGACTTATTGATCGAATGGCGGGGCAAATAAATTTCAAAGGGCGTGGAAAGTGTTAAAAGAATAATAATAATCGATAAATCGATGCATAAATAATTAATCAAGACCTTGGTCATAGATCAAGCGAGAGCGGCCTTTCACTATTTTTCGCTTATAAATAATCGATTTGCCTATCGATAGACAGCGATAACTAAAGCACCAAGCATTAACCTTGGGCCAATCCACTCAATAAATCATCTACAGCTGCTGAAATTTAGGCAGTGTTAACTTGGCTTTAAATGCATGGCGCATAGTTTGTCTGGTGACTATATTTATATATATATATATATGTATGCGTGTACGTGTGCGAGTGAGTGTGTGTCTGTACCAAAAGGTAAATGACATCAATGGAGGTTGGCTGACTCCGCAGTTGCCGTCGCTAGCTGCACTAACTGCTGCTGACATCGACGGCGACAGCGACTGAGGCAGCGACAGCGGCAGCGGGAGCGAATGCAGCGTGTTTACTTTTTGCTTGCATTCTTTGGTCTCTGGTCTCGGTTTCCGTTTGCTGCTTGCCTGCTTACAGTTTCCGGCTTTGGCCAACACTTTTACACACACACTAACACACTCACACACACATTCACACAGCTTCAGTTACTATGCGCGCGCCTAAATATATGCACCGTTTTTTTTTTCATTACATTTTCAAGCAGCCATCTCCAAGCACTGCAGATGTGCACTGCCCATGGCAACTAACACAGACACACAAAACGCTCACACACACACACACACACATTCGTATACCCCTTGAAGTTTGTGAAGCTTTGGCAAGGCTCTTTAATAACTAATCAGAGCCAAAAAGTGGGCATCGCCTGGCGGGCAATCGGGCCAAGTTCTGCGTTGTGTTGAAAACTTTTTGGAAACACCAGAAATTGCCGCTCATTGTTTGCTGATAACTGAAATCAATGCAGGCGTGGCATGTGGGGCGTGGCAAGACAATGTTCAAGTTTTTGGCCCTTTGCCAACTGAAAACTGTGAATGCCATTTGTTGTCGAAAGCCAAATGCTCTCTATTTCTAGTACTATTTGCCATCGAGCTTAGCCTGAAGCGTTTATTGACAAAATACGGCCAAAAGAGATAGAAGATGAGCGAGCGTATGGTATTTAGTTTGGTGACAATTGACAATGAGCACATAGATAAGTAAATATATACATATAGCTGAACATATTTATATATATCAGGCTAACAGGGCTAGAGAAACAAAATGGAATTCGAACAGTTATAAACTATACA
Source organism: Drosophila mojavensis (assembly GCF_018153725.1). Taxonomy (NCBI): domain Eukaryota; kingdom Metazoa; phylum Arthropoda; class Insecta; order Diptera; family Drosophilidae; genus Drosophila; species Drosophila mojavensis. The sequence continues at coordinate 23,627,388 of NW_025318667.1, read as the reverse complement.
AACATATATTATCCTAAAAAGTATTACTGATTTTCCTATACATTCAGCGAAATATATGTACTAATAGCATGTGAAACAAAGTGGAAATAGAACACATATACATACATAAGCTGATATAGCTATAATGTGTATACATCTTATAGTAGTCAATTGCATAAAACAGCATCTCGATTAACTTGGGTGGAATGAAATGGAAATGGAACAACTTCAAAAGTATATATGTATAATACAAACATGTATTATAAGCAACTTGAAAATTCCGACTACCATTTTAAATGTGTTTATTGTTGTTGTATTCTTGTGGAACAAATTGAAAATGGCACAGATTTTAAGCATCGTATACATAGAGCTGCTTTTTACATAGTATAAAGATTTAATATTCCACAAATACATAAAGAACGACATCCGCAGATTGTGTGCAACAAAGTGGAAATGGAACACACATCAAGTAAATCATTTCTGAATAGTATTGACACGATTTAACCATTTCATATGAAACAAATTGGAAATGGAACACACTCGAAATATTTACACGTACATATGTAGTTGTATGCGTATTAGCCCACAGTCGAATAGTTTCATCTTGGTATTGCATATAGTTCGTACGTCTGCATACTTTTGATACCCTTCCCTTGTTAACGAATATAACAAAAGGCGAAATTTGAAATTGATTTTTTTGTATTTTTGTTTTTTTTTTTTTTTCGGGGGGTTTTTTGGCCAACCATGGATAAAGTTTTGTATGTGGAAAATATTGGTCGCTTTGTAGCTGGGGACTTACCGCTGGGATCATGATGCGGGGGCGGCTGCTGTTGGTGCTGCTGATGATGATGATGGGGATTGGGCGCACAGAAGGCGCTCGAGCCGCCGCCCAGTGTCGGTGGCACTCCGGCGGGCGGCGGCGGCGGATATGCACTCGCCCGATACGAGGGCGGCGGTGAGCCAACGTCACAGCGGTCCGGCGGCACGGCCGGCGGACCCACCTGCGGCGGCGGCGGCAATGGACCGTAATGCCCCTGGGGCGGCGGTCCGCCGTAGTGATGAGGCGGCGGCGGTGGCGGACCGCCATGATACTCGGCCGCCTGCTGGTAGTGATGAGCGTGCGCCGCATGCGCTGCATGGGCGGCCGCGTACTGATGCTGATGGTGCATGTGCAGCACGCCGCTGCCCGCGGGCGCCAGCTGGTGGGCGTGGTAGGCGGCAGCGGCAGCGGCCGCAGCAGCCGCAGCGGCTGCATACGACGGCGGCGGCGGTCCATGATGATCCGGCGGCATGTGCTCCGTATGCAGGCCCAGATCCGGGGCATGGTACATGCCCGCACTGAGCGGCTCGCCGGGCAGCAGGACATGCGGTGCCGGCGCCTGCACTGGCAACGGCGGCGAGCTGTGAGCTGCGGAAGGATATAGATAGGGGATAGATAGATATAGTAAGTAGAGCATAGATATGATCAATCATGTTATCAATGATCAGAGGATAAAAATCAGCTTGGACTGAAGCTTCCAATGCGGCATATTAATAAGCGATCTGGCATCTCTGTCAGAAGATATAAGGGATGAGGGAGATGGGTCCGTCGAATATGGACAGCCCTGTACATATATGTATGTATTTATATATATTATCAATGGGTATTATCTGCGGATATCAGATATATACATATACTACCAACAGGTCTAATGATGTGCGAGGATTATGATTATGGGATTCAGTCAATGGGGCTTCCGCTCTATAAGGCAATATCAATAGGCTGATTAGTTAATATCAACTAAAAGTGACTGTATTTAACCGGATAGAACTACAGTGAACTCAGTCCTAAAATACTCCTCTATCTATATATCTATCCATCTACTATATATGTGTGGAATCTTTCTAGACACCTTCATCCTATATGCTATACTTATACAGATATACATATATACCAGATCTTGTTTTGATCTCGTTTTTGGCTAGAGAAAGTTTTAGATCTTTCTGGATGTCAAAATTGCAAATGAATTAGTTTTATTTATTTTTAATACCCTGAACCCATTGAACATGGGAAATCTCGAAATGAAATGTAACTGGCAGAAGGCGGCTCGGCAGACCCCATAAAATGTATATATTTTTGATCTGGGCGATAAGCCGAATAGATCTAGCCATATCTATTGCTCTGTCTGACTGTCCTTTCGTTCGTCTGTCTGACTTTTCGTTCCATCGCTCGTTCGTTCTTCCGTCCGCCCGCTCGTTCGTCGCGTCGATCTCAGAAGATATAAGAACTAGATACTTGATATTAATTTTGTAGGTCTGTATATACAACACACATATAGAGTTTATTTCAAAGAATCGATTACTACTCCTGTTATTTTGCTAGCGATTAAAACCAGCATCGAAAATTAGTTAAAAAATTATATCTCCTGCATTTTTAGAGCTAGAGATTCCTTATTTCAAATATAGACTCGTGTGAAATTTATAGAATTTTGAATTTTGCTATAAAGGACATTGGCTCCACAGGGCATAAAGGAGAACCAATCAATCGAATTAATCATCCAGATTATGAAGATATTGTCAGGAGTTGTACTCACCCTCGCTGAGTCCGGAACTGGCGCCCGGCGGCAGCATGCTGGAGAGTGCGCTGAGCGGCGTATAGGATTTGGGTGGCTCCACGGAGCCGGGTCGCAGCAGACGCTCCTCGGTGACGCTGGACTGAACACGATATTGCATTTTGCAGTAGGCCTCCTGGGCGGCGCCGTTGCTGGCATTCACATAGACGCCGGTGATGGTGACGTCCGTGTCCTGGACGATGACCACACTGGATGAGGTCGGACGGCTGCAGTCCTTGGCATCCTTGGCGCTGCTCGAGTCGCCGCGATACCCAGTCGTTGTGATGGTGGTATCCGTATTCGTTTCCTTCGTCTCCTTGGAGTACTTGGAATCGTTGCTCTCCTCGATCATGTTGCTCTGCGGCTTGTTGCTCAGCGCCGCATCCTTCAGCTCCTTCAGCTCTTTGGCCTCCTTCGATTCGCGCGTTTCCTTCGGCTCCTTTGGCTCCTTCTTGATGTGCAGCACCTCGGCCTGCTGTGCTTGCGCTGCCTTCGACGCATTCGATTTGCTGGACGACGATGCTGACGCGGATGCCGATGCGGATGCTGATGCGGATGTCTTTGTCACCGTCGGCTTGCTAATCTCCAGCTCGTCGTAGCTCTCGAAGCTGCTGCAATCGCTGGCCAAATTCTTATCCAAGTGCCGCTCCACCTCGTACGTGGCCGCCACAATCGCGCTGGCATTCAGGCTGGCCATGCGCTTGCGCGCCAATATACCCTTGTAGTCGCCAATCAGCTCCTCGTGGAAGGCGCTTTTCCGCTTCTTGGGCAGCTGCTTGGGCGGCGGCTTCGATTTCTCCTTGTCCTTGTCTTTGTCTTTGTCCTTGGACTTACTCTTGTCGTCATCCCTCTCCTTGTCTTTCTCCTTGTCCTTGTCCTTGTCCTCGTCTGCATCGTCGCTGTCCTCCAGCTGAACCCTTTTGTTCGCCTTCTTCTTCGACTCTGTGTCGTTGGGCTTCTTGGCGGGCGCTTTCTTCTGCAGCTTCTTCTTCTTCTGCTGCTGGAAACGCTGCAGCTGCAGCTCCTCCGCCTCGCTGTCGCTATCGAGCTCCCAGTGCTTGCCCACGCCACGGCCACCCGTCACATGGCGCAGCTCTCGCCGTGGCTCCACCACAGCCACATTGGCCTTCTCCGCATCGCCCTTATCCCGATCCTTGCCCTTATCCTTATCCTTATCCTTGTCTCGATCGCGATCTCTGTCCTTGTCCTTGTCCTTGTCCTTGTCCTTATCCTTATCCTTGTCCGGCGGCAAATCGCCTCGATTGTTGTCATCATCGCTGCCGTCCAGCGTCCGTATGCGCGGCGGCTGCTGCGTCGCCTTCGACAGGCCCAGCTCGTGGGCCGTGCGCGACTCGTTCTCGTAGAGGCACTGCACCTTGGCCAGCGCATTCAGCGAGGCCATGCGATGCCGCTTCGCCCCGTAGCTGCTTAGCTTCTTCTCGTCCTCCGAGTCGCTGCTCTCCGAGCGGGAGCTCTCGCTGGCCGCTGCCGGCGGCGTTGGCTGCTTCGCTTTTCCGCCCGCTGGCTTCTTTTTACCAGCAGCAGCTGTTGCTGTTGTAGCGGCTGCTGTCGTCGTTGCAGCAGTTGTTGTTGCTGCTGCTGCTGCTGCTGCTGCCGGCGCTGGCGTGGGCGTATTTGGCTTACGTTTAATCTGCTTCTTATTGCCGCCCTTGGCAGCGCTGGGCAGCGGCTCAGGCGGCGCCTCCACAGCTGCAACAGTTGCTGCCGCTGCGGCAACAGTTGCCGTCGTCTGCTCCGCCGTCTCCTTCAACTCCTTCACCTCCTTGGCCTCCCTGGCCTCCTTGGCCTCCCTGGCCAGCAGCCGTTGCTCGAGCTGCTTCAGCGGCTTGTTGTCCTCGTCGGAGAAGTCGCGCAGCTCCTTCAGCGTTGGCAGCACCATTTTGATCGGCTCCTCGTCCTCCGATCCCGACTTGAAGTCATAAATATCCTTCGCCGCGTTCAGGCTAGCGAGCGCCGTTTTGCTGCAGGCCTGCTGCAGTCGCGCCTTGCTCGCCGATGTTTTACTGTACTTGATTTTGGGCCGCTGCTTGGCCGGCGCCGCTGTGGCCGCTGCTGCGCTGCCGGCGACGATGCTGCTGCCCGTGGGCGTTGACTCAATGGGCGTGGATGCGGGTACGGATGCGGATGCGGGTGTGGGTGTGCGCGTGGGTGTGGGCGTTGGCGTCGGCGTCGGCGTGGGCGTGGGCGTGGGTGTGGCTGCGGGTGTGGGTGTGGGTGTAGCTGCCGGCGTGGGCGTATGGGCTGGCGTGGGCGTGGCTGCCGTTAGAGGCGTCTGGGTGGTATTGATCTCCTCCAGCTCCATCTGCACCAGCTCCGTATTGGAGTCCAGCTGGGTGCGTGTCTTTGCTTTACTGGACTCGGTTTCACCTGGAGTTGTTGTTGTTGTTGCAGCAGTTGTTGTTGCTGCAGCTGCTTGCAACTTTTTGCCACCCCTGGCCACAGCTGCTGCAGCGCGCAGCTTCTCCTTTTTCGCTGCCGGCGTCTCGGCCGCCTGCGACGTTGGCGTCTGTTGCTGTTTCTTGGGCGCCGCCTTTGATCCCTTGCTGCCGCTGGTCGGCGGCTCCAGCTTGGCCTTCTTGGACAACTGTTTGGCGCCCTTGGCGCCGGGAGATTCTTTGCTATCGCAATGAGCATCCTTTGGCTCACCTAATACTGCCTCCGGTTCCTTGGACTTTTCCTTTTCCTTTTCCTTCTCTCTTTCCTTTTCTCGCTCCTTTTCCCTTTCGCGCTCCCTCTCCTTCTCCCTTTCGCGCTCCCTCTCCGCTCGACTCGACTCGTTGTCCACCCGCTGGCGCTTCACATTGAACGGCTTGCCCGGATTCAGGCTGGCTATCACCTTGACCGCCGCCGCCCGCGATTTCGTCTTCACGTTCTCCGATATGGAAGACTTGAGGCCCTCGCCTATGCGCTCCTCGCCGCTGGGCAACAGATTGTCAAAGCCATGGATCTTGATGTCCAGACTCTTCAGCATCTTGTTTATGGCTCGCGCCTTCCCATCCTCCTGCCGCTCCTCTGCGGACAGTTTCAGCGTCGTCGAGCTGCTGGCCTTATCAGCAGCCGTTGTTGTTGTCGATGTTGTTGTTGCAGCAGCAACTGTTGCTGCTGCTGCTGCTGCTGCTGCTGCTGCTGGTGTTGTTGTTGTTATTGCACTTAATGCCGTTGACTGCTGCTGCTGTCGCTTTGCTGCTGCTGCTGACGTTGTTGCTGCTGTTGTTGTTGTTGTTGCTGCTGCTGCTGCCTCGGCTTTGCTACTCTTTTTATCATCCGGTTCGTCCATTAGCTTCTGCTGCTTGCCAATGCTGCGCTTCTTTACCGTCGACGTCGCTGCCGTTGACGTCGCTGCCGACGTCGCAGCGGCAGCAGCATTTGTGGCGCGCTGCTGGCGTTCAGCGACGCTGGAACGCTTCTTCGGACCCATTTCCTATGCGCTGCCCCAGAGCAAGAGACTGGTGTGTGAAAGGAAGAGAGTAAAACAAACAGAGAAAGAGAGAGTGAGAGAGAAGATTATGAATGTGAATGAAGAAGAAATGCGCGAGAGAAAGCTTCAATTTATATGTTAAGCGTAATTATAATATTATATATGAAATACTCGAGTCTAAGTAAGATATTGATAGAAAAAAATATATATATTTAATTTTATAATTTAATTTGATATTTTATATATTTATGTTTATATATATATTTGTATTTTTATTTATTTATTTTTATTTTCACTTATTTATTTTTTTTATTATTGTTTTTATTTTTATTCATTTATTTTGATTTATTTTATTTATTTATTTATATATTTTTTCTTTTTCGTCTTTCATAAAGGTAATCAATTTAATATTTACATATTTATATATTTTTGTATTTTTCGTATTCAAATTAACTGCAGTACGAAAACTGTCTAGCTACACTGTATACTAAAACTTTTGACATGCGCTTTCAAATTATTTTTTTTTTTTACCGAGCTCGAGAATATTTGAGGCAGCCAACAAGTGGATTATTTTATATATTTAAAAAATATAAATATTTGATATGAATTTTAAACGATTAATGATTTGAAATTAATTTGTATAATTTGAGTAAGTCTAAAACTTAAGGAAGGACGGACCTAGAGACAGACTAGAAATGCTTATACAAGTTAAGATTATCTAAGGATGCTGGAATTTCCATTCGGACATTCAAGAAGGGAACAGAACTTGTGAGCCTATGATAGAGGCACTATATAGCACAGTTTAATTATCTTTTTTTTTTAAGTGTCTGTGGAAATGATACCAAAAATTATGAATATAAACTTTTATGGAATCTTCAGTTTTAAGCAATCAATCATACTCAAAACAATCAATCATAGTCAGTCGGACACACTTTGCATAAAACTAATATGCTCTCTTCAATTGCTGAACGAGTATCAAAATACATACATAAAAAGGGTTTATCAGGCTATCAGGCTTATTATTTTCTATCCTGATCTACATCAAGCAACAATCAGTGCTCAGCAATCACAGTAGATCTTTACCTTCCATTCTTAGACTTACATAAGATACATACATACATACATGTGTATGTCTGATGGAGCATTCCCATTTTCTACTAGCCCAAAGGAAACAGCTGATTACGTTACGTTAATTACGTTCCGCCCACTTTTCTCATTTTTCCCCATTTTTTTTTTTTTGTTTGGTTCAAGTGTCAGCGCGTGACAAACAATGAAAATGTTAGTTGAAGTCGGCAAGCTTCCAAGCTAAAACGAGATTTCAACGACATTTTAACAAAGGACTCTTCCAGTAAGAAATTCAGATACTTCTTTTTTGCTTTTATTAAAATTTTAAATTGATTTTAAGTGAATAATAGCGTATATGATAGTACTATATTATGCTACATATCATATACAATATATACGATATATGATATTACTATATTAAATATACTACATATGTAAAATATAAACTTTTTTTTATACCCTGAACCCATTGAAAATGGGAATTCAGGGTATAATGGTTTTGTGAAAAGTATGTAACAGGCAGAAGGAATCATCGCAGACCCCATAAAGTATATATATTCTTGATCAGGACGACGAGCTGAGTCGATATAGCCCTGTCCGTCTGTCCGTCCGTCCGTCCGTCCGTCCCTCCGTCCGTCCGTCCGTCCGTCCGTCCGTCCGTCCGTATGAGCAAATGGATCTCAGAAGATATAAGAGCTAGAGAGCTGAAATTTGGCATGCATACTCGTGTATACCATAGGCAGTACGAGTTTGCTTTATTTTTTCGATAACTCATCCGATAACTTTTTTATCGAGAATAATCGAAAAATCGACTTGGTTTTTTCAGCCTACTTTGAACACTTTTAAACCTGGAGACTTCAAATTTGCGTTGTGTATAAAGTTATTGGACACAAAGATTTTGTAATTTACAGATTTTTGATACCACGCCCCCTTCGCCCCCAATTTGTAAAAAACGCATTTAAAGTACTAGAGACTTGTGCTTTGGAATGTACACACATTTTAGCCATATGATTACGCTCTGAAAGTTTCATTAGGATTGTATGTCTACAAAAGAAATTATTCAACAAATAAATTGTCATAATATTGCCCACATTGCAGCGCAGCCCAAGCGCAGTTGCTGCTAACTGCGCAGTCAGCAGAGCGCTTATAAGTGCATGTGTATGTATGTGTACATAGAAGAAGTGCACAATGATTAGAATATCAGCTTGGAGGGTTCAGGGTATCTCCTAGTCGAGCAGTCTCGACTGGAGCCTTCTTACTTGTTTTTTTTTTTTTTTAATAAAATTGATTTTTTATTAAATAAATCTCTATAAAATTCCTAATTGATTAAAATTTGATTTAAGCCAAAAAAAAAAAATTATGTATTTTATTTTATTGGTATTACACTTTATAATATTACAATGCATTGTAATTTAAAAATTAAAAAATATATATATAAATACATGTTATATATAAAGTATATGTACATATATGTATGTGTACTACTGTTTTCATGAACACTTTTATATAAAAGTATATGCTGTATATACAGCACTACATACATATATACATATACATACATACATTCCTAATCATCTAAATAATGCCTTTCTACTTGATACGTAGTATATCTTAGCCTAACATTAAGATAAGCATCGTTTAGAAGATAGCAGAATCTAAATGAATGTATTTAATGTAATGCAAATAATACCTGTTAATCTAATTAACACCTGTTTTACTAGTAGCTCCTCATAATGCCTTAATAATACTACATTATAGTAAGCAGATAATTTTGGATTTGGCTTTCAGGCAATTGCGCTGGCTTAAGTTGGATCTCTCTTCACCTAACACACACACACACAGACACATTTGACATCGATGTGCGCGTGTGTGTGTATGTGTGTAAGCCTGCAAGTCAAGCTCTAAAGTTACAGTTACATGCAGAGATATTTACCTTAAGCTCTCGCTCGCTTGCACTCGCGCCTTCCTTGCGGTTGGCTGGCGGGCGGGCGGGCGCGCGCGCTCTCTTTCTCACTCCGTCTCTATCGCACTCAGTGTTTGTTTGTTTATAGTTTTTTTTTTTTTTGCGTGTAATATTTTTTGTTGTTTTCGTTTTAGGTAAGCTGGGAATACCAGTAACAGTTTAAGCCAAAACCATTTCTAGGCATTGGCAGCAGCAGCGCCATTTGCTTGATGAGCCGCTTAGGCGTTGGCGCTGTGCTCTTGCAATTTATGAATTTGTTAACTTTAAATAATTGTTTTTGTTTTTATTATTTTGATTTGATACTCTTTTGATTGTGATTGTTCTCAGTGATCTTGCATTTTGATGGCCTATAAAATATGCAACACTTTTTTTGTTAGTAACTAGACATAAACGAACACGTTTATTTATTTTATTCAAAAAAGATTTTGTCATAATTTATGCATTACAACGACGACGGCGACGGCAGCAGCGGCTGTTGCAAGCGTTTTATGCAAATGCGCCAACACTCACGTACACACAATTACACATTCACAGATACCCACAGCCACACGCACAAACGAAATCTCTCTCACACACACGCACACATATGCAAGTAAGTTAAAAAGTTACAAGATATTTGTTTACGCTCGCTCAATTGAGACGATATGGCAACACTGTGCGCGTAGTTTGCTCACGTATACATACACAGACACATATACAGACACATTGTGGGCATTGGGCACATTGCTAAAACATCAACAAAAGAAAAAAAAATGAAATTAACGCAACCAACAAAACAGACGCACGCACACATACACTCAACTATGAAGATACACACTGGAGTGCTATTAGCCGAGCTCTATTAAAAACTCTCAGTTATTTTATCTCATTTATAAATTGTAGGAATTTAGATTTGTATTTTCAAGCAAATTTACAGCAACAACAGAAACAAACAGACACACACACACAGCCATATACACATATGTACACAATACGAGCATTGGGGCGAACGCCCGCCCGCTTGCGTACACAATTTAATGATGCAGAAGAACTCTCTTATTGGAAGTAAATTGCCTTGCAGAGTAGTTATATGCATTTCTTGTTAATTGCATTTACACATTCAGAATTCAATAAACTAGAAAAAAAAAACAACAAAAATATTTAAGAATAACAGCAGCAGCTGCCGTTGCCAAAGCACACGCACACGCAGCGAAAAAATTTTTTAACGCGGACGCTCGACACACACGCTCACGAGCATCTTATCAGACTGGCGCTCTCTTTAGCGATGGCTAAACACAGCGATACATCGCTAACCATTTGGGATGTTGTCAAAGCCAGTGATAGCAATGCACGCCTATCGATAGCGCATTTTCACCATACAGTCAACTGCACGGAAATAACTGTTAACTGTATTATCGAACAGTCCAGGTTTTTTTTTTTTAAATAAATTTAAGGACAAATTATAGAAAAAAAATATTTATTAATTTAATTTAATGCTAAATCGGCATTATTGATCACATTATTTATATTAAATGTTTTTAAACAAGTGATTGTTGATTTAAATACAGTATTTGTGTAAAACGACAAATCATGAAATATAGATATAAGCTCAACATGTTCTACAAAAACAAATGTTTTCTTTTCCTCTTTCCTTTCCTTTGGTCGAAAAGAAGCCAATGAGATTGGCGCGAGTTAGAAAGAGAACACATGATTAGGGAAATTTGAATTAGAGAATTTGTTGAGCGCCAAAAAGAAATGAAATGATTTCTACATCTATCTATCTGTATACAATACATATATGACGATTTTCAAATATTAATAAAAATGCAGTAGTATTTTATACTAACATTACAATTGGGATTGAATGCAATGTCTCCGACATCATTTTTCTAATTATATACGTTTGTGTGAGTGTATTATGTGCATTATAAATGCGTGTATTTTATAATAAAATTCCAATTGGAATTAAATGCAGCTTGTAGTTTCTTGTTCTCATTCTTTCTTTCCTTCACTCTGTGTGTTTGTACTAATGGTGTAGCCTCCGTGTGATTGCTGTTTGTGTGTGTGTGTGTGTGTGTGTATGTGTGTGTGCGTGTGTGTATGTTTTAGGCGATGATTCTCGGAGGAATTGGTTCCGCGGTAAATCCTTTGTATGAGCACAGTTTCTCCACGGCATCGAGAGCCTTCATCAGCTCGTCATTATTTGGGAATGCGACATTGAAACTCTTCGCCACGACCGAAGCAATACGCAATCCCTCACAGTACTGATTGACCTCCTGCTTGTCGAAGATTTCGCCCTCGGTTTCGTCATCGCCACTGAAAAACTTGGATGGCGCCTCTTCGATGGTGCGATTGAACAAGAGCTCGACACTGACGAATGGTTCCACAACCAAATTGAAACAGGCGATCAGGAAATTGCCGTTCGTCTTGTAGCGCTGAAGGGCCTCGAGCATGTGCTCCAAAAAGAACTTCTCCGCCTCAACGGGCAGCATACTGACCTCTAAGACACTCTCCAGCGCCCGCTCGCCGCCCAAATAGAGGCCCATGCAGCTGGACACCAATTCCGCTGTATAATTGCGCACCATCTCCGACTCATCGACGAGCAGCTGCAGCACCAGACGTATATAGTTGCCAATCATGTACGCATCATCCGAGTGGATGATCTGCTGAACATGCACGGTCATTCGGTCCAGCAGCTGGGCGGATCTGTAACGCATATAGACCGGCCTCTTGGGCGACGAGTTGTGCACAGTGTAGCGGATCAGTGGGACCCAATAATACTGATAGCTGCTCAGCATGCCGTTGTCCATGATGAGGCGCGTTAGGCAAATGGTGACGCCTGGCTCCGCATCGTAGCCGCCACGATTGAACAGCTGAAGCATCGAGAGATCGATGTCATTCAGCAGGGCCAGGAAGGCGAACACACGGCACGACAGGCCCGGCGCCCAATGTGCCGAGCGATCAATTATTCCGGCCATCTGCATCGCATGCAGCCGCACCGCCTTTGATTCACGCAATTGGGTAGCCAGGTTGGAGCGCTGGCTGCGCGACAGCGTCTTGTAATAGGTCACCACATCCGGATCGAAATCGAAGTGCTTCAGCTCGAAGGGTTCGATAAGGCCACGTGCTTTGGTGCCCGAGGCGGCTTGATGGATGAGCGTATACAGCCACAAGTCGATCTTCACGTGCTCCAGCTTCGATGGCACATTATCCGGTCGGACCAACATCTCAAACATGTGCTCCAGGAGGCCATCCGGCTGCAGGGTCAGCCGGTGCAAATGCATTGCGAAAATCGCAAAGAATTTCGGCGATACGGTATATTCCTCGCAGCGTCGATAGATCGCCATATGATTCAGCTCATAGATGGAGAGCAAGGCATTGAGCACCGCTGCCCCAATATGCTTGCAGTCCTGCAGATCCACCAACGCGTCCGTCAACACCATCACTATGGTGCGAAAGATGAACATCTCGTGGTTCAACATCTTCACAGCGATCACAGACATCATATACATCATTGTGCAGGTCAGGCGCACATCCTGCCAACGTGCAACGCGGTACAGCTCCTTCAGCTGCATCACCTTGCCGTGCAATAGATTGATGTTCTTGGGCAAGGGTTCGCCCTACAAGCATATATAGAGATGTTATATTAATATGAATATTGCATTAAATGAAATGCTTATCCAGCAAGAGTAGACAGACAAAAGTTTGATAATATAGTGTTAAAAAGTATTGGAAGAACGTTGATTATCTAATGCTAATATCATAATGATATTAGATGGGAGTCTGGGTAGAGGTTAACTGGTTAACTGGCTAACCATTCGATTTTTATATGATTTTACTGTACATAAATAACAAAATAAACAATTATATTCTTAGATCGAAGTCTGGGAAACATGATTATAAAGATATTATATCCAAGTGTTGAAAGAGAAGAACTTTTACTATTATAATGAAAGTAGATTTATGTTTTAGAAGAGAACATGGCTAAGAAGAGAAGAGCTAAAATGAAAACTTATGGCAACTAATGAGAGAGCAGTTCGATTTGATACTCTTGACTTGATAATATATATAGTTCGTATACCCTCTACATGCTTATATGTGAAACAGGAGTTGTTGATCTACCCGAAAATCTACAATAGAATTTTCTCTTTCAATTTAAACCTTGTGCTATAGAGAGGAAATCAACAGAAGAGATCTATTGATGGAATTTTCATCTTAGATTATGAAATCTATAGTACTAAATGCAGTCAGTCAAGTTCTATATGAGAGGTCAGCTTGTATTTATTTAACCAGACTCCTTTGTGCTTATGCAAGTATCCCACAGATAAGCAATAAGTAAAAACTCCTGCAGCTATAAGCAAAATAGAAATGTCTATGAATATTCTCAGAAAGCACTCGACACTCACTCTCTTGTGCTTAAAGTTGATCACACTGAACATCGCTGAAATGCGGCGAATGCTCTCAAAGGCCAAGGTGGTGTTCCCAAAGTTGGCTAAGACCTCGCAGCTGCGATATCGTGTGGTACTATCATTCACGCACGTGATCGCCTCCAGGAAGGGCACAAAGACGCTGAGCTAAAAGGCAAAAGGAAATGGAAATGTTTAAAGATATAGATAGATATAGATAATATATGTATATATATATATATATATATATGACACACACATTCAGGCTAGATTCGGTTCCCTCCATGGAGGATGGATAGAGGCGATAGAGCAGCTGCAGCATGGCCTCCAACTGCACCGTCTGGCCCCCCTTTGGCGATGCGCGACAGCGTTCGGCTGCCTTCTTCAGATTCGCATGGAAGTAATCAAAGAGCTTGGGATAGCGCGTAAAGAAGATCCGTCCGGTCATGCGATTGCGCACGTGCAGCTCGCCGCTATCGGAGCGAGCGCGCTCCACGCCAAAGACGCGCACCATCAGCGCTGAGAGCATCAGTGTGGCACTGTTGCGTTCGTTCCACTCCTCCGCCATGACGCTCTCCAGGGCGCACTCAATGCCACGCCCCACAAAATCGCCCACCACATCGGCCAGTTCGCTGCAGCGGAAGAGCGCACGCATGATATTCATGGCATGGCTGCGTGCAATGGCCGCATCAGCGCCCACTTCGCGACGCTCGCACACTTCCAGCAGCAGGGACATGCTCCGCTTGAAGGTGTTGTGGGTGCCCAGCTTCAGTTCCGTGCAGATCAGCGCCTGCAGCATGTAGGGCATGCCGGCGCTGCGACGTGTGGAGCACAGCTCCTTGTCGCCCATGCCAGTGACCAGACGCATTGCTTCCTCCATCCACTTGGGCGGCAGCTGGCTGAGGGCCGGCTCATCGCTGTGCCAGAAGCGACGACAGAGCCAGGTGAAGCCGACATATGCCTGCTCGAAGGCGCCGCGATGCTTGACGTCCGCCAGCAGCAATATAAACTGCTCACCAATCAACGCCACCTGCTCTTGGCTGAGCAAATAGTTGTGTTTACGCTCCTGCTGGAGCGGGGCACGCTGCACCAAGTCGCCCATGATGAGGGCGATCTCCTTGATGCTGCGCCAGGCGCTCAGCAGCACCATCTGCGGCAGCAGCGACAGCGTATCCAATTCGGCCTGAGTATCGGGATCCGATATTGGTTCCGCCGTTGGTTTCTGTGATCCCGGCACCATACCTTCCGGCGAATCGCTACCCACAATGGGCAGCATAATGTTAGTGATTGTGACACAGATGTTCAGCAGATCCTCAATATATTCAAACCAGAGCTGATCCTCGGCCAGTGGCTTCAGCTCCAGTTGGAGCAACAAATGCCGGCTGGCGAAGAGCAGGCCATACAACGGATTCGTTTGGGCCGCCTCCGTCAAATCGCTTTCGGCCGCGGCAGCGCCCTCCCGCAAATGGTCCATGCACATCCGTAGGATGGCATAATCGCGTGCATGATGCTTGGGCAGGACGGCGTCCTCATCAAGGGGCGGCGCTAGCGCCACCTCGGCTGCCTTGCAGTACACCTGCAGGCGATAGACGGCCGTGGAGGAGTCCGTCACACGCACCGACTTCAGCTGCTCCAAGATGTCCATGGGGTCATAGGGACAGCAGGTCTGCAATTTGGCCAACAGCAGGGCGGCCTGCACCTTGTTGTGCTCATAGCTGTCGCGCAGACAGTAATCCAAATAGGGCCACGACTGTGGCGGCATGCGCTGCCTCCAGGGCAAATTGAGACGTTCCATCATTTCGATGCAATCATCCAGGACGCGCAGCGATAGCCAGCGCCGGCCGTAGTTGGCGGTGGGAAACAGATTCATGGCCAGTAAGTGAAAGAGCTTATTTACAAAGATGATCAGCATGTTATCTTCATTTACGGCCAGTGGTTTGTCCTTCAGCTGTTGGGCCAGATTATATTCCAGTCGCTTCACCGCCTTCTGCAAGAGGCCGTGGCCAATTTGGCGCATATGGGCATTGGGATTGTTGGCATTGAGCTCAATATAGGTAATGATCGAGTCCAGCTCGAATTGCGTATATGACTCGCTCAGCCGGGGCGTATCGACCACAAAGGAGAGGGCCAGCAGCCGGGAATTGTCATCGACGCCAACCAGCGCTGCATTGAGCTGATCCAGATGATCGGCCATCAGGGCCTTGACCATACGCTGCTGGCCATGACGACGTGCCGTCAGCATGGCTGCCAATTTGGTGCTGATTGACAGATGGCGCTGTTTCATCAATTCGGGCAGCACCTCATCATCGAGGTGAACGGCGACCTTGATCAGGCGCTCAATGCAGACCAAGCGATCGTCGCAGGGCACAGCTGCCCTATAAAGCAGTGAGCACCACAGGCGCCTCCATTCCTTGGATGTCTCCTCATTGTGGGCAACTGTCATCATGCCTGCAATTGAATTTGATTTGATTTGAATGAACTTGTGTGTGTGAGAGAGAGAGAGAGAGAGAGAGATAGTGAGAGAAACTTACTTTTGAACAGCGCATTCACGCTGTCCTCGCGCCCCAGGTGGACGGGAAACATTTTGTCAAAGATGCCTGTACAATTCATCATCACCGCCTGGACGCCCAACACCTCGACCACTTGCTGCAGCATCAGGCAGACGGATGGCAGCGGCATGCGCTGGCGCTCGTACTGGGCATAGACCTGGGCAATGACATTTGTCTGGCCGGCCGCCTTGCTGTGCTGGAGCACCTGGTGCAGCAGGCTGGCGCACATGTGGCGTATCGTTTCGATGTTGCTCGAGATGTGCTGCAAGGCGAAGCGCATCAACATGGCCAATATCAGGCTGTACATGATCTGAGGGCGATCAGTTAACTTAATGCCGCCCAACGATTTCGAATAGGTATTCAAATGCTTGGACAAATAGACCAGAAAGTTGCTAATGTTGCTGGCGCTATCGACATGATCCAAGGTGCGCTTCAGTATATCCAGTGCCTGGGCAGCATAGGTGCCGTAGTCGCTCTTCTGCAGCATCAGCAGCGATGCGGCCTTCATGGGCAAATCATTAAATTCATTCAGAGATTGACACTTGAGCAGATAATTTGCAAAATCACCAAATAGACGCGCATTATGGCCAATCGCGAGGCCGGCAACGGCGCGCACATCCCACGGCGTATCCACACTACGGGATGCCTGCTCGGCAATCGCATCAATAGACTTCAATGCCCTGCAACGTTCAGGCATCAGCTCTGACTTAAATTCAGTCATGAAGATGACGTGGAAGCGCAACAGATTCTGCAGATATAAGTAACACTCGTTGCGACGGGTCGGAGAGATCTGTGTGCCTGTGTCACTGCAATACAAACATAAAGAGATGCAAATTTAGAGTTAAATGCGAATCTGGATCTTAAGATCTGAAATTGAATTTCATGCAATGTAGTCTCTAACAAGGGATAAGGTTAAGGTCTCTGATAAATGATTTAAACTCTATACTTAACAATAAATAGTTTTTATACATATTATCAACTAACTGACAAATATTTAACTATGTCTATCTACATATCTATCTATGTATATCTACAATAATTAACCTCGTTAGGGCAAAGCAATTTGAAGAGAAGACTTAAAGAAGATTTAATATCTAATCCAATAAAATCTAAAAATGTCATAAGAAGTCAGCCCTGAAGAAGAGTTGTTAAATACCCACTGAAAGCCGAATGGAGCCAAATTTCGGATAACCATGATGGCATGCCAAGATAATTTTTGTCAGCTAGTTGAAAATTTGACAGTTGTTTAATAAGCATAGATAAGATGCGATAAGATGAGATAGTAGTTAAGGATAATTCCTTAACACATAGCTAAATTCATTTGACAGCAGAGTTAACGCCTAGTTAAACCTATTTGGCAACTGGTTAAAATTCCATAGCTGCAAGTCAGCTTTTTAATTCACAAAGATGAGCTGTCAAAGTGTAGAGCCAACTGTCAAATATGATGATTCGTAATAAATGCAAGTCAGCCTTGTACATCCTGAAGAAGAGCTGTCAAAGTCAAAAACTTACTGTCAAATTGTCAGCTAGAACAATGCCATCAAACTACTTTTTTTTTTAATTGACTGCTAGCTCACCTTAATAAGCCCCAGAAGAGGGCCATAGCCTTGGGCACCAATGGTATGAAGCAGTAAATCTCCAGGGCCAGCGCATCGCGCCCAAACGGGAAGCTCTGCAGACAGCCGCTGACCGAGACGAAGAGGTCGTTCATGTCGTCGGCGAAGGCACAGCTACTGTTGATGTTGACGGACACTTGGCGTAGGGCACCACGTAGGGCGCTCAGTATGCGCTCCCTGCTGTGAGTGATTGGGGAGCGTTTGCTGCACTCGGCATTTGAGAATAGTCTGCGAGTTTGAGGTTGGGGAATTAGCAAAATGCCAATGTGGCTGAAATCATAACCAAATCCCATACCTGGTGACAACGCCGCGCACGGGATGCTTCAGGGGGCACACGAATAGGATATCGGCCAGAAAGGGAAATGAACGCGGATTCTCAAACGCATCCTTCACAATGGACAGCTGTTTGGCACAATTGGTGGCCTGAGCGAATTCCTCCACATAGTCGATTGTTGCTAGACATCGTGTCGTGTGAAAGACACGTTAGTCGCCAGCAATTCGCTGTGGATTCACTATTTGTACTCACAGTTTTGCCACTTCAACGGCAGTGGGACTAGTGCGTTGCGCATCTCGCTAAATCGCTTTGGATGCGCGCACAGCTTTAAAGCTGATACGCGCAGGCTAACGTCATTCATTATAATTATTTAAAAAAAACTAAACTATTTACAACTACCGGCACGAGAATCAAGCACCTACTGTCGCCTGCCGACTTGCTTTTAAAGGGATGGTAGATTTCTAAAAAATAAAACAATATCGATATTATGTTAGGTATCGATAATATATGTCGCAGCACTAACCAGTGGTTAGTGGTCGCAGGTATGCTGATCACGGCCAAGTGCCGTAAGCTAATCTTGTGTTTCTAACGGCTACTACGATTGTAAAGAAATTATATGCATCATTTATTGAATTATTGGAATGACTAGCCAGAAGGGCGAACCTGCTAGTTACGAATGCTTAGCACCCATTTGAATATTTTGAAGCCTTGCCTTTTTCAGCTCCCATGAAATGCCCATGACCTGACGTGTTAGCCTAGCGGAGAACTGTTCTCACCATTCTTACAACTTAAGCTAAAGCTTATATCGGTGTTTTATATTTTTATTACAATGTATTCATCAATTAGAAACATACAAATACATGAACATAATGTGCATAATTTTCTGCATTGTATGCTGCAAAATTTACAGACGGCGACCACGACGACCGCCCTTCCTGCGTGTGGAATCGGATGGAATAGGTGTAACATCCTCAATGCGACCGATTTTCATGGATGAACGGGCCAAGGCACGCAGTGCGGATTGGGCACCGGGTCCGGGTGTCTTGGTCTTGTTGCCGCCAGTAGCGCGCAATTTAATGTGCAGAGCAGTAATGCCCAGAACTTTGCACCTCTCAGCCACATCCTGAAAGAAGCCAAATTCAATAATATAATTGCAAATTCTGTACACACATATCGATAGTGGCAAGACGAACCTGAGCGGCCAACATGGCGGCGTAGGGGGAAGCCTCATCACGATCAGCCTTGACCTTCATGCCACCAGTGACACGTGCGATGGTTTCGCGACCGGACAAGTCGGTAACATGCACGAAAGTGTCGTTGAAGCTGGCGTAGATGTGGGCAACGCCGAAAACGTTCTCGCCATCGCGCACTTGTGGGCCAAGCGAGACCTGCACTTCCTCTTTCTGAACTTTAGCCTTCCTGGGAGCCATTCTGCAGCAATTAAGAACGATCGGCAACTGTTGGGAAGAAGCATTTACACAATAGTTCAACAAATCGTATTTTCACATTCTTCATATGCTAGGCACATGGCACACCAAAAAAAAAAAACAAAACAAAAAGCTGCCATGGCGGCTCGAGCAAATCGAAACAAAAACAAGAAATTATGCCGCAAATCTGCGGTAATTATATTGCACTTAATGTCTATTGTGCTATTCATGTTTTTGTTTTGAAGTTAGGGCTTAAAATGTTTTTTTCTGCATTTAAAATCGAGAGAATGTCACAACACGAACCAATTGCGTGAACCGGATATTAAAAAAGAAGGCTATGTAGCAGCTGTCAGAGGGGAGTTGCCACTTAATTCACAATAAGCATGAGAACTGTCAAAATCTGCCCACGGTTGCAATAGAAAATGATTGCGCACCAAATACAAAACTATCGGTGAATTAATAAAAATCGCGATTTGGATTATTGTCGAAGAGAATATTTATTTCTTGTTTAAAAAACATAATTTTTTAACGGCTTATTGGCGAGATATTTGATTTTTAATTCGGTGCTAAGCAATCGACACCATTTGGGGGCCTATGCAGTTAAAAGAAAGTATCTAGTGATTATTTCAAAGGTCAGTACAATAAAATATATATCTGTACAATTTGTTTATGATAGCATTTTAATTACTC
Source organism: Drosophila mojavensis (assembly GCF_018153725.1). Lineage (NCBI taxonomy): Eukaryota > Metazoa > Arthropoda > Insecta > Diptera > Drosophilidae > Drosophila > Drosophila mojavensis. The sequence goes on along the minus strand of NW_025318667.1, from coordinate 23,607,410 downwards.
AGAAAAATGTATTTATTTTATAAATTGATTCATAACCAATCGATAGTAAATATATCGCAATTAAAACTTGTATATTCGATAATGTCTAACTGCAACTGTAGCACTCGATAAGAATTTATTTTTGACTGTCACAAGGTGTATTTGGAACGGGCTAGGAACGATGTCGTGGATTTCGGATTACCGCTATACATGTTTACAAAAGTGGGCTTTGCAGACTCTGCAATTAACCGGCAGAATACCCAACCACATAGCATTTGTCATGGATGGAAATCGACGATTCGCCCGCTCCAAGCAGCTTGATAAGATCGAGGGTCATTCGCGTGGCTTCTCCAAACTGGCCGATGTGCTGCGCTGGTGTGTGGATCTGGGCATCAAGGAGGTGACAACGTTCGCCTTCAGCATCGAGAACTTCAAGCGCTCCAACGAAGAGGTCGAAGGTCTGTTCAATCTGGCCCGAGAGAAGTTTGCCAAATTGCTGGAGGAGACCAATCGCCTGAATGAGCACGGCATACGCATTCGTGTCATTGGCAACATTCTCTTGCTACCCGAAGATCTGCAGCGCCACATTGCGACGGCAATGCTTCGTACCGAGCACAATGACAAGCTGTTTTTGAATGTCGCCTTTGCCTATACTTCCCGCGACGAAATGACCCAGGCTGTCGAATCTGTGCTCAAGAACGACGAGTCCGCCGATGATGAGCCATTGCATCCGTCCGATATCAATGAACGACTGCTTGAGGAATGCCTCTACACACGTCACTCCCCGCCGCCGGACATGGTGTTCCGCACCTCCGGCGAGACGCGTCTGAGCGACTTTATGATGTGGCAGGTAAGCAAACTGAATCCACAAGAACTAATACATATCTAGAACAACCTTTTTCAACATAAAATTTCTGCTTCCTTGCTAAGAAGTGGGAAATTTCAATTCAGAATATATGGGACCAAATGAGAGAGTCAGCATAATTTTGCAGCAAATCTCGAATAGAATATAGCTATTTTGTCTCTTTTGTGTTGAACAAAGTTTGCTCTAAATATCCAATTTAATAAGCGCTGATAGTTGGATTTACATTTCATCTCTTTCAGCTGAGCTCATCTGTGCTGTACTTTACGGATGTGCTGTGGCCACAGATAACTATCTGGAACTTCCTAGCCAGCATTGTGGCTTATCAGTGCGATCGATGTCGGATGGAGCGGTTTAAACGTGGCGAACGCCTCCATAGCGCACAACTGGCCAAGGCCAGTGAATTCTATAGCCTGCGCGTACAGAAGTTTCTACATCGGCTGGATGCCAATCGCCGGAAATTGTTGATTGCTTTGGCCTCCAATTGAAGTCGGGCAAATTGTTAAATGTAGATTAAATGTTGTGATAGGTAAATAAAGATTTAATTAATATGGTGCGCATTGCCTTTCGAATATCAGTCAGTTATTTGTCACGGTGACTGATCACTGAGAGTCACGCTTACTCGTTAAATTACGGGCTTACATCGCAACTACAGGTGTATTCACAACAGAGAATACAATATATATCGCCGAATCGATAACTATCGCTTGAAAATACGATAACACATTGCGCTTGCAACTCTCTTTCACATTGGTGGTAATTGCTGAAATTACCATCTTGCAAAACTTTTTTTGTTGTAAAAATATATATACAAATACACAAGAAAAGTAATAGGCATTAGTTTTTCATAACATAGTGTAAAACAAAGTACACTTTTAGTTAGCTTTAAAGTTAGTTTTCAGTGTTAAAAGCAATTAATTTCAAGCTCTAGCTCTAGTTTTCTTACACTAGGCGTGACGACGAAAAAAATCGACATAAAAAAAAAACAAATTTCTCTCGAAATCCGCATAAAAGTTTACACGCGACCGCATTTAGTACGACTATAATACGACAAATATTTTGTGCAACGTTTCAAAGTAGCTCCAAATTCTTTAAAGTCAACAACTAACATAAAAATAAAGGGTAAGTAAATGTGCTACGATTTGTGTCTATGTATGAATGTGTGTAGATACATATACATATGTATACACAGTGCTCCGTTAGTAAATGTGTGTGTGTGTGTGTGTGTGTGTGTGTGTGTGTGTGTGTGTATGTGTAAACGTTAGTGTTGTGTGCCGTTCTGCGTGTTGCTCTCTTTCTGTTCATATTTTCTTCCCTTTTGCTCGGCCGTTGGCGATGCTGTATTGATTTTTTTTATTTGCGCGAGCGTTATGCCGCATAAGTCAATGGTAGAGAGAGAGGGGGGCAGGAGGGGGCTCGCCGTTATGGTACATTTTACATGCAGTTTATGGAATTAAGCAACACAGCAACGAATGTTCTCTCGTAGTCGTCGTCGTCGTCGTCGTCGTTGCTGCTGTTTGCCTCAATTGCAGACATACAAACAACTAAACTAATCAACACTTAAGTGCAATTCCGCGTTCAAAGGTATATTTTTACGGGTAGATATGTATGTAGATGCGTATGTAAATAAGCTCAGATGTTTGCATATAATACTGTTTGCAAAGGATATACGCCGCTTAGGTGCCGGCGAGCACATGATTTTATCCAATTCCAAGTGAATAAAAATTTAATTCAATACACTAAATACAGTTGGGACTCTGTTGTGTGTGTAAGTGTGTGTTTGTGTGTGTGCGGTAGCCATGTCACATGTTAATTTAATGTTAACAGCATTGATTCTGCAATCGTTTGTTTTATTTCATATTCACAAATTGCAAGCAAAGTAAACTGTTAAAGTAGCATGTCCAAATAGCCCACATATACATACATATCGGCTAACATACATCTATGTGTGTAATTTGTCAACATTAACAGCCAATGTAGTCGCACACATACATGTGCACCGCATCCGCCTCTGTCAAACAACTCAGTCAGCAAATGTTGATTGAAGTTGACAGGACAAACTTAAAAAGTAAATTTTAAAAAACTTTTAAACTTGATCTTTAAATTTAAATATTGGAATATAAAAATTAAATAAGCGAATATTAAAATTTGAGAACGGGTAATTATTGTGTATTGTTTTAATCTTAAGTGAACAACGTATTTTTATGAGTTCCTTAAATTTATGAGAATTTTTGTTTGTATATTTATTTTCTGACATAGTAAACAATTAATGAATACATATCAAATTATACATATTGTTTATGATGACTATTTATTCTGTGTAAAGTTTCAAATTAAATAAATATTTTCATATGGATGTATGCGTAGAGCAGCTTTACACACACACACACACACACACATGCATTGCGATGGCCGACAGTTGGATAGTGTAACAAATGTTATTTAATAGAGCACTGTTATTCGATATTTTATTTTATTGCGGTCAAGTGCAGGGATATTTATATTCCCCGAGCTCATAGAAAACGGAAATTATGCCTTAATAATATTGATTATAATTGAATATTTGATTTATTTTGTATTTTTTGTATAAATAGGCGGACTTGAAAGCTGCGGACAAAGGAAAGCTAGTAAACAGCAAAGCAAAATAAACAGCCATCCACAATTATACGCGCACACATACAGACACGCATTCACCCACACAATACCACAGCTAACACTCACGCACGCACACATACACTCACACCCACACATATACACGCACACATACGCAGAGACGGAAGTGTTTGGAGTAACAACCATGTACGCAGGCGCATATGCACCAAACGCTGGCGGCGTTCAGCAGCAGCACACGGGCGGCTATTATGGCAACGGAGGCGGCGGCGCAGCTGCTGGCGGCGGCAATGGACCGCGTCACGATCGTCCCTTCTATCCGCGCAATAACTTTGCCACAGCCGCTGGCAATGCTGCGGCTCTGAATGGTGCCGGCGGCGGTGCCGCTGCTGGCGGCATGCACTTTGGCCAGCCCTACGGCGTGATGACCTATGGCATCCAAAATGGCATTAGCATGGGCGCCGGCGGCAATCCGTATCGCACCAGCGCCGCCGGCGGCGGCAATGCCATGCAGAATGGCGCATTCGCTAGCGCCAATGGCATCGCCTTCCAAGGTCCGCCGCGCACCAAGAATCCAAGCTATACGCAACGCTATCAGAAGCCCCACAATGGCCTGGGCAATGGCGGCGGCTATCATGGCGGCGGCAGTGCCAATTACAATGCAGCCGCATTGGGCATGCTGTCGAAGGAGGAGCGCGCCGAATTGCAACGCGAGAAGGCCAAGAATCCGGGCCGCAATCTGGAGAAGCCGCAATGGGAGAATTTGGCACCATTTCAAAAGGACTTCTATATCATGCATCCAAATACGATGAATCGCAGCGAGCAGGCGGTGGCCGAGATGCGTCATGAGCTGGAGATAACCGTGTCGGGCAATGAGCTACCCCATCCGGTGGCCAATTTCGAGGAGAGCTCCCTTCCGCCGCACATTATTGATGAAATGAAGCGTCAAGGCTTCACCAAGCCAACGGCCATCCAGGCCCAGGGCTGGCCCATTGCCTTAAGTGGACGCGATTTGGTTGGCATTGCCCAAACCGGATCCGGCAAAACGTTAGCCTACATGCTGCCTGCCATTGTGCACATCAGCAACCAGCCGCCGTTGATGCGAGGCGAAGGACCCATTGCCTTGGTCTTGGCTCCCACACGTGAGCTGGCCCAGCAAATTCAGTCGGTTGTGCGGGACTATGGGCATTTGTGCAAGCCCGAAATTCGTCACACATGCATTTTCGGTGGCTCCTCCAAGGTGCCGCAGGCGCGTGACTTGGAGCGCGGCGTTGAGGTCATCATTGCGACGCCCGGACGTCTAATCGATTTCCTCGAGAATCGCAATACCAATTTGCAGCGTTGCACATATCTGGTCCTGGATGAGGCCGATCGTATGCTCGACATGGGCTTCGAGCCCCAAATACGCAAGATCATTGAACAAATACGTCCGGATCGTCAGGTTGTGATGTGGTCGGCCACTTGGCCAAAGGAGGTGCAGGCCTTGGCCGGTGATTTTCTCAATGATTACATTCAAATCAATATCGGCTCAATGAATCTGTCAGCCAATCACAATATACGTCAGATTGTCGAGATTTGCAATGAGAACGAGAAGCCGCAGCTCCTGGTTAGACTGCTCAAGGAGATCACGTCGCCATCCAATAATGGTGGATCTAACAAAATTATCATATTTGTGGAAACTAAAATCAAGGTGAGTAAGGAAGGAAGTTTCAGGCAATTAAATTTAAGCATATTGTAATAGAACTTGGAAAGCTTAGGGAAATAGATTAAAGTCGAGTCCTTAGTATCAAATTTGTAAAGGAAGTTTCAGGAAAGACGTTTTAAGCACATTGAGCTTAATTTAAGATAAGGTAATTAACCTTACTATCAAAAGGAAGACAAGAGAAGGCGATTTCAGGGAAATCAATTCCAGTGGATCTTAACTCGATTGTTCAAGTTTTCTTCTAATGTATTTGCAATATTTTGCAAAATTTCAGGCAAATAGAATTAAGTATAGCTTACATCAAATGTAAAGCCGAAGGCCTTAGTAGCCAGTGCTTTAATTGTTAAGTTAGCTCATAATTTTAATTATAGTTAACTGTTATAAATAAATAAATATTACTGTTTATATAATAGATCTAGTATGAAATCGGTTAAAGAAGTTTCAGGAAAATAGATTTAGGCACAGTCTACAGTTAAAGTTAACGCTAGAGTTAAAATCATTCCAATGTACTAGTATTTGTAAAGAAGGTTTCTGAACCTTAAGACAAGTTCAAGATTTTAGTAAATCAATTATACTATGATATAGATTACCTGTAAAAGAATATATTTTAGTATATCTTACGGCTGTATATAGCTTATGATGTTTCATACTCAAGTCTTCGTATGGTCTAGCTATTTCCATTATACCAAATGACAATTTGTTTGTCCACTGATTCACTGACTAGAGCCAAACCAAAATGGGGTTAATTTAGATAATGATATAGTATATATAGATAGCTAGATATCAGGCATGACTGGTCAGCACTCTAAACAATTGTCAATTTGCAGGTGGAGGACATATTGCAGATAATTCGCAACGAGGGCTACGTGGCCACATCGATACATGGAGACAAGTCGCAGAGTGAACGCGATTCTGTGCTGAAGGATTTCCGTAATGGCAAATCGAATATATTGATTGCTACTGATGTGGCCTCACGTGGCCTGGACGTTGAGGATTTGCAGTATGTGATCAATTATGATTATCCCAATTCGTCGGAGAATTATGTGCATCGCATTGGACGCACCGGACGGTGCCAGCAGCTGGGCACGGCGTACACATTCTTTACGCCGGACAATGCCAAGCAGGCCCGTGAGCTGATCTCGGTGTTGGAGGAGGCCGGACAGACGCCCTCCCAGGAGCTGCTCGACCTGGCACGCGCCATGCCCAACTCGGCCAACTATCGCGGCAACAAGCGCTGGAACAGCAACGGCAATGGCGGCGGCGGTAGCAACACGGCCAATGTCTATCAGCAGCGCAGCAATCCGCTCAACTATCAGGCGGGCAACAATGGCGGCGGCGGCGGCGGCACCAACAATGGCTACGCCAATCGCACCGGCTATCAGCCGCAATATGCCGCTGGCGGCAACAGTTATCAGCCCAATGGCATCGCCGGCAACGTTGGCAATTGGAATCGTGGAGGCGTTGGCACTGCCCTCAATCAGCAGCCTGGTCTCGATGGTGCCAATCGCAACGGCAACGCCACATATCGTCCACGCGCCCCCTTCAACAATGGCGGACCGCGTGCCATTATGGGGCACAATGGGGCTGGCGGCGCTGCCGGCGGAGCTGGTGGAGCGCACGTGAATGCCGGCCAGCCGCATTTGGGCCAGCAGGGCGGCGCATTTATGCAGCCCAATTATCGTAGCCGTGGACAATTCGTGCCGCCAAATGCAGCGGCCACTGGCACTGGGATGCCGCGCTTCCAGCAGTACCCGAAACGTGACTACCAACAGCAGCAGCAGCAACAGCAGCCGCAACACTACCAACAGCAACAGCAGCAGGCCCAACAACAGCAGCAGCAGCAGCAACAACAGCAGAAGCCAAAACAACATCCTGGCGCTGATGACAAGACATTCAAGGAGTATGCACCCGCTGGTGTCACCACACCGATGGTGCACTATACGCCGGCCAATTCACCACCAATAGCCGCTGTGGCCGCTGCTGCGGCGGCCGCTGTTGCCAGTGGAGCTGGACGTGCACAGGTGGCGGCCGCACCGGGCGCCTACATGTACGATGCGTCCGGCGTGCTGACAACAGCCGCTGCGCCGGGCACCAATCCCTATGCCAGCCAGTTCAATATGCCGGCCACATACTATACGACACAGCATCATCAGTTTGCACCAGCCGTGGCTGGGCCTGGACCGGGCGCTGCCATTGAGCAGGCTGGCCAGCATTAAGGTGGTTCGCCCATAAATCCTGTCTTTTTCCAGAGTCCAAAAACTGCAATACCCAAATGTAAGAGATGTAACCAAGCAAAAAAACGGCAAGAACTAGCAGAAGAGGTGGCAGAACCAGAAAAGAAGAGGAAGAATTAACAACAACAGCAACAACAACATACAACTACAGACATCAGAAACACACACACAAATACACACACTGACATACACACTTATACAGACACACATATATACGCGATTTAATAAAAAATCATAATTAAGAATAGACTCGAAACTTCGAGTCGTTCGAATCACGTAAACAAATTCGATATGCCTATTTATATATATATAATATATATATATATGAAACTCACTTTAATTTTATAAAGAGCATGCATATGCAATCTAGAGGATATGTCTATTTGCTTGTGTCTGCTCAAAAAAACAAAGATATATATGCGTACATCAAAATCGTACGATTCAATCGATTCTACGTTACAGCACTGCTGTTAACAGCCAAAGCGCTGTTAGTTAACAGTGTAAAAGGCAACGGCCAGAACGTTGCTAATGGACAGAGCAAGCAACTTTAAAAATAATATTAACAATAACAACAACAACAACAACAAGAACAACGCGGACTCAAATGGCAACAATTGACGAATGAAACATACGACAGAATACGAATAGAAAACAAATATTTGCAGAAGCACAAGTAACTCCCTTTTTACATACGATTTTCGCATATATATATATACATTGAAATATATGTGTATCACATATACACAACACACACAGAAACATATGGATTTACATGTCCATTTATATTTATTAATATTTGTTTTATAACAAACGCACATAAACAGACTCTCATACACAGACTGTTTGTTATTCAAATGGCGGCAGCTGCAACAACAAATACTACAACAACACACAATCATCAACGACAACATTGTAATAAACAACCACAATAATCTAGGTAAGTAGATTCTACAGTTGAGCTTCAGTTATTGTTTAATTCTCCCTCTCTCTTTCTATCTCTTCCACAATGACAACGTCATGAATAGCCGCCTAGTTGGTTAACCAACAACAACAACAACAACAAACATTAAAGCAACGCTCGATACAACAGAAAAACAACAACATCATCATCATCATCATCATCATCTACAACAACAACAATTAACTAACTAAGTAACTAATCTAGTAAACTAGTTAATAAGCATTCTAATGCGATCGCAACAAATTGCATGTTTTTCGAATGCTCCAAAGTTGAGTGATTATAAAAGTTCTTAATTTTTGTTGTTCTAAATTAGTTTTTTTGTTAGCTTCAACACACACACACCACACACACACACACACACACACACACCACACATAGACCTACATGATTTGTTCACCTTTTCATACCGTTTGTTATACATAATTGTGAAATCCTAACTTCTAATATCACCAACAAGATAAACCATAATTGTTTTGTTTAAAAAACGAACGAAAATCAAAGTTAACAATAATAACAGTAACGAAAAGTTAAAAGAAAATCATGCACACAGAAAAACACAAAAATTGTATGAAAAAAAAAATGAAAGAAAGCTACAAATTGAGAAAAAATTATTTAGAAAACCTTTTCCTTAACTTGGTTGGTATGAAATTAACGGTTTGCTTATATAATATATATAAAAACGAAAATTATAAAAGAAAACAAACAAAAATATTTCCATAATAACAAACTAAGCTAATAATACTCAACAAAGCTGAAAATTTAAAAACACTCGCGCACACACACACACTAAGACAAGCTATCTCTCTCACACACACACACTCAGTCGCGTACATTCAAAGCGAAATGCAGCTTTAACGTTTTTTTTCGAACAAGTAAAATTGCAAACAAGAAAAAAAGCGAACTTAAAAATTGAAAAGAAATTTTTAGAAATTCGTAAAAAGTAAATAAAATATAGAAAGAAAAACAGCGCTGCTTTGATAGAAGTATGTAAAACGAATCGAAACAAACAATGAAATATGTATTGGAAAGAAAACAGAAACACTTTGTTCAAATAATATTTATATATATATATACATATATATATGTATACTTATATATATAATATTGTGTTTTTTTGTTTTGTTATATTTCTACATATATATAATCATGCATATAATTGTGCTTGGTATGCGTATTTTGAAGTTAAATAATATCGGAATCGCGAAAACGCAATTCGAATTGATTTCTGTTAATTTAATTTAATTTTTATTTATTTACGTTTATTTTTTTTTTTTTTGTTAAATCTAAATGAATAATATTTACACTGAACTTCTTATTCCGTGTGTAAAACTACTATATAGATATACAAAATCGCCAAAATCAAAAGTTCTATTCAAAAATACTGGAAGAAAATGGAAAATCTAATAAGAAAATTTACAACAGAAATAAGAAAAAGAAAATACGCCACATTCATCCATATATTTAAAAAAAAAAAAAATTGTAAACGAGCAAAAATAACATGGAACAAGTTAATTCAAATACAAAACACAATCAACAGCCAATTCAAAAATGATAATAGTAATAATAATAATAATAATATTATTGCAAAACAGGAATGCATAATTACATATATATACATATATTAAATTATTTGCTTTATTATACTCATTCACAAAAGTCAAATAAGAATGTCCGTTTGTCCGTCAGTTAAATGACTAAATGCTGTAATCCTCTATATCAATTACTGAATGAGTATTCTGTAGTCGGTAGCACCTGACTCCAACAATCTTATTTGTGTTTTTCTTTGGTTAAAAATTTGGTAGTTTCATTTAATCGAGTTGGTTTTGTTTTTGTCAAAACTTTTCGATTTCTTTGGTAGATCGGACAGACATGACATACAGTAGTAGTCCAAATTGTGAGCCCAGTTAATAAGTTAGCTAACTTGGTCCAAATTGTTGCCCAGTTGTTGTTGCTTTGCCTTCTGCCAGTAGCGCAAAACGAAAAAGAGTAAAAGATGAAAACATTTATAATATTTTAGTATTTACAATTTTCTAAGTTTATCCTTCGAAAGTGGAAAATCAGTACAAAGAAAATAGTGAACAAATAGTGAAGAAGAAGAGACAGGACACAAGTGAATAGAAATACATACACACACACGCACACTACACACTCACATACACAGACAGACAGACAGACAGAATAGCGTATGTTGTAACAGCAAAATTTCTTTATATATACATATACAAGAATATATATATGTATATATATATTTTGATTTATATATATATATACACATTGTCTTTAGCAACTTAATCAGATAGGGACAACATATAAAAGAAAGTATATATCACACCACATGGATCTCCTTGTAAACAAAAATTACATTTAAAAGAAGCGAAAATACATACAAAAATATTTATATATTCATATATATATATATATGTGTAAACACAATTTATATATATGTATATATACATATATCTATATAATCGAATACCATAAGTGGAAGACATTGTTTATTATAATTATTATTATTATTTTGTTTTTTGTTTTTTTTTTTTTTAATTTCCTTTTTGTTAATCTCTCATATGCTTAAAAGAAAAAGAAGGAATTTTTGTTTGTCTTAGAAGCTGAAAACTAAATACTATATTATTTTTTATATGTATATGTATACACAATGTTACTAAGTAAAAACGAAAACAAAAGAAAAATAAGAAAAAAAAATGCGCCCAGGTACTGCAGGTGTGCAGCCAGGTGGGTAGCCAGGACCTACGATCTGATTGGCAGCCCGCTACCCACGGCCCACTGTTTGGGTTTTTTTGTTGTTTTTTGTTTTTGTTTTTTTTTTTTTTAATGCAACCTAATTGTGATGATGTGATAGACTTATAAAAATACTAATTAATAACCAATTTAAAAACACACAAAAAAAAAAGAAGAAGCAAAGAAACTAAGAAAGAAGAAAACAAATGAAGTAACAGCGACAGAAGCCCGACAACGGCTGAATTTATATGTTATGTATTTGTATTATTGTCATTTATATGTATATATATGCATTTATATATGTATGTATGTATGTATGTATATATATATATATATAGACAATGTCTGATGATGGCTAAGCCAACAATGCCAATACTTTATGGCTATTAATATGTATTATGGATGACATGAGGCAAACATTCTTTTTTTTTAAAGAAATAAAACCTTCAAAGTGCGATATTTGTATTGTATTACCTATAAGTTGTTGTAAACACACACACACTCACACACACGCATACCCATACAGAGTTAAACGAAACAAAGAAAACAAACAAAAAAAGAGAAAAAGTTGAAACTGATAAAATTTAAGCGTAAAAAAAAACTGAAAAGATGCAACGAAGAAAATAACAACAAAAAAATTGAAAAACCAAAAAAATTGTAAAATTTGACTGCAACTTGTAAAGTTGATCTTTACACTCAGTATCTCTCTCTCTCTTTCTCTCTTACACACACACACACATATAATTATTCTCTGTTTCTGAAACTATTTCAATTACTATGTCTGTCTCGGTCTCTCTCCCTCTCTCTCTTATCTGTATATATATATATATATGTGTATATATTTTTACAAATATATATATGTATGTACATATACAAAGCTGATATATAGAAAATATATTTTTGAAAGTATGAAAAATGCAAATTTTTGAGAAAAAAAAAACCCAAAAAGTAAACAAGCAAATTTGTGCAACGTAACGTCACGTAATTACAACGTAACGTAACACAACGTATCGCGAACGTTTCGTTTTCGTGTTTTTTTTTTAGTAAGTCAAAAAAAAAGCAAAGCAAAGCAAAATAAAAAATATTTAAAAAAAAAAAGAAAAATACAAAAAACGCAACAAGCAGCCAAAATAAGATGAAACAAACAAACAAAAATATATGCCGTTATTATATAAATATGTATTTTGATAATCAAAATCATTTTTTGTGTTTTGTTTACTTTGCTTCAAGCGTCGTGTATATCTTCTGTTTAAATCACCGTTTTGTTTCTCTCTCTCTCTCTCTATATATATATACATTCATATATATGTATATGTATATGCCTTTATATGTGTGTATATAGACATGCATATATACATGCCTTACATACATAGGTATGTATGTATAGAGACCCTATATATCTACATGCAATACAATACATACTACATACATACATACATTTATCAAAAGCCAGCCGCTGGTTATGACGTAAGTGGAAAATGCATTTAAACAAAGCTAAATAAAGCAAAAACAATTCGACAGCGCACAATTGCCAAAATGCACACACACACACTCACACTCACACATGTATACTTTGAAACAGATCAACACAAACACACACACACACACACAGAAACAAACTACTGTTAAGGGCCAAAGTTAAATGCAGCAAAAAACAATTTTACACATGAATTCAGCAACAAATTGAAAATAAAAAATAAAAAACTAAAGCAGCATTGTAAGTGATAAGAAAAGAAAATTTTGAAACTTTGAAATTTTTTTCAAATTTTGGCCTCAATATAGCTAAAATGGTATGAACTGAAGCATGAAAAGGGAATAGGAAAACAAATGAAAAAATGTATTTAAAAACAAAAACAAAAAAACCAAAAAAAAAAAACGGAAAAATAAAAAAAAAATTGCAAGAATGAATGAAGTTGAGAACGCGACATGAAAGAGAAGAGAAAACCCATTGTGATACAGTTACAAAATAATAACAAAAAGAGGAATGTGTAGAAATACGTAGATACATACGTTAAATGTTAACATTGCTCGTAACAATATAACATAAGTACATACATACATATGTATGCATGTGTGAACGCATACACACACACATATATATATATATAATTTGTATCGGCAATGACATTTGACGATGACACTTGACGACGATAATCGATATACAAGAGTTAATTATTATTGTCATGATTGTATTTCGCCAACAACAAAAAGTGAACTTTCAACAATGAGAAACTTCGAAATATGAACTAACTAAATATTATAATATTCAAAAGCAAGCCAACAATTTATACAAACTAGTTTAAAAAAGAAAAAACTTGCACACACATACACACACACACACACACACATACACATACAACACTTCTAATCACATTTGTTTCATTTGAATGCGGATTAACACATGAGAAAATTTTCGTAAATAATTTTCTTTTTTTTTTATATACATATATAACTAAATATTTGTTGTGTAAGCAAAGAAAAGAAAACATGTAAAAACAAAAACCAAAACCAAATGAATGGAAACAATACAAATACAATTTGTGTAAGCAAATGCAGATTCTTAGCCATTTCGAACGAGCGTGCATTTAGACATACATATACAGATGCATACATACATGCAAACATATACACGCATCCATGCATACATACATACATACATGCAATGTGTATGATTTTAAGATTTAAAAACAAATAAACACAGCAAAGAAAACAAATGAGAAATTTAATCGTGTTCATGCAACACGCTGGAAATCAATGTACGCAGTGGACAAAAAAAAAGTTAAATAAAAAAAATGAAAAGAAAAGAAAAAAATTGAAAACATTTAAAAATAAATAACAATTTACTTATTTAAATGAAATGTTTAGAGCTTAAGTAAACCCAACAAACAATGCACACACATTCAAAAATTATAATATTAATAATTATATATATTCATATACTTATATGTACATGAATTTATATATATTCAAATATATATACATACATATATGCATACATACATACATATATACAACTTATGAATTCAACACTTAATGCATATGTAAATGCATGTGTTTAATTAATTAATGTAATTCGAAGTGCGAAATTCGAAATTCGAATTCGCGTTCGACACATGCAGCAAAAACAAAAATAAAGTAAAATAAAATATATTGTAACCAATTTATCTTATATATATTAAGCAACACACACACATGCACTACCACTTCCTTGATAAGGCCATGCCCTCCCCCTGTTCTTTAGCCCCTGCCCAAGCCTACCTACCCCCTAAAATATATACAATACCCGCCCATACCCCTTAGCCCTAATTATAGAGATGGTCTGAACAACATATTCGTAAAATTCTAAACAACAATTTAAGGGCTAACCTTAACCTTACATGAACGCATACAACTCATAACTATCTATGTACGAGGTATGTGTTCACAAAGCGAATGATATCTATGTAATAAAACAAACACTTTTAAACAAATTCCTTGCCAATTGTCTTCATTTTTGCATTGGGTAATTCGTGAAAATTATGTGTATGGGATAAGTATACTATAAAATTTGATTTAACTACGAAAGGCGAGGTCTGTTCCAAGAGTTACTCGGATCTTAGTATTGTTCTTATATGTATATACCCTGGAAATTGGAATTTTTTTGCGGAAATCTATGTAACAGGCAAATAGAGGTGTGACAGAGTCTATAAAGTATATATATTCTTGATCTGCCCTACATAGTAATCCCCATCAAACTTGTTTCTATCAACAACCAATTCATATTTTGGCTATCTTCAGATTCTCCTCTGCTATAGCGTTTCTCATGAGTATATGTGAAATAGATGTAAAACACAAATGGAATATACTTAAGCAAGGGAAATTCCAAACAAGACTAACTCTTAAAAACCTGGTACAACTCTATAGAAACCTAGTGAAAGGACTAGGCTTGAATCTGAATGACCCATTTCAGTGAAGGATTAACAATAATATTTGTAATCGATTGCCTGTTATCGATCTATTGGAAAGCTGAATCTGATCTGCTAATGCTACAGTAAAACCGATCTACAATACCTAAATTCTTAGGCATCTTCAGAAAGCTATTGCAATGACTTACCCGAGATCTTGGCCAGCATTTCAATGGAACCCGTTAATTACCGTTAAGTTCAATAGGCGTTTTCGGCATTTCATTTTTGCAATTTTTATTTAAAATACCATCTGCATCTCAGCATCTGTTTTTACTGTTCGCATTTTATAATTTATACATAAATTTAACTGTTGTTGTTTTTTGTTTTTGTTTTTGTCTCGCGTTTAAACATAATTCACGCTCGCTTATCGCTTATCGGGTTTAATAATTATCTCTTCTTTAGTTATACATTCTATATATGTACTTAATATATACATATATATATATTTTTATACATACATATATATTCTTTTGCAATTTTATATTCTTAATTTTGTTTGTGTTTGATACATAATACTTGCATTTGATTTGAATATGTTTGGGTGCTAAAGTCCCGCAACTTTTATACTTTAAATTATTTTCTATTTTCGTTTTTTTTTTTTTTTTTTTCAGTAGATCTTAACGCAGCCAAAACAAAATAGTTTTGTTTTTCTTTGCTTTCGTTTTTTTGTTTTTTAATAAAAATAGATACAGTTCTTGAATAGCAAAAGCCGCAGCACAACTTTTAATATTTTTTTTTTTTTTGAATATTTTACAATTGATTGTTAAAAAAAATATATATATAGATATATATTTGCTTGCTATGGGCTTACTTTTATTTATAAATTTTCTTGTTTTACTTTGTTTTCTTTGACTATTGTAACAACATTCGGTTTATTTACAACTACAATTAATTTTGTTTTAATTGCAGCTGATTTGTTTTTTTTTTTTTTTTTTTATTTTTCATGTGTAAAATAAGCGTTATTCGCTTTTGTTTATTGTTTTTCTTATCTGTTTTCTATTATTTTGCTTTGCTTTTTTTTTTTTTTTTAATATATTTTTAATGCTGTGCACTTGCTCTGGCTTACTATTATTTATTTATGCTCAATGTATACGAGGTATTTGTTTTTTTTTTTTTTTTTTTCAAATTAATATATCGTTATAGTTTGCTCATTTCGAAATATATATATATATATATATACGACTTTTCAGAGATCATCACGAAATTCGATATCGAATTCGAAACTGCAGTTAAATTTTGTTAACCAAAAGTAACGAACTTTTCAAAATATGCTAAAAATAATCAATTTATCATAGGCGAAAAAATATAGTCTTGAAATTGCATTTGATTGGTAAATAAAAAGGTGTGTATAAAAAATTGTATAATAATAATAATAATGATATTAATTAAATACATGTAAAATTACGAATATGGCAAACATTTAAGAGAGACCGTGCTTGAGTTGTATAAATTGTATAAAATTATATAATGCTGCCGAAATCAGGAATATATATATATATATATATATATTTTTTTTTTTAAGTATATATATACAGTTGCGTTTATTAAAAGATTAGTGTGAGTGAGCAGTAAATGTTAAATAAAAAAAATAAAAATAAAACTTATAAACTTAATATCAACAACTAAATGAAAAACAATATGTCTTCATTATTGTTATAAATTAAGTTAATTTTTTTTTTTTTTTTTTTATTCAACATTTTAGTGTTTAGTCACACTAATATTTTTATGAACGCAGCAATATATATATATAGTTATATATCAATATACATATATTAATCGATTATATAAACGTCTTTTGCATGTCGGTAAAAAAAAAAAAAAAAAAACAAAAAAACAAAAAATTAAAATACAAAAAAAAATAGTTATACAAGTCTTAAGTTTTGGGGATATTAAAGCAACTTAAATCGATGTAGAAAAAAGTCTTTTGCAAGTCTTTACACAGCTTAAATGCACAACGCGAAACAATATCGTTGATCGTTTCAGTTAGCTACGAATAATTACAATAATAATAATAATAATATTAATAATATAATCAGAATTATAATTCAAGTCTTTATACGAAACTTATGAATTACAAAGCAGATTGCGAAACATACTAAATCTGATATCATGAAATGGCATATTGAGTATACATATATATATATATTTATATATACTATATATCAATGTTGTTGCTTCGCTTATAAAGTATATCAAATGTTTACTTAATGTTGGTTTTGTGTTGCTTGTTGTTGTCTCTCTCTCTCAGCTAAATTGCTGTCTTAAGCGCTAGTGATTGTTGTTGTTGTTGTTGTTGTTGTTGCTGTTGTTATTAAATGAATTCGTGTGTGTGTTTTGTTGTTGTTCTTCTTCTTGTTGACTTTATACAGTTTACATTTATGACTATTGAAAACAAATATATGTATATATAATTTAAAAAAAAAAAAAAAAAAACACCATTCTATTTGTGCCCAGTTTATGTGTAATGTTATATATATCTATATATATATGCAGGCAACTGGCTTGATTTTTTCTATAATTATCATATTTATTAATTATTATTGTACTGTCTGTTAACTGCACAAAATGTAATGTGTTTGTTGTTGTTGTTGGTTGTTTGAGTTGGTTTGGACTGGGGTTAGTTGTTGCTGTTGTTGTTGTTGTTGTTGTTTGTGTGAAACTTATCGCCGGCATGAAAGAAAACAATGTCATGTCACTATATTACAATGTAAAAACTTAACCTTAAATCTTATAAGCGATACATACAATTAGGGGCGGGTTAGAGGTGTTTTGCCAAAGATACAAAACATACGTTAGATCTATATGCGTATGCTTTGTATGGTACAAATAGAGACATGTCTATATATATATATACACTTATATATGTATATATATATATATATATATTTTAACTGTATCTCAACTATTGCATGTCAGCATTTCTTCTTTACTTTCTACTTTCTTCCTCGAGGAACAGTTGTGTTTAAAGGTTGAGAATTGCTTTTAAAGCGACTACGCATGAGTGTGTGTGAGCGTGTGTGTTTGTGTGTGTGCAGATTTATGCAGGTGTATGTATATATATATATATATATATATATATATATATATATATATATGTGTACGTATATACGCGTGTTATCTTAGCCAATGAGTAGCTGCATCTCGGCCCCATTCCGCAATAGCTTTCGATTGTCCCACAGAGCTCGGCTCACTCTCACACGCCTCACACGCCTCTCACGCCTCTCACGCCTCTCACGCCTCTCACGCCTCACATATAGATTGAGTGCAAGCGAAGCCAACCTCATGGTTAGATTATATGCGCCTGCTGTTGCTGTTCGCTCAGCTTGAAGGCTGCCGCATCGCTGAGCAGATGAAAGGGCACTCCGGCCGCTGTTGCCACCTCCAGTCGCTGTGCTGTGGGCGATGACGTAGCAGCAGCTGCTGCTGCTGCCATTGCTGCCGCCGCCGCTGTTGCTGTTGCCGCTGTGCCCGTTGCCGTTGTCGGACTGCCGGCTCCACCGCCGCCGCCGCCACTACCTCCGCCGCTGGCATTAGTCAGACGTTTCAATTGTATGGCATCCAGGGGCAAATGATGGGGCACATGATGCGCACCGGCTGTCGACAGGCTGCCCAATGTGGTGGCCGCCGCCATGGTGGCCGCTGCTGCTGCTGCCGCCGCTGCGGCCGCAGCCGGTGAGTTGCCCGACCCGGTTGTCGTTGTGATGGTGCTGCCGGCATGTGAGGCGCCTCGGCCACGCTTGCGCTTCGGCAAGATGCCCTTGCGGGCCATATAGAAGCGTATGGTGGAGACGGGTATGTTGAACATGTTGCTCACTGTCTGAAAGGTTTCGCCCTTGGACACACATTTGGCGGCCTGGGCCAGCGACGCCTCCGAGCGTCTCACACGCTTATACGATGTATAGCCATCGATGGAGCTGTGCATCAGCGAGGAGCCGGACGTATTTGCCGACGTATCCAGATCGGCGTCCATGCTCAGCGACAGTCCAGCCACATTGCTGGCCAGGCCGCTGGTGCTGCCCACATTGCCAATGAAGCCGCTGCTATCGTTGTCCTCATCATGCGCAGCCACATAGTTGTGATCGTCCTCGATGGTCGAGTCCAGATGATGCTGCAATTGTAAATGCTGCTGCTGTTGCTGCTGCTGCTGCTGTTGTTGTTGCTGCTGCAGCAGATGTGCATTCAGCTTGTTGTTCGCAAAGTCTTCATAGTTCTCGCTATAGACGTTCCAATTGTTGCTCGCATCATCCGCTGAATCATCTTCGGTTGCTGCATTCGAATTGTTGGATGCGGCCGCTGATGAGCCCGCATTTAATTGTTGTTGTTGCTGCTGCTGTTGCTGCTGTTGTAAGAGCTGCAATTGCAACGTATTGTTGCCATTCGTCTGCTGGCGCTGACGATGCTCCTTTTGCTGCAGTTGTTGCTGCTGTTGCAGTAGCAATTGTTGCTGTTGCTGCTGCTGCTGTTGTTGTTGCTGCTGCTGTTGTTGTTGCTTGGCAGACAGCGCCGTTGTGCTTGTTGTTGTTGTCGATGTCGTCGAATTGGTGGCCGTATCATCCGTCTCAGTGCTGTCCATATGTTGCTGCTGCTGCTGCTGTTGTTGTTGTTGCTGCTGCTGCTGTTGCTCCTGCTTGACTGTGGTTGCCGAGTCTTGCGCCGCCATATCCTGACGCATCTGCTGCAGCTGCTTGTAGTTGATGGCCGCCTCGGAGCCATAGAGGCCCCGTATACGCAACTGCTCGGCACAGCGCAACAGTTGGCCCAAGCCAGCCTGCGTCACATTCACCTCGCCCTTGTACATGAAATCGACCAGGGCCTGAATCTCCCACAGCTTGATCTCGCTGGGCAATATGATGACCGGATGCTTGCACGGATTCTCGGCCAATATGGCCTCAAAGTAGGTGGAGCATGCGGCCAACACCAGCCGATGGCAATGCACCTGATGGCCCTCGCAGGCCAGTGTCACGTCCACGAATCTCTGGCCAGCCAATAGTTGCGGAAAGGCCGCTCCAATGCTGCCCAAATGGCTGTTCCAACGCACGCAAAACTCTTGTGTGGCAGCTGACATCGTGTTGTTGCTGTTGTTGTTGTTGTTGTTGTTGTTGTTGTGGTTGTTGCTATTGCTGCTGTTGTCTTCGTTGCTGGTGTTGCCCCCAACACTCGCTCAATTCACAATCGCCGACCAACTCCAGCGCCAATGGAAGCTCTAAGGGAAGCTCAATTCGTGCCTGATGATCTACAAGGATACAAATATATAGGAAACAAAAATAAGATTATTTTAAAATATAAACAAATTGCAATCAAACTAATTAAATAGTATTCAATATTCAATGAATACTCTAGCAATGATCTATAGAAATTTAATATGATTCACCAATTCTTTTAATACATGTAAATGCATCCAAATCATTCATTTGAACCACTCAAAGTATTCAAACGCTTTTGCGAATCATATTAAAAGACAATTCCTTTATATACTTGAATACCTATTAGATATTCATCCAAATGAGCGAATTGAAGTGTGACTAATTTAATTCACTCAATATTGGATAAACATTCATTTTTAATTTTAAAATATACATTAAAATAAGGAAAATAATTGACTGGCGTTCTTTCGTTCATTCAAAGTATTCATGTTCATTTATATTGAATATTCAAAGTATTCACTTTCAATATCCATTGATTATTGTTCATTTAATTAATATAATATTTAAATATGAATATTTCATAATGTGTACATTTATAATATTGTTTTATATATGTTTTATAATATTGTTTATATGAACTTCAAATGCATTCACTTGATTCACACTGTGTAGCCAGAGCTAAGCAAGGACGATTAGATTAAATTTAAAAACTTTCTATAGGTTTGTAATATTACCCAAAATTCTTTTGGTGTTTTTGTTATATGTCCTCTCACTTGGGCTCCACATGCGAGCGCCAAATGATAATAAAACTAAATTCAACAAAAACAAAAAATAATAAAAAAAAAAACAAAGAGCGTTTAGCTCCGCAAAGCAAAGCAACTAAAGAAAAATTGTAAAAAAAAAAAATGTACAATCAAAGAAGTTAATTTGAAATTGATTTTTAGTTCTTTGTTTTGTTTTTGGTATTTTATATTGTCTTTAGCACTGCCAGCACACAGTTGAATAATTAATAATTAATATTGACGTTAAGTTGGAATTTCGCTAGTTTTGATTATTAAATGTGAATTTCTCGCCCTTTTTGCAATGTGACACAGCGCGTTGCGCAAAAATTTTATTTTGTACAGACTCCTGTGTCTGTGCTTAATGTAGTTTGTGCTTCTTCCTTTTTGGTATCTTCAGTTTTTGCGCTAGTGTGTGTGTCCGCGTCCATAAGTATGTATGTCTGTGTGTGTGCGTGTCTGCTGGTTCTTGTCTTGGTCTTTTTTTTTTTTTGCATTAAACAAACGCCAAAAGACAAAGAATTATACTGAAAAAGTAAAGTAATAAAAATCAAGCATAACAACAACCGACGACGCGACGACGACGACGATGAAGGCAACGACAACGATGGAGACGATGGAGCGAGCCAGGAAAGCACACAGGCAGCTGCTTGCTGCCGTTGCCTTTGCGGTTAAAGAAGAGGGAGAGTCGCAAAAATATGCTGCTTCGGCTACTGCTGCTGCTGCCGCTACTGCTGCAGAGCAGAGCAATTTTGAGCACTTTACTTTAGCATTTTCGAATTATACAAAGGCAGAAAGGAAGCAGCGAGCAAAGCAGGAACAACAAAAAACAAGGGAGCATGGAACACGCACACAAATGCAAAAAACACAAACGCAGTCACAGAATGAGAGAAATCGAAAGAGCGAGTCGGCGCAGTGAGCATGAAATTGAGCGAAGGAAGTTGACTAAGGCAGCCAGCACAGTGGTATGAGCTAGCATTAAAATGTAAACAATTTCAAAATGTTGACAGCTATCGTATGTGAGTTATGCTTAATGCATGTATACAAGGTATTCTTTTTGTAATTGTTTCAAATTACATAATCTAATGTCATTAAAAATTAATACTTATGACATTTATCCTTTTAAATACATAAATTGTAATAATTTTAAAAGTGCTTATAATTACAAATGTAGATTTAAATTCTAAGAGAAGTTATAGTTCGTTACTTCCTTAAAATTGATTTGAGAATATGTGTGCCAATGGTATTGTACCTGTTTGGTTCTCATCCTACCCATACACAGATGTATATTTGCCGGATAGTGTTATTAAAAAAAAAGACGATAAAAAGGGATGCATATATACACATATATATGTATTGATGTACATGTATATATATGTATGTTAAATAAAGAGTAGCAAAAACACCAATCGTCTGACCAAGCGCTTTGTTATTGAATGAGTATTTAGATGAGAGAGCTATTAAAAACAATTGAGATTGGAGGAATAGTCATGTTAAGTAGTTAATCTATTATAGTATATATCAATTTAATAGAAAATTGTTTTTTTTTTTTATAACAGTTGCGACTGTTGTTTAATTTGACAATGCAAACTGTAAATTGGCCAAGCGCAAAAATTGTGCTCAGGCAAGAAAAAAAACAAAGACCAAAAACAACTCCTTTTTCTTTGAGAGAGCGAGATGTCAGAGAGCACGAACATAAACCCTTAGTGCCTGCATGCTGGCTCTCTGGTTCTGGAAGACCAAGGCAAAATTGGCAATAGCAACTACAACAAAAACAATCAGCATATTTTTGAGAAAAAGGAAACAGTAAAAAACTTAAATACACACATTCATATATGTATTTACATGCATATCTATGAGTGTGCTGTGCGTATGTAAGCTACTCCAGAGAAGACAACAGAGGGAGACTGTAACACAAAAATAGCATTTAAGGCGCAAGAGCAACAACAAAGCGCAAAAGTTGACAGAAAAAATAAGAACAGCAAAACCAAGAACGAATTTGTAATTGTTGTAGCACATTCTAGTAATTAGGGGTGGAAAACTTGTTACAAATTTATCACATACATATGTACATACATCCATATTTAAATAATTCAATTCGCGCGCCTGCTAGCGTTTACATGCTTCTTTATATTTGCTTTTACATCATTTTAACGGCGATAACAATCCAAACTCGATTAATATAAAATCCAAAGTCTAGTTCTTATGAACCAAGTACATTTACTAAGACGGCGTGTGTAGCAGTAGAAAAGAATAAATAAATAACTAAGCTGTCACAGTAAGAGACGAAAATGCAAAAATAAATTTTCTGACACCTGAAGTTGTTGCATGTTATCGATATATTAACACTGAATCGCAGCCATAGCAGTCAGCTTATAACTGTTGTTATCAGACGTTAATTTTAAAATGAACGAAATAAAATAGAAATACAAAATTTGAAGGTCTTTTAACAAGTTTGGGTCTTACCATTTGAGCGCTATGTGTATATATTGTATAAATATTTATGTTTAGTGTTAGGTTTCGTAACATAATACTATTGTTTGGCTAAGAAATTTATTGAGTAAATTCTAGTAAAACCACAAAAATCCATTCTATGTATGCACATGTATATACAGACACATGCTTCATGCACTTGCAGGGATATCACTAATAGTTGCTTCGTTTTGCTGTTTTGCCGCTCGAAAGACAGCACACACACATATACAGTCCAATCAGAAGCGTGAATGCAAAAACTCAGCAGGAGAGCAAAATGCAGGCAAATACAAAAATGAGAGTCAGCGTGTCTTTGCTGTCTCTCTTGCACACAGGAGTGCGAACATGCCGAAATAACAAACAAAAGCACCAACAACAAAGACACAGCAGCTAAAGGAAGTACAAACACATGTAAAATGCCTCTCTTGCTCTCTCCCTCTCTCTGAGGCTTTGCATATCCGTGTGTATGTGTGTGTGTGTGTGTGTGTGCAAAATAAATCACAAGAGTTGCTGCTGCAGCACAAAAAATAAAAGGAAAAAATTAAATAAATAAAAAGCCGGGCCGAGCGTCGCGTCAGGCGCAAATTATGCATATTTAGCTGCTTGAAATGAAGTTGGCGATTCATGTGGAGACAAAGGCATCATCAATTAAATAACAACATAAACAAAAATTTAACACGATCATATCTGTCTATATGCATATTGCATACATATACATATTTCTATTATATATTTATATTCAAAGAATGTTTGTTTCTATTTGATGCGATTTATTTATTTATGGCACCGACATCGCAGACTGTTTATATTTAGTTGCAAGGATGTATATACACACATATTTACATCAACATATCCGCACACACACACACACATAGACACCGACACGCAGCATGCATGCTTGCATATGTATGTATTGACAATGTTTTTACCTCGTTCTGGATGCGTTGGGCGCGTGTTGCTTGGCCCCTACCGCCAAGCACCGCTTGCTGGCGTTATCCTTGGATTGTCCTTTTTGTTTAACACAATTTTTTGCACAAATGCCACACACGGTGCACAGCACACAAGCACTGAGGGACTTATGTATTGATTTTTCGCAATGTTAATGTTTAATAAAGCCAGCGCACATACATACAAATATACATACAAGCACACACACACGCACACATGCACATAGGCAGCAAACAACTTTTGAATATGTTTCATACGACGCGCAACGCGCGTGTTTTTTTTTTTTTAAAACATCCAACGAATGCTGTGGAAAATTGCTATCAGTGCTTGCTTTAACAATAACATGGATATAACAATAACTATAAACTGTTCAAATGCACATCGCGTGCACAGCCTTCATGCGGAGTTCTTCCTTAAAATGCGTTTATAAATTGAAAGTTTGAGTAAAATTTACTTTTGCGCACCGCCAACTTCATTCACTGTTCGGCTTGGAGAGTTTAGAGATGGCCGATATTTCGTGTTATTTTTAAAGACCGAGTTTTGCAGATTGTTGTGGAGCCTGTTCTGTTAATTTGCGGAGCAATACTGTTAATAACATTAGTCACGATAAATAAATTAACAGCAGATTTATTAAATTATGCGCCTAAATAAACCTCACATCGTTGTGGTATCACATAAGAAACTATATAAAATCTGGCAATTGCAATTATAAAATATTAAATATTCTTATATTTATTTATTCGATGTCTATCGCATGTGGCTTTGAAAGCAATCGGTTATCGCTACAATTTATTGATATCGATATATATTTGTCGTACATCCCTAGCTTGCAGTGACCAACGTCGTCTCATTCATACTTCTTTTTCAATGTAATTTTTGCTCTTTCGTGTATTTTTTAACGAATAAGAATAATGTGTTAAATGTTAAATGTGAATCGTATCGTCGTGTGTTCGTGCAGACGTGCAATTGTTAACCTACAACAATAAACTGGTACGCTTCCGCCTTCTTCGAAAAAGCAGCAACAAAATATAGGGGAAAAAACACTTTTTGACATAGTTTGGCATTAAACAAGAAATTATATTAAAATTATATTACACGATAATGCGCTAATGCGATAATGCGAGATTGGGCGAACAGGCGGCACAACACTTGCAAAGAGAAAACTGTATTTCTGAACCAAAGTGTTAGTGGGCGGTGTTTTTCATGCTAACAAAACGATTCTTTTTTTGTTTATGTGGCATACGTGTTCAAAGCAATTGCGATTCCTTGCCTTGTTATATGCGCGTAACATTTGGGCTTTAACTCTTTAGTTTGCCAAACTGCATCATCAAAGTTCTTAATATTGCTGCGTGGCAAAAATCAATGCAAAAAGTGTGTTTTATACATATGTACATAGCAAGCAAATTTTTTTTCCACTACTTCACACGTACTTATACAAATACGTTTGCGTGAGTATGTGTGTGTGTGTGTGTGTGTGTGTATGGGCAAACATGCAAGTGTGTTGTGTGTATGAGTAAGTGTGTCGGAGCGCAACTCAACATGGCTGACAGTGTGGTGAGCTATAAAAGAAGCAGTGGTGCTGCCTCACGTTAAGATAGATGAGGGACTTACTGGGATATTGTAATTGCCTTTTATGTTCTTTTTAGGCACAATCAATAATTTAGTAAAACGGCGTATTGAATATACAAGTTTGCTGTATAAGTGTATATGTGGTCACATTCATACGGCGCGCATTTTGACATTTCATTATTTGACTTTGTCATGCACCAATACTAGCGCACGAAACGACAACTCGCAGCTGTGGTGTATTTCGTTGTAACACACCACAGGGGCCGTTCTGTCACTGACTCGTACTTGTGTTATTATGTCTGTCGTCTGTCAGTGTTGTCGGCGGTGTCGATTCATTAATATTTTGTTGTATTTGCCGACAAACGGTCGTGCGCAAGTAATATGTGGAAATTCAAGTGAATAATACTACAAATAGTAAATAAATTTCTTGATTGATTCCTAATAAAAATTAGTATATAACAAGGCGTTTTTTCGCTTAAATTCGGCAGTGCTTTCGAGTATCTCTTTGTACATATATGTGTGTGTGTGCTTGTGTTTGTGTGGGGGGATGAACGTTACGTTACGAGGTTTTTTTAAAAAGTGTTTTAGAGGAGTCGCTGCAGCCTCACTTTCTCGTGATAGCAACAAAAGCAGCAAATATCTTGTAGCACAATTAATAAATATACAATTTTTTTTTTCGTTCTTTCTTTGCGCAGTTTTTGGTGTGTCTTCACAAGCAACGCGAAACGAAATTGCTAAAAATCTAAACCGAGACGAAACAAAATAAAGAAACCAACAACAACATCAGCAACCATAACAACGAACGACCGAAAAGAAAACAAGATCAAGCAGCAAAATAAAAAATTAATAAAAAATAAAAACTTAAACAAAAGTCAACGTTAACGTTGACGCAGACAACAGTATTCGCATTCTCTCCCGATTTTTTTTTACTAACACTCATCAAACAACAAAACAAAGTGCGTGTGCTATCTCTCTCGAAAGAAAAGAAAATAAGACCAACTATTAAACGAGACCCAAAGAACAGCATACAACAACAACAAGTCGTAACTCCCAACCAGAGAGCCAAAATAACAGGCCGTCAAGATGACGCAACCGTTACCCATACGCTTTCAAGAGCATTTACAGGTGAGTGTTCGTATTATACTTGTTTAAGGTAAGAGTATTCATATTCCCCAAATTCCATTGAATGGGGCATATAGTGATATTCTCTAGTCTTCAGTGTGCATATATATGTGTGTGTATGTGTGTGTGGAAAAACCACTTGTTGAGACGCCCAAGCGCCGCTTAGCATATTCTTATAAGAATACATTGCACCGTGGTTGCAGTTCATGTGTACCTGAACTAAATACATATCAAAATAAATATAATAATTATATATATGTATATGTATTTACTGAAGTAATCGATCTCGATATATTTTTTATTAATGCAAATGAATCAATTTGTATTATGAGAGCATTAAATTCGACTGCATTTAAATTTTATTAGGACATAATTATCTAGCTGTGAATCACTGTCCAATTTCTAATTAAAATTTGTTGGTAACAAAAAAAAAAAAAACTAGTCGAAAACGTTGCGCTATAGTTCGCTCACTGACTTTTCTGGCTTACGAAATGGTCGAATGAGTCACTCATGCAAGCCGGTAAACGCCTCTGCCAGCCAACCGCCTTCCGATTGTTGACTGCCCTCCGCTTGACAGCCATCAGTATTTTTCACTCTCACGCTCTCAATTGCTGTTTCTTGTCCACTGAGTTGGGTGAATGTGTTGTCGATAAACTCGTTCAGAAAAGGCGGCACTTACTCCAGTTGGAAGATTTTGCGCTCTCTCTCTCTTTCTGCTCTCTCTGTCTTTCCGTTTTGCTCAGTTTTTATCTATGGCGTGATTGCTGTTGTTTTACTGTTATAAATGCATGCAAAATGCAAACACATAACATATGCATGGTTTTATAAGAAGTATATGCATGTGTGTGTGTGTGTGTGTGTGTGTGTGTGTGTGTGTGTGCGTGTGTGTGTGTGTAGGTTTCAAATGAAAGAGCATGCGAAGCAGAGGCAGAGGTAGAGATAGCACTTGCTGCCGGTGACAAATGCCGGCTCATCTACGCACACATGCTCGCATATGTACATGTATGAAGTTTCAATGCATTTGTATTGGTATTGGTATATTGCTAAACCGGTTTCTCTGTAACAACGAACTTCTGTCTCTCTGTTTTTCGTTTCGGTGCAGAGGCAACGGTTGCAACGTTAAAAGTGGAAATTGTGGACCACTGCTAATATTATCTGATTTGGCTACACTATGTTAAGCAAAGGCAGGTGGTTGGAGGAGTTCAAACAAGAGCAGCATGTTACGCTATTCCTATGCATATATGTATATCTACATACATACCTATGTATATCACTCCCACTAATCCAAAGTGTTTTTCTGCTGTGGTGAAATAAACACCATGCACATATAAACACACACACACACGCACAGATGTGCACACATAAGCTAGATTCACCACAGCAAAGCATGTTGTAACTTAGGCTTAGTTGCTCGGTGTTGTCGCTTTGATTGAATAAATCAAAGATCTTTTTTAAACCGTTTCTTCTCGTTGCCATGCCTCTATGCGAAAGAGAAGGAGAGCAACAGTGGG
The DNA here is from genome assembly GCF_018153725.1 of Drosophila mojavensis. Classification (NCBI taxonomy): domain Eukaryota; kingdom Metazoa; phylum Arthropoda; class Insecta; order Diptera; family Drosophilidae; genus Drosophila; species Drosophila mojavensis. The sequence goes on along the minus strand of NW_025318667.1, from coordinate 23,578,834 downwards.
CGCAAGTGAGATGCACAAGTAATCAGAGTAGGCACTGATGTTTACAGTTACTATGAGCGTTCGTGCATGTATGCTTCTGATCATACAGACATATGTACATACATATATACATATGTATGTATTGTCGTCAGCGAAGCGTCATTGTTAATTTCACTTGTATCCATGTCAAAATACGTACATACATACACATATCAGACGCCTAAGGGCGGCTCATTCTGCGTGATGTTGTTTATCTAATCTTTGGCCTGATTTGGCCTCGGCGTAAAGCGCTCACATAATGTATAATATTCTATTTAACGGGCTGTTGATTTTATGCATGTTTATATATTATTGCTGAGCATTGTGAGCTTAAATTAAATCTGATAAATTGTGTAAATAATTGTAGTTGAATTAAGTATATTTTTAATCTCTGCCTATCACCCATTAAAGCACATTTTTATATGTATAGGGTAGCCTACTCCCAAATCGTGTTCCGTTTCATTGTCTGTCCAAGCTCTAAGCGGGGCGTATAAACTAAATTTGATCAGATCTTCTTCTATACGTGTGTGTGTGCACATATGTGTATATGCATGTGTGTGTGTGTGCGTGTCATATCTAGCATTAAGTGTGAAACGTCCATATGTTAATTTGTAATTGACACAAATAAGGTGAAAATGCTTTGTGAAAAAAAAAAAAAAATAAATAAAATAAAAAAATTAAATAAATTACCAACAGCATATGCAGGCATTTGAATATTAAAAATATATATTTTATTCAGCAGACATTCAATTTTTATTATTTTATTATATTTTTGTTTTACATTGTGACCTATTGTTTCTAGTATTTTGTAGTTATTTGTGAGTGCATTTGGTCACATTGCAAATTGATTAACACAAAAAATGTACTATTTCAATGCCAAAAAATTAGTCAAACAAATCGATACGCGTGCATTGACGTACATATCCATGTACAAACACATGAACATATTTACACGTACACACACATACATTAGCCTATACATTTTGACAATTAACGCCCCCTGTTTCTTTGTTTCTCTCCCATTAGCGCTCTCTCTCTCTACCCATGTCTCTGTCTGTCTCTCTTTAGTTTAGTCAGCTTAGACTTTCTATTTGGCTTTCATTTGCTTTAGCAGTGTGTATTATTACTTACAAATGATCTATATATATAATATGTTTAATATAAAACTATTAAATACAAAATATTATATAAAATATTAATGTAAAATATTTGAAAAAAAAAAAAAGATTACTATGTTATAAAGTAAACTTGGTTAATGCTAGCCGCATATACATATATTTTAGAGTTTTATTTATATATTTTCATTATATTTAAAATAAATTTCTTAATGAAATGTTTGTTGTTTATTCCTTTTATTTTTGTTTATTCTTTGTTGCTGCTTTATTTATGGGGTGTATGCACCAGGCACCATTTAACTGATAATTAGGCATTTCTTGTACTTTCTTATCAGCGAAACGCGACTCAAGCGAAGCATTGCACTGAGAAATTAATTTTAAGTTGAGCTGCGATGCTCGCTTAATATAAATACTGGGCTTTATATGAATTTTTGTTTGTACAGAAAGTTAATTTATGGGAAAATTAACTTAATATGCATTTCAATAATCACAGCAAATAAAGTTGAGTCATTAAGTAGAAACATATGGCATTAAAAATGTGTTATTTATATTTCTATATATATAATATATATTTCTATATATAAATATATGCACTTAAAGCTGTGTTCATAAGAATGGTTGGTAGCTCTAAATCTGTTGATCAGATTACTATTTTTATGGACACAGCTGTATGTGCATTCCCCTTATAGAACTTAGCTTAACTTTAATTGAGCTAAATGTGATTATTATGATTATGATTATTTGATAGCTTCCAACTGATCTTAAAATACAGTTTAGCTTATGTTAGTGCTATTCTTCAGTTCTGAAAATCGCAGAAAGAGGCGTTCACAAGCTGTTCGACTCAATTCTAGTCTTATTTCAAATGAAAGCATAATAATAGAAATATTAAGTGCTAAAACGTCATTTGATTTAATTTCTTTGCTGCATAGAGAACACATGGTTTTTTGCTTGCCTTCTTGCTTTCTTCGCAATTTCTCTTTGTTGCCTTTGTTTGAGTGCATTGCATTTATACTAAATTTCCACTCGCACACAATTATATACATAAGTATATTCGTATAATAGACGCCAAAAAATGTATATATAAAATTTGCTTGTATTAGCGATAAAATGATCAAGATGGAGAGAGAGAAAGAGAGAGAGTGGGACTGACTGTATGTGTGTGTGACTTCAAAGAGAGAGTGAGAGAGAGAGAGAGAGAGAGAGAGAGTGCTTTATCGATCGCAAAACCTTGAACTTTTCTCGCCGCTGTTTACACCTTAAGTATTGACCAGACGATCAACGTTTAGATTGTAGAACAAGAGGCGAATTTGTAAAGGGTTTTGTTATATATATATATATATATGCACATATATATACATATGTGTGTATATTTAGTGTGCCAATTGCGTTTTATAGAAATGTTTTGATTTCGCTAGCAAAATAGACGAGGGTGGCACACACAGCATCATGATTAATACTAATGATAATGCTGATCTCTTGGGTTCAGTCTCAGTGCATGCGAACGTTCACGCAAAACGTGACTAAATAAATCTCTCACTCTCCGATTTGCTGACTGATCTATAATCAACTAATAAATAGATAGTTCAATTTAAGCTTGAAATTCTTGAATAATAATTTGATAATCATCTTGTTAGTATAGATAATAATGTAGTCTAGTCTAGTATATATATGAGTTTATTGAAAGTCAATATGAAATGAATATTGAATATCTATTTCCCTTTGCTCCTCTTTGCAGCTCACAAATGTCGGCATCAATCCGAACTCCTTCTCATTCAGCACGCTCACAATGGAGTCGGATAAGTTCATCTGTGTGCGGGAGAAGACGAACGATACCGCCCAGGTGGTCATCATTGATATGAACGACTCATCGAATCCGACGCGCCGTCCCATATCCGCGGACTCGGCCATTATGAATCCGGCTAGCAAGGTGATTGCGCTCAAAGGTAAGCAAATTCATTTCAATCGAGGCAAAAATCTTGGATAATTAAACTTTGTTTCTCTATTCAATTCTGTGCAGCGCAAAAGACATTGCAGATCTTCAACATTGAGATGAAGTCGAAAATGAAGGCGCACACGATGAACGAGGATGTGGTATTCTGGAAATGGATATCGCTGAATACGCTCGCCCTGGTCACCGAGACGAGCGTCTATCACTGGTCGATGGAGGGCGATTCGATGCCACAGAAAATGTTCGATAGGCACTCCTCGCTCAATGGCTGTCAGATCATCAATTATCGTTGCAATGCCTCCCAGCAGTGGCTGCTGCTCGTTGGCATCTCGGCGCTGCCCAGCCGTGTCGCTGGCGCCATGCAACTGTATTCGGTGGAGCGCAAGGTGTCGCAAGCGATTGAGGGACATGCCGCCAGTTTTGCCACCTTCAAGATCGAGGGCAACAAGGAGCCGACCACGCTGTTCTGTTTCGCCGTGCGCACCGCAACCGGTGGCAAGCTGCACATCATTGAGGTGGGAACGCCACCGAATGGCAATCAGCCATTCCCGAAGAAGGCGGTCGATGTCTTCTTTCCGCCGGAGGCACAAAATGATTTTCCGGTTGCGATGCAAGTATCCGCCAAATACGATACCATCTATTTGATAACCAAATATGGATATATCCATTTGTACGATATGGAAACGGCCACGTGCATCTACATGAATCGCATATCGGCCGATACGATTTTTGTGACCGCACCGCACGAGGCCAGCGGCGGCATCATTGGCGTCAATCGCAAGGGCCAGGTGCTGTCCGTGACCGTCGACGAGGAACAGATCATACCCTACATCAATACGGTGCTCCAGAATCCCGATCTCGCCCTGCGCATGGCCGTGCGCAACAATTTGGCTGGCGCTGAGGATCTGTTTGTGCGCAAATTCAATAAGCTCTTTGGCGCTGGCCAATACGCCGAGGCGGCCAAGGTGGCTGCATTGGCCCCAAAAGGTATTCTACGCACACCGCAGACCATTCAACGTTTCCAGCAGGTGCAAACGCCAGCCGGTTCGACAACACCGCCGCTCTTGCAGTACTTTGGCATCCTGCTCGATCAGGGTAAACTGAATAAGTTCGAGTCTTTGGAGCTCTGCCGTCCCGTGCTCCTGCAGGGCAAGAAGCAGCTCTGCGAGAAGTGGCTGAAGGAGGAGAAGCTCGAGTGCAGCGAGGAGCTGGGTGACTTGGTGAAGACATCGGATCTAACGCTCGCTCTCTCCATCTATCTGCGCGCCAATGTGCCCAACAAGGTGATCCAATGCTTTGCCGAAACGGGCCAATTCCAGAAGATCGTGCTCTATGCCAAGAAGGTCAACTACACGCCCGACTATATATTCCTGTTGCGTTCGGTGATGCGCAGCAATCCGGAGCAGGGCGCCGGCTTTGCCTCCATGCTGGTGGCCGAAGAGGAACCGCTGGCCGACATCAATCAGATCGTGGACATCTTTATGGAGCATTCGATGGTGCAGCAATGCACCGCCTTTCTGCTGGATGCCCTCAAGCATAATCGTCCCGCCGAGGGAGCACTGCAGACGCGTCTGCTCGAAATGAATCTGTTGTCGGCACCGCAGGTGGCTGATGCCATTCTGGGCAACGCCATGTTCACCCACTACGATCGCGCCCATATCGCCCAGCTGTGCGAGAAGGCCGGCCTGCTGCAGCGCGCCCTGGAACACTATACGGATCTGTATGACATCAAGCGCGCCGTTGTCCATACGCATATGCTAAATGCCGAGTGGCTGGTCAGTTTCTTTGGCACACTCTCGGTGGAGGATTCACTGGAGTGCCTGAAGGCCATGCTCACCGCTAATCTGCGCCAGAATTTGCAGATTTGTGTGCAGATCGCCACCAAGTATCACGAGCAATTGACCACCAAGGCGCTGATTGATCTATTTGAGAGCTTCAAGAGCTACGATGGCCTGTTCTATTTTCTGAGCAGCATTGTGAACTTCTCGCAGGATCCGGAGGTGCACTTCAAGTACATACAGGCGGCCTGTAAAACCAATCAGATCAAGGAGGTGGAGCGCATATGTCGCGAATCGAATTGCTATAATCCCGAGCGTGTCAAGAACTTCCTGAAGGAGGCCAAGCTGACTGATCAATTGCCCCTGATTATTGTCTGCGATCGTTTCGATTTCGTGCACGATCTGGTGCTCTATCTGTACCGCAACAATCTCCAGAAATATATTGAGATCTATGTGCAGAAGGTGAATCCATCACGTTTGCCGGTTGTGGTGGGCGGTCTGCTCGATGTCGATTGCAGTGAGGATATCATCAAGAACCTAATTCTCGTCGTTAAGGGTCAGTTCTCCACGGATGAGCTAGTGGAGGAGGTGGAGAAGCGTAATCGCTTGAAACTGCTGTTGCCCTGGCTGGAGTCGCGCGTCCATGAGGGCTGCGTTGAGCCGGCCACCCACAATGCCCTGGCCAAGATCTACATTGACTCGAACAACAATCCGGAGCGATTCCTCAAGGAGAATCAATACTACGACAGCCGCGTCGTCGGACGTTACTGTGAGAAGCGTGATCCGCACTTGGCCTGCGTTGCCTATGAACGGGGTCAATGCGATCGTGAACTGATCGCCGTTTGCAATGAGAATTCGCTGTTCAAGAGCGAGGCACGCTATCTGGTTGGCCGTCGCGATGCTGAGCTGTGGGCCGAGGTGCTGTCGGAGGCAAATCCCTACAAGCGTCAACTGATCGATCAGGTGGTGCAGACAGCGCTGTCGGAGACACAGGATCCCGATGATATCTCCGTTACGGTCAAGGCATTCATGACCGCCGATTTGCCCAATGAGCTGATCGAATTGCTCGAGAAGATCATCTTGGACTCGTCCGTCTTCAGCGATCATCGCAATCTTCAGAATCTGTTGATCCTGACCGCCATCAAGGCGGATCGCACTCGTGTCATGGACTACATCAATCGCTTGGACAACTACGATGCACCAGACATTGCCAACATTGCGATCAGCAATCAGCTGTACGAGGAGGCTTTCGCCATCTTCAAGAAGTTCGATGTGAACACCTCGGCCATTCAGGTGCTGATCGATCAGGTGAACAATTTGGAGCGCGCTAATGAGTTTGCCGAGCGCTGCAACGAGCCGGCCGTCTGGTCACAGCTGGCCAAGGCACAGCTGCAACAGGGCCTGGTCAAGGAGGCCATCGATTCGTACATCAAGGCCGATGATCCCAGCGCCTATATGGATGTTGTCGATGTTGCCAGCAAGGTGGAGTCCTGGGATGATCTGGTGCGCTATCTGCAAATGGCACGCAAGAAGGCACGCGAATCGTACATTGAGAGCGAATTGATCTATGCCTATGCACGTACTGGACGCCTCGCCGATCTCGAGGAGTTCATCTCGGGCCCCAATCATGCGGACATCCAGAAGATCGGTGATCGCTGCTTCAGCGATGGCATGTACGATGCGGCCAAGCTGCTGTACAACAATGTCAGCAACTTTGCCCGTCTGGCCATTACGCTGGTCTATCTGAAGGAGTTCCAGGGCGCCGTCGACTCGGCACGCAAGGCCAATTCGACGCGCACCTGGAAGGAGGTCTGTTTCGCCTGTGTGGACGCTGAGGAGTTCCGTTTGGCGCAAATGTGCGGCCTTCATATTGTGGTGCATGCCGATGAGCTGGAGGATTTGATTAACTACTATCAGAATCGTGGCTATTTCGAGGAGTTGATTGCGCTGCTGGAATCGGCGCTGGGTCTCGAGCGCGCCCACATGGGCATGTTCAGCGAATTGGCAATACTCTACTCCAAGTTCAAGCCATCGAAGATGCGCGAGCATCTGGAGCTGTTCTGGTCGCGCGTCAATATACCGAAGGTGTTGCGTGCCGCCGAATCGGCGCATCTGTGGTCCGAGCTGGTCTTTCTCTATGACAAATATGAGGAATATGATAATGCTGTGCTCGCCATGATGGCCCATCCGACGGAGGCGTGGCGCGAGGGCCACTTCAAGGACATCATCACCAAGGTGGCCAACATTGAGCTCTACTACAAGGCAACGGAATTCTATTTGGAGTACAAGCCGTTGCTCTTGAACGACATGCTCTTGGTGCTGGCTCCACGCATGGATCATACCCGTGCCGTCAACTACTTCTCGAAGACAGGATATCTGCCGCTGGTGAAACCCTATTTGCGTTCCGTACAATCGCTGAACAACAAGGCCATTAATGAGGCCCTGAATGGTCTGCTCATCGATGAGGAGGACTACCAGGGCTTGCGCAATTCCATCGATGGCTTTGACAACTTCGATACCATTGCGCTGGCGCAGAAGCTGGAGAAGCACGAGCTCACCGAATTCCGTCGCATTGCGGCCTATCTCTACAAAGGTGGGAATGGGAATATTACAATAATATCATCATATATCATATATAATTAATATGATATATATGTTATCCTCTAAATCTATAGGCAACAATCGCTGGAAGCAGAGCGTTGAGCTATGCAAAAAGGACAAACTGTACAAGGATGCTATGGAGTATGCTGCCGAATCTGGTAAACAGGAGATTGCCGAGGAGCTGTTGGGCTGGTTCCTGGAGCGCAATGCACACGATTGCTTTGCGGCATGTCTATATCAGGTGCGACTGCTTCTATAAACTGTTGAATTTTGAATCTTTAACATTTATCTCGTCTGCTCTAAAGTGCTACGATTTGCTGCGTCCCGATGTTATCCTGGAACTGGCATGGAAACACAAAATCATGGACTTTGCCATGCCCTACTTGATACAGGTAAAACGAAACGAAATGGCAATCACAAATCAAATAACAATTTATAATAATATTGTTGTTGTTCTGTTTGATATTTGGCAGGTGCTGCGCGAGTACACCACCAAGGTGGATAAACTGGAGCTGAATGAGGCGCAGCGCGAGAAGGAGGATGATACAACGGAGCATAAAAACATAATACAAATGGAGCCGCAGCTGATGATAACAGCTGGCCCAGCCATGGGCATACCCCAGCAATATGCACCAAATTATCCACCTGTTGCCGCGGCAGCAGCAGCAGCGGCAGCGGCAGGACGCAACATGGGCTATCAGTATATGTAGGCATTTAACAACATCAACAACAACAACAACAACAAAAACCACAACAACCACATAATTGTAGTTGTAACATCATCAACAACAACAACAACAACATGAGCAGCCGCAACAACAACACTAAACAACAACAACAACTACTACAACTGAATGTCGCATTCATTAACCTTTTGCATGAGCGCCAAAAACGACCAATTTAACAGCAACAATACACCAACACAACAACAACACGCGTAGTGAATTATGTGTATATATTTATGTATACATATATATATATACAAATATATACACACACACAAATATATACATATATATATATATAGATATTTATATATATTCATATATTTTTTTGTTCATATTGTTGAGCTACACACAAAGTTGCCTTTGACAGAAACCATAATTCGGTTAGTTGCTTGTTTTATATATATATATATATTTTTTTTTTTTTGTAATTTATTCAACTGTAATTAAAATCTGTATCTGTATTCTAAAATCTGTTTGAACTTTTGAACAAATATTTAATTGCATTTGATTTTGTATTCACTTATTCAAAAGTTTAACTGAAACTGTATTTTTGGTTGCCTCATGCTATCTCTTTCTAATACATGGTCTCTTTCTCTTTCTATTCCCCGCTAATCAACAGGTACAAAAGCAACTAAGCGAAAGCCTAACAACAACAACAGAGCAAAAGCGACAACAGCAAAAGCTTAAAATAAAAAAAATCACATAAAAAAAAAAAAAAGAAATAAAAAAAAATAAGGATGAACAAAGAAAGAAACAACAAAACACTAGTGTTCAGCTAAAGAAAATATTTAATAAAACAAAAATGGTCGTAGTTTATTATTATTATTAAAATTATTATATTTTAAGCATAAAAAATAAACAAAAAGAAATCATTTAAAAATCAAACAAAAACAAACAATCACATACACACACACACGTATAAATATAAAAATATATATACATAAATGCAAAGAAAAATACAAAATAAATAAATAAAATTTATTAATTATAAATATAAAAAAAAGAAAAATAAAATAAAACAATATCGGAAAATTATATACACGTAAAAACAATACAAAAAGCACCTTTTGCAATTGGCAAAAAAAAAAAATAAAATAAATAAAAATAAAAATAAATAAAATAAAACAAAGGAAACTTTAAAAATTTTATGAAAATGCAAAAACAGCAGGCACAGTTAATGTTTAAAATGTATTTAATTAAATAAGCAACATTTGGCAAGACGAGCAGCGAAAAACGATGTGAATTTAAAAGAAGAGAAGAGAGCGAATGGTGTAAACTAACATTCACCACGCAATGCAAATTTGCCAAATCTCACCACACCACACACAAAACACTAATTAATGCTGAAAAACTAAACGAAATTGAATAAAATTGTAATTGTTTGTATAAAAAGAAGTTGAACGAAAACACACTCACGAAACATTCTACTAATTAAAGAATTAAAGATTTTAACTTAAAGCAAATTATATTAAATTTATGTGAAAGAAACAAAACAAAACAAAAAGAAATGAGCAAAAAAAAAAAAAAAAAAAAGCAAAACCATTAACGTAGCACGTTAAAAAATAATAAAATTATATATAATATATATGCATATGTATATGTTTATATGTATATGCATGTATATTAAATAATAATAAGAATGCAACGTTAACACAATTTTAAATTTAGAAATTTCTTGCGTTCCACAAAACAATCGACGATCCATACACATAAATGTATGTATATACATATATGTATATGTATATATATGTATATCCATACATATACTAGCAAACTTTCCAATTCGCATAACGAATCAAGCAAAAAAATTAAGGCGAAATTCAATTCGAACTATTATTATATGCTAACGGTATATAAGCATTAATAGAAAATAAAAAAAAAATAAAAAAAACAGAAACATGCCACTGCAAGCATATATCCTTTATGTATGTATCTTCTATATATATATATATTATTATTTTGTTATTATTTAAATTATGTTTTCTGCCCAATCGATCGACGATCGTCGTACGTAAAATATATATACATTTATATATATTCTTTGTTCTAACTCATGATTATATTTCAAATCAAAACTAGCAGTGTCACTAATTATTTCTCCAACAAATTGCATTGTTTATTAAATAATTTTTTTTTTTATTATTATTATTATTATTTTTTTTTTTTTGTAATATATATACACATACATATATATATGGATAATAATATATATTTTTTTGTATGTTTGCATGTTGAGTGTATGATTTCATTTTGATATCGCTGAGCTGCGATATAATGATTATATGAATAAATAAATATATATATATACCGATCATTATTGTACTATTATGATTATTATTATTATTGTCTATTAATATTATTTTGTGTAATTGCTATTATTATATACATATTGAAAATATACAAAATATAAATTACATTTAAAAATCAATTACCTTACTGGCCTTTCATTATTTCAAAATAAATAATCATGAATGATTGCTATTCAAAGAACATTTGAAAATTGTGGCTTGCTACCAGCGTCAAATTCAAATTACTAAAGAGACACCTGGCGGCAACTACTGCAATCTCGTTGTGTTAACATGCATGAGTATGTTACAGAATATGTAAACGACGTTTATCGATAGCTCTGTTACATAGCATCTCTACAAACCGGCTAGTAAGTAAACAGAGTCCAAAAACAAATTTGCTGGCATCAATGTAACTACATAGTAATATTATGTCAGAAAGTCGTGATTGTTTGCTATTTAATTAACTGTTGGATTGGCATGCAACAATTTCCAACTTAAACGCATTAGGAAAAAATAGTGGCGCGCTATGTTAAAAACTACAATCAGGCAACATAATAACAGCAGCATTACAGGAGAGTAACAGCTGTACTCGTGACGTCACATATTAAATTAAATTAACTGAAATAATTTGTTTATAAGATTAACGATCTTTCGTTGAAATGAACAAAAATATTACGATTATTTTCCACAGTTTGAGAGCTGCCGTTACAAAATTTTGTTAATGTATACACCTGTCAACAGTCAAACATGACGTCACATGTGTATAGTTTTATGCTCTCGGAGAACGCTGAATAGCGGCTGGTGCACGGCGTAACCTTCACCGACTGTGGACGTGTGCTGTTATTTTTTTGTTGTTTTCAGATTATGTCTTGTTGGATTTTTGCCGTGAACGGACAACGACGTCGCGCGACCGACGGGCCAACAATTGCATTTTGTTGTTTTTTTTTCGTGTGTGTGCCGCGGTGTTGCGTTTGAAATACGCGTATTTACTTGATCGCGCGTATCAAAATGGCAGCAGCAGCCGCCGCAGCAGCAGCTGAAATTATGCAATGAAGTGTGTAATTTTGTTGCTTTAATTATTTCCCACTTTTTTCTTCATATATATTTTTTTTTTTTGCATTTTTTCTCCCGTTTTGTGGAAATACACATGTGAGAAAATAAAGTTCATGTCGCACTTCTTGACCAAAAGTGCGCGCTGTATTGTGCATGTGTGTCTGTGAGAGAGTGTATATGAGTGTATGTGCAAATTGGCAAAACTATTCAAAAAAAAGAAAAGAAATCTTAAATCATAAAAAATAATATAAATATAAACAACGCAAATATGCAGTGCAATTTCAATTGTTGAAGGTGTGCGTGTGCATGTGTGTATGTGTATGTACGTCTCTGTATTGTGTATGCCGAACTGAACGCGCCTTGTAGTTGATGTCGCGCAACCAGTTTTTTTTACGTACATATTCAACAAGTTTCTGCTAAAAACGACGGCGAATGCATGTTTCTGTGTGTGTGAGTGTGCGAGTGTCAGAGTGTTTAGTATGCGTGTGTGTGTGTTGTATAGCTGAGCGAAATTTGATTTTTAGCAAATGAAATTAGTTGCAGCAAACGGAAACCAAAAAGTAACTGCAAACCAAAGTCAAATTGCAAGCAGCCGCAACAGCAAAAAACAAAAACCACAACAACAATAACGAAAGCAGGGCAGCAACACCAGCGGCCGCCACATGAATTTCGCTATACATTTTTGAGTTTATGCAGTGTCCGATAGTACGATCAGAGTTGCAATTATTCATTTGCATTCAACATAGAATAGAAAGTTCAATATGTAAATAAAAAACGATCGAAGTTTATTCACAAATTTCACAATTCGCGAATTTTGCTGAATTTCCATTTGAATACAAAGTATTACAGCAATAGATTGTGACTACGTGCAGCGCATAAACATAATTGTACCTTAGCGTTTTCGGCTGCGCTGCAGCAGCACTGGCAGCATCTGTGCGTGCGTGAGTGACTGAGTGAGCAAGTGAACGCGTGAGCCGCTCTTTGCGTAGCTTAGCCAGCGCACTCTCTCGCTCTTGCGTCGCTGCTCAGCTCTGCCTGCCGTTATTGTTATTGTTGTTGTTGGGTTTGCTGCTGCATTCTTCTCATATTGAGCATATGCATTTGAAAAAAAAAGTTAGTACTACAAGCAATTATTTTTACTGCCTTTCCACATGTTTGTGGTTAGCTTTGCTTTGCGTGTTTTTGTTTTTATATTTACTTCATTTCTTATTATTTTTATTATTATTTTTTTTTTGCTTGCTTGTGTTTTTGTTATAGTAAAGACGGCAGCCGTTTGTTATTATTATTAATGTTATTGTTATTGTTTACATAGTCGCCATCTACATAACTACATACATACATACATACATACATGCATATGTACATACATTTATTTTTTATATCAATTTAATATCTATGCCTCAGCTGTGTATTGTTTCATTTCACGATTTGCTTAAATGGAAAATCCAAATTTTTTTTGTGTATTTTTTTTTTTTTTTGTATTATAATAATTTTATACATATACATATATACTTATTTTTTGTTATGTGTTTGTAGCATGTGCTTGTGTGTGTATTAATTATAATTCCTTTTGTTTTTACAGTGCCGCAAAAAATTGTTTTGCATTTCTTTCGTTTGACAAAATCATAAAAAAGTGCAAAAAATTTAATAAATTATACAAAAAAGAACACAATTGTGCCGAATAAAAAAAATAAAATAAAATAAATAAATAAATATATATATACGCATGTATATATAAATAAATATTTAATTGAATAATTTTGTTTTCGCTTAAAATTATGAAGCAGACGCAATACAAAAATAATTACAATAATAACAACATTAATAATATTAATTTTAATACAAATCTAAATACTAATGAGCCGCAGACAGCGAATACTAATAAAAAGAAATATTACAACAACAATTATAACGCAACAGCTACTAACAAACAACAACAACAACAGCAGCAGCAAAGCAACAGCGATACGGCAACAACAGCAACAACAACAGCAGCAACAGCTGCAGCAAAGAGCAAATTAAAAAACAAACACATTTACTTTGTGCGCCGTCGCTTTCGGCGCAGCAATTCAAACGCCTCCCAAATCAATATCAACAACAACAACAGCAATCCTAACAGCAGCAGCATCAACAACAACATCAACAACAATATCAACAATAAGATTAAGCATAAAACAAATTTCAGCAGCAGCACAGCAGCAAAGTCAACAACAACAGCAACAATAACAGCATCAAAAGTAAAAACAAAAACAACAAAAATGGGCGGCGGCAAAGACATACGCCGCGGCCTGGAGCCCTTGGAGTTTGAGGAATGCATCGTCGATAGTCCCGAGTTTCGTGATAATTTGAATCGTCACGAAAAGGAATTGGATCACACTAGTCAACAGATCAAGCGCATTATCAAAGAGGTTAAAGATCTAATGAGTGCCGCAAAAGGTGAGTACACACACGCATACTACGTATGGTAATGGTAAACCTTTAAATGTTACACTCGCCCTCTCGCTCTTGCTCGCGCGCCTCTTCGAGCTGCTAGTGAAGCGAACGTGCGCTCTCGTGCGTGAGAATGCGCTCGCTCGCTGTGTCGCTCTGTGTTCGTGTATGTGCTTGTATGCGTGTGTGTGTGTATTTGTGTGTTTGTCGATGCCTGTCAAGGTCAACCAGTAGCGCAAATAAAAGCAACAAACAATACAAAAGCAACAATTCCCAAGTAGTTATAGAAGAAAGAGGGGCGGCAAGTGCAATAGAGAACGATAAAGACAGTGAGAGGGGGAGCTGGAGAGGGAGAGCGAGCGCACATATAATCAATTTTTAGCGTGTACATTTTAACGGCAGTTTCACTCTTTTGTACTGTTCCTCTTGTCACAGATATATGCATATACATGTGTGTGTGTGCAGCTAGATTTACATGCATACACATGTATGGGTATGTATGTATGTGTAATTTATTTATCGAGAACCGATTGCATGTTTATTGTTCGGTTTTGTTGTTGTTGCACTAAAAATACAAAACAATTGCATTGCAGCAACAATAATAGCAGCAGCAGTAACAGGTGCAGCCAGGTGCTAGTAGTATGCAAATCTTTACACACACACGCACACATTGACATTTCCTATGTGTGTGTGTGTGTGTGTAGGTCTGCGTGAACATTTTCTATTTTCATAAAAACCTTTATGTCTATTGATCAAGTCAATGCGGTTTTCGAAGTTTCACAGTCTTACGATTGTGCTCAGGTGTAAATACAATGTACAGTAAACACTCGTGAAGAGCAACTGAACGTTGCTCCATAGATTTGATGTACAGGGAAGTTGTTATTAAACTAAAATTAACTAACATAAATAAATATATTGAAATGAGATATTTATTTTCTTAATATTTGATCAATTGTTATACCAAACTTTGTTTAGTGTAAGATATGTGTTTAGGCCCTATTTATGTGCACTTCCACATGCACTCCACTGTCCAAAGTGAATTTGAATTGATCGAATTTATTGCCGCAGTCGATTCTCAATCAGTTCAGTGATTCACGGCTAATTTATGGCGCAGAGGTTGACCACACCCAAGTCCAAGTTCAAGTTGATTAAAAATAAGTCGATAGCGATCGTGCTTATTTGTATATATATATATATATATATATATATATATATATATATATATATATATATATATATATATATATATATATATATATATATATATATATATATGTATATATACATATATAGATTTACACTACATAAATGTATGTGCATATAATATCGATAGACTGCGGCAATCTTATCGATGTGCAGTACAAGCATTTTTGCATACTATGGCACACGGTACTGTACTTGGGCTATCGGAACAAGGGATCGTATTGAAGTGTGTTTGGCATTTTTTTCTTTTTTGTACGATAAGCACGCCTCAAGCAGTTGACCATTTAGTTAACGTTAAGGTTAACCTTGACTACGACTAATTATGTAAGCACATAGTAATAATAAAAATGTGCCTGGCCTGCGCTATCTGACATTAATGTGGGGGGCTGTCCATTCCGATATGGATTTCGATTTCAATTTCAATTTCCCATAAGGCAACAAGTCGAGTCGCATTGACGCATTGACCATATAAAGTTAGCTCAGCTGCAAAATGTCATGTAAATACCCTGTAAGCAATACTTACTGTGTGCAATGGATGAGCTAGGCTTAAGTATACACCTGTTGTAGAATGGCTAGAAAATAATTCGATAAGGCTTTGGGAACATGAGTAAGATTGGCTAATATACGATTTGTTTAATATTTACAGATGTTTGATACGCCTCCAGCTGGTGTATGTATATATAATATATCAATGCTATATATATACACTAAATTAATATACTCTCTTTCAACTCGGGAATGAGTATTGAAGTAGAGTTTATACGACATAATCGGATACTTTGTAATTGAAGTAAGCTCATCTTGTAAATTCTGGCCAACTACAATGTATTCGTGACAAGTGAGCTAGTTGATTAACTGACTGATTAGCTGATTGCAGTGCTGTGGCTGTAAACATATATGGCAACTCATATACAATTAATAGCTCGTGTTGCATAAACAGTGTTTGCCTGTTGCACAGTTGGTGGCAGGCAGCTCGCACACGCTTTTGAATGCCATTGAACGCATTTAAACGAAAATGCCAAAATCACAGCAAATCAAGTCCAAGTTTGTATTACTTCAACTTACTCACACACACACACACACACAGACACACTTACACACACACACAGACACAGTCACACACACTCAGCTCAGTTTGCCTTTTGAGTACTCGTTTTGTAGCTGTTGCTCATTTGTTGTTTTCGGCTTTGTCAGCTTCATAAGGTTTGTCACCTTTTCCATGTTTGCGCCAGCAAAATAGACAGAGCGACACCCCAAGTAAATACGAATCAGGCAAGAGTCGTCTATACTGGGGGCGCTCTCATAACGACTTGAAGATTCCCTATAGATGGGTAGATATAT
Organism: Drosophila mojavensis; assembly: GCF_018153725.1. Lineage (NCBI taxonomy): Eukaryota > Metazoa > Arthropoda > Insecta > Diptera > Drosophilidae > Drosophila > Drosophila mojavensis. The sequence continues at coordinate 23,562,331 of NW_025318667.1, read as the reverse complement.
AGATATTTACTATAGCATAGGGGAGTTATCAAAGAGTGAAATCACATTTAAACAATATTAAATGTTCTTAAAATTCCCTATTTACTTTACCCAGACATATTTGCCTGTCGACTATTCAATGGTTAGGGTATTCATATGGTATAGTAAACATGCCATTCGCAAAATCAACATCGAGAACTCAATTCGTGTGTTTGTTTTGTAAATAGTTTGAAGCATTGATTCGAATGCTTGACTCTAGAGCTCACACCGTGTTATTGGACTTGACGAGTTGAGGTCTATATATGGGTCAATGTGACAAATTTGATTATAAAGCAACCACAAAAAAATCCAAGCAAACAAAAATAAACAGTCAAATCAGTTATATATATATACAAATTTAGTTATCAAACGCCGAGGCTAGTTTCAAATGCAAATACCCAAAAAAAATATATATATATATTTATATACATGTATAAAATCAAAAGCGACCTTCAGAAATTGTTCTCTTGGGCGTGGCAAAGAGTCTGAAAAGCCAGTTCTCGAAAGTGTTCTAGTTTATGGCCAAGCAAAAATAGAATAGAGTTGAGATCGGCCGTAAGCCCGAGCCATTTGCATATGAATGATGATATTATGCTGGCTTTACCAGCAGCTCATCAAAAATTATCTAACGCGAATGATCAATAGCAAAGCTGCTGCAGCCATTCATATCTAAAGAATTTTTAGTTGTTGAGATTCATTTCGATTTCTATATAATGGGTTAGGCTCTTTTACTCATCTGAAATCCAGCTTAATGTAATTGCCTTCAGTGGAGTTGATCAACAATGAATAGCTGTAATCTTTTCTCTCTCCCTCCTCCTCCTCCATTCTCTCTGTATGCAAACTGTTGTTAGTCTTTATATTTGTATATATTCTCAGCTTTTGGCATAGTACCAATTCGAAATACTATATCATATAGAACCATTAAAAGTATACCGAAATATTTTAATTAGCTTGTACAACTGAAAAGTCTTAAATACTTTTATATATATTTAAGGAATGATAATTTTTATTATAATTTTAAAATATTTGATATATATGATAATATAATATAATTCATATTATAAAATAAAACATAATCGATGCAAAAAAATAAATAAAATAAAATAATCTAAAATAAATAAATAAAAAAGTAAAATTAAATACAAATTAATTTAATAAAAATGAATTAAATAGCCCAAAGTAAAAAAAATTTAAATAAATAGTTAATAAAATATAATATTTATAATATTTTACAATTAATTATATTATATTATAATATAGTAAATATGATACAATAAAAAGAAAAACCTTTAATAATTGAATTCTAGGCTCTAAGCCAAGAAACTGAAAAAGAATCACTTACGCATCCCATAAAAAAAAGTTTTAAAATTGCGGCGAACAAAGAAACAAAAATAAAAAACGTTCGTAAATAAATCTAAAATGCAGACTTTAAATCAAAAACTCAAAAATAAGTTAAGAGAAAAGTATAATAAGTACATCCCTATAGGGGGTAACCGACTGCAACATACGCATTCATAATTTTTTTAGAACTATATAATAAATACATATAAGAATATCTATATTTTTGAATAAAATATGTGAATCACGCCTAGGCCAGGTCAACAGAAGTCAACAGATGTAAAACTAGTAGAAGATATATTGGAGTATTTTATTCAAAAGTCTTTGGCTAATCAATATACTCCTTGTTTGAATTCACGAATCATCTAAATGCTGACGCTGAGCAATTTAATATAAATGTAAACAATATGTGCATGTACGTATGTATATGTGTGTGTCTGTGTATGTGTTGTGTATGCAAAATGTTAACGGCTTTTCAGCGCTGTGGTTATGTGTGCATAAAATTTGATCGCCTGGCTTGTTTGAAATGCGATCAATCTTTCGGCCACCAAAAGCAACAATGTTTTTTTTTTTTGGTCTTTTGGCCATATACATGCACACAACAATACACACACTTACACACACATACACACACACAAATATGTATATGCATATATATGTATTGTGATATCCGGCGCTGAAACTAAACAACGCATCGTTTTTACATTTGAATTTTGTATGAATCATTTGATTTTTTATACCCTGTAGCCAATTAAAAATGAATAAAAAACAAAAAAAAAAAACTAAGCAGAGAGACAAAATATAAAAGCGAGGGTAACCATAAAGTTGCGCAATTATATGCAAAGCAAAACAGTTGACTTCAAATTGATGCTGCCTTTTTATCTGATCGAAAAGAATAATGGATATAGGTGTTTCGTTAACTGAATGCGAAATTGTTCTTAACTTCTAAAGAATTTCTTTAATATATATATATATTTTTTTGTGAGCTCAATGAAAGAAGAAGTCATTTATAAACACATAAAATATAAAGTGGAGGGTATCTTTCGTTTGAGCATCATTGACTAGATCACTTTTGATTTTTGTTTTTGGCTGTTTTTTTTTTTTTTTTTTTCGTTGTTGGCTTTCAGCTTGAGAAATCGGTTTTTGCCGCCCCCTGCCGCATGGCCAAGAAACCAGTTTCTGTTGGAAACGTCGCAGCTTATCAGCTACAGAGCAGCCACAACATTCTTCATCTCTCTCGCCCGCTCTCTCTCTCTCTCTCTCTCTCTCTCTCTCTCTCTTTCGCTTTCTTGCACTCTCTCGCTCTCTTTCACTGGCTGTCTGAGGCGAGCAAGAAAGACACGCACAGATACAAAATACAGAATGATCGATTAGCGGCGCGTAAGTTACTTTAGATAAGCCATAGAAGTGGCGGTGCTTGTTGATTGACAAGCGCTGTACCCCTCCGCACCTCCTCTGGCCCCCGCCGTCGGCCCATCGCCACCATATACACTCCCCTTGGCATATGACGCACCTTTAGCTGGCAGTCGAATTGTCTAACTGCGGGTATCGCGGCTCCGATCACTATGAGGCCTCCCCATTGGATACTAAAATGCGTGTACGTATCTCTTTAGCCAGGCTAATCAGTGCATTAGTCAATTAACAATTACGAGATCAGCCCCCTTCCCAAATACCCCCATTTCCTAATTTCCCAATTTTCCAAGTCACTTTTACCCTTTGCTCTCTATGCTCTGCGTTGTTGTTGTTTTTTTTTTTGGGACTGATTTGTTAAAATAGGTAATAGATGTTTGCCTTTGGCTTCGAATACGAAAACCTGCCAAAAATCTGGCAACTGTTAATTGTGTTGAACAAGGCTACCCGCTGGGCAATACTCTACAGATTTAGAAAAGACGACTATTCGAATTATGCATTTTTTCCCCTGTCAAGCTTCTATATATTTTACCAAATTATCGGTACATTTAGCAAAGCTAGAATTTTGGTTTAACTTTCAAGAACTCTAAATAGCTTATAGTTTCGGAGTTGGCTCTGATCCCACATAAGAAGAAACACCGTTACTTGCAGCTTGCGACGTGCGTTTGCTATCTTTTGGTCGTGCACTTTCGAGTAGAGTGCTCGGCTATTTGTCTTCTTCATTGTTTTTTTTTTTCTGTGAGTTTATTAAGTTTGCTACCCACACCTGACAAATCGCGTATATGTGGCGTTTCTTTCGTTTTCTTTTTACCTGTTGCTTTGGCTTGGTTTTGGGGCACAGCTATCTAAAGTGTGCGACAGACACGCAAAGCGATTGTTTGGCTCATCGTTTTTTGTGAATTGGTTAATTTTGAAGGTGCCGAGAGTACTGAGAGTACCGAGAGTACCGAGAGTGCGAGTGGATATATACTCAATGTATATATACAATTATTTATTGTCTACATATTTTTTTTTATTTGCTAGTGAAATTCACAAAGAAACGATATATTACAGCTATTAGCATTTTTCACTGAAAGTAATCGATAAATGTCTTTAGAGGCATAAGCTGTATAGACATACTTATCTTCAATCTGATAGCTATATACTAAAGATTATTGATATTTATTATGATTTATGGCTTTGAGCTGTATTCAATATGTGTTTTTATTGTCATTGATCGATACTTATCGATTCGTGAAATTATTGTGCATGTGACATGTGTAAAGTTGGCTTGAACTCTATGATTACGTAATGCAATTCTATTTTAGTTATCGATAAGACACACTTAGGCTATCATCATTAACAATCAGTCTTAAATGCGACTCGATAAGTTAGCACCTGAAAGCGAAATGCCACAGCGCAAGCCCAAGCGATTGATATTCAGTGCTTGGCAAAGAAAAGCCAGGTTAAATATTTACTCGAACGCCTGCTCCACATACAAATACAGATACGAATGCAAATGCAAACACCAAGTACTTGAACACATCCATGATATATATGTATAAATGTTTAAATGTGAATTTATATATATATATATATATATATATATATATTTGTGTTTAATTTTTGCACTTATCGAATTTCGCACTTGCACAGTCGTATCACTTGAGCTTAAAGAGTTTCATTTGCCTTGCGGCAGCATTATTTATGTTTCTGTCATAGCGACAAAAAGACTTTTGGTTTTTATGGCAGGTCCGCAAAACCTTTTTGGACAAACTGTTTGCAATTTTGTATTCTGTTCTGAAACGAGTAGCAAAGTAAATACATACACGGACACACACACATGCATATAAATAATGTAATCTCATTTGAAAGATAAGATAATTACAATCTTCAACTTAACAAAGTTCTAGGCATTAAAGGCAACCCAAAACTAAATTGTGTACAAAATAATTCCATTCAAAGTGAGACGCTTAGCTTGCCTAAAAACAACAACAACAACAACAACAGCAACAACAACAGCTACAACAGCAACAACAACAACAATAGCAACAACAACTCGAAGAAGTAGCTTCTGCGAAGCGATAAAAAACGTTTGTTTTTTTTTCGCTTTTTACTTTTCGCTTTTGAAGTTGACAGCCAGCCAGCCCTTGGCTACCAAGAACCAAAGCCAATAACGAATTGACGAAAGCAAAAAGATGCCCAGCGAATGCGCAATGAGATTCATTTGAAGTTAAGCAAATCAATGGAAATTAACAATAGCAAAAGAATTTTGCAGCTGAGGCATAATTGACACGTTCAAGATCCTAAAATAGTTGAAATATCTTCCTAGCTAACAGCTTCGAATTCAGTTCAAGCTGTTACTTTTTTTTCTCAACTAAAATACATTCGATATAGCAGAAATTTGATTAGTAATAGACAAAAGTTTAAAAGTTAAAAGTTTTTAATTGAAACGTAAATGAAGTATTAAATTATAGACGATTTGGTCCAGTATCCAAACCATATATAACAGATGTCAGTTCTCTAGCAGCATAAAATGTAACATTTCTGTTATACCAGATGTTATACAATGAAAAATTGAAATAACCCTACTTGAGTATATAACATAGTTTAGATTCCATATATGTCTAAACTTCCTTCAATAGTATTTCTAATATACTCTTCTCACTTTGTGCTGAGCGAGTATAATAAATGTATAATTGTTTTTAGAGCGCTGCCAAAAAAACAAATGTCTTCTATAAATTCATTAAACTTTTAAAATTTTTTTCACCCTTCCTATTCGAAAACGTTTCATCTTTCTATAAAAGTCAAATAAATTCGTTAGTCAATGTTTGGCATAAAATTAGGAATTGATAGGCGCTCGAACACGCGTCGAAAGAAACAAGAAAATTTTCTAGCTTTTTTTTCTTGTCTATATATTTTTTTTTATGCAAACTTACTAAACATTTTACTACAGTATCCAGTATCTATATCAAAGAATATGCGAATTGACATATATTTTAAAAAAATTATTTATAGTGTTTAACAGAATTTTAAACTTGGCTAAAATCAAGATATAAATCAAAGATATATGTAATCAATCAATTTGTAGCATTTCTTTCTTATTTTTTAATAAGTTGTTTACCTAAAAAAAAAAAAAAATGTGCAATAATAAAATCTTATAAATTACATTATGCTATTTACAATGATCTTAAAAACTTGAAATTTCTGATAAGATAGGTTTATTGTTTCTATATTCTTATTTTTGCGCTGATAATATTATTACACTTTCGATTAGATTAAAGCTCTGCCTAGACACACATATAAGTATATCTCTCTATTTCTCTGAACTCGACGTCAGCTTCGCATTGTTAATGATGCACTCTTTGCAAAAGGCATTAAAACAAAGGCCGCCACTAAAAGCTAATCAAAAAGCTGAGCCAAGAGCGGCAAACAAACTTCTTTTAATGTGAAAGTGACAAATGCTTTAGACGGACGAACAGGCAGACAGACAGACATACTTATTTAGAGAAAGATGTGGAGAAAGAGAGGTGAGAAAGAGTTGAGTCTGGCCGGGCATAGTTAAGCTTCACCTGCTCGATCATAATGAAGTTGATGCTGTTGCCTGTTGGCTGTTGGCTGTTGGCTGTTGCTGTTGATCTTGTGTGTTAGTCATCCCATGATGATGATGATCAACAACATTATCATCTTTAGTGGCATCCAAAAGACTCCGGCTCATAAATATTAAAAGCCAAATAACAAGAAAAACCATATGACTCCACAATCTCTGGCGGCCACGCAACGTACAATGAACGGAGTGAAATGATAAAACAAAAATATATGTACATATAAACTATGTATATATACATATCTATCAGACATAAAAACCTTAACAGAGAAAAGAAATAAATGCACTCTAGACTTGGACTACCAGATATCCTGCAATCAAGGCTGACCTTTTACTCTTCGAATCCCTTCAATATTATCTGACAAAGAAGCAAATTTGTATATCGATAATTATCGATTTTAGACAATTTAGGCTGCTAGCTTTGATGGCAAACTGACTATAATGCTGACTACATAGAGGAGTATATTTCTATTATAGGCAGATAGGGCGAGACCTATTCATTCGCCTGTTACACACCCATGTATAATAGCATATTTCAATGTGTATAGGGTATTATAATTGTTGCAGTTGTTGCAAACTGATGTCAACAATAAGAACGCTAAACCCTTTGCCTTGTCCTTGGCCCCAGAGTGGTTTACTGTCTTGGGCATGGTCAACACACCCAATACACGCGCCGAGCCGGCAAAGTTGTCTTAAGCCGATTTGTTGCAATTAAAACGTATAAAATATATTTGTTTGTCCCCAGTGACCCAAGCGGCTTTCGGGGCGTGGTAATTGTAGACGACAAATGCACGCCCTGAAAAACGTAGCAAGTTTATATATGTGTGTGTGTGTGGCTATAGCAGTCGATGCATGAAATGTATTTTGTACAATGTTTATTATAGGATCAAATATCTCGATTCATCACAAAGTTGGAGCTCGTAGAGAGAAAGAGAAAGAGAGAGAGAGAGCGAGAGTCGCGAGCTTTAAAGGGCTGAATTGGAATATGAGTGGAGGTAGTAAACGTGCCAGATACCCTAACTGTTTGTCAACATCAAATAAGAGTGCTTTGCTCGGGAGTACTCGACTAGAAGATACCTAGAATTATTATACTTGCAGTTTCTGTTTAGATCATGGATGAAGCTAGATAATCTCATTGCAGAGTTTGAATTTAGAGAGACAGAGTAAAGGATTAAAGATTTTAGATGCACCAATTAGCCTTTAAATGTGAGACAAGTAAGTGTGTGTGTGGTCGGGAGTGCTAGACTAGCAGATACCCCGAGCCCCGCATAGGGACGGCTATTATTATGGCAAATCGTGTTTAGATCGTTATCATTATGATAATTCAGACTTGTACTTAACTTGTTTATTTATATTCCTTGGCAAGACCATATTTTAATATGTATATATGAATATTCTGCAATTAAGTTTGATTCATTTTTGTTTTCTTCAGTTTTGTTAATTTTTAATCGTTCGCAAATCAGCGACAATTGGAGCGAGCAAGTTTTTGCTTCGTGTGCTCAAAGTCTATAATCAACTTACCAAACAAGTAACGCGGCAAATAGCTAACTAGTTAACTACTTAATTATAGATGTGGTTGTTGTAGTAGTAGTAGTAGTAGTAGTAGTAGTAGTTGTTGTTGTTGTTTTGTAATCTCTACAACAACAACAACAACCACAACAACATCAATTTAATTTATTATACAAATGCGATGACATTTGCATGACTACCAAAACACACAACACAAAAAATTATTTTTACAGTCAGTGCAGAGCGGCGGCTAATTGTGACATACGAACACAGATTGCGTCTGGCATAACTCTCACTTACTCAGTCACTTAGTCGGTTTGTCAAAAAGTAGAGGTGTACACACACACACACACACACACACACACACACACACACACACACACACACACACACACACACACACACACACACACACACACACACACACACACACACACACACACACACACACACACACACACACACACACACACACACACACACACACACACACACACACACACACACACACACACACACACACACACACATGCATATACACTTTGAGCATGAGGGCTTAGACCGTGTAATATCCAAATACGATTTCGTAAACCATATGCGAAAAGCCAGTAAAAATAATTTGAAGAAATGAAACAGAGAAGATAACTAAGCAAGTCGACAGAAAGGTACTCTATAGATCGAGTAGATTTGGCATGAAAACAATGGGCACTCTCATATTAATTATTATAAATATATAAATATGTTTAAGTAAAGTTAAGTATTATTATAAGTCATATTAATTATTATAAATATATAAATATGTTTAAGTAAAGTTAAGTAAAGAAAATGAAAGCAATTTGTGTATATTTATATATATATATAAATAGTTTCATAATTATAATTATAACCTTTTTTTGTTCTTTGAATTTTCTATATCTAAAGTACAAAAGTATTTCGTCTGTTGTTGTTTCTATTATAATTCCACAAGTAACATAGCTGAAATGATTCAAGCTTTCAAAAGCAGCTGTACAGCTGTTAATTGGTATTTGGTGTTATTGATAACACGGCTAACGGTATTTCAAATATGATAAAAATCCTAAATTTAAACGCAAGAATAACACATGTGAATAAACTTTGATTAAACTTAACTACCGAGAATCATACTTTATAGTTCAACTATATTCAGAGCAGGCTAACAGAATATACTTCGATGTAAATTTGAATAACTCAAATTGATAAGTCTCAAATTGCCACTTTCATTTAGAATAGCTCGAAAATCTAATTTCGATTCGAATGGGCAGCTGATGGAAAACCTTCGAAAAAGTTTTCTCGGTTACTAAATTCGGTTGGCTTGTGTAATTTACAGCTTCCATAAAGGGCATGTACTTAAAAAATTTATATATACACATATACAAATATATTCGTATATATATATATAAAGGGGAAAGATGCACACAACAACAAAATGTTAAAACAATTTTCTTGTAAACAGCGAATAACATTTCCGCATAAGATATACACACAACACACACAGAGAGTGAGAGAGGTGGGGTGGGCGTGGAAGAGACCGGGCCAGGGAGAGAGACTGAACAACAGATCTCTGGGAATTTGTACTTTACATCTTTCACCATGTTGTAAGTTGTAACTTGAACGTTTTGTTGCTTGTAAAATTGTTGCTGTTGTTGCCATTGTCATTTGTGAATTTAGAAACTATTGTGTTGCTGCTGCTGTTGTTGTTGTTGTTGTTGTTGTTAATTTTGTGATATTTATCCAAAATGTCGAAATAAGCGCAACAATTCTGTGGGCTCGCTTGAAATATTTTTATTAATAATTGGTCAATTGGTAAATAATATGATATGGCCAACAGATGCGTGCAGTTCGTGCCAATGAATGAATGTTTCAGCACTTGAGATGAAATGAAATGAATTGAATTGAAAGAAAACAAAAAAAAAAAAAAAAAAAGTTGAAAATTTATAATAACAACAAGCGCAGAAATGTATATTTAAGTATACAAAAATCAATTGTTAAAAATAACAAAAGCATGAATTTCAAAAATTCCGATAAAGGGCTCTGACGCAAATGCAAAAACGAATCAATATTTCAATATGTTATATACATACATAAATATGTAGAAATAAATTAGAGCAATTATGCAATGCAAAAAGAATATTGCGGAGCTACGCATGGAGAGCCATACTATATATGAAAATAAGACATTTGTCAGTGTTGGTAAACCAGGGTGCTTACTTGTTGAACTTTTTGTACTAGATTGAGCCCAATCGGTATATATATATATAAAGAAAACGTGAATGAATATCTACAGGTTTGTTACATGGAGCGGAAATTGGTCTTTCTTTGAGTAGACAAAATGTAGAATATAACAGTGTTGGTAAACGTGCTTGTTGTATGAAGAACAAATGGGCTAAAGTTCCTTGGGATCAAATATTAACAAAGAAAATATTACAAATTGTTGTTAGTGTTGGTAAACGCGTGTTAGCTTTAAACAATACAGTATTTATAAATGATGAACATATGATAATGAATGAGCTTGATATCAATAAACTTGATTGAGCTCCTCACATGCTCAAACTTCCTCAAACCTGAATCATGCAAAAATTTGTTCGAAATACAAGACTCGAAACGAGTTTCTGTACAACACTTCAAATTGACAGGTTTCTAAGTGTAATATCTTAATAGATTGCAAGCGTTTTAATTAATTTGTACATGTGCACAAGTATATATATGTATATGTGAACATATTTTGTTGATTATTTTGTTTATTCCTAAAGTACGTCATTAGTGCTCTTAAGATATTACGTATGTTTTGGACTATATAGATAATGTGATCAATTTTCATTGAGGCGATTACGAGATATGTTGCCATTTTGGAATCGAAGAGATTGATTGGGCTTGTTAAGAAATTATTTAAAGGCTTTTCGAATTTTGGATGTATTGTAAAAAGTGCTTGAAGTATTATAAATAAATCACATAAAGATATATTAGATATAAATCACAATAGAATCAATTCAACATCAATATTCCTTGATTGACATTTTCAATTACAATAAATTTACATGCATAAAGAATTTTTTAAATAATTTTGATCGATAAATATATATTGATAATATCGCATTAAAGTCGAAATATAGCCAAAGCAAAATTCTTGTCGCTTTTGTAGCGCAAAAAACTATAATAATAATAATTACATTTAATATTAATGCATTAATTTCATTAATTTTATTACTGAGTAAAGTTCACTCAATGTTGGCTCGGGCTGTAGAAATATATATACTATATATGTACATATATATATATATATTAAGAGACATTTGTTAAAGGCAAAAGCATGAATAATGCAAACTTATGGCTTGTGTGCACAACTAGTGTATAACTGTAATATAAGTATATAGTGTACATATGTGTCTCTCTCTCTATGTGTGTGTGTGTGTGACAGCAGCCTCTTATTTGTATTTTGTCGCGTATTTATTTATTTCTCTCAGCTTGCTTTCATCACGAACTCCAGCCACACACACGCACACCTACACATACTTACCCAGTCACTGTGTGTGTGTGTGTGTCTGATAATCGCAAGTGCAGTTGCTCACACACACACGCACACATACACACACACGTGCCAGTGCCGCAGCATCGCCGCAACGTGGGTGCGCCAGCTCCATGTTACCCCTTCTGCGTGCATCAGCCCTGCCAACGCCCCTCTTTGGACACGCCTCTGCCAACCCCCCCTTCCTCCCCCCTCCCCCAACACACACACACTGCTTCTGCACGCTGTTTTATCCCAATACGTGCCATTGCACAAAATGCAAAGTTTTCACCGATATCTTTCTTTATTTTCATACCCACTTTTTTTTTTTTTTTTTATATTTATATTTAATATTTTTCTTTTGTATAAATATGTATGTATTTGTGTTTCTTTTTTTTCTTTCTGTATTTTCTATACATTTTGATTTTGTTGATGTCTGCGCATTCGAATTGCGGATTTATCAACGTTGCGATATTAACACTGGCTTCTCCTCTCTTGCTCTCTCTCTGCACCTTCTCTATCTCTCTCTGTCTCGCTTTGTCTACCTATTTATGCAACTTGTCAACATCTTTAGAACTTTCCCAAAAACAACAACGTTTTTAAATTTTGTTTATTATTGTTATTATTATTTTTGTTTTTTATTCGTGCTTCACTTTCATTTTCTGCTTTTATCATAATAATATCAATAGAAAGTTTAGAAAATCTTGTGTAAAACATGTCAAAAACATATGTTTTTGTCCCTGATTTACAATATTTCTTGTGGAGTGTGAAATGATTCTCTTCTGTAGCATTGACTTTCAGAATGAAAATGAAAAATAAATAAATTAAAGCCTAGGAAAATAACTAATAAATAAATATTAAATACGAAATATTTTGCAATAATGTTCTGAGAGAAAAGAAAGCTAATCATAGTACATTTCAATTGGCCTCGATTCCATTTGAGAATTGTATCTGTATATAATACATATATTTCAGTTTCAGCATTGCACAAAACCAATATACTCATTTCACTTTCATTGATGAGTATAATAATATACTTATAAGACACTTCAACCATAAAAAAATTAAATTGAAACAAAGAAATTTGGGTTTTGATCTGATCTAAAGTGCAATCGCTATATCGTAAAGCTACGAAAAAATCCCAATGAAATTGACGTCAGTAGGAAAGAAAAAAGACACGCTAAGCAACACACACACATGCAGATATATTATATACACATATACACGCACAGCCCATGCAAATAAAACAAACTAAATTTCCTCAAGTGTTTTAACAATTAGCACTTCATATAAGTAACGGTACGGCCTTCGTCTGCTCTCCAACAATGATATCAAACAAAAACCAAAAAATAGACAGCAGAAAAAAAAACTACAACAGTCTTCAATGGCCATATTTCCGTTTCTTAGCAAGAACAACAACAACAATAGCAGCAGCAACAACAACAACAACAAAAACAATAACAAATGAAATTTACCTTCTTTATTTTTTAAATTAGTGCAAATGAAGGCAGCGCAATTTAACAACAAAAACTTTCCCATTTCTTTATATGCAGACACATTATAAAAAAAAAAAAACACACACACACACACACATAAACAGCGCAAAATAAAAACAAATGAAAAAAAAAAAATGATATATAAATATATATAAAAAATAGATTGAAATAATTTTTTTTATAGATATTTCATATTACTTTGTTCAAATATCGGAACAGAAAATTAATAGAAATAATATTTAGTAGATAAATACCCTGTAATTTGAGAATACTAAAAAATCAAAATGTAAATAAAATATCAAAAATATTAATATGAATATGAATATGAATATGAGTATGAATATGAATATGAATATGAATATGAATATGAATATGAATATGAATATGAGTATGAATATGAGTATGAATATGAGTATGAGTATGAATATGAATATGAATATGAATATGAATATGAATATGAGTATGAATATGAGTATGAATATGAGTATGAATATGAGTATGAATATGAATATGAATATGAATATGAATATGAATATGAATATGAATATGAGTATGAATATGAGTATGAATATGAATATGAATATGAGTATGAATATGAGTATGAATATGAGTATGAGTATGAATATGAATATGAATATGAATATGAATATGAATATGAATATGAATATGAATATGAATATGAATATGAATATGAATATGAATATGAATATGAATATGAATATGAGTATGAATATGAGTATGAATATGAGTATGAATATGAATATGAATATGACTATGACTATGAATATAAATATAAGTATAAACAATAAATATGTAAATATACATATATACCCACTCTTTGGGAAGAGTATTAGGGGGTATGCCCACAAAGATGCGAGAATATCTAAACTAAATTTAAATATGCGGCTGGCAGGCGAGCGGCGGGTATAGCTGCATGCATGTGTTTCGACTCAAATTTGGCGCAAAATGTGTGTGGCAACAACAACAACAACAACAAGAGAAGCAGCAGCAGCAGCAGTAACAGCGGCAACCACTGCTGCCGTCTCCGGGTCTGCCTAGAGCAGCAGCAGCAGCAGCAGCGCCTCTGACCAAATGGTTTTTGAGCAGACGTGAAATTCTTTTCAGTTCGTACGCTTCATAGATTTTTTCCCAATGTGTACCAAGTGTTTAGCGTTATGCCATGATATGATATAGCACCACTCACACACATACACCTATACATCTCTTGGCGGCATTCTTTTATCACACTTTGAGCCAAAAAAAAAAAACTTAAATACATCTATATACATAAATATATACATATATTTGTGCTATTGTTCATATATTTTAGAGAATTGTTTTGCGGTTTATCTGGTGGGTGACTAGTGTCTAACAGGTACTTGCTTCATCCAGGTGAACATGCGCTCCTATTGCTATTTATAGTTCAATACCGAAAATATTGCTCGGATTTTGGGCATAGTTTTTATTGATATTTGTGTGGATTGCATTTGAAATGCTGTTCAATATTTACAATGTTCAACACTTGTGTTTTTTTTTTTTTTTTTTATATAGATCATCAAACTATGTATGAGTGTGTGCGTAAACCTATAATTTGTTAGCGATGTTTCTCTTTGGAAGTCGAGAACTATTTCAGATTTTGTTATAGATCTTTTGAAACGAATTTAAGTGATTTATGTTAAGCAACTTCCTCAAAGATCTTTTATCTTCTATCAAATTTGCAGTTTATTTTAGCTGTTTTTTCTGGCTGGCTGAAAATAGATCTATTTGTATGGTAGAATATATACTATGAGCCATAAATGGTCATAAATATACATTTTATGTACTTTTTATAGAGTTTCTTACTTATCATAGTATCTAAGTTTTTGTTACAAAAATTATTGGTTTTGATACCCCTTATTCACTGAGAATGGGTATACTGAACGTGTGCCAAGGCGAGTTGAGTTAGCCATATCGAACCGTTACGTACCTTTTATAATGGATGTTTTTTAATGGCATCAAATTGTTTGTTATAGGAAAACAATTTATATATGAGATCATGCCGCCATCAGATCAGGGAATGGCTCAAAGAATCGCATATCTTTTCAAAATACATGCTTGTAATATAAAAATATATAAAATATATATAAATCTGTGTGTATATACATATATGTATATCATTTTCTATATCGCTACTTTTGGTTGGCTGCACACACAATATCCACAGCAAGAACGATCACAAAAGATTGCCCTAGTTTGGGCATGGAGCTGATGTCACGGTATCGAAATGCCCCTGACTTTTGTTGTATATAAAAATAGAGATTATTTAAACTGTACCATGAGAGTTACGCCGATATCAATGGTAAATAGAAAAGTGAGAGTTTTAAAGGGTAATGCTCGACTAAAAGATACTCAGGCATGGGCGGAAGTCTTACAAAAGACTTGATAATGTTACGATATATACAAGAGATTATTATACGATATATATGCAGATATAACTCATTTTTAATTTCATAAATAATCACAGGGTATTATATGTATATTCAAGCCAATTTATTATGATTAATGTTTACTTTTTAATTATAATCTGCATGTTTGTGTGCATATACGTCGTATGTACACACATGTGTGTACATATGCCAAAAACTGAATTAGGTAAATCCTTGGCAAACATCAAAAAGAAACAGAAACGGCAAACACACACACACACACACACACCAGCCACGCTCGTCTGTATGGGCGTAGATTGTTTGCTCATAGCCAAAAGGCAACTCTATTTAAGCATATGTGTATGTATGAATATGTATGTATGTATGTCTGTATGTATGTAAGACCTAGGTATATGTAGGCATGTCTGTATGCTGCATCTGAAATGGACGCGCGCGCGTAGGTAATGTCAGTTTAGATATTCAATCTTGGCCATATAAAGACAAAGTCAATTAACTAACTGAAAAAAAAAATCCAAATTTCGCTCTGCAGAAACCTAAAAACAAAAAATTTAATAAATGGAGAAAAAAGCTTTTAATATCTCTGTGTGTTTATTGTTGTTGTCTCGTGTGATAATGTCTGGCATGTCTGACCACATTTGGTAGCTATTTTATATTTTTTCCTCTGACCCACTAACTGTTTTGCATAAGCCAAAGGCAGCATAGGACAGTCTTTGGACGACATTCGTATTGTAAATATGTCAATAATAATCAGCGCATATGTTAATGACTTAACATTCTGAAAATTTATTAATAACATTAAGCGAAGACGTTCACGATTTGGCAATTCTTTCTATAAATATAATAAGAGTATATGCTAACGGCTTTACCTTTAAATATGCATTCTGTAAATATACCTTTAATAATAGGAGAAAATGTTAACACCTTAACATTATTCAAAAATCTGCTTATTTTAGCTTGCGAAAATTCGCACTAGTGGAAAGTGGGTGGAAACGGATGAAAGCTGAATATTTCTAGCTGAAAGCTGTGATTAGCTGAATCTGGCTGGCTTGGAATATCCGCTTAAATCAGTTTATAGATGCACTTATATGTACATATAACTATATGGTATATAGATACTTGCTACTACAAGCAAGAAAAAAAAATCTCTCTTAAAACAAATAAATTGCGGCTGTCTATCAATCGTGGCTAACAAAAATTTCTTACCTTCTTTTCTGTCAGGCTGTAGCAGTAGCTCTTACTGCTGTTGCATACGAAATTTCAGCTGAATGCATAAACCCAAATAACATTAAAGGTGAAATCTAGTTAACAACAAGTCGACAAATCGACGGCCATGTCGAAACAAGAGCTTGTGTGGAGAGGCGGGCAGGCAGGCAGGCAGACATGAGGGGGCGTGGCTAAGGTTTAGACACCACACAACCTTCGATTGGGTGAAGGGCAGCCGCTGTAGCAGTTGACCAAAATAATTGCAAATGAAATTGAAAAAGTAAAAGTGCTAAACAAACAGTAAACAGACAGCAAAACCAGTCGAAAAACAACAACAACAAAAAAAAAACTCAAATCAAGCCAATTTAACATTCAAAGCGTACCTTTAAAGTTTCACAGTTGCATTCATGTGCAAATTAACTTTCAATTAGTTACAACTACAGCAACAACAACAACAACAATATTGAAACTGTAACAGAATTTTGTATGAGCCACTGAGCCGCTGAGCAATAAGTCGAAACAACATGGCTAACCACACCAAAAGCGCCTAACTGCGAAAGCTACCCATGCTGAAGGGTGAATACCCTTTATTTGATGCTCGTTCATCGACTAAAATGAGTATATTGGTTAGCCGAACTTAAGCCAGAGAAAGAAAGGGGCTTGTAATATGAAAGATTTACTCGTTGGCATTTTTGTCTGATAAAGTGCTAACACTGTACTTCAGCTCCCACGAGGGGCGTGGCAGACCACGAAATGCTATAGTTAGTAACGGAAACGCTGTTATTCAAACTGCTTGAGAGTTGATATACGGTATATATATATATATATATACATATATACAGTTGAGTCTCGATAATTTGTACTCCGCTAAATCGGAAATCGCGATAAATTAAAAAAAAATCCAACCCCTTGAAAAAATCGTTCTTGATAATTTAAATTTCTGTGTAAGTCGAGAAAAAAAAATTAATTCCCTTGCCATTTCGAATATTCGGGACTCGACTATATAGATATTCTTGTGTACAGCACAATATCTCAATATGAATGAATATATTCCAATTTTCAAGACTTTCTTGTCAGACAAACGTTTTAGGATTGCTCCCATTGCTTCTATGCAGCTTTCTGTTATTATAGAGTATGGCAATGTCAATAAGATTCCGCTACAGCTGTGTACATGCGACTGAATACTGAATGCTGGACCAGAGAGTTTAGTGCTAAAATAACAATATTATGTAGATAAGAAAAAAATATATATATTATCATATCAAAAAGTACATATTTGACATTGCATTCCTAACTAACAGATATGTTTATCAAAGCTAACAATATGGAGTAGATAGGAAATATGCAAAAGTTACTCAAGTCCGTTGATAATGATCATCTATCTTTGAGCATCCCCTGCTATGCGTCACGTATAGCGTCACAGAACTAGAATTCCTATTGTAAGTGTAGCCAGTGGAAAGAAAGAAAGAGAGAGAAGAAAAACGCAGTTCAAGAGACCCAAGCGAACCCCAATAAACCCAAATACCAAACAACGCGCTCAACTGCTGCTGCACGACAAGTGCGCCAAGTGCCAAGTTCCAAGCCTCAGTCGAAGTCGAAGTCCAAGTTGGAGTCGAAATCGAAATCGAAGTCGCAGTCGCAGTCGCAGTCGAAGTTGGAGTCGAAGCGATTGTGAATATTGCGCCAAATTTGGGTCATTTGCAAAGGTTGATCGAGCGGCAACGGCAACGCTACGGCAATTGACTACAAAAACAAAACAAAACAAAACAAAACAAAAAACTTAAAAAGAAAACGAAATAAAAACAGCACCAAAAACAAAGTTGTGAAAACGAGTCAGAATGATCTAGGCAAGGGTGGCAGACGAAGATACCTCGCAATGCAATTGTATAGCAAAAGTATCGATACTTGTTAGTATTTCAAGTTTATAGTAAATTAAGTATAATTATATATATACTATATACATATGTATATATATATAAAACAGATGCGCATGCATTCAATTTTTGGCTCATAGTTCTTCAATGCTTTTATAGAGTAGCTCTGTTTGAGTATAATGAGACGCAAGATCTCAACTGCGCTACTTGACGACGTTGCCAACAATTGTGACTTATTGTTGTTGTTGTTGTTTTTTGTTGTTGCTTAGCTGTTATGACTCATTGCAAGCCGTATTAAAGCTGTGGTTGAGGCTGTCGCTGGAGTATCGAACGAAGAAGAATGCGATAGAGCCAGAGAAAAGAGAGACTTGAGCAGATGCATGGCAAAGATCAGAGAGAGAGAGAGAGACAAGAAGAGCGAGAGCGAGAGAGAAAAAGTCAGCCGACGCGTCGATGACAATGAATGCGCCATAAATTTGTAATTTCTTACTTTCTTGTGCGATCGGTTGTTGTTGTCGTTGTTGTAAATTGTTGTTGGTGTTTTCGTGTTCGTTTTTCTATTGGTTTGCTGAGTTTTTGGGAGTTGTTCTCGCCTGGTCAGCCAGATAAGGCAATGTAAAATAAGCTCGTTTCTATAAATATGTGTGAAATGTGTATGTATGTATGTGTGTCTGTTTCAGTTGACCCTGAACAATACACACGCACACACACACACACACACGCACACACACACACAGTCAGACAAATTCCGTCATGCTTACTAATTTCTTTTCATTTTCATTTGGTTGACTTTTTTAATGCTCTTTAATTTCTATATGGGAAGCATCAATATCAGCTGTTAGCACTTGACAATTACTACATATAAGTATATATACATATAAATATATGTATATATTTTTTTTTGGTTGACATCCGGTGACGTAGTCCTCAAAACAGCAAAAACAGACACACACATTAATATATACATATATATTATATAAAAAATATATTATATATATTATAGTTGTACATGTGCAAATAAGGCATATCAATTGTATTTTTATTTTATTTTATTTTGTTTGCAATTTTTGTTTTAATTTGTATTCTGATTATCAACAGTCAAAAAAAAAAAAAAAAAAAAAAAATAATAATAAAATAAAAAAAAAAAAATAAATAAAAAAAAATAAATTGTACATGAAACAATGCATTGACAAACAAAAGTATATATAATTTCTTGTCTTTATTATTTTATTATCTATCTATATTATTGTGTCAAACAAATAAACATATATATATATAAATATATTGTTTTTATACGCACATACATATTTACTCCATACAAAAGGCATTGTCAAGGTCGTCGTTGTTAGTATTAGCGAATATAGAAAAAAAAGAGAGAAAGTGCACGTGTGTGTGTGTGTGACAACAAAGTAAGCCAGAGTTCCAGCTAGATTGTTGCCACGGTAGTATCTCTTGTTCATATGCATACACGAATGGCCGTTATAATTATGAAATGGATTTATAGTATAAATCATGCCATATATATAAATACAGACTAAAATTCATATATATTTTGTATATATTATAAATATGTCTATAAGACATTCTCATAATAATTCAAGCTTAAAGTTAGTCTTACTCCTTAACAGGAACAGAATATATAGAATATATTACTAAGTGTAAATATGAATTTAGTACATCTGCTGCTTTCTCTGTCTATTTATTACTCCCCCATCTCTTTCTGTCTCCTTCTATCTGTGTCTCACTTTCCTTCTTCCGTTTCTGTCTGTCTTAGTCTTATTATCTCTTAGTCAAGTACTTGCTTGCTCTCAAACATTTTATAGAGTATATATTTATTAAAACAATATAACTAATAATGTGTTTTTTCCTTTCTTCCGTTTCAGGTAAGCTGACGATGAAATATAAAACACTAACAAACCCGCAAGTATATGCCACAAACATTTCAAATGATTATCTAGGTTTACCTATAAAATATGGTTAATAAATAGTTATTGATAGTATAATATTTGTATATATGTATATTTCATAAACATCATAAGTTCTTTCGTAAGAAGATTATGTTTCATTTGAGTTTTTTTTTTTTAATCAAGAAAGAGAAAATCAAAAGGGAAAATAAATAAAATGATTGCAACTGTTGCAATTTGATGAAGTTTTTAGTTTATTTGTTTCTCTTGACATTTGACTGACTTTTGTTATTGAGTATTTTGCAACAGCGCCAACAAGCACAACAAAAACAACTAATTAGCATGCCACATGTCCGCCCAGCGCTGTCTTTATGCATAGTAAGTGTGTGTGTGTGTGTGTGTGTCTGTCTATTGCTGCGCCAAAAACTACAAAAGATCAACAGGTTGTCAGTCAAGTGTCTGGCGCTGCCTTCTTTTTTTTTTTTATCTCCCTCTCACTCACTCAGCCCCTACCTTTACATCTGCCTGGCGCTTGATCGCTCTCTCACTCGCTCTCGCTCTCTCTCTCCTTGCCTCTGCCTGATTTTTGCACACAGTCTTCAGGTGTTTGCTTAATGAATTACAACTTTTAATTAACTTGAAATTAATTGTACAAACAAAACGTTTATTTTCTTATTTTTATTTTTTTGTTAATGAAAAAAAAAAAAAAAAAAAAATAGAGCAACCAGGTATGCAAAACAGGTAAAGTGTAGGCTTTAGATGGCAAGTGCTAGCTAGCTACGCAAATGCCCTGCAATGAATTAGACATACCAATAAATAATAAATTAAATTAAATGCAAATAAAAAAAATTTTAATATAATATTATTTTTATAATCATTTTAAGCCATACAATGTTTGTAAATAAATAAATAAGCCAAAATTAAATTTTCAAAAATTATAATAACATGTTATATTTATATAAATAAAATATTCGATTTTTTAATAATATAAATATTTAAATTTCTATATTCGATTTTCCCTTACTTTTGCTCTGCTAACGTTAATGCTAATCACGCATAAATTGTATGTTTTGTCCACATTAGATAAGGTGCGGGCATATCTGTTTCTTCTTCTTCCATTGACTGTTGCGTGGCCTTGAATAACTTTAGTTTTCTATACAAAATGTATGAAGAAATAGGCTTCAAATAATTTGTTCTCCACAGACGAGAGAGATTATGCCTATGTATATGTGTGAATACTTAGCTATACACACACACACACACACACAGATATATGTATGTATATATATATATACATATAAATTTACTGCAGGTCTTTTACTCTGACATCTCGCATCTCGATGAGACTTTATCAGTTGCTCGCATTGCGTTTTCATTATGTTTGTGTTGGTCTTGTTGTTGTTGTTGCTGTGACTGTGGCTGTTGTTGTTGTCATTTGCTTGTTTGTTTGCTTATTTATCTGCGTAATGCGACTCGCTGTCGGAATGCCACGAGACGCGACCGAGACGAAACAAAACGGACAGCCATAGATCTGACAGAGCACAAAACAATAAAAATAAGCAAAAGAACAGCTGTCCATTGAGCCGTAGTTTAAATACCCTATGCAAATAGTTTTGTTTTCGATCTGGTTATGCGATATGGAGAATGCTTAATAGATTTTCAGTCCAAAATAGTAATTACGGTTCTTCCAAAGGGACAATTTCGGGTACTAAAGAAAAACAAACCAAGTAGGCTGAAGAATAGATTAACTGATCAATTATTTGGTTTGAGATGTGTAGAATTAGAATTTGCTTAGAATATAAATAGGATAGACGTACATCTTTATACATCTTTTACAAATTATAATTAATTTTAATATCATTCTTTCGAGCTGCGGCATCATAACTCCTCAGCAGTTAGTGTATTCAGCTAATCGTTTCGTATTTCACTTTTCTTAGTGCTCATTGTGGCTATTGTTAGCGCATAGTTGAAATTGAAAGAAAGATGCGAACTGACGCTGCGTCAGCGGCGACTGCAACAATTTGCTGATAAAAATTTAAAAATAAACTGAGAACGATGCCGAACGGGCGTCAACGACGGCGTAATGCTCGCTCAAGCTCCAATCTAACTGGGTCTATGGGCCACGCCCTTCAATGCAATGAAAAACTTCAGCTATTGAACTAATTGTGTTCCATCTGCATAGCTATAAAAGATATAGGTTTTTCTCACTTCCTGAAATCTCTACAATTCCATAGAACAGTAAACTCAAGCAGACAAATTTAATATACTCTATGTTCCTCTCGAAAATTTGGAAAATACCAATTTTGTAGTGTATTCTAAGAATGGCTCTTAATATATCTTTTACATGTATCTTTTAGCGCTCAGTTGACAACTATAGTCCAGTGCTTGTAGCGCATCCAACTGTGATAAGTTATCTATAAATATTTGCCATACTCGATTAAAGTGCAAAACCAAACGCAGAACGTGTCAATGCACTGCGCAGCTCAGCTTTCAGTTTTGCGTCTCGGCACAAAAAGAAAGATACAAAAAAAAAAAAAAGTATCTAAACAATCCACACAGACGCCAATTGTCTACAATGCTAAAAATTCCAGACGCTATTGCGCTTTGCATGCAAATGTTGCCAGAGCTCTCCCGGTAGACAATATAGCTATGTAAATTTGGACATGCACACACATATATATATGTATATATATTTATATGTACATGTTTGCAAAAATGTCCAGATGCACAGAAATGTTAGTGTATGTATATATGTATATACATGTACACACACAAATACATATAAATGCACTTATATCTCTATATATATTTGTGCATCTATCTAGCTAGTAGTTATTCAAAAACTTGTGGCTGAACTAGGAAAAAAAAACTTTCAAAGTTTAATGCCAAAATGAAAATATGTTTTTTTTTTTCATAAAACTCACTCTTCACTTCTCTTCGCTTTAAAAAACAAGGAGAACAGAAATCTGTTAGACGAATGAGATGAACAAAAAAATACAAAATTGAACAATGCATAGAAAAGCTAAAAATGTTAACATTTAACGAAAATAATTGTTAATCTTTGTAAACAAGCTAGATCTGCGCGTTCTCTACAAAGATCTATAACAAATTTAATTTAATTTAAGTCTCTAGCTCTTCTAGATCCTGAGATCGACGTGCTTATACATACAGACAAACGGATAGATGGACGAACGAAGAGACTGACAGACAGACAGACGTACTTAGTTTTTTTTGTACATGTTATATCTCATATTTCGTTACTTAAATAACTAAACTCTATGAAAGCACTTCTCTATATATTCTGCTTCTATGCGATTCTCATAAATTGAAATCGATACATTTATTAGCTAAGCTCTAATAGCTAACATATCTTATAACCAATTGCTGTGTATATATGTTACTTTTCCAATTTATTTGACAAAAGTGTGTATATGTTTAGCTTAGTGCTTGAAGTGGCTCGAGAGTGGTTTCAAGTGCCATAAAGCAGTAGCTGGATTAAGTTCAGATGAGAACAGTTCCCACAGGGTTTTCCGGCTTACATCAGTATTGATTTACTGTTTGATTGTAATACAATATTTATGACAACAATTAAGCTGCAATTCGATTCGATTCGATTGCTTGTGGAGTGAGTGATGCAAGGGGCAG
Source organism: Drosophila mojavensis (assembly GCF_018153725.1). NCBI lineage: Eukaryota > Metazoa > Arthropoda > Insecta > Diptera > Drosophilidae > Drosophila > Drosophila mojavensis. The sequence continues at coordinate 23,538,402 of NW_025318667.1, read as the reverse complement.
GGGAAAGCGGGGAAGCGGGAGTAGGGAGCTTAGAGTGGGGAGTGGTGGCGGATCATAAACACGATTGCATGCAATTCGGGTCGCTGATTGAGTGACTGGCTGCCAGGTTGCACTTCAAATCGTTTTTCATTTTCTTGTTGCTGTGGCTGCCAAGCTTTTACGCAATTTTTTTTCTTTTTTTAATTGATTTTGAGGTTGTTGTTGTTGTTGTTGTGGCTGCTGCTGCCTGCCTGCATTGCTGCAATTGTTTTCCTGTTTGAAAATTACAAGCTCATTTTCATTTACATTTTACCACTTACCAATTTTGTTGTTGTTGTTGTTGTTGCGAATGTTGCGGACCAACGATTGAAGCGCAACATGTTGCTGGACCAAGGGGCCAACGGATCGACAGACAGACGACGCGACGCGACGCGACGGCAGAAACATGTTGCAACATGTTGCCGGCCGCAGCATTTCTTGGGTCCTACGTGCGTTTCAATTTTCGTGTGGCAAGCAATTTAAAGTTCAATGTACAACAACAATTGCCAGCAACTGCGTTTTGTGGCTAAAACTTGGCCGACAGACTAGTGTGTATCTATGTATATATACATATATACTATATCTACATGCCTGTGTGTGTGTGTGAGTGTGTATATATATATATATATCTGCTTTTGTAGTGTGACGCTGTCGTGTGAGTTGCATTTGCTAATTAAAATGCAACAACGAAACAATGGAAAATAACATTGGCCATGCTTGAATTTCAGTTTCCCACACCAACACCACTAACACCACCAACACAAGCACAGCACATCACTATCAGAAAGGGCGGCCAAGGGCTTACCTAAAATCTGCATCTATATTCAAATACACTGAGCGAAATAGTCATATACATACAATTTACTATCCAAGGCTCAACTGTTGGCAAATAAAATTGAAGATTTAAGGCTAGAAACACTCTAAGAAACACTCTTAAGAAATGTCTAAAACATAAATATTAAATATTTTTATAACTATTATAAATTTTTTAAATGTTTACTGATTCCTAGAACAGCAAGAACATTTTATACATCCAAACCGTATATCTACCAAGCTGACTAAACCATTAGCTGATATTAATTAAACGAAAAAATATTAAAAATTAATTCTATTTATAGCATTTATTTGTGTTGGCCTGTATTTTGTGGTTTAATTTGTATTTTTATTAATTTAATATTTATGCCCTGCGCTCGTGGGAAATCCCAAAAACAATCAGGTATATGGCCGACATCATAAAATATATATCTATACTTGATCAGGAGTACAACGTGAGTTGAATCATGTTGATTTAGTATTTTCATGACCTAGAGCTGCGAAGTTTCGTATTTCGATTGTGTGTTTAAAGTATAAAGTATCTTATATTTTGGAACTGCGAACTTTTTCTTAAAACATTCCTTAAAAGATTCTCTGAATGATTTTTGTTTAACTAAATTCTTGAAAAACATGTCGAATAGTTCAATACTAATTCTATGAACTTGTTGTGGGATATAAAATATAGCTGCATTAAATGAAGTGATATAGGAAAGAAACTACAGAAATTTTTTTAGTGTAACGCATTCACGCACTGATGTAGATTGTACGTTCTCTCAATCTCTCTGTCTATCTACCCCACTGTCTCTTTCTCTCTCTCTCTCTCTCTCTCTCTCTCTCTCTCTCTCTCTCTCTCTCTCTCTCTCTCTCTCTCTCTCTCTCTCTCTCTCTATGTCTATCTACCCCACTGTCTCTCCCTCTCCCTCTCTCTCTCTCCCTCTCTCTCTCTCCGTGTCTCTCTCTTTCTTTCTCTGCTGTTTCTTCCCTGTCTCTCTCTTTGTTTGTATATCCCTATCGGTTTCTCTCTCTCTCCCCCTCTCTCTGTTTTTTCTCTCTCTCTATAGTGCTCCCTTTCATCCTAATGGCAATTGGCAATGCAAAACGGAGCCATTAATTTTGCAAGTGTCTTGTTCGCTGCCTCCTCTGCGTGTTGTCTTCATTATCATTATTATTATTATTCCGAAACTGGCAACTACGCTGGGATTGACAATGGATATTACACATAATACATAACAACATATATATATATATATATATATATATATATATATATATATATATATATACACTGTATATAACATGTATATGTGTACATGTACATTGGTGTAACACAATGCTTGGGACGGCGGTCAACTCCAATGCCCCGTGGAATTGCGTTCGCATTTAATTAATCTTTGACTTAACTCAAAGGTCTAGACTCTAGACAATTGTCGTAATAGTTTGACTCAATGTTAATCTGATTAAAAAAAAAAACATAAATTATGAGTCAAGTAAAAGGCAGTAAAGTACATATATTTTTTAGCATTCCCTTTAAACTTAGAAAGTGGAAGCTCAAATCTTTAATTATTCTTGTAAATCTAGTAATATTAACAGATTCTATATAGTCAACTCTCTCGGAGATGTTGCGACATTTAAAAGGGCATTCAAAATTCGTTAATTTTCTAATTTTGTTGTTTCTTTTGGGCATGATTATGCTCTAATTGAGCCATAGACCTTGGCTTCTATTCGTTTGTTCTTTCGACACTTTGGGCCAAAGACCACAAAAGCAAAAGAATTAAAAACAATAATAAACAAGTAAGAAGGCTCCAGTCGAGACTGCTCGGCTAGGAGATACCCTGAACCCTCCAAGCTGATATTCTAATCGTTCTGGACTTCTTTTATGCACACATACAAAAACATGCACTTATAAGCACGCGCTCTGCTAACTGCGCAGTAAGCAGCGACTGCGCTTGGGCTGCGCTGCAATGTGGGCAATATTATGAGAATTTATTTGTTGAATAATTTCTTTTGTAGACGTATGATCTTAATGAAACTTTCAGAGCGTAATCATATGGCTAAAATGTGTGTACATTCTAAAGCACAAGTCTCTAGTACTTGAAATGCGTTTTTTACAAATTGGGGGCGAATGGGGCGTGGTATCCAAAATCTGTAAATAACAAAATCTTTGTATCCATTAACTTTATATACAACGCAAATTTGAAGTCTCCAGGTCTAAAAGTGTTCAAATTAGGCTGAAAAAACAAAGTCGATTTTTCGATTATTCTCGATAAAAAAGTTATCGGATGAGTTATCGAAAAAATAAAGCAAACTCGTACTGCCTATGGTATACACGAGTATGCATGCCAAATTTCAGCTCTCTAGCTCTTATATCTTCTGAGATCCTTTTGCTCATACGGACGGACGGACGGACGGACGGACGGAGGGACGGACGGACGGACGGACGGACGGACGGACAGACGGACAGTGCTGTATCGACTCAGCTCGTCGTCCTGATCAAGAATATATATACTTTATGGGGTCTGCGATGATTCCTTCTGCCTGTTACATACTTTTCACAAAACCATTATACCCTGATTTCCCATTTTCAATGGGTTCAGGGTATAAAAAAGAATTAAAAACAATAATAAATAAGTAAAACAGAGACAAATCAATTTGTTAAAACGAGCACACGAAATGCAATCGAAATAATTATTATAATAAGCAAAACAAAATGAAAATAAAATCTTAAGAATTATTTGGAGTGCGTAGTGGATTGAATACCCTTTACACTTAAACTTAGAGTTAGTTGATGAGTTGATCTATGTTATTTTATTCATAGTTCCATTTATGTTACATCCTTAACACAACAAAATTTTAATTAGCTGTCAAATTTAATGATAAGATATTTTTAAAGAATATTTAAAGACAGTAAACAGTCTTTAGTAATGATAAAACTACTTTCTAGATAGATTCTTCTTATATGTATATGATATATGATCTATAGATGATAGAGTTGTGCGTCAGGAGCATAACACAAGCTTAACTTATCTCTGACTAAGAATGCATCTACGAGAACATATATATACTATTCATTCATTATCGTATATACTTATATATAGTTCATAATATCAGATTCAGTGCTGAAAACAGTTGAGTTTGAGTGCTAGTCGCATGACTAGAAAAAGAGATTCAAATATAAATAGCTAAAGATACGAATATATTCAAACTGAATGACTGACTGGCTGGACAGACTGATGGCATTAGAGCTGTGCTAATGATCATAATGAGGTTTGGCGCTGGCGTCGGCCACGCTGAGGTGCAGATGAGATGAGCTCAGTTTGAATTGAAGATTGGCGCTGAGTGAAGGAGATGGAGATGGCAGATGGAAGAGGGCAGATGGAAGATGGAAGATGTGGTTGCCATTTGAGGCAGCTACTTATGCGTGTCATGTGGCAATTATGAATGAAAATGGCCGACTAATTGCCAAGTGAAATAGTCAAGCAATAATGAAGAATAAGAAGAAGAAGCAGAAGCAGATAAAGCAGAAGCAACGGCAACAGCAACAGCTAAATAGTATAAGAGAAAAAAGTATCTTTAAGATGCGTGCAACGTTAAGTGCATGCGGCGGCAGAGCAGGGTAGCCGCTTAGTCGGCTTGGCCGCATTTCATTTTCGCTCTTTAAGTGGGCAGAGGGCGTGGCTGGGCGGCTCAGTGCGGTCATGTGTGCAAATGTCAAAGTGCTGGCGCGACCGACCGGTCGCGTCGAGTCGAGTCGAGTCGAGAAAGCCAATGGGCGAATAAAAAGCGCAAGTTCATGTTATGCCACTCGCATATCTTAAATACCCTGTACACAGCGTTAAGTGGGTGAAAATTAGGGTATTATGATCGAAGAAAAATGATTTTAATAAAAGCATAGATTATGGTACTGTTATTGTTGGCCAGTTACATAATGATTTATATGACAATACACATATATATTACGTATTATATGTATGTATGCTTTATATATAAGAAATATATTATTATTGTATTATTTTCTGAAAAAAAAAAAAATTTAGATGCCTTACCCCATAATAACTAACATACATATAATGAATAAATATAAGACAAGCTTGAAATAGTTTTCAACAATAGCCCATAAACCCTGGAATATTTTCTAGTACGCCCTTACCGAACTCTTTTATTTAATATATTTCTCTCTTCAAAATAACAGGTGCTCCTTGGTATATAGCAATTTATATCCAGAAAGAGCTCAAAATTAAAAAAAAAACAAGTAAGAACGTTGCAGTCGGGCGTTACCGACTGCGGAATACTCATTCACATCCCATCAACAATTTATTAGTTCAGTTTCGCTCTAATACTATAGAATATACAGGTTTTTTCAATTTGCCACGCCCCTACTGGGCGTAGGCTCCTCATTTTTAGCCAGTTCTTAGAACGAGAAACCGGTAACCTAAATGCAAATTTTGAATTCTTACGCTCAAAAAATGTGAAAATTACAGGGTATTTTTCGATATGCCACGCCCCTAAAGAGGCGTAAAAATTATTTTTTGAGGCATCGATAGAGGAGGCTACCAGTAACTCAACTATCCAAATTTAAAGCTAGTAGCTATTATACTTTAGGAGATATAAACTTTTGCGGTTTGCCACGCCCCCTGTGGGCGGACATATATCCGACAAAACTTTTTGGTCTTGGGTGATTAACCCTAGTATATATACAAAATTTGAGGTCTCTGGCATCAATAGTGTCCAAAATAAAGCAGAATATAAAAAATCACTATATCTTCAGGTCCGATTTGCCACGCCCCTAATGGGCCTAGGCTTATAATTTTTTTTCAGACTTTAAAGAATCATAGCATTAGCTGACGTGCAAAATTTCAGCATCCTAGGTTTACAACTTTAGGAGATACAGTTTTATCCGATTTGCCACGCCCCCAATGGGCGGAGATATATCCGCCATAGCTCGTGATCTTGGGTGGTCGATGCGGATCTATATTCCAAATTTCAGCTTTCTAGTTCTTTAACTAACATGATTTCTGGTATATTGGAAAATGCATTTTCCGATTTGCCACGCCCCTAGTGGGCGGATCGGGAAAATTTTAACACTTTATAAATCGGAGATATACACGAGTATGTGTTCCAAATTTCAAGTCTCTAGCTTCAATAGCGCCGAAATAGATTGCGTTCATACGGACAGACGGACAGACGGACAGACGGACAGACGGACGGACGGACAGACGGACAGACGGACGGACAGCAAGACGGACATTGCACAAAACCAATATACTGATTCACTTTCGTGAATGAGTATAAAAAAAAAACAATGATCTCTTCACATTTCCCTTGAAATTTTGGGCAAAAAGAATTTGTTACATAAATTTAAAAAAATACATAATAAAAGTATAAATAAGTTTGCTTACTTCTTACACAGTATCATTTAGTCGGCTACTTCCACTTTGAGCACTGTTACTTTTTGTCATATTTTTTGTATATTTTGTTGTATTTTTATTTAAATTTGTCGTTTTTTTTTTTAAGCTGCATTTTTGCTGTGGCTCTTTGTTTAATATTCAAATTAGAGACCAACAACTACAACAACAACAACAACAAATAACTAGCTATAAACTCGTGTGTAATATTTTCACTTTTATTTGTTTGGGGCGCTTAGAAGCGTTGACAATTTTTATGGCTGTTGTTTTGCTAATTTTTGTTGTTTTTATACCCTGAACCCATTGAAAATGGGAAATCAGGGTATAATGGTTTTGTGAAAAGTATGTAACAGGCAGAAGGAATCATCGCAGACCCCATAAAGTATATATATTCTTGATCAGGACGACGAGCTGAGTCAATATAGCCCTGTCCGTCTGTCCGTCCGTCCGTCCGTCCGTCCGTCCGTCCGTCCGTATGAGCAAAAGAATCTCAGAAGATATAAGAGCTAGAGAGCTGAAACTTGGCATGCATACTCGTGTATACCATAGGCAGTACAAGTTTGCTTTATTTTTTCGATAACTCGTCCGATAACTTTTTTATCGAGAATAATCGAAAAATCGACTTGGTTTTTTCAGCCTAGTTTGAACACTTTTGGACCTGGATACTTCAAATTTGCGTTGTATATAAAGTTAATGGATACAAAGATTTTGTAGTTTACAGATTTTGGATACCACGCCCCTTTCGCCCCCAATTTGTAAAAAACGCATTTCAAGTACTAGAGACTTGTGCTTTGGAATGTACACATAATTTAACCATATGATTACGCTCTAAAAGTTTCATTAAGATTGTATGTCTACAAAAGAAATTATTCAACAAATAAATTCTCATAATATTGCCCACATTGCAGCGCTGTCGCTGCTAACTGCGCAGTCAGCAGAGCGCGTGCTTATAAGTGCATGTGTATGTATTTCTGCATAAAAGAAGTCCAGACTGATTAGAATATCAGCTTGGAGGGTTCAGGGTATCTCCTAGTCGAGCAGTCTCGACTGGAGCCTTCTTACTTGTTATATTTGTATTGAAATTGTGTGTTTTTAAATTTCACTTTTGCTTTTGAGGAATGAGAGGGATATAGAGGGACAGAGAGAGTTAAATGCAATTGCATTGGTAAAAAGTTGAAATTGTCTGTCAAAAGAGTTTTGCGTTTTTTTTTTTTTTTTTATTATATTTATCTTTAATCTATCATAAAAGTAATCCCCATAACATATTTAACAAATCCTCGAAAGGATTACACATAATTTTTACAATCTTCAGCTAATCTTTAGATCTTTTATCTCGACGTTCATGGCGTAGTCCTTCTCTCTATAGTTTCGGGATGGGCAAAAGTCACAGGAAACCAACTCGGGGAATACTATGCTATATGCATATATCATATTCTGTCTAACTTTATATAGATCTATATATATTTTTAAATTAAAACATTTATTATGAAAAATGTCAGAATTTGTGGGCATTTTTAGCTGAAGCAAACAGTAGCTGCATCGTTTACTATAAGATTCAATTTATCTTAAGGATTATCTAGAGATTATCTGCGATATTTGACATTGACAAGGTTTCGCTGTAGTCTTACAACTGACTTACAATCAATTTGTATAGACTAGAGCACAATAACAGCAACAACAACAACAATATGTAGAACAGCAAGCAAAAACTAGTTCCACAGACCAAATGAATATAAACGAGTAACCGCGAGTGTACCCAGTAACGTGCCATGCCCAGTTTTTGAACTACAGATCGCACCTCATCTCGTATCTCTGTCTCTCTCTCTCTCTCTCCCTCTCGCACTTTATCTCTCCCTCTCATTTGCGTTTATCGGTTTTGTGATCGTAAACGATTTTCCACTTTGGCGCATTTTGTGAGCCAAAACAGAAGTGCAAAAACATAAAGTGGGGTGTAGTAATGTGTGTGTGTGAGAGAGAGACAGATTGTGTGTTTGTATGTGTGGGTTGGGTAGGACATAGCTGTGGCTTTGACATTCGTCTGAACAAAAATGAAAACACAGCCGCCGCGAGGCAACGTTTGAAATTCGCTTTGCAGTTTTTTTTTTTTGTATCTTTTACGCAATGCGACGGCTCTCACAATGTCAATGCCTGATTTTTTGTTGTTTTGAATTGTTGCGTACGACGTTCATTGAACGCTTTGGGTCATTGGCAGCAATAACAGTAGCAGCAGCAGCAGCGGTAGCAGCGGCAGCTACAGTTGCTGCTCCGTTAGAGTCGTTGGCCATTTGGCTATGCATGACCTAATCCGCACTCCATTATTTGCCATAATTGTCAGCGGGTTTTATTGCACATGTTTAATGCTGATATGCCCTAAACACAAATACATATACATATATGTGTATATAGCTATGTGTATCTGTATGTATATATGACACAATTTAATTGAGTTGAGTATGAAAAGACAACGGCACTAAAGAGAGGTGTGTGCTCGACCTACGCCCAGCTGTCTAAGTGCTTGTTATATTTATATATATATAATGTAAATATATATGTATATATGTATATTCGCATAAAAGTGCACTTCACAGCGTCACCATCATCAACAGCCGCAACATCATCCACATCCACATTCACATCTACATCCACACTCACATCTACATCTACATTCACATCATCATCGTCAAGTCAACGTCATCGGCGTCTGCCCCCAATCAACTCGGTCTGCTGTATATATTTAATTTTCTGTAGTTTTATTCTCTCCGGCTGTTGTGTGTCTCTTTGGCGTCTGCCTTTCTGCCTTCTGCCTACACCTTCAACCTCCAGGTTCAGAGCACCTCATAACGGAAACAGGCAATAATATACAATACAATATACAATGCTCTTAGTTTAAAAGCTAATAACAACTAGAAACTCATTTGCCAGCTGCAGCATACTCAAATTTTGAATGCTCTAGCAGAAATGTTTTGAATAAAATAATAAATAATAATATAATAATATAAATAATCAAAAATTTAGAAATTCTTTAAATTTGAATTTGTTTTTTAAATTTAATTAAAATAAAATAATGAATGAATAATAAATAAATTAAATATAACTAACATTGAAAATTATAAATTATAAAATAAAAACTCAGTTTTCCCAGCTTTACAATGAATTTATCAATATATTGGGTAGTCGAAAAAGTCTTTTCGTATTTGTAATGAAACTTCAAATCATATTTTTTAATATTTATAATAAACTTTATGAAATGAAAAGACTTTTTCGACTACGCAATAGATGTACAATATTTTATTTAAATATTTTTTCTTATATAAATCTTTTGTACAAATTATAATTTCAATTTATCATAGTCCCAATAATAATAGAATATTTCGATTAGTTAGTAAACCCCTTTTAGGTTCACGTCTATACCCTACAAATATGCATATAGCAGAGGAGTATTATATTGCCCTATATTGGCCAGAATGCTGCTGCTGCAGACGCTGTCTGCTGTTGACAAGCAGTGACAGCAATACTGAATGACTGCTCTATGCCTCTCTTTCGCTCACTTTCTTGCTGATGTACCGCTTCGGCTTATGCCTGAGCTGGCCTGTCACTAAGGCTGACACTGATGACAAGATGCCGACGACTGTCGACTGCAAAAACTCTTCCAAATCAACAACAACAGCCGTGAAACGGAACTGAAAGTGGATCAACGAGCCAACCTTTTGGGCCCCGTGGGCAGGTCTGCTTCTCGGTGGTGCTACCTCTGCTGTTGTAGCCTCTGCCTCTGCCTCTGCCTCTGCTGGCGTCACTGACAGTGCAGGTCAATTACAAAAATTAAGTAGCCGCCAAGTCGAGCAATGTATTTATCCGGAACCAATAAATAACAAGTATACGCCCCATTGAAACATCAGAGCAACGCATCCATAGAACTCACACATGCTTATATGCATACATATCTACATCTATATGTAATTGTATACACATCTCTCTTTGTGCATTTATAGGAAATATTGTGCTGGTTTTATACCTAAATATACTAAGAGAAAGTGAAAATTGTTGCGGGCAGCTCATGTAAGAATATTGAAGTCTTATTCTTTTTGTAAAATTATTGTGACATTTGCTAAAGCTTAAAATGAAGAAGAGAAGAAGAAGAGACTTTGATCAAAGTTTCATAATCAACAGCTAAAATTATCGGGCGATCGGGCACTAAGTTTTGACCAGTGAAATTTTTTGATGAACCGAATATATAGAATATAGTCTGAAGTCAATATAAAGGGAAACATATATTTTTACATATTTATTTTTATTTCTTTTAATTTATTTATATATTCTCCTTATTTAATATTAATATTTTTTTATTTTACAAATTGCGAAACTTTTGAGAAAAATGTAAAAAAAAATTTTAAAAATGTTTCTCATAAAAAAAAAACTTTAGGTTAATTTCATGTTATATTTTACTTTTATGTATTTATGCATATATTATATGTACATATATTCGTAAAAACAAAAAAAAAAAAAAAAAAAAAAAAAACGCCTAAACGTTGCTTTTAGCTTAATGAGTATTTCATGCAATTTTGATTTTTGTTATATATTTGATATCAGAGTAGTTATATAATATTATTTCTGTGGAACATATATTGTGTTCTGTGGTGCACACAAATATTTGATATTTAAGTAGTTACATACACAATACTATTCTTATTGAATATGATTTGAGGAAATGTAAATCTGTATTCATGCATATTTATATTGTCTACAGGGTATCTAGCAGTTGTCTTCTTGCTCTTGCCTTGCATTACTCATCGCAACTAAATACTATTCGCTTTTCCAATAGGTAATTTCCGAACTAGCTGCACTTTGTCTCTATCTTTCAATTAGATCCTCAACTACTGGTCACGCTTCTTTTTCGGCTCGAGCTCGAGCTTGGGATTTCGATTGGGTTTGGGCTTGGGCTTGGGCTGGGCCTTTGCGGCGGCTATTGCAGGCGAGTTGTTGTGGGTCGCAACGCTCGCTGTACGCGGCGCACTTAATTACGCCTAATTAGCTATGCCATCGCATTCCCCAGCTTCCCCTTGCCGTGGCCAAAGCGAAGCCAGCGCTTCAGCTATGGCCATGGCTGTGGCTGTAGCTGCTTCTGCGGCTGCGGCTCGGTTTGGTATAGAATGGAGGTAGCCGAAACCAATTAGAGCAGAGCTTAACAATTTTCATCAATTGTGCGCGGCTTGCAGGCGCTTGCTTGCCGCTTAATAGGTAAATCCAATTAAAAGTTCTTAAAAAATACAAAAATTAGGAACAACAGCAGCAGCAGCAGCAGCAGCAGCAGCAGCAATGCAATGCAATGCAATGCAATGCAATGGCTGCAACAAAATGAAAAGTTCATTAAATTTGGCTACACTACAAGTGCACACACATACATACGTAGATAATGTAGAGAGCAAATTGTCTGATGAACAGTAAAAGAGAGCGTGAGTGAGAGGGAGATGGAAGAGAAACCAAAATTACCGCTAATGTAAGTAGATTACAAAAGAACCGTTGATTCGGTTAGCTCGCTTATAATCATAATTATAGAAAACGAAACAGAATTATAAGTTTCTGCTGTTTGATGATTATGATTTTCGACAATTGATAAACAAGTGAACTGTGAGCCTGTGGGCCTGTGGGCCGTGGGCCGTGGGCCGTTGAGTCCCAGACATTGAATTCTATCCAATTTTTTGGTGTCAATTTACACGCGTCAATCAAATGCACACACACGCACACAGATACAGGCAATCACACACGCACGCGCAGCCAAACTCGAAAATGAAAAGAACAAACAAATAAAAATCAAATCTAGGCTACAATTTGACAAGCGCCGATGACAACACACACACACACACACAAACAAACACACACACATACAGAGAGAGGGCAATAGATACAGTGACCATTTAATAATACCGGGAGCAATGACATATGTACATCATGCCACGCCCCCGACACACGGCCCCAGCAATACAACCGCCAACCGCCTCTGTGCGACTGTCTGTCTGTCCATTTGTCTAAACTGTCTTAACTGTCGCTCTTTCACTCTGCGCCTCGCCAACAAGTGACAAGTTATTTTCGTTTATTATTTTGACATGTTGTGCACTTGTGATAGATAGACACACACACACACACATACACACACACACCCATACTCAGGCACACACACTCGTAAAATCTAAAGATAGTCTTCGTTTGACCGAAACATTCAAGCAAAATATCTCAAACAGAAAAAGCAACAACAACAACAACAACAGCAACAAACAGAAGTTCAATGAAACTTGATGATTGTTGTTGTTGTTGTTAGGAATTTGTAAGCTTTTTAGTTGTTTCTCTCTCTCTCTCTCTCTCTCTCTCTTCTTGAATAGAGTTGTGTGCCTAGAATTATTTTTGGTCATAACTGTATCTCTAATTTTATTCATATTGCGAAACTGAAAAATATAAAAGTAAGAAATTGTGAAACGTATTTTATTATGTGCGTTTACGAGAATTTATTAGACCTGGCTATATCGATAAGTAGTAAATAATGTATTAAGTGTGGCAAAGTGATTTATGGTAATTTGATTGGTATCAAATTTCATTGGACAACAGATTGAATGTCAAGCGATGTAATTAGGGCTATTGAGTGAAATGGAAGGGAGGAAAGGGAGAGAATTGGGGGAGGATAAAGAGAGAGGGAGATAAAGAGAGAAAGGAAAAGAAAAGGAAAGAGAGACAAATAGACAGTGAGAGAGTTAAATATATAGACAGTAAGATAGACATAGATATATATATAGAGAGAGAGAGAGAGGGGCTTGGAGAGAAAGTGAGAGAATGACACATTAAGATTGACACAGAGAGACATAGAGAGTTTTAGAAACATGCAGTGCAAAAAAGAGTGAGAAAGAATGAAAGCCAGAGGGAAAGAGAGTGAGAGACAAATTGTCATAAATAAAGAGAAGGAGAGACATAAATAGACGGAGAAGAGACAGAGACTTAGAAATATAGAGAAATGGAGAAAGAGTGAGTGGGAGAGCTGCACATAGATATTGATAAAGAAAGATTGAGAGAAAAGCAGAGGCAGATGAGAGAGAGAGAGAGAGAGAGACAAAGAAATAGGACGACGCATAAAGACTTATATAAAGAGAAACAGAGAGAAGAAACGATATGTAGAATGAGAAGGACATATGTACAACGAGAAAGAGTTATATAGAGAGAAGGACAGGCAAAGGAAGAGTGAGATAAAGATAAAGCAATGCAAGTCATATAAAATAAAACAAAAACATAAATACATGAGCAAAAGAGAAAGAAATTTATAAATCTCGATTTGTGATCTTTAATTAAGCTTGAACTCAAAAGAGCCCAAAATGCAATTAGCTAAAGCACAAAGTGAACTGCAGAAGCCATATTTGCTGTATGATCGTTTCATAACTTATCTTAGCTTTAAATGTGTTAATAATATACATATATTATTGCATAATATATATTTGATGTATTTAGCAAACTGAACCTCAATATATCAAAAAGTCGATCATGTTTGCCCAGATATTTAATGGTTTTGTTTTTGTTTTTGATGTTTGCATATTAACAATGCAAATAATTTTGAATAATATGTTTGATAATGTGAATTGACTTTTGCAAAAGCGTGAACATCGATCAAAAGGAATTTTTTTTTTTTTTTTTTTTTTTTTGTTGCTTTTTGTTGTTTATGCTGCCTCGGCTAATTTTCACAGTTCCTTTTGCGGGTCCTGCTCCGTGGCTCATTCAGAGTTTCTGATTTATTTACCCGTACTTGTTCTTGTTGTTGTTGTTGATTATCATAATGATGATGGTGTTGTTGTTGTTGTTGCAGCAGCTCGTTGCGCGTGTTGTGCATTTTTCATAATCACTTTGGCAGCACGGCGACGCCCCTTTTTGCATTAAGGTACCGCTAAAGTATGATTTTTTCCCTGTTATATTTTTTTTAGGGTTCGCTCTCTTTTTTTCATAATTTTTTCATATTTTTCATATATATATATATTTTTTTATATGCATGCAATTGTTGTTGTTGCTGCTGTGAGCTGCATTGTGTGTCGCTCTGTTGTTGTGCGTGCGTGCGCCTGTATGCATGAGTATGTGTGTGAATGTGTGTGTGTGTGTTTGTGTGTATATTTGTGCATTCCATAAAACGCCGCGTGGCGTTTGACAAATGACAATGATGGTTGATGGTTGACGGTTGGTCTTGGCTGCCTCTGCAGAAAGTTGGACCCAGCCCCGAGGGCGGCTGCACTTTCGCAATGACTACGCAAAGACGGGTGAAACAGCAGAGGCAGCGGTAGAGGCAGAGGCAGAGGCAGAGGCAGAGGTAGAGGTAGGAGCAGAGGCAGCGGCAGAGTCAGCGGTAGAGACAGAGGCAGCGACTGCAGCACTGAATGGTGTTAAGAGCGTAGAGTCGAGCTAACGGTTTATCAGACGACAGCGACGAGGACGACAACAACAACAACAATTACAACGGCGGCAATGATGCAGCGATGCGTTAAGCAGCCGCAAAGCAGCAAAACAAACACAACAACAACAAGAATACACTAGTCTTAGCTGCTTCTTAAAGGGATACCCTGTAATCAGCTGGCTAGTGCACTCCCTCCGCCAGTGTACTTTGACTCATAGGCAAGCTCGTGCTGATTGTCGATCAACATATATGAATCACATCTATATATATGTATGTGCTTAGAGGCTGACTGATGCCTCAGAGTACAGGGTATTTGAGCAAGGCGAGGCAAACCAAAGAGCGAAAACAAATACAAAATCAAAAGCTTAAATAAAATGCACATAATGTACAGTAAATGCAACGGCAGTTGGTGTGCCATAGTCGACTTTAGCTATAACTTGGACTCTTCTGATAACATCGGTGACTTAGTTAATTAATCATATAAAGTAAATATAAATATATAACATAGCTGTGAGCACTTTGCGCGCATTTATTCTTTTCTTTTTTTAGTATTTCTATATATAGAAAATTTATATATATAATATTTACTTTTATATTATATGCACTATTGCATCTATGAAAATTATATATATGACGAACATCAGGGCTCTCTGTGTGTAACGAGCTATGATGAATCAGCACTGCAAATCTTAAAGATATTCGTTCAAGATGTGAAAGAGTATATGTGTTCTGTGTAGTTTTCATTTTACTGATATTAAAATAGAAGATCCTTCAAAGGATTGTCCAACAACTAAATCAAATCGCTAAAAACTCTGTCATCTAAAGTTTCAGAGCTACTACTATTCAGATGCCCTGTATTTTCCATAGATTTATACCTCTATATTATTTGTTCACATCTATTGAATGAAATGACAATATAATTGAAAATTTTTGCAAATTATGGGGACTTAATAAATAACTGTTTTGAGGCATTTGCATTTGAGTTGAGCAACAAGAGAATAATTTACTATTATTAATTTGTTTCATAACGGGGGGGAAAAAAAAAAAACAAAAACAAACAGAGAAAACTAATTACGGCCGTTAGAAATATGTTTTGCTTAATCAACTGATTATGCAAAAGGAATTGCAATTTTGTTTGCATTTGTTGCTGTTGATAAAAGCGTAACGATAATAATTGCATATGTATGTGTGTGCGTGTGTGTGTGTGTGTGTGTGTAGAGCGAGTGCTTATCATTGATTGCTTAATCGATTGTCATGTATTATTAAATTCATATATTATATATAATCTACCTATATATATTTACATGCATAACTCACAATGCTAACGAGCAATTGGGCTGCGATTTATTTACTCTGAAATTAATGGAACAGAAAAAAAACAAGTAAGAAGGCTCCAGTCGAGACTGCTCGACTAGGAGATACCCTGAACCCTCTAAGCTGATATTCTAATCATTCTGCACTTTTATGCAACATACATACACATGCATCCACACGCACGCATTAGCCTGCGCTCTGCTAACTGCGCAGTAAGCAGCGACTGCGCTTGGGCTGCGCTGCAGTGTGGGCAATATTATGAGAATTTATTTGTTGAATAATTTCTTTTGTAGACATAGGATCTTAATAAAACTTTCAGAGCGTATTCATATGGTGAAAATGTGTGTACACTCCAAAGCACAAGTCTCTAGTACTTTAAAGGCGTTTTTTACAAATTGGTGGCGAAAGGGGCGTGGTATCCAAAATCTGTAAACTACAAAATCTTTGTATCCATTAACTTTATATACAACGCAAATTTAAAGTGTTCAAATTAAGCTTAAAAAACAAAATCAATTTTTCGATTATTTTCGATAAAAATGTTATCGGATGATTTATCGAAAAAATAAAGCAAACTCTTACTGCGTATGGTACACACGAGTATGCATGCCAAATTTCAGCTCTCTAGCTCTTATAACTTCTGAGATCGACGCACTCATACGGACGGACGGACGGACGGACGGACGGACGGAGGGACGGACGGACGGACGGACGGACGGAGGGACGGACGGACGGACGGACGGACGGACAGACGGACAGGGCTATATCGACTCAGCTCATCGCGCTGATCAAGAATATATATACTTTGTGGGGTCTGCCACGCCTCCTTCTGCCCGTTACATACTTTTTCACAAAACCATTATACCCTGATTTCCCATTTTCAATGGGTTCAGGGTATAAAAAACACAGCATATAAAAAGATAAATAAATGCAGACATAAAATGAAAATTGCATTTATTCTGCACTGGGCGTGTGTGCTTAAATTAATAATTTCGCTTTATGAATTGTTTGTGTAATTTAAACTGAAATTATGCAATTAATCAAGCGTCAGCCAGAGCCGGCACAGAACTCAGCAGCAGCTTCTCTTTTCTCTGATGTCATAAAACGTTTCGAGCCGCGCTCAGCTCTTTGCTCTCAGCTCTCGCACAGAGCGCGGCTGGATCAAGCCGAAGCGTGCATCCACGCTCCACAAGTAAGACCAAATATGAACGATACATATGTAGGCCAGAGTAAGAGAAATGACCTTAGCCATGTCGAAAGATTTGTAACATGCCAAAAGCGAACAAAACAAAAGGAAATAAACACAAAAATACTAAGTAAGGAAAAAAGCAAGGTGTGAGCATAACGAATATGTAATACCCTTAGAAGATAGAGCATAGATATACTTGAGTGTAAAAGCTATAAAGCAGAGAGAGAGAGAGAGAGAGAGAAAAGAAAGAGAGAGCTGTTGGGAAACGAGGGAAGTGATCTTATATGGGATATTCGCCAACCTAACAAATTCTCGGAATATGTTATCAATTGAAAGATTAATATATAAATAAACAAATATTATGAATAATTGAAATTCAAATACCTACAAAGCTCTAGTCAAGTGATCCTCACTTATATACCATGAGTCCTCAAGGAAACTTCAAAGATTATCTCATTCCACTTGACATATATTTACATTAGGCACATATCTTCATATCTTATACCTAAAAGACTCATATGAGTGTCTGATTATTTTGTAATATTTATTCCGAAAATCTTGAAATTATTTCACACATTTTTCGGCCCATTAACAGTAAAGAACTTCGTGAAGAATATTTTGATCGCAGTTATATATGTATGTATATACATACATATATTCCACTATATGCATATACTGTCTATGCCAGCAGCTGAGTTGGCTCTCTTTTCGCTTGGACGTTACGTAGCTTAAGAGGAAATCGTGCATACTCTCTGCTAGTGGTATTATAACTCACAGAGACGGCAACGCCAACGCCGAAGCTGCGCATGCGCATTTGCTAAAGCTGAAAAACAGACGTGAAGGTTGCTTTCTTCGATGAGTTCTTTGCATCAGTATACCCTGTAATAATAAATGCATGGGCTCTATGCGTACAGCGTATAGGTGCAAATACACATGTATATTATACTATATATATATAAGTATGTGTATTTTTATTTAATATGAATATATAACTATTTGCAGCTATTTTCATGCAGTTCGACTGAGTTGAACGGCGAAGTTTAGTGATAAACACGATAGAAACGCCCCTCTTTGCGACACTCATGAAAGTTGAGTCAACAGCTTATGATTAATAAACTTAGATTTGTTATATATATATATATGTATGTATACATACATATATGAGGGTATTTTATGGCCGAGTTCTCGGCATAAACAATTTGGGTTTTTTCTCTTTGCCCAGAATCTTTCGCTGTTCATTTCTTGTTATTGCTGTCTGTATGTATAAGGCGTATATATATTTGTAGCATTTCGTATGGTTGGGTCTGCGCTTTTGGATACTGCGTATGCTAAAATCTGGATTCGTACTCTAAAGTTTGGCATCTGTGTGCGTGCGTGACCTATTTAAAGATTTTGAGCTTCTTTTAGCGTTGATTTTAATGCGTATTCAACTCGTTGAGGGGGAAAATACACATAAGTCTTAAACGAATATAGGTATAGTTTCTTATATCGGAAGTTTAATATTTATACATGTATGTATGTATATACTAATATCATATATAAAATAACACATTTAACATTTCTTTATTTATGAGCTTATAATAAACAATTTGTAATACATTTGCATTTACATGTTTATACACTAAAAACATATTAGACGAATGAGAATTAACATACATTTGCTAAACAATAAATTAACAAATTATAAAAAAAAAGTTTCATAAATCGTTATGAACACATTAAATATCCACATAGATCGCAATAAATTCTAGATAATCGCATTGATTAATGGCAATAAACTTTAATTTATAATCAAAAAATTCTCAAGCGAAATGCTTTGCATATATACCTATGTGTATAATACCCTTATGTTCATTTCTCTTATATTCCATTATTCTCTGATTTCCCCATTTCAATGGGTTAATTCTATTAGTATTACTATGTCTATAAGTCTGACTGGCCTAGCAACAAGAGAAGTTCTAATGTCCTAGGGGCGTGGCGAGTGAGAAAAACTTTATCTGAGACCGTCTTAAAGTTGGAATTAATAAATTCTCTATAGATAAACATCTATAATTGTTGCAGAACAGGAAAATTCGATCATTCCAACAATATAGAGTTTTTGAATACATTGAACGATTATATATAATTTATTGATGATTTAGTCATAACTCTATTATAATTGCTATAAAAAGGAAGCATTTATCTTTAACTTTATAGATACTTATATTAGTATTTATGAGAGATATCAGGTTTCAGCAAAATACTTAACTATCTTTCAACTATCATTCA
The DNA here is from genome assembly GCF_018153725.1 of Drosophila mojavensis. Taxonomy (NCBI): domain Eukaryota; kingdom Metazoa; phylum Arthropoda; class Insecta; order Diptera; family Drosophilidae; genus Drosophila; species Drosophila mojavensis. The sequence goes on along the minus strand of NW_025318667.1, from coordinate 23,518,988 downwards.
CTAAATAATTAAGCATATACTTATTTTTTTATGTATATATATAATTTATTTGTTTACTAACGATATTTCTAGTAATTTTTTTTATTAAATTTATAGTCTTTCAAAGCTTTCAATTTGTGTGTTGACCTTGAATTGAGCTGCATTTGAGACTAGATAATAGCAGAACTACAGGGCATAACTAACAATGTAATATATAGATGTCTAAGATTAATCGACGACAAATTGAAGAATCGAGATGTGAAAACGATACGAAAATGTTCATTATTATAATCGTGGTTATAATAATAATGCTAATAAATATGCATGAAAAATGTTTCGCTAGGCTCCGACGCAACGTGAAATGGTTTTTTGATTTCTTGTTGTTTTTGTTTATCGTAAATGTTCCGAGCGATAAAACTTTCACCTACAAATCAGATACTAAACGAATTTCGTATATGATGAGGGAGAAAAAGAAGAAGCAGAAAAAAAACACCAAAGAAAGTTTAGAAGTTTTTAATCGTCAGAAGCAACAATTCAAGACAAAGAAAGATGGAAAGAAAGAAAGAGTGAGGGACAGCGGGAGAACGAGAGTGAGATAGAACAATAAGAGAGGTTAAAGAAGAAGAAGAAGAAGAGCGAAGAAACAGCAGCTATTCTGAGCTGAGGCGGCCCACTCATTTGGTTTATGGCTTATTAAACTTTTTTTTATGGTTTTTAATCAAAAGACAAGCTATTAAAAAATTGTATGCCCATCAAAAGCTGACAGGGGCTAACACATATCCGAACTGCCCGATCCCATATAGTTGTAAGTCTCACAGATTTTTAATGGCTTACTGGGCGGCTTATCAGCGTGCCTGATTGGCCATTGACATCGCAGATCTGGTGATGATACTTGGAGGCGACGGACTCATCAAACCAATCGAAGATCATTCCTTCTATATGTGTATGTGTCGGAATTGGAATTGGAATATGAATCTGAATCTGAATCTGAAGCCGTGACTGCGTGACGTTTTAATGGCCATTGTCACACTCTAAGCGTTTAATGCTGCACATCCTGCATAATCTGCTGTGAGTGATGAGAAAAGAAAGTTTGCCAATAATAGCGATGCGAAAAGAAATGGCTAATTAATGCGAGTGAAAGTGGGCAGCGAAATAATGGCCAGGAGTCTGTGTAATGAGGATGGCAAAACAACAAATTTAATGCGTAAGCGAACAAAAAAAAAAAAAAAAATGAATAAAGAAAAATGATGAAAACAAAATAATAATAATAATCAGTGAAGTGAATGCAATAAAGTCCATATGATGTTAATCAATATTGATACGGATATAGATGTAGAGGTGACTGGAGATGAGGATTTAGATGCAGATAGATGTGAATGAAAGTAGTGATATAGTTATACTGTATAGATACAAGAAAGAAGATAGGAGATAGATAGGAGATAGGAGGTAGGAGGTAGGAGATAGGAGATAGAAGATAGGAGATAAGAGATAAGAGCTAGGAGATAGGAGATAGGTGATAGGAGATTGGAGGTAGGAGATAGGAGATAGGAGATAGGAGATAGGAGATAGGAGATAGGAGATAAGAGATAGAAAATAGAAAATAGGATATACATTGAGATAGAGATTAATAAAGTGAAATTGACTTAGACATAGAAAAAGATATACATACATATTTACATATTAATTATAACAACTATTTGTAGCTTCTCTAACCTGGTGATTTCTTACTGTTGCAGTGCTTTCCACACGAATGAAACAGTTGGCCATTCTGTTAAACGATTTCAACTTTGAGTGCATCGGCACTGCTCAGACCGACGATGAGAACGTCATCTGTGAGAGCTTAAAGCGCTTCGGTGCGATTATTGGCACCATCGAGGATGAACGCGAGAAAATGGTGGGTGCTACAACATTATATACTATACACATAGCATACCATATTATGTACTCTACATATATCACATATTCATTATATGCATTTCACAATTTGCAGCTAACTCTTGCGGATAAACATATTATTGAATCGCTGGAGGATTTTCGCAAGAAACAAATCGGCGGTGTCAAGGAGAACAAAAAGAAGTTTGACAAGAAGACGGAGAAGTTCTGTCAGTCACAGGAGCGCTTCCTCAACATGTCAACCAAAAAGCCAGAGAACACGATACAAGAGGTGAGAGTCGCCCAAAGTCATAAAATTCTCCAATTTCGTTCACAGCAATCGTAGACAAATTTCATCCAATTGCTTTGAAACTTTGCGCTGTACGAAAATGCCAACAGCCAAACAAATAGAATTCGTCTACACTTTTATCCTAGCGTCCTGTGTGCCTCAGTGTCTGTATTCGGTACACGCCCTGATCCAACTGCAATTGCACCACCGCCCACCCCTCGAGAGTCCCCAAAGCCCCAACAGTTTTTCGTTGGTTCCACTACTTACACAATGCATATACATAGAAGAGGAAGAAGAGTTTTATTAGCGCAAAAAAAAAAGTGGCAAAGTTCCATGACCTACGTCAAATTGCATCAATATAACGTACAGTAGACACTGGTAGATGAGAGACAAGAAAAACTACGAACTTTGTTGAAATGTAGAGTAAAGTAGAATATGAATTACGGAACTTGATATTTGTACGATATATTTTAATATATATTATACAAATAGTATAAAGTTTCAAAAAATTTAAATGTAAATATAGAATATATAGATTGTAAATCTGTATTTTAAACTTCTCTAAAATAGAATTTTTGCTGGAGAATGAGTAAAAATTCAGTAGAGAAGCCTTTCTAATATTACTGGTTTTCAAATGGGTTTCACTCTATATAGGTAGATTAGTATTATTATTAATAATACTAAATATTATAGTATATTCTGAACAAAGTTCTTCTAAACCAAGTGAAAATGAATTCATTTTCAGACGGAGTTTCCATTTTGAAATAGAGATTTGTTTCTTCACTTTTTTTTTTTTTTTTTTTGCTGTATTCTATCACTAATATCGACTTTTTCGCTTGTCACCAATTCTTTGTGGCTGGCTTAGCCAGTCTTCACTGTGTGCATCGCCTAGGAATTCGTATACACAATGTGGCATGCAATCGTTGCATTTGCTGCTATTTACTCTGCGTTCGCTGCTGCCTCTGGACTTTTGTGGTTGCTCTGGCTGTCAAGTTTAACTGGCACAGTATATAATGTGTTATTCTCTGCTCCTCTATATGTGTTTGTTGAGGGTGGTCGTTGGCTCGTTGGCTCGTTGCTACAGCAGCTATATAGTAAAGCTCTTCTTCTTTTTTTTTTTTTTTGTTGTTGGCCAAATGTTGCCCATTTCCGCATCGCACTCTAGCCCCTGCCGCCTGATCCTGGCCGTAATAACTATTGCATATTGCCATGGCCAGACATGCGCGCACCGAGCTCCCATTTTGTGGCCAGCACGTTTCCGGTCATGCATTTTAAAATCTTTATGTATATAGTGCAAACACATTTTATGAACTTTAAGTAAGAGCATAGAAAACATCCAACTGGAAATCAGTTAAGTAAATGTTGAACGCTTTCGGCCAAGTCAAATAATATTGAAGGTATTTTCTTGACAGCTGGATTTGATTTTCTAGAGAGTAGTATGCATATAAGATGAGCTTTGAGCCAAGTACATTGACAGTTGACATGTAGAAAGAAAATTTCAAATAAAAAGGAATCAAAAGATAACTTTTACAATTTACCTTTCCATGCATTTTCGTTGCTAAGCTAAAAAATCCTTAAAATGCAACTGGGATGCTCAACGAAAAGTCATTGACCCAAAATCTGTGGAGTTGACCTGTAGAACATTTTTTGATTGAGGTCAATGAACTTGGACAGTGGGCCGTGTGGCTGGACAGTCACAAAAATCAATTCGTGAACCGTTTGGACCACTCTGTACGCAGGCAGCGCTTTTGACCTATTCAATGAGTGCGGCCAAAAAGTACACAGTTACCCATTCTTTTTGTTGCATTTGCTTTTGCTTTTGCTTTTGCTTCTCTTGCAATGAGTGCGGCCAATGTAAACAGGCTGCGGTGGGTGGGCCCCCGGTGAGCTATGTAAACGAAACGATGATGCATTGGGAGCCGACGTGTGGCCAACGCAGCGACGGAACTCAGCTGATGCATCATCATAGCCTGAGCCATTGGCAGCTTTTTGATTGCATATGAATCTAATTGGCACGCGTTCCTAGGAAAGACCAGCCAGCTGCAATTTCCAATTGGGTCAGCTATTATTTTGTTGTTGTTGTTGGTTTTATTTATTTGCAATGGAATGGAATTTACTGGAGGCTTTCCATTTTTATTATAAATATGTGTGTTTCCAGTACTGAAATTGTAAATATTTGCAGATTATTTGGAAGATTTTAGTAATTGAGATTTGGGGCAGTTTGATAACTAAATTTGATTCAATTGGGCTCAACTTTGATAGAACTAGAATTATAGAAATGGCAGCGTGGTATCTTCTAGTCGTGCACGCCCAACTGGAGCACTATGATTTTTTATACTTTATAAATAAGTCGAATGAAGCTGAGCTAAGTCCTCTAAGTCCTTCCAAATCAGATTTATTTACTTTATATACATATATACTCCAGGGTCAGTTTATTTCTAAATGCTCATCAAAGCACACTCCGGAATGTCACAGCTATAAATGGCTTTATCAATAATGCAGGCGAACAATGTTTATCGATTCGAAATTAGTTGAAAATGTCGTTAAGCGTTGAGGTGGTTAACTGCCTGGATGGCTGAAAGCGATTTGAGCCACTTACTGAATTCAATCAAGCCACAATTTGTGAGCAACCTGAACAGCGGCTGCAGTGTTGCAAGTGTGGCGCGAGTGGGTGGTCTTCGATTGGCTAAAGGGGCGGTGCAGCCGCTGCGGCCGCCAGTGGCTAAATATTGATTTTTGATGCTTTGGCATGCGTGTCACGTAGCCCTCGTCGTCGCCGTCTCTGTCGCGTGGCTCTAAGCCGGCCAGCCAATGGGCATGTGTACCTGCCTTTGATATCCTGGCATTTTCAAACATTTTCCGCTTCACACCCTTGCGACGCGTCGGTTTCCATGCTGGCTAACCAAGCCGGCAGTCAGCCAGACAATCAGCCGGCCGGTCGGCCTTGTTGCTTGACTGTTTAACTGTTCTCTGTTGTCTGTTGTCTAATGTCTGTCGTTTGTCGTTTGTCGTTTGTCGTCTGCATAAGCACCACAATTTCGTTATCAGTCACGCCTCGTTGTCATTGTTGCAACACCAAACACACACACACACACACACAGCCCGTTTAAACGTCTGTCTACTATAGCTCTGCCCCTTTAAGCTGTGATATTTTCTGCTTTACTTTATATATTTTTCGCTTAAATTTTTTTACGTTCCAAAGTTTGCTAAGGCGCTTTCCCAGCGTCTCCCAGCTGGGCTTAGCATGTAAAGCCTATTAGGGTCTACAGACCGAGCCCAGCAGCAGCGGGCGGAGGCAGCAGGAAGCAGGAAGCAGCAGCAGCTACAAGAGCTTAACAAATTATGCTTATTCCTTCTACTTCTTATGAACAAATTTATAAAAGTTTATTATTTGGTGTTAGTGGATGTTGCTTTTTACAAACGAGTGCATTTATCTTTATACTTTTATTATGTATAAATATGTAATATATATGCATATATAATATCTGTACCTGTACGTATAAATATGTTTTGAGAACAAAAGGCTTAGACTAAGAAAACTTCGCTGTCAACTATTTGCTGTATGAATGAGTTTTGGCTATATTATGATCCAATAATATATTATAGGAAGTCCAATGTTATGAAGATTCAAATTTATGTTAATATATTGTCAAGATCTATACAAATTAATGTCCTCTGCACAAATGTAAGCTTTATTATTCGAGGTAAGAACTTCATGTTCTGAGACCTTCATATTCTAAGATCTTCCATCTACAATCTAAAACCATATCTTATAATGCACAAATTCTGGTCTCACAATATATAATCATATCATTGATCTATATATATTATACAGTATATCCCCATTTTACTGCCAAGTATTTTTTTTTTTGTAATCGATTTTCAGATAGTTTTCCAGCCAAATATTTCACTTGGCTTTGCATTTTTGCATTTGCATTTTCCTCAAGCAACTGTACCTTAGAGTTTGTTTCTCCCACAAGTTTCTACGACACTGGCTCAACCCCCAAAATGGCGCGACTGACATCCGTCCCCCCACACCACAGCGACCTCCCCCCTCGTTAAGGTAATGCGTTGCCCGTTGGATGCTGTGCCTTATCAAAATTTTACTATTGCAGTTTTTCGACACGAACTGTTTCGGTTAGCAGGGTGTGAAAAGTCGCCTTGATTGGACTGGTCTGGGGTCTGGGTTCTGGCTACTTCGAGGGGTTGTTGAACGCCATTTGGGTAGAAGAATGAAAATCTTGTTTGCTGCTGCAGGTGCAGGCACATTTTCTTGGGCAATTTCCGCTTTGCTAACTGCGCAAACTGAAAGGAAATTGATGGAAAAAAGGAAAAGCGTTAAGCATTTGCTTTAAGCCGACATTTATGCTACTGCTGCTGCTGCCCACGCAGCATCCTGCTGGAAAATGTCAGAATTTTGGCATTGGGCGCGGGCGCTCGCTAATTTCAAGACACACGGCAATAAATTCTGCAACGAAGATACCGTTAACGTGCGGGCCTGCCGGCCTGCCTGCCTGTGTGGGCGTAGATGTAACTGTAACAGTATCTGCCACAATAGATGCTGTCGTCTATATTTAGTTACGGCCACGTTTGCCGGCCGCCAAATGTGGGCGAAAGGTTCAGACAGTAGCAAAATGTTTTTTGTTTGTGTTTTGGCCCACGCAAAAATGCCAAAACGCCGATGGCTTTCCGAGGGAATCCCACACGCACACGGACACACACACTTGCATACCTAGAGTCTAATATACCTGACCATATACATATATACACATATATTTGTATTTATGTTTCAATGAGCTTTAAAGCATAAATGCGGCTTTGGCTATGAAGCTTTGCTTGTTATCGATATTGTTTGTAAAGCATATATCGATATGCATAAAATATCTGGTTTATGCAAATTTTGCATAAAAATATTTTAAATGTAGCCTAGTTAATATTTCAATTTGCAACTGAAAATTGAATTTTTACAAAATTTTACCAAAATATATCGATAACACAAACCAGCACAGCAATCGATAGTTGTTAGGCAAAGCTTTCGTGTGCTTTGCTAAACCAGAGCAAACGTGCGTGCGAGCAGGAGAGAGCGCAGTAGTGAGAGAGAGTCGAATATAAGGAGAGTGAGAGGGAGAGAAGACGCGCACAGCACATTGTGCTGAAAAGTATGCTACGTTGAGTGTGTGCAGCCATTGTGTGTGAGTGTGTGTGTGCGTGTGTGAGTGTGTGTGCGTGTGTGTGTGTGTGTGTGCGTGCGTGTGTGAGTGTGTGTGTTTATTATTGTTGACACAAACGACCCTTAAATGTCGTTTGTTGCAGTTACTACGACATGTGGCAACAGCAGCAACAACAACAGCGACAACAACAACTGTAGCATGCAATTTGCCACTTGTCCAAGCTGCCAACAAGTGCAAAAAGGTTTTCATTATTGTTTTTGTTTTGGTTATTTGCGCTTTTCATTGTGCTAATTCGATTGCTCGAACAGAGGGGCATACCTAGATCAGGCTATATATATATATATATATATATATATATATATATGTGTGTGCGTATGTATGTGTATATGTTGCTTATGTGTATGCATATAGAGCTATTTCTAGAAAGGTATATCTTTGCAGCTCCTAACACCATTTCCTGATTGAAAATCAACCCAAAGCAATGAAAGTGCAGTTGATAGAGAAGTAGATACCCATTGCTATATAACAGTTAGATGAAAATATATAGATATATTAATATATACATTTTTATTATTTTTTTTTTTTACTTTAGCATTTAAAATTTACAGAAACTATAAATAATATATAAAGTCGAACCGCCTCTTAGAACCTACTCAGAATCATAGCACTGTATATTAAAATCAGATCATCTATATATGTAAATTGAAGACCGACTATAACTATGTAAGAAGTTCAGAAATCATATATAAATATATAGTCAATTATTTTCATTCAAATTGAAATACTGACATAAAAAATTGCTTATATTAGAATAGAAAATCCTGTAGATCAAAATTAGTATAATCTCGCAGATTTTAGTTAGCTGCTTTAAAAATGAGAATGTAAAAAGTTCCGATATATATTAATATATACGTCTATGTGCGTATACCCGATTCGGAACTGAACCAATACAGTTGGGCAGCAAAAGAAGCTAGAGAAAGCGCAGGCGCTCTCCCACGCACTGGAGGCCACAGCTGGAGCTGCTCGTGGAGATGCTCGGTGGAGCTGGTCGTGGAGCTTGAAGCTCGAAGCTCGAAGCTCGCTGCTGTTGCTGTTGCTGTTTGGGTTTGTGTTTGTGTTGGTTTTGTGGAGCTGTTGTTGTTTTGGCCTGTTACGCTGTGGCCGATTTTGTTTTTGTTTTTAGGCTTGTGTTTTTTGTTTTTTTTTTGGCAATCCAATGCGAATTGCCCTGCTAAAATAACAACAAATTCGCGCAGGATTTTCATGTGCGCGCCACACGCTCAGCTTCCATTGTGTGCGTAAGTGTGTGAGTGTGCGTGAGTATGCGTGAGTGTGCGTGTGCGTGTGGCAAGAATGCGTATAGCAAGCAAAAAAAAAAAAAAAAAACTAAAAACTAAATTAAATCGACACGCAGCAGCAGCAGCAGCAGCAGCGCCAATCAACCAATCAACCAGCTCGCTCAGCTAGCAGCAAGAAAAACACCAAAACACGTACTCCAAGTTTAAATTATATTAAAATTTATAAAATTGATATTGATGCAAAGCAAAAGTAAATAAATGCGAGAGCCAACGCGACGTGGGCGTCGAGCTCGCCGTGCGAACGCCTGAAAGCATGCTAAATGAAAAGGGGAAAACGGAAAAAGAAGAAGCAGCAGCAACAATAGTAGCAGCAGCTTAACAAACATTTTTCGCAAAAAAAAATCAACAAAAACAATAACAAGTGCTCAAAGGCGTTTCCCTAGCTGTCGCTGTGTGTGTGTGCGTGTGCGTGTGTGTGGCTTAACAAATTTTGCAGTGCTGCGTATCAATTTGATTTGTATTTCTAATTAATAATTCACTACAATTTCAATGTAATCTATGCAAAAGCGATATATATATATATATATATATATATATATATAGTATACTATATATATTCCGTATATAGTATATATTCCGTATATATGCCAGCTGCAAAGCTGCGCAGCTCGCAGAACTTTCAGCTGCTGCTGCTGCACCAAGTTCCAAATTGAGCTGATAAAATGCAGTGCGCGGCAGCCGTTTGTATTTGTGGTAAGTGTCTCAGCTAATCCCGCAAATGTGCCCAATTTAATAATAAAAGCCTTGGGCAAGTCTGTGCGTGTGTGCGTGCGTGCGTGTGCGTGTGGCCACTAACAGGTGTTTGTATGCAAGCGCATTTGTCCACACAAATCAAATGGAATGTGCAAATCAAACACATTTACTTATTTATCTAGTTTTATTTAATTTATTTATTCTTTGGCTGTCAATTTGAATTATTAGCTGTTCATGTTTAGTGCGTTTCGCACATGAGTGAATACAATTTCAATTTCAATTTCGATTTCATTCAGAAACAAGTTGATTATTTTTTGAATTCAAACTTACAAATTTGTTAAGAAAATAGAATTTATGGCAAATGATCGTGGATCATACACATACATATGCAGTTGGGCTCTGCAAAATAATGGTGATACTAACAATATAAGGAAGGCTCTACACTCATCCTAAAAAACATGGATCTCCCTGCCTTATATACATAGTTACTTAGCTTTAACAAGTGAAAATGTCACTTTTGATTACAAACTTGCCCAACATCAAGGTCACAAACTGTGAAATGACATTTGGTGTATGTGTGTCTCTGTCGCTGCGCGTGTGTATGTGTGTGTGTGTATGTGGAGATTTTGCAGATGTCAAATGTTCAAACTGTGTGCACATCAATTGCAATTATGCTTAGGCAGCATATCAAATATCAAAGTTCAACAGAATCCAAACTGAGAGAACGGGAGAGAGAGAGAGAGAGAGAGACCGTGAGAGAGAGACCGTGAGAGCGAAGGAGAGCGAGAGCGAGACAGATAAACTGATAAATCACAAGGAAGCCGCAAAATGTTAAATGTCATTTGTTACGAGCCAATGCGTCCCATATTCATATGCCATAGCCGCAAACATAGTTTGTTTTTGTTTCTGAGCTTGATGTCCGTTGATATGTTGGGCCAGTGCAAAGTTTGTCCCGGCATACAGGCAAATATATGTATGTATGCGTGCGTGTCTGTGGCAGCGGCGTGTAGGCGTAATTAAAACGCACACAGGCACACGCATACAGAGCGGCACAGATAGAGACACCTACGCACCACCTGTGCAACAGTAAACATACGTAAATGCCGGCCGCAAAGGTCAAAGTGCGTGCGGCAGGCACATTCAATTGTCTCTGCTGCTGCTCAAGTACATACATACATACATACATACATACATACATACATACATATGCATGTGCATGTGCATACATCTATAGTCAACGACTATTCTGCAACTATACGAATGCATACATATATCCTACGTTAACGGTGCTCCATCTCGGTTTTTTCGCAGGCCGATGCCAGTTTGGGCATGCATGAGCGCGAATACATTCAGGAGTCGCTCAGCTATGTACTGCGCATCCAGGAAGTGCAGGAACGCATCAAATTCGAGTTTGTCGAAATACTATTGGCATTCATATCTGGCTGGCTGGTATTCTATCACACCGCTCACGAGCAGGCCGAGGACCATCGCGACTATCTGCAGGATCTGAGGCACAAAGTCCAAAAGGTCTGTAGTCATTCGCCTAATCATGTTAATTAACTTGCCTAACTCATATTATCTTGCATTTCCTTTGCCAGACTCGCGAAAATTTTGAGGAAGCTCGCGAAAAAGTCACCGAGCTAAAGACCAAGTACATGGAAAAGCGTACGGTAAATATCATTAAATATATATAATATTCGAATTATAATTAAATAGTAAACATAAATCCTTTTTGCATTGCAGAAGTCGGAGGAGATTTTCACCAAACGCGGCTATTTGTTTTTGATGGAAAAGAGTAAGTTTTTCTTGTGAAAATCGAACAACAACAAAAAAAAAAAAAGAACAAAATAAAAACTAATTCCTTCGCAATGAGGCAGCATGTTAACAAAATCAAATATTATATATAGGATATATTCCACTGAAATCATAAATCATATTCGATATAGAAAGTAACTGCATGTCATGGCTATGGCTACAGTTTAATAAGTCTAATCTTAGCTAGATCGCTAGTATTTGTCAACTAAATCTTTCATATATGGATGAGGTGTTCTAACTAAAACAAAGTTTTGAAGGTTTCATTCTATTGGGATTAACTCAATAACTAACTGTACTAGTATAACACAGTTCAGCTCAACGATAATTGTTATCTTGCTTGAAGGACAAATACTCCAAAATAGCAGCAGACTTAAAGTGATCTTCCAGCAGAAAGTGATCTTTCAAGAAAATTTTACGATCTTACATTATCGGACTATCATTTCTTTAAAGCCATGAATCATAATCTGTGTAAACAGCAATTCCCTTCATATAAATCATGAAGCCAAAGAGATATCAATGCCTATGCAGATCCTAACTAACAGATGGAGTATATTATTAATAAACAACATGCATCCATATTCTAATGAATAAAGGCTTTAAAATAACAATCTTAGAGTATAGCATCTTAATAACCTAATGCCTAGAGAGTTTGGCTCTTATATCGAACTGATTGTCAAACTTTAACTACATTCAATTATGTTTGACAAATAGTTCCGTAAGAGATCAGTCAAACTTCAGTAAAATTTTGCTGGGGGCTGTCAAATCGCTTGCAATACAATATGTACAGGGTAACTAGCCGTGTGTCATCTGTAATGTTAATGTTAATGTTAAATGTTGTCTCTTGCCTGTTGCTTAACCTGAAGTCTAACGATAAATGTTTTGCTTTCTCATTCGTCAACCACCCACAAAACATCATATCTGAAAACTGCTGTCTTCTTCTCCTTCTTCTTCTTCTCCTCCTTCTCCTTCTTCTGCTCTGTCATCATTTTGCACTAACTTCTTGTGAAACATTTTATATGGGTCTACTCTCTTATTGTGTGTATTTTTGAATTCTATTTATTTTCTATCCAATCAAAAACACCATAAAATTCTAATCCGTGTGCTTTTGGTATCAACTGCAACTTCGACTCTGCAACCAACAACAAAACAAAAACAAAAACAAACAAAAAAAACAAATACAAACAACTAAAAAACTATAAACAAAACCACCCAACCAATACCCACTCAACCACAACCACCAACCACCAACACTGATCTCGACTGCCTGTCAACCGCAATTTGCAAACTGCAAACGATTCTTAGGTTCCCTTCTGAAAATCTCACTTTTAGAGCCTTTCAAAGCAACATGGACGAAATACTATTGCACATTCAAGAAGCAGAAGCGCGAATTCACAATGCTCCAGTTCAATCAGATGAACCACAGCTTTACGCGTCCCGAGGCGCGTGAGGACGAGAAGCTGACCCTGTTCTCGTGCCAGCGTCGAGCGTCGGAGTTTGAGAAGCGTTTCTGCTTCGATCTAACATTCAAGGAGAGGCCGGGCATTGTCTACACATTTCAGGCGCTGAGCGAGAAGGATCATCGCTCCTGGCTGAGCGCCATGGATGGCACGGAGCCGGTATGTAGCCCAATCAAAATGCTCGCTCATCCATAAATAATCGAATTCATTGTCTCTTTCTCGCAGACTTATCTGGTGCCCGGTAAAATGAAAGCCACTGAGGCCTATCAACTGGATGAGACCGGCTTCATGTTTGTACGCCGATGTATACAAATTCTGGAGGGCCGCGGTCTGGAGGACGAGGGCATCTATCGGAAGAGCGGCGTCGGCACCAAAATCAACAAGCTACTCTCGCTCGGCATGGAGCGCAAGGAAAACGAGGATGTCTTCACCGATGACAAGTATCGCGATCTCATGGAGAGCAACACCATTGCCAGCGCCCTCAAGATGTATCTGCGCAATCTGAACGAGCCCCTCATGACCTATCACTATCACAGCGGCTTCATCGAGGCAGCCAGTAAGAGATCAAATATATAGCACTATCAGAAACTGTTAACCAACTCATCACCTCACTCTCTCTCTCCCTCTTTCTCTCTCTTTCTCTCTCTCTCTCTCTCTCTCTGCAGAGAAAGAGAGCCTCAATCAGCGTGTCAACGAGGTTCACAAATTGGTCTACAAGCTGCCGCAACCAAACTTTGAAATGCTGGACATGGTCATCAGGCATTTAACAGAGTGAGTAGCTGAACAAGAATATATCTCAAATGATAATCACCATCATCATCATCATCATTTAATTCACTTGCAGAGTCTCGCGCAAATACGAGAAGAACAAAATGTCTGTATTCAATTTGGGCGTTGTCTTTGGGCCAACTCTGTTGCGTCCGCTGGAGGAGACGGTCGCCGCCATTTTGGACATCAAGTTCAATAATATTGTCATCAACATACTCATCGAGAACTATGAGCGCATCTTCAAAAACGATCCAAGCACTGGCGTAGCCACAGCTGTCAATGCCGCTGTCGCAGCAGCCAATCTGCATCCGAGCAGCAGCAGTCCGCCGACGAGAATGCCGCGTGCTTCACAGGTGGGCAAGGCCGCATCGACAGGTGGTGGTGGCGGCGGCGGCGGCGGTGGCGGCGGTGGCGGTAGTGTGGGACGTAGCTCGCTGTATTCGCCGGAGCAAAAGGTGTACCGTGTGCTGGCCAAATCCAATTATCCAGATCCCACAATGTCGTCCAGCTTGCAGAATATTCCAAATGGCATGATCTACGCCCATGGGCCGGCCAGTGCGAGCAACAGCACACCGCCCGGCGGCGTCACCAGCAGCGGCAGCAGCAGCAACACAAATGGCGGCGGCGGCGGATCTTCATTGACGGTGGTGTCGGCGCATACGACAAACGGTGCACGGCCCGCCCAAATGGGCAGCATGAAGAACCTGCACGCCATGACGCAAAGCGAGCTCGGAGGCCGTCGCAGCGGCTCCTCGGGCACGGATGCAGCGGCCGCCGTCTATGGCATATTGGGCGGCGGCGGTGGTCCCAGCACAAATGGTGGGGCAGCGCTGCAGGCGCATCATGCGACGCCGGCCACGGCCAGCAGCAATCTGCGGCATGCCGACTATCTAATGGCCACGGCCACACCGGTGCCCCAGTCGGCGTCCAGCAGTCACATCTATACGAACGCCAGCAGCAATCGTCTCAGCCTAAACGATGTCTCCCCGCCCACGGCCACAATGCGCAAGGAGCGCCACCTGCAGACCTCTGGTAGCAGCAGCGCCGTCATTGGCAGCGGACCACAGCAGCATCCGCCGGTGCAGCGCAGTCACTTTGCCTACAGCCAGGCCAAGCACTATTCACCGGTGGCAGCCGCCTCCACATCCAGCTCCAATGAGAGCGTCTGCGACTCGCTCTCCTCCAACAATGGCCTGATTGGAGTCGGCGTGGGTGGTGGCAGTGGAGGCGCTGCCCTCATTACTGGCGGCGGCGGCAGCAGCGCCAATGTGACGCGTTTGCTGAACGCACGCAGCTCGATCGATTATCCGCCAATCACATCGCAGACATCGTCACTGTCCACACTGCTTGGCAGCACCTGTGATGACATTGTTACGGCCACCGCGGCGCCATCCATGATCGGGGGCAGCGGCATGGGCAGCCTCACCGGCCCCGGCAACGGTAGCGGCTCGACCAACGAGAGCGCCGACTATGCGCCAACCAAAATGCATCGCAATCGTGACATCAACCAAATCAAGCGGGATCTATCCGCGGGCACAGCGTAAGTTACTCCAATATCATCTATCATAAACAATATCTTATTATTTATATCCAATTGCAGACGCGTGCGTACTCTGTATGCCTGCATGGGTGAGAGCGAGGGCGAACTATCCTTTGAGCCAAATCAGATTATAACAAATGGTAAGTTTCAGATCTCAGATCAGATCAGATTGGAATCCAAGACTATAGCTTGAATCATTTGCAGTGCGATTCTCCCATGAGCCTGGCTGGCTGCAAGGCACGCTGAATGGCAAGACGGGTCTGATACCAGAGAACTATGTGGAGCATCTGAAGCCATACCACTAGAGTTTGCATTCTGCAGCATTCTGCCCCTCCTCCTCATCCAGCCCGCTCCAACTGCTTCGTTCCAGAACTGCGTCTAGCCTAGTGTAGTTTAAGCCGCATTAGCCCCAGTCTCTGTCATGTTAGAGCGCCAACCAAAATCGCAACTGTAATATTGTATAAAAACTGAGACGGATATAGATAGAGAGAGAGCGAGAGAGAGAGATGGAGCGAGTGAGCGAGCGTGAGAGGGAAATGCCACAGTGCGACGCAAATATAACTAATGCTTAAATGGTTATAGTTATACATGTATGTATATGCATATATATATATATATTTATATATGTATGTATATATATGCTTACTGTAATGTTTAATCTTAACTGTAGTCCCTAAGCCTTATGTGAAGTGTTAAGTCTAAGCCATAAAAGCCACCAGTTTACTTTAGTAATTTACTGCAACCAATACCAACAACAAACAAATAACAACAACAACAACAACAACAAATAGAACTCGTTACGAACTATTCATAGAGGAGCGTCAAGTTGCGAGAAAATCAATTTTTTTTAATCAAGATGAAATTGTATAGTGATGAAAAATTAAGATGAAAATGGAAAACTTTGTTAAAGTTGAAGTTGGCAAACGAGACGCACAGAAAGCGAAAAGAAAATCATAAAATTAATCAATACACAACTATAATAACAATATAACATTTATAGACATACATCTATCATACATATATTATATATATATATGTATATATGTGTACACACACATATATGTATATATAAATACATTTGAAAAGTAAAGGAGAAAAGAAAAAAACCCCCAAGTAACGGCAAAAGTTAATTAATTTATTGTTGTACGCTTGTATTTGTTGCTTAATTATAAACAAACTTTTTTTTATTTGTTTACCTTTTAATGTATATAATCTAATTATTAATGGAAAACAAGATATTCATATATATATATATATATATAATTGTAACATTTTGCACGTATGGAGAAGACGCGCAAAGAGCAGCAATTCAATATTTCAACAAGAAGAGTATATATGTATGTATATATATATTAAACAAAGAAATATATATATGTATATAATTATATATATTTAACAAAAGCCCACATTTTGTAAAGAACAACAACATTTACACGTGAATGTAAATCAAAAGCATATGCATTTACAAATTTTGTAAACAATAAAACAACTAAATATGATCGAGAAGATATTGAAATTCAATTGGTTTATGAAGCAGCAGGCGCTGCATAAATGCAATACGATAAGATCCTTGACTTTTATAGCATTATATGTGTATGTACTTATATATCTGTATTTCGTAGTTCACTACTCATAGAGTCGTCCATTCACTTGCTGTCGAATCAGACAGATAGACAGACAGCCAACCGCCCAATACATTCCACATGCTTACCGTCTAATACAGCCCAACCACAACAATATTATATACAGTGTACTACTACTACTAATACTACTACTAACTACTACTACTAACTACTACAACTACTACTATATTATTGCATATGGAACGTTGCCAATGCAAAGGAATTAAACTATCTAAAAGTAAACTTCAAACTAACCATATCAAATGCACAACGACATTTATCGCGCGACTGCAAATCAATTAATGATCGCATTATAGAAAGCCCACCAAAAAACAGAAAACAAAAAAAAAAAAAAAAAAAAAAAAACAATGTACATTAAATAACAAAAATATAACCCAAGCATTCCACACACAAAAACAGATCGCACACCTAAATGATACCATCTACATGTTTATTTCGATAAAATATTTTTGTTAACATGTTGCCAAAAATAATTAAACAACTTGCAAAACAAATTAATAATATAATAAAAGCATATTTATAAAACATAATGTAACACAAATCCAATTGTTTTTTGTGTATATGGGAGCAGCACACTTACTTACATACATATATAGACGCTCTGAGCCAATTTGGCTGCAGAAGCGGGAGGCGTTCAAAAAACTGTTGAAGCTGCGTTGGCGGACAAAAGCTGACCGTCTCGTGCGTATAAAGCATTTTGTAGCATTCAGCCATAGACCGCAAGTCTCCAACGGAAAGTAGGGAGGGAAAAATTATTACATAGCTTAGATTCCGAATCCCGATATTTGTGTATATTTCAAATTATTGGAAATTATAAACTCAATTTCGATAACCAATAAGACAGTTATAAGCAAAAGTTTATTTTGGTTCATAATCAATTAAGCTGGTAAGTAATTGTAATGTAAGTTTTTCAATTGAATATGGCCATGGATTTAGTACAAATTGTTTGGGATGGCAACCGCCACATCATACATATATATTGAAACTTACGCCACTGAGAACCTGCTGAACCTGATTAGCACATAAATTGGTCTTTCAGACAGCTGTTCGCGTTTTTGTTACCGCCATCTCTGGAGCACAGCTGTCATTATGTGGTGTAGTGCTGCCACTTTTTGAAAATAATTATTTTAGTTTTAGTGGTCTCCAAATATAATGTACTGACGAAATAGTACCATTACATGCTATATTGTCTTAATGACAGTATTTTGTATGTAAAATCTTAAATTCTGCATTTGGCGCCAAAACAAATTCAGCGCGCACTTTACAAATTTGTCTGGCAACACCAAGTCTTCCCGCCTTTTTATTTTAGGAAAATCTACACACAATTATATACGTCGTAGCGTGCTGCCCTCATGATAGTCAAACATCACCACCAACGCAACTAATAGCAAAAACAGAAAACGCATTGAGCAACAATAAATCGCCTTTCGAACGAATATTCAGCAAACTCGATGCGCCCGTTGCGCTGTAGCAAAGTGAAAAGTATCGTCGACGTTTTTGTCTTTGTTGTTGTTGTTGCTGCTGTCGCGCGCTCATTTTCCAAGTTGATTCCGCGGCCGCACCCGCTGCTGTTGCTGCCGTCAGCAGCAACATTTTATTTCTAGCCCAGAAAAAAAAAGCAGAATAAGTGAACAAGTCGCATTTACAGTTGCGTTTAAGCTAAACTCGACGACGACAGCATAACGACAACAGCAGCAACAACAACAACAACAATGAGCAACGATGTGCATGAGCAGGAGGTCGGTGCTGAAGTTGTGACCAGCGCTGGCGCCACAATGGACGACTACTTCGAACCGATGCGCCAAAAATTTGAGAGTCTCTGCCGTGATCTAAATATGGATATCAAAACCGAATCCGAGGCTTTCAAAATGCTCAAAGAAGTGCTCAAGCACTACTCACTAGAGGTGCGTACGTAATGGTCACTGGTCTGAAATCCATACAAAAACGCAGATATGCCCATGTCGCACAAAACATACACATACACATGCAGACAGCCACCCGCACGGTTCCCTTGTACACTCACTCACACTCACACATACATGCGCACGTATTTATGTATATTGTTTTGCATTGCAGGGGGAGATCTTGCATTGGTTCTGCTGCGCTCTATTCGTGGCCTGCCGTCAATCGACCACGCCCACTGTGGGTGGCCAAAATGCAGTCGTAATGGGGAATTGTGTGCCATTGAACAATTTGCTGCGTTGCTGTCAAATGAGGTGCGTAGTTTCTTCACTCTATCTCTCTCCCTCTGACTGTCTCTCTCTCGCTCTCTCTCTATATATATACATATACATTTACACTTGCAGCATCTACGAGTTCAAGAAGAAGATCAAACTGTGGTGCGACATGGCAAATATGCCCCACACCTTTGCACAGCAAATGGAGGAGCTGGAGCGCAAATTTAGCATCACATTCACGATCTACAAGAAGTACAGAGATATCTTTGATCAAGTCTTTTTATGTCCGCCCAACGAAAAGAATCACTCGAAGAACAGGTATGCACGCATTTGTGCTCTTTGCTCTATTTAAAGTAATGCCATTTGTTCAACGATGTGTCAATAGCAAATGCTCCTATATCAAGCTGGACGATATCTGCTGGCGTCTGTTCCTGTGCGCCAAGAATCAGAAGCCAACAACGACCCTTGATCTGGTCACATCGTACAATCTAATGATGTGCTGCATTGATCTCATCTACGCCAATGTGCTGGCCGAGAAACGCACTGATCTCATCAATCCGAAATTTGAGGGTTTGCCATCCAATTGGAACTCGCCGGACTTTGACGAGACCCAAGCCCGAAATCACTGTATACTTGCCTACTTCTGCGAGATGACCGACGAAGCCAAAGATATGAAGGCGACCGTCTTTAGGAACATTATGGACAGCTTTTTTCAGACGAATGTAATGCAGTCAACACACTGTCATTTTGACAACTTGTCATTTTGTAACTGTCAAATAATCTCTAATGAATCCACAGACCGTCGTGGGTAATAAGGAGACGCTGCTCGGCTTGATATCGAACAAGAACTTTGAGCGAAACTTTAAGTCTCTGAATATCAGCTATGAGCAGTATGTTTTAAGCGTCGGCGAGTTCGACGAACGCATACTTGGCGCCTATCAGCACGACGCTAGCGAGCACAACAATCTTAACGAACAGGCGCTGCGTCAACCCGTGACGCCGTTGACACGCAAACAGGACCTGCCCGCGCAGCCCGTCATGTTCGAGCAGAAGTTCGAGCCGGTGGCCAATGCCACCAACAATGTGAAGAAACTGAGCGCCACCGTCAGTCACATAACCGAGCCCACCGACTTTGTCAAGTAGGTTACTCAAAGCAGCTCCAATTTAGTGTCTCATTTATACAAATATAACATGATCTCTACAGAAGACAGGCTGGCGAAGCGGCCATTGCTAAGATGCTGCAAACAATTGGGGAAATGGAAGAGCAGTTTGTGGACAAATTTCCGATGCGTAGCGAGGCTAGAAATCGATTTCGTATGGCCAAATCGCTTTACTTCTACCTGATCGATCCTATACTCCGTGACGAGATTACGACTAAGCCACAGATCGTGCACAAGATCTCATTAGACATCTGCATTAGGACGCTGATGGCCTGCTGCACAGAGCTGGTGCTCGAGGCCTACACGACGGAGCTGAAGTTCCCCTGGATTCTGGATTGTTTCAGTATTAACGCTTTCCAATTTAGTAAGATCATCGAAATTGTTGTACGCAATGGCATCCATGGCACACCGGAGGGCTGCCTTACACGCAGTCTGGTCAAGCATCTTAATTCCATCGAGGAGACATGCCTAGAGCGATTGGTATGGAAGCGCAACTCGCCATTTTGGGAGATGATAGACCATGCGCCCAAACCGCTGCCCGGTTGGAGTGAGGTGAACGCTGACAAGGCAGCTGACCAACTACAGATATTTCTGCGCAAAATCCTTTTGCTTGGTTGGCTGCGTATCGGAAAACTTTGCTCCGAGCTAAGCCTCGGCGAGAAGCAGTCTGAGATCTGGACAATATTTGATCATTCGATCACACACAAAACTGATCTAATGAAAGATCGCCATCTCGACCAAATAATCATGTGTGCAATATATATTTATATAAGAGTAAGTAATCACAGTTCACATCATCATCAATCAGATATGACTCTAAGAGATATCTCTATTGTAACACCTCTCTTCACTTTCATGCTGGCTCTTATTATTATCTGAATGTTCCTGTCGACGTCGTCGATTTCAGGTAACGAACATGGAGGGACCCAAATTTAGTGACATTATGAAGGCGTATCGGAACCAGCCGCAGGCGGTAAATAGTGTCTATCGTGAGGTGCTCATCAAAGTCAATGAGAACGGCGAATATGAGCATAAGGATATTATCCACTTTTACAATTTTACGTATGTGCCGGAGATGAAAAACTTCTGCACCAATTATCTTGCTAAGAATGGTGATGTATGTTGACTGTATGAATCCCGTCCTATTGGATCATTTGAATCACAATTGGAATATTTGGCTTGCAGAAAAATGTAAATCTCCTGATGTCGCCACACCCCACTGAGCGGCCAATGGTGCCCAGGAAGCTAATACACAACCAATCGCTTTACGTCAAACAAATGTCTAAGAATGAGATGCAGCAGTCGCCGGATCAGCTTGTCTACGTGATCAGCTCAAGCCCGTCCAAGGTAAGCAAACTGTCGCAACCATCGAAATGCGTCGCTATCATCGAATCTCTTACAGAAACTGGACTATATGAACAAAATTGTGCTTGGCTCTGGAAAGCGAGTGTTGGATTTCGATGACAACGCCGTAAGTCCAATTGACACGAAACGACGTAGGATGGAGCAGCAGGCGATTCTCGATGAGCGCAAGGCCGAACGGAAAAAGACAGCGAGACAACAAGACGAGTAAAAACAGTTGGAACAGGAGCAGCTTTGAGCCTTGGTCACAAGGGTATAGAATTTGTGGGGGTCACGGGGATAATGGGGCGTGGGGCGGGAGAGGGGGGGTGAATTCATACTGAAATGCCAGATATATGAAATTCACGTTGGAGGCATCTGCAATGTTATTTTTAATGACAGCAAGAACGGTTATCATTTTACTTATTGTTTAATTTAATACGTGTGCATCCTTTTAATAGTTTTTATTGCGAGTCATCCATATACATATACCTATACATATACCTTTGCATATACATATACATATATCTATGCTTATTCTAAATATATGTATGTATACAGTATATACACGGCACACACATTGATCGGTTTATGATGTGTGTGCATGCTAAGCCTTACTATCGGTAAGCGAAATAATATAATATAATGTAATATTGAATCTAGCAAAAACTTAGCAATCAACTGTCATCAACATCGACGCGCCAACTTTCGCTGTTGTTGTCAACAGAAATTAACAACAGCTATCGCACTAGATTGATTACACTTTAAATCAACAACTAGAACAAGTAGAATATAATTTTTTTTTTTTTGTCAAAAATCATGTATACACATTTATGCGTTAAATAAAAACTCTTACAAAAAAATATAATTTAAACAAATCTGAAGCTAAGCCGTCCGCTATTCGCAGCAGTTTTTGGACTCATTCAAAAGAATTAGACGAAACTCAAATCTCGATTTGCTCGCATTAAGTTTATTGGTGAAAAATGATTTGTTATTTGGGTTACGTAAAAAAGGGATTTATTCCATTGGTAGGTAATACGATTAACTGGCAATTGAGTTAGCTCTCTACGCGCAGGGCATTGCTGATGAATGTAAGGGCGCTTCGCTGGTCCGCCGTGAGGGCGGCGGCACCTAGGCGCTTCTGTAGCAGGGAGCTGCAGGTGAAGAGTGGCGTCGCCTGCTCGGGCACAATGCGATAGGCGACGCGCCGCCAGGTGCTGCTGACCACGTCCAGATGCGATTCGAGCGCATCGCGACAGGGCGCCAGATCGTCGGCGCGCGCTCGTTCGATCATGTGGGCCATGGCCAGGCAGAGCTGTTGCTGTAGTCCGTCGCGATGGTTGTACTCCTCGAAGGAGTCTAGAGCATTGGATCGTTCGATGGCCGCCAATAGCGAGCGCCACATGCTGGCATAGTGCACGCCCATGTCCGCCCTATGCTCGATCTGTAGCAACACGGCGGTGGCATTGATGCGCACCTTGAAGTTCGCGTGCTGCACAATCAGCTGGCTGAGCGCCGCGAACAGCGTGTCCGCCAATTTGGCGCTCGTTGAGAATATTGCACGATTGCGCACCAGGTTGCCAATGGCATAGCAGGCATTCCACTTGACTTTGGCGCTGCCCGCAGCGCGCGCACAATCCAACAGCTTGGCCATGGCCCGCTGCATGAGCGCGTGCTCCTCGCCGGACAGCAGCCGCAGCAGATTGCCCATGGCACGCACCCCATTGGCGCGGACCTTGTCGTGGTCGCCACAGGCGAGAATAGCCGCTTCGATAAGGCGCCCGAGCAGTGCCTGCGAGATGCGCTCCTTCTCACGGGGTTCCTCCGGTCGTTCGGTCTGCACTAGTGCATCGCTTATGTTGCCCAGCGACCAGGCGGCCTTGATCCGCACAGCCAGCTGAGCGTCGCTTATAAGTTGCAGCGCTAGCTCTGCGGCATGCTCCACAAACACCAAATCATCGCGCATCGTCGGATGCAACACGTAAACAGCGAGGGCCCGCACGGCCGCTGCTCGCACCAGGCTATCCGCTGCATCGTCGCTGCTGCAGCCCAAGAGGAAGGCCAGCAGCCCGGTGCGCTGCGCCTGGGGCAGTCGCTCGAAGCTGTAGCCGCCTATGTTGGAGAGTGCATCGCATAAGGAACACCGCAGCGTGGCCGTCTCGGCATTGGAATAAGCATCATAGATCGTAGGCAGCATGCGTAGCCAGAAGCTCAAATGCTGCTGCTGTTGCTCCGGTCTGTGCTCTGTCTGCTCCAAGGCAAGGCGGGCCATTTGGAAGCCAATGGCGTCCAAGGCTCTTGCCCCATAGAGACGCACATCCCACGAGCTGTCCTGCAGGGCATTGCACAGCACATCGGCCAGACGCGCTAGATGCTCGCGCAACAGGCCAAAGTGGGTGGTCATGGCCAGCAGCACCTGCAGACACTCGACGCGCAGCGGCGACGCGCTCATCGGACAGTCCAGATAGCGCAGCACGAGGCGCAGCAGCCACGAGTTGCGTGGAATGCGACCCTGAGGCAAAACAATGGGAGTTTTCTCAGCTGCAGCTGATTTTGCTGCCATAGGTGAGCTCTGCTCCTCTTCCTCCTCGTGCTGCTCCTCTACCTCTTCGTTTGCCTCCTCTTCATCCTCAAACTCCTCTGCATCGGAGTCGTAAAGTAATTCAAATTGCTGCACCTGCTCCTGATGGGCATTGTGGCGCGGCGATGCGTGCAACATGTTGACAGCGCGTCGCTCCTTCAGCGGCAGACCCACAGCGCAGGCCATTTCCTGGGTCAGTCGTGGCGTGGCCACCAGCATTTCCATGACCAGCAGTGCGGACACCTTGACGCTAGTGTCGGCATGCCGCGTCAATATTTTGACGTGTGGCACAAACTCATAGACGATGCCCATTTGCAGTTGCTCGAACGGAGTAGCCTGCACCAGAACCGCCAGGCACTTGAGACACTGCGTCAGCACCGGCGGCACATATTCGCGCTCCAGTATGCCAGCTAGCTGGCGATACGCCTCCATGACGCTGTTAGCCAGACTCATCGCAAACGGTGTGTAGTTGCTGGGCGCCAGGGCGCAGCTAGCCTGGCTGAGATAAGGCTTGGAGCCGTACAACAGCTGTGCAGCCAGCTGCAGTGCCAGGGCGCGACAGCGTACGTTGCCATCGCTGGCGCCAATGTACAGCAGGTGATCTCTATTATCGCGTCCACCGGCTGCACCGCCATCACTGTCGCCACTCGGGAAGAGCACATGCCAGTAGCCATAGAGGGTGCGGCGGGGCAACTGCTTGGTGACGGCGCCCATCAGCTGCAGTGCTGCAATGCGCAACTTCACCTGGCGCTGGCGCTGCTGTTTCTGGCCTGCCACCTGTGGCCCGGCGCCGTCTGAGCTGGGCGTGCAGCCGCCCTCGGAGTCGCCGCTCGGCGTACGACAGCCGTACTCATTGTTACCCAGCAACAGCAGCTTCATCCGATCTTCGTGTCCCGGAGTGTTGCTGGCGCCTTTGCTTTCTTGGAGGTTGTTATTGTTATTGCAATTGCCATTCCGTTGCTTAGTCAGCGAACGCATCTTACGCGACTTGACGCGCCTGCCTGTAGCAGCTGTATTCTGATTGCTAGCAGTCGTGTCCACGTCCCCATCATCATGCCCATAGATGGCCGATTGCTGGGCCGGATGCACCCGATGTGGCAATTGATATGCCGCCTTCGCCGTCGCGCCACCATCTGCCCTGCATCGCACGTTGGCCAGGGCGAGGCCTAATAGTTCCGGCGCATACTGTATGGCATAGTCCGCATGGTGGCTGGCTATCTTCTGAAGCAGCTGCAGTGAGTGGGCCAGCAACATCGTTAGCTCCTCCTGCTCCTGCTGTGCATGCGGCTGAGTGTCACCTGCTGTTGCTATCTCTGCCAAGCGTCCATCGTAGTGCATCTGCAGCAGTGAATTGCCCAGCTGGCTGCTTAGCTGTAGCTCCTTAGTCTGCTGTTCGGTATTTGGCGTGCAGAACATGCTGAACAGTCTGTCTTGGCAGAGCACCAATAGCAACGTCGCCTCCACGCTGCGCGGGTATGGAATGGCAACGAAACGTGGGAGATATTTGAGCGCGTCGGTCACTGGCAATGATTCCAATAGCGGGAGCAGACAGCGCACCGCATCGACTGTGCATTTCTGCTCCACTCGTTGCAGGAGCCACTCCAGAATCGGCTTCGTCTCACCGAGCTGTTGTTTTCGGTTCACGAGCAGCTCGTTCAGCCAGACCAGCCATGCGTCCAGGTTAACTGAGTCATCGTCCTGCCCACTGGCCGCCAGCGCCTCCTCTGCCAACAGATGTGCAAGCTGCGCCGCCGTGCTCGCGCCATATGGCCCTGCGGGCGTCTGGCTCTCGATGTTGCGCAGGAACTGCAATTGACGCTGATAGAGGCATGCATCCGCTGCAGAGGAGCATCGCGCTCGATTATTTACTGTTTGTAAGAGCGCATCATAGGCTTTCCTCTCCTTGTCCATTAAATAGAACTGTTCATATGCTTTGAGATATGGTAACAGCATATCGATGTATCGATATCACGTGCGAATTTTTGATTTTCAGTTGAGCACTGGTACGGCATCAATTTAATATTTTTTCTTATAATACTTAAATATGACAGCAAGGCACCATTGATACAAAAACTGATTTTATAACACAGCCCCGAGCTTATGTTTTAGTGCAAAATATGTGTCAACGCCTGCTTTTATCATGATTCCCCTGTCAATGAAAAGCATAAACAACTCATATATCTCTGCTGTCCTTATTTCCCTTTCGCTATCGATAGTAACTAGTGGTATGGCGGCAGTAGATTTGCGATAATATTGGTGATCATAGTCTTTGGCATTTTACAGCACTGCTAAAACATTTGGCGCGCTTTGGCCTATTCAAATTGTTTTGAAGTAATTAATCACTTGACTTATTTGATTTGTGTAAATATATTTATATCATAACCAACAGAAGAAAACGAATAATCATTATTATATTCAAAGACATTTTAATGGCAAAAACATAAAATACAAATACCCATATTCCAAATAAATAAATGCCCATTAAAACAATATGCAATGTTGATTGACCTTTCATACCAGGAATATATTTATTGTATAGATTCATAGATATATCTAGTATTTGTATAGGTAGTATATATATATAATATTTAAGTAATTTTACAAATGTATAATTCATTTCATGCCTTTGTAATATATAAATTCTGCTCAGCAATAATTCATTGTATAATCCACTTCGGAATTCGCCAAACATCCAAAAACAATTGTGTATACAAGTTAAGTGCGTTAACCACGAACCAATGAATTCGTTTTGCACCCCATAGCAATCATACACCGCCGATAGACAGCACCAATGCGGTCTGCATAAGTATTCCCTGAGCAATTATCTACTTAGTAACATAACACGCTGAACAACAGACTGGCTAACTAACACCTTCACTCAAACATTGGCTCGCGTTAAGCTTATGTTCGTTCTATAACTAATTATATTTGTAATATATTATAGCATACATAGGTCTTTATATAACTATGTGTGTATATGTTCATTTAGGCGGGCTTCCAGTATTTTGAAAGGCGTTGATTTAATCGTCAAAGTTGAAGTTCAAGTTCTACTATTGGAGTTTGTACACTTTGTTAGTCTTTAAAGCACACATTGTCATATGTGAGCTAGTTATATGATATATATAGAAAAAAATAAATATATATATATGTGTGTATAGGTGTTTGGTCTACCTACAAGAAAATCGGTCATATATATACGTATAGATTTATGTATATATATATGAATGTTCTTATATTATATATGATTTGAGAATTAATAATTTCCATTCCAATCTTTGGCAAGACCGCAGATGTTGATCACAAGATACGTTTTCATTATCGAATATCTTCAGAATCCTTTACCTTATTCTAACAAATTTTATAACTTACTACATCTAGAACTACAGCTATCGTACAATATATAAATCCGTTTGCAAAACTCAACTCGTACCACACAAAAACAAATTAATTAAATACTATAAACTTTGTACAAAATTTGGCTAATTTTGGAGCAGTAACTTATATGGGTTGTTGGTAGGAAGGAATACATTCAGTTATCTCAGAAACTATCAATACAAAAAAAAACAAAAAAAAGAAAAATAATAAAAACAACTTCAAATATACAATTCGTAATCAAATAGAGTTTTGGTGGGTCACCATCTACCATTAATGGAACCGTTGGTCAGTTAGTTAAGTACATTCAACGATAAGGTCCTTGGAGCCGTGAGCCGTGAGCTATGCCCATACCTAGCATTAACTTAGCTACTAGTTTGTAAATGATTGGAGTCATTCGGATATAAGTTTACTAAAATCGCATAATAATGACAGCCAGCGGCGAGCACCACGAACAGATGCCAAATGGCGTGAGCCATGGGAATTAGACCATCTGACTTAAAAAATATAATGCCCAGTATATAGAAGGCACCGCCGAACTTCAACTGCAACATGCCATTAAAATGATGTCCCGTGAGCATGACAACGAGCGCCGGACCCAGGCCCATGACAATATAGAAGAAGGTCTCCAGACATTTGTAGCGTTCGTGGTAGAGCTGTAAGTAAACGAAACCGCAAGACAAGGCCAAAATGAAGATCATAAGCTCGATCGATTGATAAACGCTCGCATCTTATCTTACTTGTTGGTAAGCAATCCCAATAGCAGCCATTAGCCAAATAATCCATTCCATACAAAAGAGTGTAGCCGAATGGTCGGTATTCTCCAGCGTCAACCAAGGAAAATATGAGCCGGCAATAAACACATAGATCATGGCACGATCGCAGCGATGCAAGACATTCTTTAGACCCTGATACGTCTGCCAGCCGAATGTGGGCCAAGCATTGTAGTTTTTTGGCGGTCTGAAGAAAAAAACTGGGTAGAAAGTGGAACAGGCTAGCTAAATATTTTAGCGAAACTCACTTATGTTCGGCACAGTAGCAAGAGCAGTGAAAAAATGTGGAAACTGTGAACAGCATACAGAGCGTGGTGCCATAGACCCATGAGACTAAATATTGGCTATAGCTGTTAGAGCGCTCAAAGAGCTTGATGACGGCAAAAACGGCGGGAACTATCCAAATGCCATGGGTGATAACATTTGCCACTTGTTCGATCTTTAAAAGGAAATCAATTTGAATATAAAGATATATATGTATATATTTATATTTACATACAAATTCCTATGTATGTTTCTTAGGTTTATTTAATATGGCTTACTTCTGTGGGTTGGTAGGCGCAGCCGGGCTTTGCTTTGGCATTCTTCCACTGAATATTTCGCAGTTGGAGCTTGAGCTTTAAATTCGATTGAATAATGCATTTCCATACGTGACTGAATAGATTATCCAGAAATGAGTATTTGTTTTGTATATCCTGCAGTAGATTATTCATCGTCCGCTCTCAGCTCGCTCTGCAGCTGGCCCCGTTCGCTGCACTGTGGATTGCTTTCAGCAGCTGGTTCTGTCGATTATTGTTATTTAAATACCATTCGCTTTGATTCTACACATATTTTGTTTATGTATATTGATATATCGCCCGATTGTAATAGGCCCAATGATTGACACTGGAGCCTGATAAGGTAGCCAAACCCCAATCCCCTTTATGATAGAGAGATAGCGCAATATACCATTATATTATTGGAGTTTTTATGTTTATAACTCAATTGGTTTGCTGTGTTTACCTTATCGAACTTGTCGCGACGATGTCGAATTGATTCCGGATTAGCTAAGCGAAATTTGATAAGCCCTATCTGTTGTCTACCCCTACCAATCTAGCTGCCTAATTAATTTGTTAACAAAGAAATTGTTCAATTCACTTCAAATGGGCAAAGTGTTTGGTTGCATATGCTATCAAACAAAATTAATTCAAAGAGAAATTAAAAATATACATAGAATCACTTTGAATATTCAAAAATGTGTACTTATGCAATATTATGGTGCATATTATATTATATTTAAGAACTTGAATTCAAAGAATCGTATAATTTGAAAATAATAGTTTAATCAAGGAAATATTAAAATTCTTGGACTTGTTGCTGAGTTTGTTGTGACAAAATTCACAATTATCGTTATTTTTTGTTGGCCATTATTTGTGATGATAAGCTTAGTTCACTGATTTAATCAGCTGGAGCATTAGGTTAAATACGTCGTTTAAAGCGTATAGATTTAGCGAACATTTGTGCATGTATCACGATGCATATATAATTATATAGTTGCTACAATGCTATATATGTATGTATATGCTTCAAATGCATTCCATTCAAAAGCAATCGTCGTCGTCTTATCAAGGCGACTAGCGTGAGAGTGGTACGACAAGCTGAGATACTACTTAATAACGACTCAAAGTCCAATCTATCGAAGCGTCGGAGCAACGAAGTGCGCCTTAAAGCCTTGCATTTGTCTACAGATTGCATTGAATAGATTGATGAACAATTGTACATATACACATACATATATGAATATATATGAAGCTTATACGTAGAGTCGATGCTCCAAGGTCAGGCACAGCCGGTGCCATCCACTTTTGCTGCTTGCATGCTGTTAAGTGGGTGGAATCTACTCTTGCGTCCCACAAACAAAAGCACGAAACAAATATAATACTAATAAAAACAACAACAACGAGAACGAAAACTGGGAACCTGTGCTTCTTGTTTCCCGCTGGCAGCCAATGTATCTGAGCTAATTTATTACATATGAGTTTAGTTCAGCCCGTTGATTATGAATTATGCATGAATAGACAAATACACACACATACACAGACAGAGAGTCTTGCATAGCATATATGCAGCTCTATGCATATGGAATGCCTTTTGATCGACCTGCCCGGCAACAATTTCCCCATGACCAAAACCCACCCCATTTTCAATTCATTTCCTCGTTGAGCATGCTAATCGCCATATAAATAGCCCAAATGACAGTAGGCGCAACGTCTACTTGTTGTTTGCTTCATTGAGGATGGGGAGACAAAGATGGACATATGCCCATATACGTCAGTCAGCATTGTTTACACTCTAAAGCTCCTAATTCAATTTGTTAGCGTCGCCAAGGTGTTGTCCACTCTTTTGTTGTTATGTATTGTACGCACGCACACAGCCACAGACGCAGCGACCGACACAGACACAGACTCACACTAACACACTCACACACACACACACGTTTGTTCTATTAAGCCGACAAAAGGCGACTCTTCCTTCCAGAAATAAGTTAGAAATACATATATATTTAAGTTTTATAGCGCGCGCAATTAAAATCTAAGTGTCATATTACACTATTATAGCTTACAGAATGATTTTATTGCTATTGGCTTTTTTATTTACGTTATATTTAAAGCGCTCCGCTCTATGCTGTTGTTATAGTTATTTCTGTTTGTAAACTGTAAATACATTTATGCTTTTATGCTTTTTCTTTGGGACGATTACTGTAGTCATCGATGTGTAACGAAATCGATATCAATACTTTTAGTACTTCACAGGGTGACCAAATATCGCAAAACGGTCTAAAATGGTCTAAATGGCACGCAATGCACAATTACCAAAGTTAAAGCTTCCTGCCTTTGTAACTCTAATTTTTTAGCAATATATAGTGGTCTGTGCTATATTTAACCTAAATATAGCTTAAAGTTTTTATTTTGTGTTTGTGCAGCCTTGTTTGAATTGACGGCGGCTAAAATGAATCCAGGGCTGCATTACAGCGAAAATAAACCAACCAAATAATTGTAACGCATTGAGCTTTAAGCTCGGGGAATATATGAATTTTAGCTTTTAGTTAAGTCGCAAGATAGTTCAGATGTAAAAACAGTTCATTAAGTTATTGGACAATTTAAATATAATGTGAATAGCCGTTAATATTGCAAGCTGCTATATGTGATTTGAATCATCACTGAGTGCAGGAAGAACTATCGCTAATAAACAGATGTATCGATAGCTTATCATATTTATCGGGCATATTCGGCGCCAAGTTTGAAATAATAACCAAGTGTATACGAAAAATCATTTATTGGGTAAATTTCCTTTCGTTTTTTTTTTTTTTTTCGTTTTTCACATGTTCACAAAAATTTTACTTTATCTTTATTTGTTTAACATTTTAGTTGGGTTTGCCATTAGATTGATGTGGGGAATATAATGTATTCGTGGGTGTAAATTTCTGATTTTTGATTTACTAATATGTTTGAGGTGTGTGTTTAAAAGTAGTTTAATGTTTAATGTTTATTGTATTGTTGTGTGTTGTTGTTGTTGGGTTGGCTTTTCGCATTTCGCCATAGTGTCTTTAACAATCAATTACACCGAAAAGGAAAAATGTTAGTTGACTTAATGTACGCACATGTATATATTTGTTTTCATTCGTTATTATGCTTAGATAAAGTAGACCACTGCTTGGGACTGTTTAAATAATGTTGCCTGGACACTGTCTTTAGTTTTGTAGTAGTGTGTAATTTTGTATGTCTACATGGCATACACAGTGGTGTGCAGGTCTTGCAAATCAATGGTTAATCTATGAAGTTTTTTAATAAATTTTTAATTTTGCTTTGAATCTAAACTATGACACAACTGACACCGAGAAAGCTTTCTTATGGATAAGGTTTTTTTTAATTATATATTTTAATGTAGTTTTATTATTTATTTCTTGCGTGTTTATGGTTATTTTTGCATTGTTTTTGTTTTTTTTTTTTTTTTTTTTTTTTTTTTTTTAGTGGCAGAGACAAACATACACTGAGTTGATATATGTAAGTAGTATAGACATTTCCATAAATCTGCTGCTGCCGCTGGTTGATTACTTTTGCTGATTGGTTACGTTCACACATTAAAACAATTATATATGTAATTAAATACGTTTGTTTTCATAGAATTTATCATTGTATAGGAAACAACAAAAATGGACGCAAAATTATTGTTATTTGTTTTGTTTTTCTTTTTTATGTATACAAATATATATACTATATGAATTTGTTTTAGGATTTCATTTTTATTTATGTTTCATTTTTGTTTTAGTGACCCATTTTGCTTTTATGTTTATTTAGCTATATAGGAATATGCAAAATGTACGTACACTTAGTATAAATAGTATTGTTACTAGTATGTATGCATGTATGTTTGTATGTATGTATGTATATAAATGCAGCTCTAAAACTTGTTTGCCATTTCTGTTTCTTTATCTTACTTTTTTTTCTCTTTTTTTAAATCTTTTTTTCCTTTCAAATACATTTAATAACATTTCTATAGAAATATTCAAAGCTGAGGTAGTTTATTCATTTATTTATTTATGTTTAGTTTGCATATCTTTATTATTATTATTTTTTTTTTTAATTAGTATATAGTTTGTATCGTATAAATGTATATATAAATGTACTTATACACATTTTGGATTCTTTTTTTTTTTTTTTTTGGTTTCTTATTTTTTGTTGCGTGTATTCTGTATTTTTTTTTTCAGTGTTTAGTTTTTTGTTTCCTTATGTTTTAGTTTTTACATTTTTATGCCTTACTTTTGCAGATACACATGCTACACATGTAATAAATTCATAATTTAGACAAGTTTTGCTTTAGGTAGGGGATTTGTTGAGTTTTCGGCTCGTGTGGTATATAGTAGTAGTTACAGTAGTTTAGTCACATACATATATAATATATACTATATATCAAATAGATTCTCGGGGGTACATTTACATCATAGTAAAAGCGTTTGGCCCTAAACACACGTTTCTTGGCATCATTTCGAGGTCGGTTGGTTGTGTGCGCTGCCTTGTCCTTGGCTGTAAACGAGATTCGTGTTGGAAATGTCGGAAAATTGAGAAGAGAAAATATAATAATAAAAAATTAAAAAAAAAAAAAAACAAGTTGTGTTGGATTTGGCCAAAGACAACATTCAATCAAAATATACAAAACATGGTAAAAATACGAAGTTTGCAAAAACTGGATCCGAGCTAAAATATGATAACTTCAATATCAATTGAAGTTGTAAAAGAAAATCAGCAAACCCAGAATCTAAAATAAAAATTGAAATAAAAAGATTTTTTTTTTTTTTTTTTTTTTTTTTTTTAATAATATTTTACTGTTTTTTTGTTGTTGTTTTGTTATATTTAAAATATTTATAGATAGTTTAGCTCAGTAATGTAGATACAATGTACAATGTAGATACATTAGGTCGCCTACACTTTTGTAGATTATCTTTTATTTATGTAGATTAATTAATGAACTTAACAAATAAAATGTAGACGACGAAAAAAAAATTTTTTAACTACAGATACGTATGTACTTTAGAAATAATTAAAGTAAAAATAAAAATATTTTAGAGTTTTTTTTTTCGTTTTTCTCTTTTGTTTATATATATTTGTGTATATATATATATATATATATATATTTTTATGTGTATTTTCTCATGTTATTATATGTGTATATATTTTGGATTATGTATAAATGTTTATGGTTCTTTACTTGGCTCGCCATTTAAATGCTTCTTCTTCTTGTTTTCAGTTGTTTTTTTTTTATGATTTGGAGATGGTGGATCCAGCGAACGGTTTTAATTATAAACTACTATCACACAGGCAAACCGTTAGCTGGACTTAGTTACTAATTCAATAGGGTTATTTACTGTTTTAAAGGTGTCTGGATAGGGGTCACCGGTGAAGGTTATTTAAGAAATGAATATAGCGAACCAAATTCAGTTTAGACATCATTTCATAAAAACTCACTATATATATATATATATATATATATATATATATATATATATATATATATATATATAAGATTGATGTGTGTGTAGGTGTGTGTGTGTGTGTTATCCTGGCCTTTGCCATTTTTTCTTTTTTTTTTATGTATTTTTTTTTCTTTTTTAAATGCAATAAACATAACGGTAACTAAATATATGTTGTAGCTCAGTCTCCAGTTGATTACCGTGTAAATTTATTACAATTAAAAAAAATTAATATTAAACACAAATATAAATTACATTATATAGAAAATGTTAAAAAAAAAAATGCGAAATATACAAAGGGCAAAAAAAAAAAAAAAAAAACAAAAAAAAAAAAAAAATAACAGCGAAACGAAAAAAGTATTAATAATTAAAATTATATTTTCTTTTCTTTTCATTTAAAATTTTCCGACGTTTTGCTGCTTTATAAATTTTGCTGTTTCGATGCACACTACATATATATATTTTATATATATTTTTTTTTTATTTTTTCTTATTTTTCTTTTATTTTTTATGGAAAATACACAAAAGCAGGCGAAATATTTGTTGTTTCATTTCGATTATTTGCTTGTTAAATACAATATTGAATTATAGAGAGAAATTAGCTTAGGGCTCGCTTCAAATTTCTATGTGTGTGAGTGTGTGTATATATGTGTGTGTCTGTCAATCATTTAATCAAACATTATCAATAATATATAGTATGTATGTATGTGGGTAGTGGTGTGTGGGCATTTTTTGTTTTGCTTTTATTTTATTATTTTTTTTTTTTTAGTTTACAGTTTGTTTTTTTTTTTTTTAACCAAATTTTTAGTACATGTAAAACGTTTACGGCTGACAAAAAATTTGTTTCAGTTATGTTTTTATTTTTGTGTTTTGTATTTGTTTTCATATTTTCACCATTCTCTTTTTTTTTTGCTCTTCTTCTTATATGCTAAAAATATATGTATGTGTGAGTGTGTGTTTTTTAGTACATTCACATAGTTTGCTTCTCAAATTTAGTTGCTTACTCAGCAACTTAAACTGTTTAATATTATAAATTATTTTTTATGTACGTTCCATGCATTGTGTTTCATATGCCAAACGTTTCAGTGGTATTTGTTGTTGTTTTTTTATTTTTTTCTTTAAAATTATTTTTTTTAGTACAGTTGTGTCGTATCCGAGTAGTTTTTAACGGTTCTGGCTGTTGTTGTCTGTCTGCTGTTTTGGTTCTGTTTCTAGTACTCTGCTCTTAACTTTAATGCTTCTAAATCTCTGACCTTATCCAGCTGTTTCATTAGTTTTGTCTTGTTTTGTTATTGTTTTCGCTTTTCTTGTTTCATTTCGAATTCATTTTTACTGTTTGGTGTTCATTTTTTATTTTGCGTCCAACTTTTCTGCAAACAAAATCATTTTATTTTCATTTATTATTATATTTGTTGTTTAAACAAAATTAACCCCCAATTTTTGTTTATTTCATTTGTTATTGTATTTTCTTCATCTTCTTTTCGTTCTTCTGACGTGCTCTGCGCTTCCGGAGTTTCACAATTTGAATACCATTATTTTTAGTACCTTAATGTTTTAAGTTAGTATTTTATGTTCGTTAAATATTTTTCTCTTGCTACTCTCATTCGTATTCGTTCTTTTACTTGCATGTGAGATTTGGCTGATTTGGCTGCTTTTTGGGCTATTTGCTGCTGCTGCTGCTGCTGTTGCTGCTTTGCTCGGCTGTTAACTTGCTATGCGTGTCGTCGTTTAGCCTACGTTAAAACTCGCATTATATCGTTATCTTTCTATATCATCGTATATAATATTAAAAAAAAAAAAGAGTGCGTATTCCAGTGTCTCTCAACTGTTTCCCCATTTTTTCTTTTTTCTTCGAAAACTTTTTCACTGTCGCCTAACAATTGAAAACAAAATATTTTTGTTTTTTTTTTTTTTTTGAGGAAATCCCTAAATTCTTCTTCTCGTTACTTCTTTATAATAGACAAAAAACAAACGAAAAAACAAAATAAATATTGATTTGTACTCACGATGTTTGTACCGCTAAAAACGTTATGTAAATATGTAAATATATGTATATAAAAAAATATGCCCTTTTTAAAAGTATTTTCCCTTCATTTTTCTTTCACTTTTTTTTTTTCATTTTTTAAGTGTTTTTAATTTTTTTTTTAGTTTTGTTTTTTGTTTTGTTTTGTTTTTTGTTTTCTTTAGAGTTTAAACTTTTAAAGGTTTTACGTTAAAAAATTAAAAAAAAAAATAATAGTATACATACATACATATATATACATAAATGGATATATATATACATATACATACATACATATACTCGTATTCGTATATATATATACATATGAATAAAATAAATAGTAAATTGTAATCGCAAAGCATTTCTTTTGTTGTTGTTGTTGTTGTTGTTGTTGCTGTTGTTGCTGTCAAATCAAATGTCAAAGTACTTTTGAAGTCCTGGGTGTGCTGCCTAGTGTGTGTGTGTGTGTGTGTGTGTGTAGGTTTATGTGTGTGTTTATCATAAAATGTACATCGAAAGCATTTTATAAAAAATAATACAATTTTTCTTTAATTTTATAATTCAATTTTTTTTTTTCGTTTTGTTTTTTAGCAGTAAATAGTTTAAATAGTTGTTAAATTTTAAAACGAGTTTATCACACCTTAAACGTTATCAGTACTTGGCACAACTTACAACACAAAAAGTACTTTTAGATAAATTAAATTTTAACTTTCGCTTGTTGTTGTTGTTGTTGGTTGTTGTCGTTTTGTTGTTTTTGTTGTCTCTCGTGTGAAAAGAAAATGGAAAATTCGCTTGGCTTGTGAAACGAACTGTCGGTCCGGCTGTCTGTCCATGTCTCTGTGTATGTGTGTGTGCCTGTGTGTGTATGCATTTGTATGTGTATGTGTCTACGTATGTGTGTTAGGTAAATGCAATTGATAAACATGAAATTATTTAAAGAATTTAATGAGCAAAATTATAGCAAATTTTAACAAAAACTTAAAAATCCGTTATAAAATGAGCTGAAGGCATTTGAATCAAGTTTTGAAATTTCAAAGACAACACCCGCCTCCTACCACCACCCATGTGTCTAAGCTAACCGTTTCTAATAACTGTTGTTGCGAACCGACTAGCGACATTCTGTGTTTTCTTCTTCTTCTTCTCCTACTTCAAATTTTTTCAATGTCACATACCAGCGTTTGTTCTTATTGTTTTCTTTTCAACTTGCAAGCTAAAATTTAATTTTCTTCAACCCCAACTCTCTTTCTTTCTTTCTTTCTTTCTTTCTCTCTCTCTCTCTCTCTCTGTCTCTTCACTTTCTCTTTAATAACGATATAAAATAGCCTCTAAATACTAAAAAATAATTTCTTTGCTGCTCTCTAAACCTTGCTCTCTCTCTCTCTCTCTCTCACTCTTCCTCTCCCTCTCTCTTTCTCGCTGTCGTTTTCAACGCGCACGCTTCTCCAACTCACATTTTGTGATTGTTCTCTGGTCAATCAATCAACTCTTGCTGCATCATTCACATCATTTATAATTATTATTAATTTAATTTTATTATTATTATTGTTTATTATTAGTTGTAATAGTGCTTGTTAAGCCCCTCCCAATTGGTATTCTTTTATATCTTAAACAGAGCATTTCATAGTCAATAGTTAGTTAGTTAACTCAACCATTCTGCTCTCTCTCTCTCTCTCTCTCTCACTTTCTAGCTTTACCTACTCTCTCTCTCCCTCTCTTTTCTCTTGCTTCAGCATTTGGAATTCTATGCAAAATAAAAACAATGCAAGTTCAGAAACATTGCCATGTTCTATCCTAGTTTATATTTTTGGAATTTTTTAGAAAAATTCGTTTTACGCTTTTTTTTTTTTTTGTTTGTTTTTTTTTTTCCACATATATAGAGTTTCATATATGTTTACTAACATCATCATAGGTCATTCATTTGGGCTTGCTAAATAGTAGTATATAAGTATATGCTCTTTGTATTGACAACTTTGGACATTTTTCCTATACGCTACACTCAAAACTCGAAGACGTCAACGAACAAAATTTTATATATATATATATGTATATATATTTATATATATGTCTATATATATATATATATATTCTCTCAATCATAACAAAACAAGTTTTTCATCAGTTTATATATACTTTTATATATATATATATATATATATATATATATATATATATATATATATATATATATATATATAGATATATAAATATATATATATATATATATATATATACATATATATAAATATATATACATACATATATAAATATTTATAAATATTACTGTTATGCCTAGAAAAAATTCCTTTGTATATACACACTTCATAATAAACCTGCCCATCCCCCATGCTCCAAATTTACTCAAGCTACACAAAACGTTCAGTTATATATGGGACTGTATAGCAGCTGCTTCTTCTTTCCTTCTTTCTTTCTATCTTTCTTATCTCTTACTCCTTCTTAATAGGAAATAGCAAAACATTAACAATTTTCACTTGATTTATTCCATAATGGGTCTGGTGGTTCGTAGTTCGTGGTTCTTGGTTCTGATTCTGGTTTCAGTTGCGGTTCTGAGTTTGAGTTTTAGTTCTATGTCTGGATCTGTCCTGCGTACTCTCAATTGGCATGCAACTCAGGGCGTCAACGCTGGCACATATGAGCGAGCTATATGTCTATCTCTCTTTAGTGTGCAGTGTTGGTTAATGGCGGAAAGTATCTATCCTTTTCGCCCACTCTAAGGCTCAGAGTTGCTCTTGTTGTTGCTGTTGTTATTATTGTTGTTTTCTGTTATATTCGTCGCTTACTTTTTGTTTGTTTTAATTTTATATGTATGTATATCAGGTTATTTTCTTCTTTTCTTTTCTTTTCTTTTATTTCATTGCTTAAAAACTATCAAAATTATCTTCTCTTTATGATTATTTTCAATCATTTTTGTTTTTTGTTTTTCTCCTTTTCAGTTTCTTCTGCAATTGTTCAGCTCATACTTTATATATTTCGTTAGGTTGCTCTTTTCTTAAGCTTTTCCTGCTCTTTTAACATTTATTTGATTTGCTTTACATTTATCGCTTGCTTTGTATTTCTTTTTTTTTTTTTTTTTTTTTTTTACTTGAGTTTTTTTTTTTTTTTTTTGTCATATAAGATAATGCACTTACATTGAGGTATTTGAATTACTTTTTCAATCTTCGTCAATAGATCTTTCCGTATGTTTTTCTTCCTTTTTTTTCCTTTCTTTCTTTCTTGTTGTGTTATATGTATAACAAACAAATAAAAAAAATAAAAAACAAAATAAAAAACTCTGTCCTAAATCTGCCCTAAAATGCTTTGAGTTTTCGAATTTGAATTTGAATCTTTGTCTGTTATGAAACGGTTTTTTCTTCTCTTGTTAGTTTTCTTCTGGCCGAAATGTTGATTTTGTTGTTGTTGTTCTATTCAGTTATAAATGCACGAATATAACAGTCTAAAATGCAAGTGTTATACAGGCAAAAGTAACGCAAAGCCCGAGCTGTTAACTGTCTATTGTATTGTAATCTATATATTTAACAGATCTATATATATATATATATATTTATATATATAAAGTCTGCATATATATATAGGATATATATCTAACTTAATGCAGTAAGAAAACAAAAAGGGAATATAGTGATTAATCTATGTGAATATGTATGTATTTATGTAATTAAAGATGCTTGTTTATGTAATATGTATGTAATGTAATGTTTAACAAACAAAAAAATTGTAAAATATGTATATAAAAAAAAGAAGATATATAAGTGGTTAATAATAATAAAAAATTTCACGTTATTATTCTCTATTTCTATGTCTATTTCAACAAAATTGGGCTATTGTCTTGGCTCCTGTTTGATTGTTTGTTGCTCCGATTCAGTTACTTCAGTTACGATTTTAGCAGCTATGGAAAATTAACTGTTTTACACTATATTTGTATGTATATGCATATACATCTATTTTATGTTTGCTGTGTAAATTAGAGGAAAGAAAACGTATGCGAAATAATAATGACAAGTTCGGTACATTGATGTACATTGATGTATGTACGAAACGCCAACATTTAAACTATGAATGAAATCTTAAAAAGAAAAAAAAAAAAAAGTGACAACATTTGGCCCGCATTTCGGCCACAGCATGTTTGGGCCTGAAATGGGGCCGCATATTGTAATGTGTTGTTATATATAGGTATACATATGTTGTGATTTATATAACAGCTTGTTGTTAACGTTTCTCGTTTCTCTCTTCTTTTTTTTTATAACTTTTCTTTTAATATAACACTTTTATGTAACACTTGTTGCTTGTTTTTTTCGTTATATAAAAATTAACATTTCAGCACCGTTATTTTTTGTTTTTGTTTCAAGGCAAACAGATTACAATGCTCTCCTCTCCTCTCCTCTCCTCCTCCTTCTCCTTCTCCTCCACTCTCTCGCTCTCTACCTTCGACTTCCTCTCCTCCTCTATCGCTCAAACAATAGTAACAATTCAGTTTCATATATATACTCGTAATCTCAAATTCTCAATTCTCGAAAACTATTATACACAGCTGTACACTAACATTGCTTGCTTGGCATTTAGGTGAGAGACACAACTTAAATATAAACTATATATTCGTAGGACTATATATATATATATATATATATATATATATATATATATATATATATATATATATATATATATATATATATGTGTGTGTGTATTGTAATATTCTTTTCTTTTTTGTTTTTTCTTTTCAGTTAAGTTATACTACAAAGTTGTCTGCGTCTCATCGCTGGCTCGACTTGGCGGGTATAACAGTTGTTTCTTAGCTGTTATACACAGAGAGTACAGATAAAATACATATGTATAAATGTGTGTGTGTGTGTGTGTTTGTGTGAGACTGTATGTGTGTGTATATATACACCTATGGAAAACTCTTATTTCGACCCTCGAATTGAACACTTGTGTGTTGTATAATTTATGGTATTTACGTTTCATTACATTCATGTTTAGTTGTTGGTTTTTTTTTTTTTTTTTTTTTTTTTTTTGTGTTTTGATTTATTTTTCGTTTTAGTTGGTTTCGCCTTTCTTTTAGGTTAGTTTTAAGTGAGGTTTTTAAGTTTAATTGTAGTTTTTATCTACTTATAGGTTGTTGTTGATTTTTTTGTTTTATTAAAAGGTGGGCTAAAGTTGACACCTGCTTGAAATTTGGGATATTTTCT
Source organism: Drosophila mojavensis (assembly GCF_018153725.1). NCBI lineage: Eukaryota > Metazoa > Arthropoda > Insecta > Diptera > Drosophilidae > Drosophila > Drosophila mojavensis. Next base: position 23,477,786 of record NW_025318667.1, on the reverse strand, counting down.
TTCTTTGTTTGTTTGTTTTTGTTTTAATTAGCAAATACGAAATATAGTATTAATATTTAATTATAAAATACAATTTTAAATTTTGTTTTGTTTTCCTTTCTGTTTCGCTGCTGCTGTCCTTCTATCTGATTTGTATACAATGAACTGTTACAAATTTTATGCAAAATCAAATGCAATATGCTTAATAAAATTCAAGAGAAAACAATTATAAAACACACACACAAACCAATTGATTGGTTTTAGTTTTTCTTTTTGCTTTTCACTTTCGTTTCTTTTTTTTTTTTTTTTTGTTTGTTTGTTTGTTCACTTAATTTACGCTTACTAAAAAGGATTTAAAAAAAAAATAAAATAATTCATAAAAATGTTTAATTTTATGTTGTTTCTATATATATATATATATTCATATATATAAATATATTAAAAAAAAAAAGAATTTACTGCCGTAAGGCATAGTTTTTGAATTTTCTTTTCGTTAATTCTTTCATTTTTTTCTTACTTTTGTTTAGTTGTGTTTCTTTTTGTTGTGTGTTACTCTCCTCCTCATTCTTTTCATGAGGCAAAATATTCATCTGCAGAGGGGGACTGGCTTATTGGTAAAAAGCTGCTGAATAAAGATCGGGCATTTATCTCTCTTCAATTATGTATTTGTGGTATGTGTGTGTGGTGTGTGTGGTGTGTGTGTGTGTGTGCCTGGCTGTGTGTTTGTTGTTCAGTAGAAATGATAAACAATTTCAAAAACCTGAGCAGTCACACCATGAGAAACAACAATTCAGTGCGTTGCCATTCAACATTTAGGCGCCTCATGCTGGGAACACCCTGTGTTTTATTTGATAAGCAAGCATTTGACAGTTGTACACATTGCCTTCTCGCTCTCCTTCCTAGCTGCTAGAGAGCGCTGCGCTGTTGCTCTTTGGCTGCTCATTCGCTGTTGCATTTCTATCAATTCTCTTGCTCTTCTTGTTGAGCTGCAGAGGGACGAGAGTTGCTGTTGTTGTTGTTGTTGATCTTCATGTTGCTTCTGCTGATGTTGCAACAACTGCAAGTTGTTGCCTGATTGAAGTTCAAAGAAATCCAAATGTAGGTTTGTCTTCTTGCTATTGCCATTATGGTAAATTCTTGACGTTGTTGTTCAAGTTGAGTTTTGCCCGACTCTTCTGCACTGCCCTTGCCCCTGCCCCAGTCCCACACACGGCTGCTGCAGCTTCTTACTGCTGTGAACTCGCCAGCTGCTGCTGCTGTTGTTGCTGCTGCTGCTGTTGTTGTTGTTGGGTGGCAGCCGATGCATTGTTGCCGGGCGGCGGCGACGGCTGCTGCTGCTGCAATTGATGTGAGGACGCTGTCGACGACGCCTGCTGCTGCTGATGATGCGCAGGTGGCGCCGACGACGCCGACGACGATTGATGATGTGATTGCGGCGGCAGCGGCTGCTGCTGCTGCGACGGCGACTGTTGCTGCTGCTGCTGTTGCTGCTGCTGTTGTTGTTGTTGCTGCGGCTGCTGCGGCTGCTGCTGTTGAGTCCCACTTGGCGCAGCGCCGGCTAATGTCTGTTGTTGTTGCTGTTGCTGTTGTTGTTGTTGTTGCAATTGTTGTTCTTTGGCAGCCTTCTGTTTTTTGGTCACTGGTGGCGGATTTGTCGATAGCATCATGGCACGAATTCGTCGCTGTGCAGACTGCAAAATCCATTAAACAATTGTTAAATAACTCATGCACTATTACAATTACTATGACTCCACTCAATGTCCTACCTGAACGCTGTAGAATGGCCCAATGATGTGCACAGGTGTCTCTTCATCGCCGCCTGAGGGTGGCGCCAGCGCATGCTCTGGCAGCTTAATGACGCTACCCGTCACACGTTGCAACTCACGCACGTTCTGTCCGCCCTTGCCAATGATGCGTCCGACCTGGCGGATGAACGGAAATACAATGTATAAAATATATGAAATATACAAATTCACTGAAGCTACTATAGCACGAATCAATCTATGCTTCTACATGCGCTTCTGTATCGGATCAGCTGACGCACCTGGGAGCTGGCGACAAGCAGCTCAACGGTTAGGCGCACATCGTCCGTGCCGCACATGAAACCCTCCTCGCGCATCTTCTCAAATATCATATACTGCGCCTTCCACTGACCCTCCGGTGTGCCAACAATCGTGACCTTGCGCTCCGTTTGTTGGTCCAGCGGCTTGTCGGCGTCGAGGGGCGCAATTTTGAGGGATGCGCTCGAGAAGCGCATTATGCTGCGTATGTGCGAGCCCTTGGTGCCGATGATGGCCCCAACTGCATTGTTTGGTATATAGAGAAACGTGGTCTCCTGCATATCGTTGGGGAAGGCCGGTGGCACCACGCTGGCCGGTGTCTTGGACATGGCAAAGCTTTGACACGAGGGGAACGGCATGCTTGTGTTGAAGACCATGCCGTTGCCCGGTGTCGACATCATTGCCATGGGATGGAGACCGGGGAACATGAGGCTCTGAGGCGCCATTGCCTGCAAATCGTTCTCATAGCTTTGGCGCAGTTTGGTGCTGATTTGGTTTTCTGCACGGGACATGTTCTCGATGAGGCCCTTCACCGTGATGATACGCTCCAGATTGAAGCTGTTGATGTCGTTGATGGAACTAACGGTTATCTTCGTATCCGTATCCTGCATAATGCGTTTAATCGTGTTGCCGCTCTTTCCAATGATGCGACCAATTAAATTATTATGGGCTAGTATCTTCAAGCAGATCTCACTGCAACATAAGGGAGAGCGAGGGAGAGATATAAGTATAAGTACGTATAGATCGTTCTATAATATATTGCTTCTCTTACCCCTTATTCGTGGACAGTGCCTCTTGTTGCATAACTTCCAGTATGCGCTTGCACGCATTGGTACAGTTCTCCGGATTGCCATAAATCGTAATGGACTTTTCGAGGGAGCCAACATTCTCCTTGCGATGCACATCGACACGGGCCCGACTCTGTTGTGTGATGGTGCGTATGGTTGTGCCCTGTCTGCCAATGATGGCGCCCACCATCTCGCTCTGCACCAGAATGCGTAGCGGGAAGTCCGCCTGGCGGCCGGGTCCCGGCATTCCCGGATACGGATTGCGCTGATTGCGTATGCTTCGGCGTTGATTTTTGTCCAATTGCTCGGCGTGCAGTTTACTGCCCTCGAATTCGACGCCGTTCAGGCCACCAGCAGCTCTATGGGAGACGACGGCGCGACAAAAACAAACAACGAAAACAAAACAGAAACGGAAGAAAAATAAACAAGCATTAAAAACGGAACGAAAAATATGATGCGAAAACAAAGAGAAGAGACGAGAAAAATTCGATCAGTGTGAGAAAAGTGATAGAAGGGGACAGTTTTGATGAATATACATATGTACGTATGTATGTATGCATAAGTGTTGTGTATATACATATATATATAAATAGATATACATATATATATATATATATAATTTGATAGCGATTAGGATCAGATCGACAGGCAATGTATATATATATCACATATATATGGTTGCTACAATCACAAACGCCCTAGACACACACGACAGCCCCCACTTCCGACCCCGCCCCCACTGTCACAGCCAAGTCTCCTTGCCTCCCCCGCCCCTCAACCAACGAAATGGTGGAAAGGTAAGATACTACTGAGATTTTAATGGGATTTGATCTACAATAACTATACACATATACATATATACATACATATACATCACATATACATACATACGCATATTGAGAGGTTCGAATTTCGATGAGACTAATTGATAAATAACGGAAAAATCAGCGAGCTTTCGATAATTTCCCATCTATATACACACATACACATATATATCTATACAGGCATACATATATATATATATTTATATGTGTATATGTATGCACATATGTATGTATGCTCGACACTTAACACGAGATTTTGAACCATGTCAAAACTCAAAAATCTTGTATTAAGTAAATTTTGATAATTTTTTTGTTTCGAATTTCTTATATATGGTTTTTCTTTTAATTAATTTCTATTTATATATATATACTTTTTTTATTGTTGAATGTATATACCTTTGCGCCTGCTCAGGATTTTCGAATGTTATATGTACTGTTTGAGTATTTTGATCCTTACTAGAAATAGCCTCACACTGTTTGACGATGCCATAGGGCTTCAGTAGCGGTTCGATGTCTTCGAAACGTGTTTGCAGCGGTATGCCGCTTATTAAGATTTTTGATGTCGTAACACTGTGAAGAAAATAGCGTAAAAACACACACAAAAACAAAAAACAAAACGAAAAAAGAAAGAAAACAAAAAGAGAAATAAGAAATAAGAAACAAATCAAAAACAAACAAAGAAAAATTAGAACAGAAACAAAAAAAAAAAAAAGAAAACACATTAACAAAAATAAAAGTTCAGTTAAGGTACAATTGTTTCATTTTTTTGTTTTATTTGTACAAAATTAAAAAATTAAAAAAAAAAAAAAGAGGCAAACCAAAAAAAAGAAGTAGAATAGAAAGGAAAAGGAGAGAGCAGTTTGTCAGTAAAAGAGTCAGCAGCGTAACTAACATCTATAGAGCGAGATAGCGAGCGTGAATATTATAAGAGAGACTGCAAGGATTCGATATGCTGGATTTATATAGAGTATCGCAAATTTATATTTATATTGATTTTAGCTTTAATTCATTGTATTATACCCTGAACCCATTTTCAATGGTAAATCTGGGTATAATATATATTTTTTTAATTTTAATTTATTTTGATTTGGATTTGAAATTATTCTTATTTTCATTTTTCTTTGCAATATTAGGGGCTGTGTGCTGTCGGTTTGACGATGATGAATGATAATGCAACAAGATTCGAATGACAAAATGTGTGATAGAGAGAGAGGGAGAGAAAAGGAGAGGGTCGGAGAAAGGGAGGAGAGAGCGAGTAGAAGAGAAAGCAATGTATATACACATATATATTGGTGCTTCGACTATTTTAAAGCTCTAACTAAACTAATTGTGGGCGTAGCAAATGACATGTATATGAATATATGAGTTAAACACGTTTACATACATTTTACATTTACATTCACAAAGGGAGCATTACAAAACATAGGTAGCAAATATATGCAGCTTAACATACATATGCAAGAGAAAGAGAGACAGAGACAGAGAGAGAGAGAGATGGAGACAGATAACATCCTGTTGCCATAACGGCATCGTAACTGCAGCCAGGCAGACAGACAACTCGAGCAAAATACTAACTAACAGCAAAAACTCGATTCTCATTTTGCAAAATCAACAACAACAGCAATACAAGATCAGCAACACTGCAAAAATCTCGATCGGCTGCTGCTGCCATCAGCGCCGCCGTCGTCGACTGGAATGTTGCACATTTAATATCGTGTTTATTTTTCTTGGAAGTAATTTCACTCCAGTCGCAGCCAGCGTCGCCACAAAACCCAAAAAAAGACGTAAAATGATAATGAATTGAGATCGACGTCTTAATACCCTTCTGCACATATCAAAGATATTTTGAAAAATATTATTATATAAATTTATATTTATATTTATATTTATATTTATATTTATATTTATATTTATATTTATATTTATATTTATATTTATATTTATATTTATATTTATATTTATATTTATATTTATATTTATATTTATATTTATATTTATATTTATATTTATATTTATATTTATATTTATATTTATATTTATATTTATATTTATATTTATATTTATATTTATATTTATATTTATATTTATATTTATATTTATATTTATATTTATATTTATATTTATATTTATATTTATATTTATATTTATATTTATATTTATATTTATATTTATATTTATATTTATATTTATATTTATATTTATATTTATATTTATATTTATATTTATATTTATATTTATATTTAATAATCTCTCATATTAGAACTTCTTATTCAATTAAAAAGCTTCCCGCAATTCCAGCGAATTCACAGCGTGTGGCAACTCTATTTATGAATGAAAGCGCGCGCCGCTACTGATCGATAAGAGAGTGCAAGAGAGAGTGAGCGTATAAGCACAGAGCGAATTCACCACAAGGCGAATTGGCAATGCAAAAGGCCATAGATGCATGCGGCTATGTATGTGTGGCTGTGCTTGTGTCTGCCGTCGAATTGAGTTTGTCAATCTTCAAAGCCGACAAGAACAACAACAACACCAGTTTCACATACCGGCCGTCTTCTTCTCCAGCAGCAGCACAAGGCGCATTCCATTGCCACATATGTATGTCTCTTATCCGTCTCTGCGTCTCTGCACGACTCTCTCTTAGCTTGTATTCATTCTTGCTCTTTCTATTGCTGTTTTTTTTTTTTTTTGTGAATATGTGTATGCACAAGTATATCTCTGTGTGTGCTGAAGCTTATTTTTTTCTACTTTTTCACTGCTTGTTTTTCCAGGAATTGAAGTCGAAACGACAGCGAATAATTTGCTGCCGCCGCCGCTTTTTATTTCCTTTTCGACTCTTGCTCGGAGTTGAGAGTTTTGCGCTTTTGGCTTGTCTTGCATTTTTTCTGCCGCTTCCTCTCAAACTGTTCAACTGTTGCGCACAGTTTAAGCAGAACTGCGCATGCGTCACATGTCACAAACATGTGCGGGCTATTTTAGTATTTAATTTCGAAGAGAAGAGGTAAGCCCACATTACGCCCACCACGCCCATATGGCACAGCCTCAAAAATATGTAAATGTCAGCACTGCTGCAGTTCGTTGACGTCGCCTCGTGCTTAAGCAACAATAGAGAACTTTGCACCTACTCCCTCTTTTGCTCTGCTCTCCTTCTCCAACTCTCTCCCTTAATGTCTGTCACTTAAGAGAGGGCAAATTGCTAATGTAGTTATACGCTCTCTACCGAATGAGCTGAGCGGCATATTAGTTTTGTAGTATGTTTGTGTGGATGTTAAGTAAATATAAAAACCACATGTGAAACATTCTTATACCAATCATAAAGTTAACAGTAAATGCCGACTACTGCTAACATGAACATTTATTTGTATGCATTTCAATTGATAAAGATAGAGTATTGTAGAGTCGGTGCAATGCGAGAGTAATCTTTTTTTATAATTGTATTTGACATGTGACTGACTGACGCTCGTGCTGGCGCCCCTGCTAAGCAATGACCTCTGCTGCTTCGCACTCGCTCACAAAAGCTCACACACACGCGCAAAATACATACTCACACACACACCTGAACGCAGACGCGCGCTTGTACTTTGTTATCACTGCACGCGCCCCTCTGCCTTTGTGCCGCGCAATCAATATGCTACACGTCCACATGTACACACACACTTAAGCATTTTTACACATACACACATACACGCACGCGTACGGTACGCTGGCTGCGCAGCTGACGTCAGCGCTCACACTTCGACTGCATTCTATGTTGTTTATTTTGGCATTAAATGCACACATATATGTATGTGTGTGCATGTGCATGGGTGTGAATGCGTCTTATTATATTTAGCATACATACATATGTATATAGGTGTTGCTCACACACACGCACTCTTATACACACATGTGTTGCATCATTCAGTTTTGAGTTACTTTGAACAAGGTGCGTACATGTTCTCTCTCTATATATATAAATATATACATACATACAGACATGCATGCATCTGTGAGTTCATGTGTGTGAGTGAGCACGTTTCGTTGTTTGTCTTTTGCTGTTTTTATTAATTTTATGAATGAAAATGTCTGAAATCTGTTGCATCGCCGCCTTCTACAGCTGCGCTTGCTGTGCTTTGCTTTGCTGTTTTTGTTTTTCTTTGCGCATTTGCATTCGCCTGCATATTTATTTACATAAAAACACACATACATCCATAGACATATCAAAACTTATTTATACAAGCATAGATCGCTGCACTGCATGACGCATACTTGCGTGCACATATTTCTATATATATATATATATTTATGTGTCTGGTGCTTTGCCTTTAGTCAGTACCAGTGCACTCCTCCACCAGTTGCTTTCGCGTCACTCTTGCAGCGCCAGCTACCGTTAGTTTTTACTGTTGTTAATGCACACTACAAAGAGCTGCAGCAGCTTCATTCTCTTTCGCTATTTTCGATTTTATTTTCTTTTTTTCTTTTTTGCGTTACTTATCTATTGCCCCCCTCCCACTGCAGCTGTGGCTAGCTGACGCTAGTCTTTGTCAACATATGTCTATACACACGCATATGTATATATATGTGCATATGTATTTGTAACTATATTACAGTATATACTCGAAACTTGTTTCAGGCTGTCGTTGCATTTTTGTTATTGTTGCCGTTTTGACCCAAATTGCCCGGCAAAAGCCGCACACAAACAAATATATATGTATGTATGTTTGTATATGTATATCCCTTGCATTTGCTTAGCCCCTGTTGCAATTGCTTTTCCCACTCTGCTTCTCTGCTATTAACGTTTTTTTTTTCCTAGTTGCTTTGACAGTTCTTAAGTCAAATAGAAATGGGTCATTTACCAATTGCAGCACTCATTAGTGGGGCATGCGGCAAGCCATAGCAGTAATGTCACAAATTATAGTGAGAAAAAAACAGCGCCAAACAATACTCTTTACTTAGATCAAATATTTACACTGTATATGATATTTATATCATATATATTACATACAATTTTATTATATATACATATGTATCATCCATATGATATAATAGTTATAATTTGAACAACTTTAGTTTCATTAACTACATAAGTAATTCGAAAATGTAGAAAAATATTTACATATTCATGACATACTCATCACTAGGCAATTCGTATGTACTCAATGTAAGGGTATACGGGGAAGTTTAATTGCTTAATTTATTATACCCTGAACCCATTGAAAATGGGAAATCAGGGTATAATGGTTTTGTGAAAAAGTATGTAACGGGCAGAAGGAGGCGTGGCAGACCCCATAAAGTATATATATTCTTGATCAGCGCGACGAGCTGAGTTGATATAGCCCTGTCCGTCTGTCCGTCCGTCCGTCCGTCCGTCCGTATGAGTGCGTCGATCTCAGAAGTTATAAGAGCTAGAGAGCTGAAATTTGACATGCATACTCGTGTGTACCATACGCAGTACGAGTTTGCTTTATTTTTTCGATAAATCGTCCGATAACTTTTTTATCGAGAATAATCGAAAAATTGATTTTGTTTTTTCAGCCTAATTTGAACATTTTTAGACCTGGAGTGTTCAAATTTGGGTTGTATATAAAGTTAATTGATACAAAGATTTTGTAATTTACAGATTTTGGATACCACGCCCCCTTCTCCCCCAATTTGTAAAAAACGCATTTCAAGTACTAGAGACTTGTGCTTTGGAATGTACACACATATTCATCATATGATTACACTCTGAAAGTTTCATTAAGATCTTATGTCTACAAAAGAAATTATTCAACAAATAAATTCTCATAATATTGCCCACACTGCAGCGCAGCCCAAGCGCAGTCGCTGCTTACTGCGCAGTTAGCAGAGCGCAGGCTTATGCGTGCGTGTGGATGCATGTGTATGTATGTGTGCATAAAAATGCAGAATGATTAGAATATCAGCTTAGAGGGTTCAGGGTATCTCCTAGTCGAGCAGTCTCGACTAGAGCCTTCTTACTTGTTTTAATCTGGTATATTTACTTAATGAGCAATGTGACACAAATACAAACACAAATATGTTGTGAATGAGTGCAGAGCTACGAGTGAAAAAAAGAAGTTAAATCAAATCAAATAAAAGTTGTTCCCCCTGCAATTTGATTTTCAATAAGTTGGCAACACCGAATATGACCGATCTACTGTTGGAAGCTAGCAAAACATAGCTGTTTACCAACACTGAAAACACACATTTCCGCTCAATAATGAGCATTGAGCGAGTGAGATAGACAAAGACAGAAGGAGAGAGAGACACTATTCAAAAACACTCACCGATCATAAACACGTAATAATTTTGTATTTTGTTGTTGATGATTATAATAATGATTACTGTTGATATTGATTCTGTTGTTATAGCTGCTGCCGGTGTGGTTGTTGTTGGGGTAATTACCGCCGCCGCCGCCGCCGCTGTTGTTGCTGTGCATTTTCAGTTTTTTTCTTGTTTCAGTTTCAGTATCGGTTTCTGTTTCTGCTTTTGCTGCAATTTCGTGTTTGTAATTTTCTGCTTGTTTGTGCGTATGGAAATCTATGTATGTATGTGTGTATATTACTTCTACACATACATATACACACACAGCTTTTGCTCTCACTTTTTCTATTTGTCGTTCTTTTTCTTTGTTTGTTTTGCCTTTTCTTTACTTCATAGAAAAATCAACTCAACTAACTAAAAGAGATGCATGACAAAGTTGGGAGAAGAGGCAACGCAAATGCACACACACGCGCACGCATACATGCGTATACAGGTATAAGAGACCGAAGAGAACGCGAGCGCGTTAAGTGGAATTACAAATACAATTGAAAACGTCGCGATCATGACGCCAACGCTAGTCGCACAGCCACTGAGGAGCTCATACACTTCGTGCGTTAAACACGACACACACACATATATACATAATCTCTCGCATGCCTACGCGGCTACAAATGAATGTGTTGTGTGTGTGTGTGTGTGAACAAGAGAGAACGCTTCGGTAGCTTCAGTCTCGCTCACTACGAACGCTTCGGTAGCCTCAGTTTCGCTCACTTCGTTAATCACACGCAGAATTTGTGCTACTGATATGATTATGATTTTATTTTGTGGCGGTTTTCGTTCTCGTTGTTGTTATAGTTGTTCATCTTTTAGCACTGCTGCTGCTGCTTGCCTACTTGCTTCGCTTTTTTTGTAGTCACGCGTATGGGCTTTGATTCGTTGCCTTGTGCTTTCAATTTGTGGACACATCAGCAGGAGGGAAGGAGGGGCAATAGAAATGGACTGCACAGCAACATGAGTCCAAACGCTGACTCACAAGAAGTTAATAAAAGAAGGCGAAACAAAATCAAATATATCGCAATATTGAGCGAATGGCACATGCTCACAATTTGCATGTGCACGTGCTAAATTATCGATACTTGCTGCCTATCGATAAACGTGAATATTTAAATTATGATTGCAGCGATATTTAAATCTTTTTTCAATTGGCAAACGCACTGATTTACACACATTCACACAAAAGTATGCATATGTCAGGCATGTCTAACTAATTAGCGGGTAGTGTGTAGAGCAATTAATACTGTTGCCGCTCGCACCTCTTCAAACAACTTGGAGCATGGACGCACGAGCGAAGAATGCCATTGTGCAGTGCTGTAAATTCGGGTCAGCCGAATGCGGCCGAAGTATAAGAGAGCTGAATTGCACTGCAAAAATAAAAACAAAACTGCAGGCAGATCAACAATGTTCATGCTCAATTTGCCTCTACTCTCATAAAACTGAGAGAGCCAAAGCCAGAGCCAGAGCCAGAGCAGAGCACAGATTCCGATTAATGACTACACAAGTCAGAGTCGAACAAAGTAGGTCAGTTTACTTGACTGTTGTTGGAGGTGTTTCTTTTGGGCTGGGTGCACCTAGTCAAAGAAAAGTTTCTTTATATCACTTTAATTGATTTTTAATATCATTCACTGTTTTATATAAGCGCGTTCATCAATAATAGCCGACGTCTAGCGATGCAATACTAAACTAAGAAGCGAACTGCAAAATGAGACGTTCGAATAGAGAAAAAAAAACCGTTACATACACAAACGCCGGCATGTCGTATACGTCATAACGGTAAAACATGTATATGTAGCCATTTTTGCCTGAGTCCGTCCCTTTTTTAACCGGGCATATTCATACTCTCAGACACATACACACAAACATGCGTGACGATTTGCATGGGCGAGGGCAAAAAGGAAAAAAGAATTTGAAGTCAATTTGCAAAAAAAAAAAAAATAAATAAAAGAAAAGCTACACAAACAACGAGGAAAAACGGCCAATTCTTTAGTTTTTTCGTTTCTTCCATTTTCTACTCTCTTTAAAGATCTAACTATCATCACTCACTTTTCACAGCTTGTTTCTATTTGTTGTTGCTGCTCTTCTATTATAAATATCACTAAAAGCTTTAAGCTAATTTCGAAGAACACAACGCAGCACAATTTTTTTTTTTTTTTTTTTTTTTGCGCCCACGACGACCAGCGACCAATGACTATTACAAAAAAAAAAAAAAAAAAAAGTAAAAACAACACGCAGACACTGGCACTAATAGCGGGCGTAAAATATTTTATAATTTTTGCTTCGCGTTGCCGAGCTGTTGTATATTTCTTCTTTTTTTTTTATATATTTTATTTTATATACGTATATATATATATATATATATATATATATTTGTTGTTGCTTGCCAACTACGTCGCGTATTTCCGAATAAGACGACCGCAAAATGCAAAGAGCATTTAACTACTGAAACTGAAACAGGCCCAGCAAAGAGCAAGGCGCACAACGGCGGCGAATTGATGGGACAGTAAAGCAAAATCGCAAGTGGCCGGGCGTTGGAGCACCGTTAAGAGAGACAGAGTGATTGAGTGAGTAAGTGTGAGAGAGGAAAGCAGCCCGTCGGTTACGCGGCTGCAAAGCGACAATAAACGCCAAAGTGGTCGCCGCTATTGCTCTTCTTGCGCTGCGTTGCTGTTGTTATTCTTACTTGGGATTTGCTGTTGTGTTGGCGAAGTGAAATGAAGTGAAGGCAAGGCGAGGCAACAACTCATGATTAGCGCGCAACACTTGCAAAAAAAGGGAAAACGACGAAAAGTAACAGCAGAGCAGCATTGAACACAAAAGTGGGAAAAATGCGAATATGTACATATGTATGTATGTGGTGCAGCCAGATATGAGCAACAGTTTATAGCGTTCACGTTCCATTTAACTTATGTTGTTACATAGTACATACATACATACATGTATATACAAAGTCAGACTTTAAATTCTATATTAATCAAAGTACTAAATTGGAGAAAAATAAATAAACAAATAAACTTAAGATCATATTATCCCTTCCCTTTGCATGATCAATTATGATTGGGCTCTTAGTGGCAATATTGACAGATTGACGACAACCCTGTTGCGCGACAAAAGCTTAACACACAGAACGCAGCAGCAGCAGTCTTTTGAAGCTCAATAGCTGGCGTCGGCGCTGGCGCGATGGTCTCACTCTTGTGCTCTCTTTCAATTGTTGCGCTTTTTCTCACATATACATAAACACATATTCATTTGATTTGATTGTGTGCATGCAAGTGCCATTTCGTTCTCTTGCTCTCCCTCATATTAAGTTTTGATTACGTATTTTTCTGGTTTTTCTCTGCACTGAAATGCAACAATTCAGTCCACGATTACGTCACGCATTCGCATTCGCAATGCATGCGTACCAATATTCGGACAATAGTGTGCGTGTGTGAGCGACTGTGCGTATGTGTATTTGCGCTCTGCTTTGTTTTGTGGCAGCCTGCACGCCTGCCTCATTTATTTGTTATTTCCGGTCAATTGTTGTTGTAGCTGCTGATGTTATGTTATGTACATTTTTGTTAACAGTGACGTCGCCGGCGTTGTTAGCGCCATTACTGACAACAGAGTTATGTACGAACATACGAACGTACATACATACATACATATGTATGTTTGACACATCCTCGTATACATACATGCACCTATGTATGTATGTCTGCATATACTTAGTTATGTTGACCGCAAAAGCGGGCAAAACTCCGCAACTAAGTAAATAAAAGAAAAACGGTAAAAACAGTTGTAAGCAGTTGGGCAGGCAACAACAGCTTAAGGTTAATAAAAAATTTCGACTTTATTTTGGTAGTTCAATGGCCTCAATAAACAGCAGCGGCAGCAAGAGTAGCGACAACGCTTACAGCCAACCAGCCGGCTGGCCGACCGCTGTTTAGCTTTTGATCGTATATTGCTGATAACGTGCAGCGCAGCAACAGCAGCTAACAGCACGCTGCGACGTCACCTAAAACAGGCAAGGAACAGAGCAGAGCAGAGCAGCACCACGGCGAGCTGAGTAGAGCAGAGCAGTGTGGAACAAAGTTAAACACGCGTGCTCTCAAAAGCTTCCCCGCCTAATATTTTAATAGATCAGTGCACATGTCTGCGTGTGCGTGTGTGTATTTCTCACTGTTATTGCCTTTGGCATTCAATGCAACGCTCTTGGCGCTCTTGCGCTCTCACCAACATTCACTGAGCGACTGTGCGTGTGTGTAAGTGAGAAGGCACATATGTACATATTCTCATGTCCGCTTTGCTGAGCTTTTAACAGTGTGCTAAAAGCTATTCAAATGGCAGCTGTCACCAAGATAAAAGCGGCAAGAACTCTTAGGCAAAAATGTAGAGTACCGGCAGAGGGAGGAGGAGGAGGAGCAGCAGGAAATATGGCAAATTGGTGAAGTGTGGCCCCAAGTGGCAATAATTCGGCAGGATACCAACCCTTTGCGGCGGCAGTGAAAGGCTTTCTTCCCTTATCAATTCCCTCGCAAGGACAATAACAATGGCCAGGCAACTGGCTCTACCTGCTCCTGTTTCTGTCCTGATGCAGTGCGTGTCGAATGCAAGGATCTGCGAAAAAGGGTTGCTGATCAACGCCGCGAATGCAGCTGCCGCTGCCGCTGTCGCTGCCAAGTGTGGAAAGTGAACGCCACTCAACCGGTGAAATAACGGTAGAAGAAAGTCAAAAGCCGAATTGTTCTCGAAAATGCAAAAAATATACATGTATGTATGTATATATGTATGTACATATAAAAATAAAAAGCCTTTGGAGGAATATTCGCGAGTTACAAGAATTTCGGGAGTTCTCTCTGCACGTGTCGCGCGACAGTTGGTCAACGAGCGCACCAAATACTACGAAGCTATAGGAGTGAGAGAGGGAACGATATTTGCATGTACATATGTTTATATATATGTACATACATACATAATTAACATTTACATATGGGTGTGAATACAGTTTGTAATCTTTAGACTGATGAACATTTAAAAATGTAAAAATGATAAGGATTTTAATCAAACGCTTACTACATACATATGTATGTATGTATATACACACGCAACCATATTTGTAAGCTGATTCTGCAACATCATAATGATGCTTGAATAAAAGTAGCCGACGTCGATGTTGATGACGACGTCGACGTCGACGTTGACGACGCCTTCGCCGTCGCCGCAGTGACAAGGTACAGAAACTCTCTCGCTTCCTTTTTGGTCTGCTCAGCTTCAGCTTGCGGTAGCCGCAACGGCAGCGGCAGCAGCAGCAGCATTCTTGAAAAACTAAGCCAGCAGTAACACGAATCTTGTCGTGTATGTGTGTGTGTTGTGTGTCGCTGAATTCTTGGAAATTTCTAATGAACACAAACACAAAAAGGAGCACACAAAAATGTAGTAGGGAACAAAAAAAAAAAAAACAGAAGAATTAAAATGGAAAAAAAAAACTACAGAGAAAAAACGAAACCGAAATAATGTGGATCAAACGCACGCTAAATGAGTACAAACAAGCGGAACGTGAGAAGAGCCATGAGAATCAAGTAAGGCACATATACAGACACACACACACACAAACATAGCTTGTGTATATGTATGAGGGCATGTGCGCCGACGCATGAGACGCCATGATATGCATAGAAGAGATTTCGCATTTAGTAGAGCAAAATTCAGGAAACAAATGCACGAATTAACGGAAAATGAAAATAGACCGAAAGAGCGAAGGCACAGGCAGACAGAGAGAGAGAGCGTAAAAGCGAAATCAGCGCCAGCAGCCTAGATGGCAATTTATGTTAGAGCCTTCAAGAATACATACACACACGCCTACATACATACGTACATGTGTGAGTGTGTGCACTTATTTATAACAGGCCACATTGAACTTGCCGCGCATTGTTGGCTATCTGGCCATTTTCCCGCCAAATTTAACCATGTGTTAATAATCATTAAATCTAGCCTAATTCGTGAAAAGAACCTTTTAATTAATTGTCATTGAAGTGATAGCTGAGCTTAAATGATATTTATTGAATAAACTATTTGCATTCTTCTTTTGCGGCTTTTTGAAGGCGCCTAAGCAGGACGCATTAGGGCAGGGCCAGGGTCATTATTAAATCTAAGCTTTGCTTTTGCATTTGCTTTACCTGACACACACTCACACATGAATACACTCACATACGGAGTCTACCTGAAATTTGTTTGTGGCCTGCTTCAATATTTGCATCCTGTTTCGAGCAAAAACTCGACGTCCTTCTACTCTTCCGCTGAGCAACAAGCGCACACACACACATGCGACAGCATATGGGACATACTCTTTGACCCCCGCCGCCCTCGCCATTGCCCCTTGACCCACACTGCATTGGCTCCTGTACTTGATTTCTCATTCAAAGGCGCATTTGATGGGGATTTGTATTTTGCTTTTTTACTTTTTGTTTTCTTCTATAAATGTTGATCAATGCGAAACGAGTTTGCCTTGAATAGAACGAGAGAGTGAGGGAGGCAGCGGGAGGGGATATGGGGGTGCTGCTGGAATGAAGAAAAGAGTAGCAGCAGCAGCTGCTGCTGCTGCCACACAAGGCGTATGCGTAATGGCCAAGGGATTCGAGTGTCAAAGACAAGGAGATGATTAAATCGAATCGAATGACAATCAAATCGAAGGTAATAAAGAAGCTAGCAGCAAGCGATCGCTGCGCTAGATTAGAGTGCAAAAGCAGTCCAAGGCACAAAAGATACAAAGATGCATAGATACAATGCCCACACACACACAGACACACATACACGCATATGTATGACAGCCAAAAAGGCAGCAGCTAAATGGGGTGAATGGCTGTGATTAGAAGTTTCGAGCCCACAGAACACAGCGCGATGCAAAAGGATGCGCACGCTGCCTGCCTCCTGCCTCCTCCTCGGTCCGCCACCCTCTTGACCACTCCCCGCTCGCTCACTCACTCACTCACTACAAATTGGCAAACGGCTCTCAGTTCTCCGTTCTCAGTTACTCACATATCTGCATCTCTATCGGCAATCTTCAAGTGAACAAACATTAGACGCAGAACGAGGGCAGCAGCCAAATCCTTGCGTATAATTAAAAAAAAAAAAAAAAAAAGAAGATTCCTTCAGGGTGAGGGGGAAGGCGAAAGAAATTCTTGGGTTGGGCTGTGAGAAACTTATTTCGCAAATGCGAACAGACCAAAGGAAATGAGGGAAAATGTCAGAGCCAAGAGCCAACAGCCAGGAGCAATGATAATGGCAACAAAACAAAACAAAGAGGGTACCAAATTATCTAAGGATCAACGCCAACTCAGGCGACGAAACCTGATTATAAGCATCCATATATATATATATTTATTTATTTATTTATAGATATATACAAATTATATATATACATACATATATATCTTTATATACATATGTACATATACATATATAGATCACATGGCAGGCAACCCCTTCACTTTATATACACAATATTTCGGCACATTTTCTAAGCAAACTCCTTGCGGAGCTGCTGCCCTTGCGGCATGTTTTCTTTGCCGGATTAAGCGGAAGGCTACAGAAAAAGATTTCAAGCTGCCTTTGTCTATGTCCATGTGTGTGTGCGCATGTGCATGTGTGTGTAGCTTTTGCTGTTTGCTTTGTGTTTCTATTATTAGAAATTAGTACCATTTTTTTTGCACATCTCTAAGCTAACTAGCAGCGATGTCGACGTTAAAGTCGACGCGAACGCCGACGTCAACGTTGACGCGCAGCTTAGCTCTTGTCGCAACAAGCAGCTTAACATGCGCTCAATATCGCGCATGCGTCAGCGCGTACGCTTAACACAGATACAAGAACAAGAACCAGAACATAAACACGACTACGAAAAGCTTTAAGCACAGCTCAATAAGCTTCGGCTTTGCAGCTGAAGTTGAAGCAATGATAGTCAAGTTCTAGTTCTAATTGTTGTTCTAGTAGCCAATGTATGGAATAGCCCAAGAGCTTTTGCATACACGTAGAAGCTTGTACGAGGAAATACATACATATATCGTAAAGCTTTGCTCAATGATTGCAGTCTGACATATGAGATTCAAGCCAGGTCTAAAAGCTTTGCTTGGCCAAACTTAATCATGATTAATGCTATAGAGCTTTTTAGGCTACTACTTAATTCAAATCAAATATGAAGTCGATTCTTAAATACATTGCGCTATAAAATCAGGATACATGTTGGTTCAACTTTAAAAGTAAGCCTTGGGTAGAGTTTTTAAAGCTGAAGTTGGCCCATTTTGTTTCAAAAACGAATACTTTTAGTCATGGCTAAGAAGATGGCTTGAATAAAATCAATGATGATACATGTAATAACGAAGATCGTTACATATAAAGTTAACTCTTAAAATCTTTGAGTTTGGGTATGAAACCCAAACGCGAAGGCTTCTAGCCATGGCTAAATAATATCAACTCATTATGATTCACCTTAAAATGGAAGCTAATCAAAGAGCTTTAAAAACGGATCGTTAAATAAGAATTAGGCTCTTAAAAGATTTGCTGCTCGTTAAATGTAAATAATACCCTTAAAAGCCTTAATTGGTTTAATAAGCCAACACTTTTAGCGATGTCTAAACAACATCGTATGATTGATCTTAAAAAGTAGGTTTATTATAGAGCATTTATAGCTTTATCTAATTATCATATACAAATATAAAAGAGTTCTTCAAGCGAGAATTGTATTGAAATGGATTTACATAGAAAGCTATTGAATTATATCCAGAGACATCAGGTCCTCAAAGGCAACAACAGGAATAATCGCAAAGCAATCAAGCGTAGAGATAGCCTTAGCTAGTGTTATTTCTGATTAGAAGCTAACAGCACGATCTCTGCAGTTACATATATTCTCTCGTTTTGATGATCTGCTACGATCATTTGATTGAACAAGCTGATCCAGTTTTTTTTTTTTTTTTTTTTTTGCATTTGTTAGAAATGTATCTAAAGCACTAATGCTGATCTGCTTAAAGGAGTTGTCGCTGCACGTGTAGCAGGACCTACAGCGATCGCATTCGGTGATCTGTGCGATCCTCGCTGCCGCTGACGCTGTCACACGCACCATGACAGTTGCCTGGGCTTGGCCGCGAGGGGTGTTGCCTGTTGGCTTGCCTCGCCTTGGCTTGGCTTACCTTGTTGCACAGGTAGATCCTTTTGCTAGTGACCCTATTCCTATTCCTATTCCTCTGCTCTGCTCTGATCTGATCTGGCTCAGTGTTTACTTACACCACTTGAGCTTAACGCGACGGCGCGGCCGGAAGCTGATGAGGGTCGAGAATTCGCTTGAGTTGGGTTTCTTATTTTCTACTTCTTTTTTTTCTCCTTGGGTTTTGGGCCTGAGAGCTTTTTTCTCTGCATTTTTTTTCCTTTTTTTTTTTGGGTGATATGCCCAATTTATCACAGGAAATTAGCTGCTATTTAGCAGCGTTGTAGATGCTCGAAAGGAGGGCCACAGGAAGCCTAAAAGGTAGGCGGCCAAATAGCTGCCGCAGCTAAAATCCTCCTCACACTCAGGCAGCAAGCGGGTGTGCCACACACACATACACACACATACTCATAGTGCGCGGCAGAGGCAAGTTTCATGTTATTTGGCGTGATAATTTGTGCAATTGTGGATTGCCGAGCAGCAACAAGAGGAGCTGCCCCCTCCCTCTGCCCCTGCCCCAGCCACGACCTCTTTCTAAGTCCAGGATCACTTTACTGGTTTGCTAGCTCAGCAATCGATGGACAGGGCTGCGCAGAGGGTGGGGTAAGTTTTAGGGTTTTTTTTTTTTTTTGCTTTTTGGGTTTAGGGTTACGGGTTAGGGGTTACAGCTGAGATAACATACGCCAGAGGAAGCGTGAGGCAAGGCGTAGTTAAAAGGATGTGGCGCCATTTTGAAAGAGTGTCATATATATGTTTGTGTATTTAGAGAGAAAGAGAGGGACAATGAGAGAGACAGCATGTGCATGTAATTATAATATATATTTTAATTGTATAGTATGTATTATACCATAATGTCAAAACATTATGGGATAACCAAAGCATTTTGTGCCCTAAATCTGATAGAAATCATCGACAAATCATAGAGAATATATTGAATGTATTTAAGAGTACAGTAAAGCCTTGCTTATTTGAAAAAACTGCAAGAGCTTCATGTAATATTTCAGACAGTTTAGTTAGGTATTACAATAACAGGCAAGCAGATAAAATTTAACAGACTAATAAGTTTTAATTCGTTTTAGGCAGGTCTTACTGCTTCACTGTAAGCAGATTAAATTTCCTTAAATATGTATAGGCAGTGAAAGAGAGAGAGAGAGAGAGAGATAGACAACGCTACAAAGGTTGACCACAAAAACTACATAGAGAATGCTAAGGACTCTACGGGAAAAGCTTATACACACAACTAACTATGCATGTAAAAGAGAAACAGAGACAGAGAGAAAGAGAAAGCACACATTGATGCAGAAGAAATGATGAACGATATATAATATAATTCATAAAGTTTTGGTATAGATAATGATTTAGATTGAGGTTTATTATTATTGCGTTGATTTGGGGTTGGAGGTAAAAGGTGGGGGTTAAAGGCGGGGGCGTGGACTGGGGGTCGGGCAGTTCCTTGTTTTTCATTTTTGTTTTCTTTTGAGTATTATGATAGAATTGGTTGTGATAAATACCTTGAGGTGCCAGCACCTTCCAATTGCTGCCGATCCAATGGCGGATCGAAGATTTGCTCGCGATCCTCTTTTGATAATTCCAAATCGGCGAATTGATCCAGTTCGGAAGCCATCTTTAAAAAAACAACTGTACCTACTGCTTCTGCTGCTTGAATTTGAGTCGCGTTTGCTGCTGCGCTTGTTCTTCTTGTTGTTGTGTTTAGTTTTTCCTTGTAGCTTGCTTTGATGGGATCTGGATCGGGGCTACTTTGCGCAGGATAATTCTTGAGAGCACGTTTTTATATATATATATGAATATATATATATCAATATAGGATAGATAATGGCAATTGTGTTCGTTTGGTTGTTATTATTATTATTTTTTTTTTTTTTCGTTGATCTGACAACTCTTTGGCGAAAAACAAGTCACGTTTCGCCTTTCGAAAAACACTGAGGAATTTTGGATTTAGTATAATTTGTATTTGATCTAGAGAGTTTTGAGTTCCGTTTAAAGTTTTCGCAGCTCGAATTTAGGTCGTGGAATGCTTCAAAAGGACGTTTCGCTATTTGAATTTTGGCGCTTAGGTTTTGCATTGACTCATGTCCTTGTGTCGGTTTCTGTTCTCTTTTGTTTCGTCGCTTAAAGGTTTTTTTCGCTTCTGGTTTCGAAACCTAACAGAAATTTTGTTGGACTTTTCTAATTCTTTTTTAACAGTTGTTTTAATTTGATAATTATTATTGTTGCTGTTGCATTGCTTGGTTTTATTATTCCCGCGCTTGATTTGATATATTTGTATTGTTCTTTATTTTATTTCGGTTTTGATGTCTTTTTTAAAAGTGAATTTTGAAGAAAAACTTTTTGTTGTCGTCCGAAATCAAGAAAAGAAACTGTGTGATTGGCCGAATTAGGTGAAAACCTGAAACGTAGGAAGAAATTTAAAAATGAATTAAAAATGCGATTTTCTTTAGAAAATATCCCTAACCAATCAAATAGCTAACTAAAAGCTTTGCTCTTTTATGTTAAAAGCTCATTTGACATACAGATTCGAGAGCGTGCATGTGTGATCAGAGCATATAAAATGGCAGAAAAATTGGCTAGGCCATGCATACTCAGTCATACAATGCAGGCGAATGCGATAGCAATATGAAAAGATGCAGAATAAAAAGACACAAACAATGGTAGCTACGTGAAAGCTCAATCTTGAGCCACCCCCTACATTGGTGTGTGAGTGAGAGAGAGAGTATGCGCGCAACAGCTGTTACAACGATCAGAGACCGGCCGGCCGGTAAGCAACACGTTGCAACACATGTTGCTGGCTTACCAACCAGCGAGCGAGTGAGAGAGAGAGCAAGCGACCTGCAAAGCTTTTGCCATTGCTTTTATCATTAGCCAGCAGCAGCAGCAGACGCCATTGAGTGGGCGCACGCTGAGCGTTAGCCGCACTACCATTAAAAGAGATTTACGCGTGAAATACTAAGAGAGAAAGCTTTGCATCTGCTGTCGACGCTGTCGTTGTCGTCGCCGTCGTCGTCATGTTGACTTTGATCTTGGCCTGTGTGTGTGCGTTGGTGTCTCTTTTTTGGCAATTGTTTTTGTTGTTGGCATTTTTTTGTTTGTGTGGTGAATAAGTAGGCAAAACGCAAAAATCACGAAAGCAACACAAAAAAAAAAAAAAACAATTTATTTCACGCAAAAAAATATACATACATATATACGAAAAGACAAAATAGAACAGCCCAAAAATGGCAAAAATAATTATTATGCTATTTTGTGTGTTTGTTGTAAATACGCTTTCGACTTATGTATTTATTTATTTATTATTAATTGCTTACTTCGCCGATTGCAATTGTAGTTGATTCTGTTGTTTTTGTTGCTGCCGCTGTTTGTTGTAATTTATTTCCTTTTCTTTTTTTGCTCAGATGATGTCAGAGCGTGTTTAAAAAAACTTTTTTGTGTTTGTTATTTCTGCTTTGACTTTGTATTTTGCATTTGTTTTTTTGACTTTGCAGCGAGCGTCTTCTGAATTATACATGCGGTTTTTTTTGTTTTTGTCGGTTTGTTAAAATTATGTAAAAATTAATATAACGAGATATTTCAATTTTGCATGCAATTGTTTGTCACTGAATCAATAAAAAAAAAAAAAATAATAAATAAATTAAAAAAAAAATTAGCAGTTAAAACTGGAAAAGGCAAAACACAGTTTAAATTAGTTGGTTTTTCTTTTCTTTTTTTTTTTTTTTTTTTTTTTTTAGATTTGTAAAGGAAAAGGTACACTAACACGCACACACAAAGCTGCGGGCGGCAAATACGCGCACGCACTCACACATATGCAAGCACATACACACACGCACACATAAACAAACAACAAAAAATATGCCACGAAAAGCAGCAGCAGCAGCAACGGTAACGGCAGCAACGACATCAAAAAAGCAAAAGCTGCTGCTGCCCCGCCCTCTCTCTGCTTGCCCACTATGCTGCGCCCAGCGACGACTATCCCCGCTGTCCCCCGCCAACGCGACAACTACTTTACTTTTGCTTCTTCTTCTTCTTCTTCTGTTGTTGCTAATTATAAAACGTAACAGAAATAAGTACAAGTTTAACGGTAATCATCTTTCCTTTACTTTCTTGTCCAAGTTGTTGGCAAATTTGTAAAATAACATTGCAGCGCTCAAGCATTGGTATGTGCGTACATACGTATGTGTGTGTGCGTGTGTGTGTTATTGGCTTTGAATGATTTTTGCTTTTCCACCTTTTTAATGTTCGGTTGTGTGGGACCTCGTTTGATTTGAACGTTTTGTGCGCGCTCTTTATTTTATTTCATTTCATTTTTTTCTTTTATGTTCTTCTTTTTTTGCTTTTGCTTACGTTTAGGAACGAACGAACGAGTGTAGAAGCAGCAACAGCAGATCAAGATCACTTTGCGGTTTCTCGAAAATTGAAAATAAAACTATTTACGAACAAACACAACAGAGGAAAAAAAAACAATGAACGACGGCGGCGGCAACGACGGACACGTTAATGCATATTTCAACTTTTATTTGCGTTTCGTTTTTTCTTTTTGTTTTTTATGCTTTGCCTAAATGCCGAAAATATTTTTGCCAATAATGCTTTTTGACGACCTTCTTTCTGCTGCGACGTTCCAAATACAAATGACGGAAAGGAATTGTGCTTCCAAAATGACTAAAATGACCGAACGACAACGACGTGAATGCTTCATTCTGGTGGCGGTCGACGCTGCCGTCGCTAGCGACAGAGGCAGAGGCAGCAGCAGCAACAGCAGCGGCACCACCAGCAGAAGAAGAGCACAATAAGCGTGAGAGGGAATGCGATAGAGTAAAAACGGACTCAACAACGCCAGCTAGCGCTGCCTAACAGAGCATTGAGTGCGTAAAATTTATCACTTAACAGTTCCACTCAAGTATATTTCGGCCGCCAACGCTCTGCCGCTGCCTTACCCGAAATTCCTATGCTCAATTCTCACACACACAAGCACAGCTACACACGCTGTGCCAGCCGCAGTGGCAGCGACAGAAGCAGCAGCAGTAGCGACAGTGAAAACGACAGCATCGACCGCGACCGCATTCAAGCGAAAGACAACACAACAACGCTCACTAGTATTTGCTCTCATATGTGTGCCTGAGTATGCGAGTGAGTGTGAGTGTGTTGTGTGCTTTTGCCGAAATTTAATGAGAGTGAGTCGAAAAAGAGAACGAGCAGCAACGCCAAATTTAGCAAACCGAGTGACTTTAGTTTTGGGACTAAATACAGAAATCTCAAGCTCAAAATTTTAACTCAAATTTGACACAAAGCTAAAACAATTCGCAGAACCAAAATACCCAAATTAATAATTTATGTAATGATGTGATTGAATTGAGTTAAATAAAATAAATAGCATTTGGCAAGAAGATTTCATTTCTGGTTGAGCTTCAGAGACACTCAAACCATGGGACTCAGACATCGAGTCGACTAAAGACTTGAAGCTGTGACGGTGAGTCGGGACTCGGTCTCCGACTCGGAGTCGAGATACGGAGCCGATTTGCGACTCAAAAACGGGGCGCGCAGCCTGGAACTGGAAACGGGAGCTTTGACCACGTATTGGGAATATAGCATGTGTGACTGTATGTGTGTGTGTGTGTGTGTGAGCAGATGCTAGGATTATGTAGCGCTACGTCGCTGTCGACGTTGGCGTTGCCAAAAAATTTAATGCGGCGACGTCGTCGTCGACGACAACGGCATCGGCAGCGGCATCGGCAACAGCAACAGCAACAGAAACGGCGACGGCGACGATGGCGGCGCTTAAGCTCTAAAAAGAAAAAGGAAGCAGCAAAGGAAGTGAACTGTGAGCACTGTGTTTCGAGCTGTTAGCACCGAAGGCAAATTGAACCTCATATATGTATGTATTTATGTATGTGTACATATGTATGTCTATACATGCAGACGTATGTATTTTGGAATGTGCGAATAAAAAATAGAATACATATGTATGTTGACAACGAATGTGCTCGACCCACACATACCCATTAAGAGCGTACATTGACAGATTCAATAGATTTTCATTTCCAGTCTATTGCTCTTAGCATATAGACCCGCTCAAACTGCACAACAACAGGGTATTCAACAGCTGAAACTCGTGTGCGATTGCCAACAAATATAATAAAACAACAAAGCTATGCAAGAGGATAGCGCTGCAGCTAAAAAGAAACAACTTTCAAGATTGTATCTAAACACACACACACACACACGCACACCCAGCCAGATATATATATATATATATATATATATATATATATATATAGACAAATATGTGATGCATACATACACACGTGCATACAATACACACATATTAAGTAATTGATGAGTTATTGAATTCGTTTGCCACATAGCAAAGTAAAGGAACAGGAATAAGAATGAGTATATAGTACATATACAAATACAGATATATGTGATAAATGTTTGTACACATAAATAATATATGAGACTATTAAAAAATTAAAAATGTTTAATACATGACTTAATATCAGAATATAATTATCTATGTAAATGTATTTAAGACTTTTACAAAATACCATTTAGAGGCCTAACAGTTGTTCCAATCAAATAAATATTTATTACTTTCATAAAAATGCCTTTTATATGATATATATATATATGTGTGTGTTCTTTTACTAAACATTTCTATATGCATTTAAAACAGTTTAATTTTAATTTTAATTTTTTCAAATGCTTTTATTAATATTTAATACTTATTTTTTTGTTACCTACGAAAATGGTATATATGTATGTATGTATGAAATTTTAAAATTAATTTAATATTTGAAATATTATATAAATATTATTATTTAATATATTTTTGCATATTTTAATTTACTAGTATTTTTATTAATAATTTATTGTGTGCGTGAATTTTTATGTATTGATTGAATGCATTACATTAATTAAATTAGGTTTCAGATTTTAGTTTTGCTTAGAGACTAAAATAAATTATTATTATTATTCTGGCAGTTCTTTAACTTTGGCTGCTTCTTCGTACTAAAAAATTAAATTTCTAACTTGCTTAAATAACAATTAAATTTGTAGTCTATAATGATTTAATTGAAAAGGATATAAATACTAGCAATAAATTTGTTAAGGTTTCCAAGGCAATAGTTGAATATTAATTAAATGAAACTATATATGTATGCATGTATATATGTATAATTTAGTGCATGTATGTATATATTAATGTATGTATCTATTATAATTTATAAATAAATCATATTTGAGAGTCGCTCAAGAAGTAGATTACAAGAAATCGGAATGGCGTTCAAACGCCCATGGAGGCGTGGCACTAAATAAAGCATTCGGGTTATCTTGAAATTGGAAATTATTGCTGCAGCAGTAACTAATAAATGTGAGAATATGAGGAACAAGGATAATATGATAAGAGCAAGAGGAGGACTCGGCAGATATTAGCTGCAGACGAGAGGCATTGGCTCCACTCGAAAGGCACTTGCCATGGGCCACAAAGAGCACTTGTTGCACATGCAGCTGCACTTGGCAACGTTGGTCTCTCTCACTTGCTGTCTCACTCGCACTCTTGGGCTGCAGCAGGGGTAGCCAAGTGACAGCAAAGCACGCGTCACAATCAAAACAAAATCAGCGAGAAGCAGGAGCAGGAGCAGGAGCAGCAGCAGGAGCAGGATGAGGCAGTATAAGAAGTGTAGAAGAGGAAGGCAGAGAGGGGTAGCGCGGGGCAGCGAGGGATGCGGGGCCTCTTCGTTCGGTTTTTTTTTCTCTCCTTTTACTTCTTTTTGCATTGCAATTGCAGTTGTTGAAGGTGACATTAATTGA
This sequence comes from Drosophila mojavensis, assembly GCF_018153725.1. Classification (NCBI taxonomy): domain Eukaryota; kingdom Metazoa; phylum Arthropoda; class Insecta; order Diptera; family Drosophilidae; genus Drosophila; species Drosophila mojavensis. The sequence continues at coordinate 23,450,845 of NW_025318667.1, read as the reverse complement.
CGTTTAATGAGCACAAGCGACAAACGAGGGGTGGCAATTGCATGTCAAAGAAACGAACAGAGACAGACAGACACACGGAGAGAGAGAGAGAGAGAGAGAGAGAAAGACACTGATAATGAGAGAGAGAGAGTGAGAGTGAGCTAGTGCGAGTGCGAGTGAGAGCAGGCGTGAAGCCAATTAAAGTTGAAAGCTTTTCATGCCTTTTTATTTGCCAATATTTCAAGACACACACCAAAAAAGTGCATCCTCTCGCTCTCTATGTGTGTGTGTGTGTGTGTGTGTGTGCGTGTGGATGATACAAAAGGCATCATGCCCGGGGGTTAAAGGTTATATGTAGAAAAAGGGGGTTGCTGCACAATGGCCTGCATATTGAGCACACAATCCCTGCACGCTGCAGCCTCTGAGCAGGGGTTCGACGTTGGCTGCAGAGGGTGCGCCGGCCGCTTCAGTGGGCGTGCAATTTGCATTGGCTATGCAACCGGCAAAAGGGCAAGGAGTTGCATGGGGAGTGGGAGGGGCAGGGGATGTGGTGCTGAGGTTAGCAATCGGGCGTCGTCAGTCGGCGAATGATAGACGAACGCGACTCGTTTAGTGGCTTGATTTCAAGTTGCAACAGTCGCCGCAGCTGCACACATACATCTGTGTGTGAGTGTGCGCTTGTGTGGGTGCGTGTGTTTGCGTGTATCTGTGTGTGCTTGTGGCTGCCTGCACAACAAGTGCAACACAAAAATGGCGCGCGCAGCAACTGCAGCAGCAACCCTGCAAAGTATGCAATAAAAAGCGAATGCGTACTGTGTGCATGTGTGTGTGTGTGTGTGTGAGTATGTATGTGTGCAGAAGAGCGAGAGCCAGACATAGGCCTGACAAATGGCAACGCTTATATTTTTGTATGTCAGCATGTGCGTGCTCTCTATGTGGGCATTGCAATGCGAAGTGCAAGCAGGCAAGTTTGTGTGCACGTGTGTGTGTGGGTGTGTGAAGGCGGGCAAAGCGAAGCTTCGGGCAGCAGATCAGCGCAACGACTAACGAAGAGTCAAATAATTGAGCGAATGGCAAAGCGCAGAGCTGTCATTGTGTGTGTGTGTGTGTGTGTGTGTGTGTGAGTGTAAATTCAAATGCAATCGACTATAGGCATGCATAAATACATATGTACATACATATAGATGTATATATATATACGTGTCAAACCTAACAGAGCTTTTGCACTAAAACAGCTGTTAGCTAGAACGAGAGAGAGAGAGAGAGAGACCCACACAACAGCAGCAGGAGAGTGGAAAAGTGAGAGCTTGTGTGAGTGCGGGCGAAGTGTGAAAAGGTGTGTGAAGCAAATGACAGCGTAGGCTGAGCGAATAAATATGTGTATGTGTGTATGCATGTGTATGCATGCGCTTGTGCGTGCATTTCTTTGGCTGCAGCAAAATGGCGAATGCTGAAAATGTTAAGTGTGGCGCTTGAAAGCATAAGCAATTGATCAAAGCAAAGCAACAAGGCATATGGAAAGAAATGGAGAAAAAAAAAGGAGAAAGAGAGAGAGAGAGAGAGAGAGAGAGAGGTGATGGCGTGTGAACAGTTAACAGTTGCTATGTCCTGCAGCCTTGACACTGACAGCGAGAAGCAGCACAGATAGCTGACAAAAAAAGTAAAATAAATAAAAAATAAAAACCAGCAGACAAAGGCAAAAAAAAAAAAAAAAAAAAGCAAGAAACGTTTGCATCTATTGTGCGTAGCGTGTGAAGCAATGCCAGAGCGAAAGACCAGCAACAGGATGAAAGGGGCCAGGACGAGCGCCGGCACAAGCTGTAGAAAACAGGACATTAAACAATTATACAAGCCAGCCAAAAAAGTACAGACAGCAAACACACACACGCACACACATACACAGAGAGACGAGTAATTCAATAAGCTAAAACGGGCCAAGGGGCGGTGCGGGGGGAGCATAGCAGATAGAACTAGTCTGTACAGGATTATATAACTAGTTCACAAGTAAGCTAGACAGATATATAGAGTGAGCGAGAAAGAGAGAGAGAGAGAGAGAGAGAGAGAGAGAGAGAGAGAGAGAGGAGGTAAAACGAGCGAGCGAGCAGAAGCTGTTGCTGCTGCTCAAGCTTATTAGAAGGACGCGAAAGCGAACGCGCCAGGCTCAAGGACAGCCGCCTGAAAGGAAGCGGCGCGCGCGCCCTTGCTCCTATAGAATTGCTGCTGGCTTGCGGTACAGTTACGCCGTCCAGCTGGCGGACAGCGCAAAGAAAAAGCTTTCGCTGATCCTATTAGTGGACATAGTGGAGCATGACTCTCTAAGTACGTCTGTGTCTGTGTGTGTGTGTGTGTGTGTGTGTGTGTGTGTGTGTGTGTGTGTGTGTGTGTGTGTGTGTGTGTGTGTGTGTGTGTGTGTGTGTGTGTGTGTGTGTGTGTGTGTGTGTGTGTGTGTGTGTGTGTGTGTGTGTGTGTGTGTGTGTGTGTGTGTGTGTGTGTGTGTGTGTGTGTGTGTGATTGGTCACACGGGCAGCGCGCGTTTTCCACGTCTGTGGAATGTGCGCCCCAAGGAAATACGAATCTAATTTTGTGCAGTATCCCATCCCCCCCCTCACTCTCACATACTCTCTCTCTCTCTCTCTCTTGCGCTCTGCAGCATTCGCTCGTGTGCGGCTATTGAACTTTTAAATTGTTTTGAAAACATTTCGCGCTGCTCTCCATGCAGAGGAAGCACACACACACACACACACACAACATCCATATCCACACAACTTGAAAATGCATTAAATTTAGACACAGCTATGCGGATTACACAAGCGAGATCCAAGCGAGAAATGTGTGTGGAGAGTGGAGGAACAGAGAGGCAGGGGATGGGGTGTCTTGGGGCAAACACCAGACAGCTTCAGATTCATTCATGCCACGCGCCGTCGACCTACTCGGCATTTAAAATAGAAACAATTCCCGAATGCAACGAATGCCCCAGAATAACAGCAGCAGCAACAGCAGCAACAGCAGCAACAGCAACAACAACAATAACAACGACAACAACAGCAGCAGCAGCAGCAACAGACAGCAACTCTATGCCACACAAAGTTGCCACAGTTTATTGCTGCATCTGTTACATAAAACAAACTTCGGACAGTGCTCAGAATGTGCGCCCAAATTGAGCTCATCAGGAGATTATTGAGCAGGAAAAGCTGAACAGAGCAACTCAATGAAGGGCTATGGACGAAGAAGGCATATACACACGTATATATGTATGTATAAGTGTGAGTAATATAGAGAGATTCTGCAATGGCTCTTAAGACTCTTATGGAACTTAACTACAAAGAAATAGTTCTGCTCGCTTTAGTTAGTCTTTACTGTATTTATGACAGCCCTAGTACATTTTATATCTCCATGAAAAATAAACATCTCTCTCTCCCTATCACTCTCCTTCTCTATGAGTGCCTCTCTTTAATTTCATTTATATATCAGAGCTTGACAATAATTTACTTTCGACTTAACACTAGATTAAAGTCTAGCTAAAGCGAAATTTTAAATATAGCACATTATCGTATTTCAATGGATATTTATTATAATCTCTTACGGATATACGCTTAAGGGACCGTCGTCCTAACCGAATTCTACTGTATATAGAGTTGTGCTAAGGAAAATAGTAGTATTGCTTTAGATAAAGCAAACTAAATGAAAATATAGTAGAATCCGGTTGTAACTAAATTCAGGGAACCGGAAGACGCCATAAGTTTTTCTGGAATTTTCGTACGGACGCTCTAAGCAGAGTCATTATAACCGGATTCTATGGTAATTAATCTTTCATATAAGATATATAAATATATATATGTAGTTTTTGGTTCTATAAGCACCATTGAATGAGTAATGAAATCATATATCATATACATTATCTAAGCACAATGAACGATAATATATGAAGATATGCTATGAAGTTGTCTCCGGGATTATGGAAATAGTAGTAGCTACAGTTACTACTATCCCATACTACCCCCCATAGTAGTAGCTTCAACTACTACTATTTCCATGAACAAGGGCATAAACTAGTTGGGATTAGTTTAATTTTATATACTTTACTCTGCTTAAGTTATATATCTGTATATGTGATATACTATATGCATCAACTAAAATTTTTTGGAACAACTAAATCACCTTCACTTTTTTCTAAAGCCACTAATATTCGAATATTCACAAGTTTATAATGCAAAAAATTTTAAATTGCAATTATCCTCAAGCTGCTCTCAATATATTGCGATTAAATTATGTTGAGCAATATCTTTATGAACACAGCGGTATAGAATATGATGGAATATGATTTATAACTAACTCTAAAGACTTTGGTTTACCTTTGCGAATATATCGATATCTAAGAGAGTTTAAACTATTTCAAAATGTTTTTCATTTACATATACATATATCTATATTAATATATACATATATGTGAATGTCTATATATATATCTATATTTATCGATCTATCTCTGTATCTATTTATTTAATTTAATGCATACTTTGCTTGAAGCTTTGATTGATATACATTCGTTTCCTTATCAGCTCTACATACATATATGATATGATTATGAAATGATGATCATAATGATGTACATATGTACATGTGATGTACATACGATACATATTTATATTTGGCATTGCATCTACTTACCGATTACTGTTAACTGACTGATTGAGCGACTGCTTGGCCTGCCTGATTGATGGCGATTGATGCTGATTGCTGTTGCTGCTGCCGACTGTTTGGCGTCTATTGGCTGTTCCGAAAAGAAAACAATATATAAATAAATAGATCGCTATGCGGCCAGTGACAACAAATGTTTGTTGCACAGTTTTCCAGTCTTCCAATTGCCAGTTTCCAAATTCCAATGGCGTGCGTTTTCTGTGGCCTAACGGTACTGTGATATATACATATACATACGTATAACTATATATCTCTGCCTGAACTGTCTGTCTGATCTGTCTGTCTGTCTCTCTGTCGCCGTGTCTTTGGCAAAACTTCCTCTTCTATAACATTGGCTCGCTCGCTCGCTGCTGCTGCGACTGCTGATTTTTTTTTTCTTTTCACTGATGCTTTGATTAGGTATTCTTTGTTTTTTTTTTTTTTTTTTTTTTTTTTTTTTTTTCGTTTCTTGTAACTCTTCTTCTGATTTGAAATTGGGGTCCCACTTGCGATTTTGATGTTGGCTGATCAGTGTCTAATAGTCGTCTAATGGACTTGATCGAAAGGAAAGATAGATAAGATCAGGTACCTCTATCTGCATACATATACAAAACATATATTTATATGTATATGTATATATGTATTGTATTGTCTAAATGAATGGGAAATGTAAAGAGATATATCAAATATATATATAATTATAAATTATAAATATATAAATACATTAAAATATATAAAAAGAAATATATATAAATTTCTACAAATATATATATTTATATATTTTAATATATCTATCTATAGGTGTATAAAATTGAATTGGATTAATGGATGGCTTTTAATTACTTTTTGGATTTTTATTTTGGATAATTTTTGTTGTTGAGGGTGAAAAATTGAAACTGACGAGTGAAAATGAATTGATGAAATGTTCTGGGAAAACTTCAAAATTTAACAGCTCAACAAATGCTATCTAAGTTTCTCTTACAAAATAGAATCCAATCCAATCTACCCCTCCGTCCACCCACTTCCTACGCTATCATGCTACCGGGCCAGTGTTGCAAAGCGGCGCGGCACCAAATCTTTAATTTGATTGATTTTATGCGAAAACAAAATAACGAAAGGAAAACAACAAGAATTTGGATATGTTCGTGTTGTTGTTGTTGTTGTATTTGTTGGTAAAGGGAAGCTTATTGATTTTTGCGTAGGTGACAAAGAAGACGGCGGACAGAATCAGCAGCGCTAGGAGCAGGAGGCAGGAGCCAGAAGGCTGAGGCAACATGAGAGAGCGAGAGCGCGAGAGAATGAGAAAAAGAGAGATAGAGATAGAGAGAGAGAGAGAGAGAGAGAGAGAGAGAGAGTGGCTGTTTGTTAGGCTGTTAGGTGTGAGCGAGACAGCAGTCGATGCGTGCGAGTGCGTAAGACGCCGACGGCATCGGCAACGGCAACGGCAGCGGCTGCGTCGCCGTCGACGTCGCTGCTAAAGAAAACTGGAAAATTCTTGCTTACAATTACAAATTATCAATTGTTTTAAATTGATTACGGTTATTCGGATTGCGTTAGCGTGCGTATTATCGCTATCGGCATTGATATCGATATCAATATCGTTATCGCTTTTGCTTCACTTTTGCACTCTTCCAACAGACAAAAAAAATGAAGAAGAACAACGACGACAACCACGGCGGCAACGGCGACGGCGACGGCGAAAAATAAATTTTGTTATGTATTTTCTTGATTATTTCTTGCTTTCTTGCTTGCTTGCTAGTTGACTATTTCGCTTTGCTTTGCTTTCTTTCTTTATTTGTTTTCTTGGGTTTTGGCTTGGTTTCGGTTTTCGGTTTCGAGAGCTGAGAGTCGAACGAACGAACGAACGCGCGGCACGGCGACGAGTAAACTGCCAACGACGCCAAAGCGTTTCAATGAAAATGTCTGTGGAAAATCCACGCAGTCGCAGCAGCAGCAGCAGCAGCAGCAGCAGCAGCAGCAGCAGCAGCAGCAGCAGCAGCAGCAGCAAAGGCAGCAGCAGCAGCCGAGCAGCTGTCGCTGGCTGCGAAGTCACCGTCGCATTTTTCCTATCCACAAACAGTGAAAGTTGTGCGTGAGCTGTTCTTCTTCTTCTTCTTATTCTACTACTTCTTCTGCTTGTTGTTCTTGTTGTCGTTGCGGCGGCGTCAAATCAAAATGGCCGACATGTATGTAACGGTGCCTGTGCGTGAGCGTTTTGCGTGCGTATATGCATGGATGTGTGCGTGTGTGTGTGTGTGTGTGTGTATGCGTACGCTCAGTCGTTTCAGTGTGTGCGTGTAAGCGGGCGTCTATCCACTCGTTTATCCGTCCGTTCGCCCATCCGTCCATCCGTTTACAAAGTCGGCTGCTCGACGGCGTCCGTGTCGAGTCGCTGAGCAGGCGTTGCTCTCGCTTGTTGTCATTGCCTTTGCCTTTGCCTATGCCTTTGCATTTGCTGTTGTTGCTGTTATTGTTGCTATCAGCTTAGGCTACAGTGCCTAGCAGCAGTTGAGAGTCGTATGATAGCAAGATGTTGCAATCAGTTGAAGATGCCATTAAATTTTGTGTGCAAATTTTTAATGATTTTTGATATTTAGAGATATACGAAAATATGTGAAAATAATTTGAAATTTATTTACTATTATTTATTATTTATTTTATTAAATTAGTGGCACATTCAAAAAATAGACCATAAAATATAAATTAAATCTTTTTATAAATAATTAATATTTAATATTTAATAATTATTATCATAATAATTAATTAATAAATATTGAAACTTAAAAATAGAGAGAAAAAAAAAATAATATAAATAAAATAAAATAAATAATTTGAAATTTATTTACTATTATTTGTTATTTATTTTATTAAATTAGTGGCCCATTCAAAAAATAGATCATAAAATATAAATTAAATCTTTTTATAAATAATTAATATTTAATATTTAATAATTATTATCATAATAATTAATTAATAAATATTGAAACTTAAAAATAGAGAAAAACAAAAATTTAAAATAATAATAATATAAATCTATATATATGTATGTATGTATATATTGCATATTTTCAATTATCTATAAATATTATTATAACAATACTATATTATAATACTTTTAATTTAATATTCGATTTATTTATTTTTTTTTTGATATGTAGTTTTTCTCTTGAAAAATTAAATTAAATAAAATAAATTGCATTTTAATTTATTTAAATTTTATTAAAGTATTCAATGTACATAGAATTATGGCAGCCACCGTAGCAGTTCTGTTGACCTGTGCTCCTCCATTGAAAATAAAAATAAATAAAAAACATAGAGAAGAAATTAAAACACCGCCGCCAATGTTCCAAACGGATAACCGAATATTTTCCATGTGAATTGGCTTCGCATTTGTGGGCTGTGACGCCAGCGGCGCTGTTGGCGCTGACGCCGGCGTTGACATTGACGTCGCTGTCGCTGAGAGCGAGCGGGAGCGGCACACACATACATACATACACAGAGGGTGAGAGCGAGTTTTCTTGTCGTGTTTGTCGTGAAAATCCAAAAACGAAAAACCAGGAATAGGAGCCACAAAGAAGAAGAGAAATAAAAACACACACGGAAAATAAAAGGAAAAGCAACGCGTGGAAAACGAAAACGCCAGGATAGCCCTTGTTGGCCACAAGGGTGGCAAAGGCAGACATAGCCGCTGTCGCTGCCGCCGTTGCCGTTGCCGTCGCCGTCGCCGTCGGCGTCGCAGTCGCAGTCGTTGGCAGCGCAAGCGACTGCAATAGCAGCTCACAGACACAACGCTAGCTGCTATGGAAAATGCGGAAAATTCAGCTGCCTGCCTATGTACACGTGTCAGTGTCTCTGCGTGTGAGTGCGTGTGTGTGTGTGTGAGTGAGAGCGACAGAGCGAGAGTGAGTGAGTGAGTGAGTGTATTTGGCTTCGCCTGGCAGCCACGTTTACGTTTGCTGTTGAGTTGCCGTGGCTTTATCAGAGAATCCGCTATAATTTCTTATTTTCTTCTTCTTCATTTTATGCTTGTTTTTTATTTAGCAATTGCCGAAGCACTCAAAGGAGCTTCGAGTGGATTCACCTGTGCCCACGTGGCCAAACGCCCACCGGCAACTAGTTTCGCTTTACTACAGCTGCTGCTGCTGCTGCTGCTGCTGCTGTAACTAACGGTTCTACGTTGATTTTTACTGTTCCCATGTTAACGCTGAGCAGCGGCAGTCCTCATTAAGCTCATTAAAAAGCCAAATTCTTGGTGGATCTATGGATAATCAGTAATTTGGATAACACATATACATTCTATATATAGATTTATGCAGATGTGCAGATATACATATACATATATGTATGTATATATAGATTTGGAATCACAGAGTCTGCTCTGTAATACATTTAAGCTCTTTTAATGCGATCTAGATATATATTTTGGGTCAAGTTGAATGTTGGGTCAAGTTATATTCTCTCAAGCGAGAGTCTCAGAGTATTTAAATATTGATTTGATTTGCTTAATATCGGGTGAGCATATCTCAAGGACATCGAGTGCTAAAGAGCCACGAGCTTTGTTGTGTGGATTTCCTGGTATTCGAACAAGATTTTTCATATTATTAAATTATTTTATTCTTGAACTATAATAATTTTGTATTTTATAATATTTATATCATTTTAATTTATTGTGCATAATAATTGCAGAAATTATCTACATATGAAAATGCATTGAAAGTAATATAATAACAATATTAATAATATATGAATTACATACGAGTATTTTAATAAATAAAATATATTGAGCTACAGCTATATTGCATCCTTTTAGAATATCTGGAATATATTCTTAACAAAAAAGGTTTAGTTTAAAATTTGGGATGCTATGAACCTTTACGAATTGTGGAATTACTAGGATAGATTAGGCTAGAGAGAAAATGAGATTTTAGTCTTTATCAATACAAGTTTGATATAGCAATATATATACCATATCTATATGTATGAATATACGTGTAGATATTTATATATATATGTATAGTAAGAGGAGTATGCAAACAAAATATATATTATATCGATATTGATATACGAGTATGTATATCAAAATATCTTTTTCCAAAACCTAAATATAGATTAAACAGATATTGATATTGGTTAGCTAAAATGAAAATGAGTTTGTGATAGCATATACATACATAATTAGGTATAAGTGCTATAAGTAGAACAGACAGAAAACAACTTAATCCCTTCGTAGCGAGCTATAAGATCTTTATTGGAAATACAAGCTTTATGTATAAAATAAAACAAATGAAATGAAATTTCATGAAATTTTAATCAATTGATTGACGGAAATTATGATTGATGCACTTAAATATACATACTTGGCTTTAGCTTAAGTATATTAGAAGATCTTGATATGATTTTAAACTGTTATTAATGAAATAATAGTTTCAATCATAGTCATAATCATAATACCATCCAATATACTAAACATTCTTTATCATGGGATCTACCTTAGGTCTAACTTCATTTGTAATGTAATATTAATAACTTTACTAAAAGTGTATATCTATTTTGTAAGCCTTATATATTATTATTATATAACCCTTATATATTCATCTACCCATTTGTCCATATATCAATCAATCTGTGTTCATCTAAAAAAATCCACAAGATTATGAAATAACAATTAAAAAGTCAAATCGAAATTTCTGAATTGTTTCAGTTCCATTCTCCACTTGGGCTACCTCTAATATCTATTTACAAATATTTGGCGTTTGTCTTTTATCTATGATAATGTTTTTTTCTTCTTTCTAATTTCTAACACATTTTCCAGCTGCGTGTGCTTGACGGTGTTCAAGGCGCTGCCACCAAGTTTAACAGTGACCTTGCAACATTTCGGTTTCGGTTTCGGTTTCGGTTTCGTTTTCATTTGCTTCCTCTGCTTCTTCTGGTTCTTTCACATTTTGCGATGCCCTTTGCTAAATCCGATGCGCACCCCAAAAAACTTGGCATTCGACGATTTGCCTGTTTTGTTGTTACCAACTCACACACACGCACACACGCACACATGCACACACATACAGCATTGATATAAATTTGTAGACATTCCCTTTCCATTAAATGCTATCGTCCCATTTTGGAAAATGCGTCCGCGACTTGCGTAGTTTTTCAACCCCAGGAACGGGTGTGCAAGGCGTCTGAATGCGTATGGCATGGATTGGAATGGAATGTTACAGCCGTCGCTGCTACTACCCTGATCCGGAGCCGGGCCACCAGCCCGTCCCGGCTCGGCTCAGCCCATTAAACAACCACCCACCCCCGGTTTGGGTCTTAGTGCGTAGTTGGATTCGAATTTGGAAGTCGCTTTGCTATGCCAGCGCATCCCGCCTGAATGTGTCCGATGTCTGCAGTTGGCGAGCATGTTGCGTCTTACATCACACACACAAACACACACACACGCATACGCACGCACAGCTATGTCTGGCCGGTGTGTGGCTCGCACACCACCCAAAGAGTAAAGCTGCGCCGAGTGTCCCGTTACGCGTTCGCCTGCCATCTCTGTCGCACGCAAAGGCCACGGATCGCAACGTCATGGAACGGCAAGGATGATAAACGTGCGTTGGCTTTGCCTCCCCCTTGGCCGCTGCTGCTGCTGCTGCTGCGGCGGCGGCATTGTTGTGTGAGCCTTTGATTTCGGCTGCTTCCTCTTCCTCTTCTTCTTTTCTTTTTTTTTTTTTTATACATTTTATTTATTTAACTTTTTTTTGTTCATATTATTATTATTTCATTAGATTGCAACCCTCATGATGTGACGACAACTGTGCGTGTCCTTTGTGCGCTGTCCCGTGTCCTGTGGCCCGTGCGCGAGGAAGTGCGTAAAAAAATGTTTGCCAACATTCGGCATTAGTCAAAATTTAGTTTTTGGCTTAGCTCGTGATTTCTCAATATTGCGAGAGCGAGAGAGGGTGTAAGAGAGGGATAGAGTCTTTCAAAAGAGAAACGCATAAAGTTTTTTCTGCTCTGATCGATATGATCATGTTGGATCAGCATGGACAGCCCATTAAATGCTATATACCATTGATCTTATAGTCAAATATTATATATTGGTATATAAACTAACTAGCTGAAGCTATTTTCCATAACCATAGGTAGTTTGCATAGCTTTGTCTCACAGTTCAACATCATTGCAAGCATTGAATGATCTTTTACGACTTAGATGTATTAATTGATGATCAACACACTTCAATATAAGATCTGTAATCAATGATCAACGATCGACTAGCAACTATCTATGGTGTATAAGATCTATGATTAGCAATCTAGGATCTACGATCAATAATAGATCAATAATATTTGCCAACTGCGAGCTACGCTCAACGATCTAAGATTTACGATCTATGATCTGTCAATTACAATGATCACATACGATCAGCAATGGTTTGTCATTTTATAAGAAATATAATATGATATGGCTGATATATCGGTATTCCCAAGTATAGAATATTTATTCTGAATAGTTATACAAAGTGTAAACAAATGATCAGTTTATGGCTGAGATAGCATTACACTGTTACTTATCTTAAATAGTTCAATATATATCTTTAATCTCTATTACGATCCTGTTCGAGTCTAGAGAAATAATGCACATTTCGATCGTGTTTGCTTCAAACTAAAAGGTAAATGATTGACGATCAGCAAACACGATCGCAATTTGGGAATCCGTTCGGGAAATCGATCGATCATTGTTGCTATGGGCCACGCCTGGCCTGGCCTCAATGAGTTTTTAATAAGTTCTGGTCAAGTTATGAATATATGTATGTATGTATATATATTTTTGTTAATGCTGTCGACTGACACGCGGCTGATTGCTCGATGACAATCTCACGCCAACAGGAAGCGAGAGCACTCCGAGCAGGACAACGGAAGAACGGAACAACGGGAAAACGGGACAACGGTGGAGCAGCCTGTTAGAAGCCAGCGCCGGGGAAAGGTGGCAAAAGAAAGCGTGCTGCATGCAATATGCGGCAAGTAAGTAAATATATATATATTGTGTTATCCTGGCTGCAGCTCTCTCTTACACACTCTCACTCACTCTCTCTCTCTCTCTCTCTCTCTCTCTCTCTCACACTGTCTTTCTTCTGCAACACCTTGCTGCTGCTTCTTCTTTGTACTCAAAATTCAAATACAATGAGCAAAGGCATGAAGCTTACTGACTGCACGGTCGAGCCAGGGGGCCGACGGGAGGGCGGCGAAGGGGGGCGTGTTTGGGTCAACAACAATCGGCGAGTGTCCGCTTACTTATCAATGTCAGCATCGGCTATCTGGGACGTCAGCTGCACCTGCGCACCACTCGGCACCACTCGAGAGCCACGCGAATTTCGTTGTTTATTTTACTCACTTTTTGTTTTGTTTTTTCGGCCAGCGGGAGGGACACAGAGGGGATGTGAGGGGAGGCGGGGGCAACCCTTGAGCTGTTAACGGTTAACGGTAATGCGGCTCATTTTCAACTGCTATTTGTTTTTGTTTTTGTTTTTGGTTTTTGTTATTTTGCGGCTCCCTTTTTTTTTTTTTATTGAGCAACAGAGTGTGGCATGCCACATGAATGCAGCCGAATCATTGATGCTCGCCAAGCCAGAGGAGTCGACTTTTTTCATTTTTTTTTTGCCGTTGCTGTTGTTGCCTCGCGTTGCATGCAACTTGATCCCTGCGTCAGTTTCTCATAATTATCATATCAACGAAAAGGTTGCAGCCGAAAGGCGATCAGAAACAACAACAACAACAACTAGTACAAGAGCAGCAGCAACTGCAATAAAAACCCAAAGAGCAAAAGGAGCAAAAGGAGCTCAGGCATTGCAGTTTGTGCATAAGTGCATAAAGCGTGCTGGCAGCGACGCATCGCTGCGACCTCAACCCCTGGCTGCAACGCGCTGCAGCCTCCTTGAGCGCGTGCCACAGTGCACAGAGTAAGCCGGAGTCGTTGCCGCAGGTCTGGGTCCAATTTATGCAGGACAATGTGCAATCTGATCTTCGGATTTGCTTGCTCTACTCCAGCTCTTCCTACTCCTGCTGCTGCTGCTGCTGCTGCTGCTGCTGCGCCTCTTCTCCTGCTGCTCTTTTCCCTCTCGTCACTCTGTGCGTGTGTGTGTGTGTAGGTTTTTTTTTGCATATCGCTTGTGTCTTAATCGCCGCTTAATGTGTTCTGATTACATAATCGCTGCAGGGGCACAGGGCCGTGCGCAGGGGCATGCAACGGCTGCCGCCCCACTTTTCGTGTTGGCCACGCGCTGCATCGGCTGCCCAGCCCAGTGCAGCCCAGATGGGCGTGGCATATTAAAAAAAGAAGAAGAAGCAGCAGCAGCAGCAACACTTTAATTGACCCATTCAAGCCAAGCAGAAACAGAATACCAATTAACAGTTCATTCAATTAGGGGCAGCCAGGTAAAAGTTGTCAAAGTAGAGCCACGACTCGAGTCCCCAGCTCGCAGCTCGCAGCTCGCAGCTGGCTTAGCCCCAGCTGTAAATTGCAGTGGAACGTATCAGTGCTGAGGCGCCAGAGTAAGCCTGGCCATAAGATATACAAAATAATGAAATATGTCCAAGTATATTTAATTGCAATCGACGGTAACTAAATTGCGTTAATGAATGAAGATTCGCAGACAACATTGAGTAAATATTGCTGCTTAGACATCCATATAGACATGCCCATGTAGCTATGCTAGTCAGCGATACCGTAAGGCAATAATTCTAGAGAGCACTTTATAGGCAATGAGAGGCTATAATTATCATCTAAAGATAGAGTCTATGTCATTGACTAACATGGAAGGAAGCTCAGCTTGAATGCCATAAAATACAAAAACTTATCGATGGCTCTTGAATAAATGAACATAGAATGTTTTGATTTAAGTCTGTGTATCCCCAAAGTCCAGTCGCTGTTTAGCTCCACTTTTACTTATTGTATGACAATTTAACAGTGTAACGGCATAGTAGTATAACAGTATATAATATAACAGTAGCAATAAAATGTCAACTTAATAGTATAGTAGCATAACAGTATATAGTATAACAGTAACAATAATAAGAGTATACCAGCAAAACAGTATACCTGATTATATGTAGAGCTCTAGTATTCAAGTATAACAATATACTAATGTGAAATTGATTCAGTATAACAGTATATGAGTATTTCACTAGACTGGTATATTATATTGTATGGTATATTATCGTAGCAATATAACCATGCGAGAGTATACCAGTATGCGAGTACGTCAGTTTACTACTACGGCAGTAAAATATTATCTTTGCCAGAATACAAATATATTAGAAAGTCAGTATAACAGCATACTAGTATGCCAGTTAGTACGTAGTAGACCTATAGTCTAGTATAATCGTATAACACTATCATAGCATGCCAAATTAATAATATACCAGAATATCAGTAGAACAGTATAATACTAAATCATTAAACTAGTTAGTGGGTATACCTGTTATACAAACGTATAACAATAGTATAGTATGCCAGCTGCTTAATAGAATAGCTGAATACACTGTTATATGTATGTATACAGTCATATATTCAGCTAACTTCGCGCTGACAATCCCTACGAGCGCTGTTAATTAATAAGTTTCTGGTTCGCCTTTATATAAATCAAGCTGAGATAGAAATCTTAAAAGCAAATTCGAAATCGAATGGCCCACGCGCAGCCTATATCCGCCTGGCTGAAGGCCTAAGGCTTTGGCTAATTTCCGATAAATAACATTGCAAATTTTACAAAGCTCTCTTCCGATAGCCAATAAAGGAGTTGAGGGCCAAAAGCGAAAAGGATGTTAACTTGCTATAAATACATATTGGGCTTTCGATGAGACTCCGTTGGCTGGAATCCCACAGCGTGTTAATGGCAATTAATTAGGGGCGTAAATAGGCAACGGAATTGCGGCCTTTTAATTGCCCAAACCAATGGCAATTGCTGCTGCTGCTGCTGCGCTGCTGCTGGCTGTCTGGCTGGCTGTCTGGCTGGCTGCATGATGCGTTCGATCGACTGGGCCCTGGCCAGGACATCTGCAGGCCACCCAAGTGCGCAGCGCCTTGGGCGCTCCTGCTGATTAACGCCGGGTATTAACAAGCATTTAGCTGGACAAAACAAAAAAATAATAAAAATTAAGAGCGAAAAAACAAAACACGACGCAAAAAAGGGGCCGCAGGATCGCTGGCAAAGGCGAGCCGACAGCCGAGAGCCGAGAGGACATTTATCCTGCGCGCTGCATGTTGCATGTCTGGCGGCAATAAAAAATTCATATTTAAAATGCATAACAATGAGACGCGACTGAGCAACGCGAAAGAGAACAAAAAGCGAGCGGCACGCGAAGCTTAGACAGAGTTAGCTCAGCCAGGAGCAGCCACAGCCACAGCCACAGCCACAGCAGCAGCAGCAGCAGCAGGAGTTGTCCGTGCACCCACAAGCGGAGGGACGGCCAAGGATCGGGCCATTGCACTGGAGCACCTTTTGCAAAATTAAGCTGACTTTGTTGTTGTTGTTGTTGCTATTGTTGTTGTTGCTGTTGCTGTTGCTGGCACGCGCGCTGTCCTCGTTGAAGTTGCCGTTGATCCTTGCACTGCTTATCCTTAATTTCGTTTACTTTTTGCGCCCCGGCTGTCGTGGAGTTCCTTTTGCATTTAGCTGGACAGGTGCAAAGTCTTTTCTTTTTTTTTTCTCCTTTTACTCCTTTATTGTGTCCCTTTCGCTACTCGCTGTCACCCTCTCTCTCTCTCTCTGTGTCGCTCTCACTCTGTCTGTCTCGCTCGCTTGGCATTAATTCGCTTCTTTATTTTTCGGTAATTGCCAAAAATGTTCCGAGTGAACGAGCGAATCCTCTCGGTCCGCCACTGCCGCCTTCGTTTGCTGCGCTGTGCTGCGTGCTCTGATCCTGCTGTCGTAGGATTATGGGACGCCTTGGCAGGACAGCGCGCTGATCCTTAGCGCTTGATTGCGATTTCACGTACCCGAAATTCCCGTTCCCATTTCGGCTCTTCGCATATTTGCAGCCCCGACAGCCATGCGATCATTGACTTTAGTCAGGCAATCCGCCTGCAACAACCCCCTGTCCCCTATCCCCTGTCTCCTGGCCGCTGCCCCTGTTCCTGCTCCTGCTCCTGCTCCTGCTCCTGGCCTCTGCCAGTCTGTGTGGCCAGCATAAGGATAACGATGCAGCTCGGCGAGAATTTGGCACATGGAACTTTTGCCATAGCAATTACTTACGCAAATATTTAACGTGTTAAATGTATATACTAAATAATATATATTAAAAAATAAATAGCTATGTATCTAAGTACTTGTTTATAAAATAATAAATATACATATACATAAATATGTACGTATATATAGACACATATATTAAATTAAAATAATTCGCATTTCTGTTTAATTTCATTATTTACTTAGCTTGAAAACCCCTAAACACGCTTTCACACACATAGCATTTAGCGTTAGTATTTATTTGCCATATGCCAGTGTGTGTGTGAGTGCATGGACAGATGCGCAACAAATTTAAGTTCATGAACAGAAAAACGTAAGGAAAGACTGAGCTTAGCAACAAGCCTTGACATTGACTGTATAAGAGAACTGGCATATTGTAAGAGAGAGCGAAAGAGCAAAAGCAGTTGTAGCTTTGCCTTGCCGCTCTCGCACCGCACAGATGGCGCCTACTGACATGAGCCAGTTACAGCAACAATCCTAGGCAATGGGCAGCGGCCATTTTGTAAGCAGCAGCAACAATAACAAACGCCAATATCCAATCGGCAAACGCAACGACGAAACCAAATCCACACAACAACAACAACAAGCGCTGTAAGCTGAAATGCAATTTGAAAGCGCAACAACAGCAAAGCAAAAACCAAAAGCAAGCGCAAAAGCAAACGCAAAAGCACGTGCATTGCTTGATAGCGTGTGTATGAGCGAGAAAGATATAGACGAGCAGCTCTGTGGGCGTAGGGCGCGTGTGCCTGAGTGCAGCTTAGCGACTCTTGGTTGGTTGGCGTTTAAACCTAATAAGTATATGTGAGTGTATGTTTGTGTGTATGTGAATGCATGCAAGCAGTAAGAATTGCTGTACATGCAAAAGGATGTATGTGTGTATGTATTTACATATGCTTGCATATTCTTTTGTGGGAATTGAATACTGTTTGCTGTTGTGATCAAATTCTAATGAAATCTCTTGCATAAAAGCTTTGTTATCCGTTAGTTACAACAAGATTGACTTGTTTTTCTTTTTCTTCTTTTATCATTCTTCTAATTTGTTTGAGTGCCCAAAATTTTTGTTTGGCAGCTGTAAAGCCGGCCGAACTTGTACCCAAAAACTGATTTTAAGTCCGAACCAACAAAGAAAGATACATTCGTTGGCTAATTATGAATAACAAAAGCGCCAACCGGCCCAGAAACCCCTTTCGATGCCCATTGTTCAAGATCTTCAAGTTGCGGCAGCTGGACTGCTGGCAGTGGGAACCAGGACGCCTGCGCTTGGGATGCTGCAAGGACAATGCGATGGCGGGCTGACCGGCTGACCAGTTGACCAGGTGACCAGTTGACCAGGCCTGTCCTATGGGCGGCAGCTGTGCGGCGCGTTAGAAACTAGAAAAGCTCTTTGTTCCTTTTGTCCTATTGTTTAGTCTGGACAAATCAGTTATGTCCACTCATAGGTCTGAGAGTATGTGTGTGTGTGTGTGTGCGAGAGGGCGCCTACATACAACTGTGATCACGTACGGCTTACGCTTTTCAAATATCTTATAAACTTTTTGTCTCTTTGTCTTTTTCGTCTTTGACAGCGTGTCGCCATCTAGCGGCTGCACTCGGCTCATTTGTATAGCAACTGATATAAAGCTTGCAAGTTGCAACACCCAGCTGGTGGATGTCCTGGCTAAACTTTTATTTCAGTTTGTTATTTAACGAAACTTTTGATTGGACAACTGCAAAAGCCATTGTAAGGGGAAAATAGCTTGAATAAATTAGAGTGGACCTTCAAAACTGATTGAATTTGTCTAAGAGGGAGAACAATATCTAGAATTGAAGGGGAAAATTGGAGTGGACCAGATGCTATACACTATACATTATATTCAAAATTGATTGATTCAAAGTTGAAATAGAAGGGGTAATTGGGATCTAATTTGCATTTGGGATTTTAAAGAGAAGGGGGAATTAGAGAGACCCCATAATCTCAAACAACACATTGAAATCTGATAAACTTCATTAATTATCTTAAGCTTTTAGCTAATTTATTTTTTAATTATATAATTTTATTTTTTAAATATATGTAGAATGGACACTTTTAGCCATAATTTTAGTTTAAATCAATAAAACTATGTTGCTTTTTACATAAACATGTATATTTATTTCTTAGACGATTTATAATTAAGAATGATTTAGACTAAAGTTTTACGCTTACAAGCTAATACGTTTTCTCTGGTTTGCCATTTAATTCAAGAGACTTTTATATATAGACATATACATATATATACAAATATATATATATATATAAACATACATATACATATATATATATATATTTGTATAGATATTATGGTATATTAATGCTACCAGCTTATATATATCGTGTTTCTGTACTTACTAAACTTCTAGTTAAAAAAAAAAAGATTTGCAAAAAACGAAATCAAAAATTATAACTTTCGCTCTTTTCTTCTTCTTTTTTGTTGCATGACCAAAGTCGATAAATAAAAATTTTTCTATAACTTTTTACAAGGACCTAAGAAAATTGTTGCTCTCATTTCTTTATTATTATTATTATTATTATTATTATTCTTTTTTTTCAATGCAGCTAAGTTTATTTTTATAAGAATTATATTTTATGTAGAAGTGTGTGTATGTGTATATATGTGTGTGTTGACATCTTCTAATTTTTAGCAATTCTCGAAAAGTTTTCGTAAATGTTCTAAATACACTTGAATAATTCGTGTAATTTAGGAAAGATTAACAAATTGGAAACAATCAAACAATTCCATGTGATATAATAGAATTCACAAGCATTCAGAAACCTCGCTAGAATTCCTGTATATCAGCTTAAAATGTAAATTACACAGAAATATATATATATATAAAAAAAAAAGAAAGAGAAATGATTAACAAACGGAAAATGCCCTAATTTAATCTTGTGTGTTATTGTGTGAGGGCTTTTCTTGAACATGCCCAAATCTTGTGTGGTATTATAGGCCGGCTTATCCTTAAAATGATGTGGATATTATTATTGCTATTCAAACTGCATATATGTGCGTGGGTGTGTTGTATTGGTTGGTGTTTTGGGAAGGTGTATAGGTGCGTGTGCGTGTGTATTCTCTTGGGCTACTTATTTGACGAAAGCCTCGGGCGGAATTTTGTTTTCCTTGAACAGTTTCTCGAACACAAAGGCGGCATGGTTGAAGTCCCAATTCGTCTCCTCTAAGCATCTGAAAGGCATAACAAATAATAAATGTGAATATAGAATATATATCGTATACAGGTGTGGTATGGCTATATTGTTGCCCTGGCTACGCACTTGCGACTCCAGTCCAGATTCATTTGACTTTGTGCACTCATCGCTTGCACCATTTGCATTTTGGTGGCATCGTTGAGGGCAGCCGCATTGCCGCCAGCGGGCACGGCAGTTGGATTCGATGGAGACGGTGTTGCCAGCAGGGCAACAGGTGCGCCAGGCACTGCCTGGCTCGGTTGCAAACGATTCTGTATTGATCCCTCGGCCACGGCTGCTGCCCCGATCGGTGTTAGGCCAACGGCCATATCGGCGCCTGGCGCTGGCTGATGCTGTGTGCGCTTGAATTCGCGTGTCTGCTCGCAAGTGGCACTGTTTAGGAAGATCGTCTCGTTGCGAATGCAAAAGCCCGAGTTCTGTGGCACCACCACAAAGGTGCGCATAAAGTGGCGCAGCTCGTAGGCCTGCATGTTGCTGGGCGTACCAGCGCTCGTATCGCCAGTTAGCTCCTTGAACAATCCGGTCACCGTGAATAACATCATTTGGGGCTGCAGAGAAGAGAGATTCGATTAGCACAATTTCCGATGTGGCTGCTGCTGCTGCTGCGACTCACATTGTATATGGTCAGGTCGACCGTGAAAGTGCGACGTTCGTGCAGTGTACGTGGCCATTCGTCCAGTGTGGACACACAGGCAAGTCGTCCGCTCTTCAAAAGGCGTATGCGTAAATCTTCACGTTCGCTGTTTAGGCGTCGTAGATTGCGATTGAATTTCCAGAAGTTATTCAGTCTACTAGATCGGCGAGACAAACAATGAGTTTAGGAGAGTTCAGGTCAGGAGTGCTATAGCGGACTTACCTGCCCGACTGGCTGACCGAGGGCATCGATATCGAGAGCATTGCATGCTCGTGATACGCATCCAGCAGCGGCTGGCGATTATCCGAATCGAAAATGCTAAAGTATTGATCCAGGAATTGGCGCACCACATCGGCGCCAGCGCTGTCGCATAAGAAGGATGCCTTGGCCGGTGGCAGCACCGACGATTCGTTCAAATCGAAATGGACCTGCGGCGGCAGCGTTTCCCCATCCTAAATCATAATGATTAGCATCGGTGGTATGATCATCAACATCATCAGTAATGCATAATTAATGAATGAATGCACTCAGCATTCTCATGATTCGCTTCACTTACCAGTTTCAGGATTTTTGGGAATTTACGGCGTACTTCACTGTAAATAGTTTTGCAGTTGGAATTGCATCCGATTTTTGTTTGATGTTGTTGTTGTTGTTTTTGTATTAGTAGTGTGCAGTGTGCATGCATACGTACACGCAAATGTATAGATGCGGCATACATACGCACACACGCACACACACACAGGTATATATATGTCGAATGAATGAATTAGTTAAACAATAATACATATATATACAAAATATTAATGCAATTCAATGGCAATTTACATACACATACACATGTGTATGCATAATTACTTGCCCCACTGTCGCCTTGCCATTTCGAAATGCATTTTGGCACCTGTTTCGCTTGCATAATAAAGCAATTTGAATTGCATTGAGAAAACTTTGAAGCAATTGCAATTGGCTTTAATTGGCGCTGGTTATAAAAAACAAAACCCTAATGCGCAAAAGGCCTGGAGTTTTCTGCAATAATTTAATTTTGAAGCAGAGCCAAACTTTTAGGCCGTTTTTTTGTTTTTACTTTTTTTTTCATTTTTTTATTTTTATTTTTTATATATATATATTTTTTTCATATTTTTTTTTTCAACATTTTTTCAAATACCCAAAGGCTGCGCGCCAAAGTTCAGCGCGCAGCCCACTGTCCACATTGCGCGCGTTTGTATATATATGTGTGTGTGTGTGTGAGAGAGAGAGAGTGTGACTCTGTGTCTGTGTGTGTCTCTTGCTGTCAACTAAGCATTGCATCCACAGACTAGGCACGCCCCCACCGCCAATCACTACAGAGTGGAAAGGCTTGCACTGAAACGCAGTCGATGGGCTTTATGTACGGTCGCCTTCGCCAGCTCTTGGGGTAGGGGGTAGGTGTTAGGTCGTGTTCTCATCTGCATGGATCGTGGTAATGGAGTCGTGATGAGCGTGTGTGAGAGTGTGTGTGTGTGTGCATGTCTGATCGTCAGTGTTTTGCTTTTTAGCTGTCCGCTGGGCGCGCGCACCGTGCCTTAGGATGAAGCCAACGACAACATTGACGCCGACGCCGACGCTAACGCAACAGCAACTGCAACTGCAACAACAACAACAGCAACACAGCAGCGCAGCTCAATTCGTAAACTAACAATGGCGGCCACAACGGCCCACAATGGAGCCGGCCGGGAGCGAGCGTGCGCGAACTCGCGCGCGCGTGCATGTGTCCGTGTGAGTGCAACGTGTGCGTGCGTGCGGGCGTGCGTGTATGCGCTCATGTGGGTTGCCTTGTTCGGGGCATACGACGTGTTGTCCTTGTCTGGCATACGCAATGCCAGCGCAAGGCGGCCCGTTACGCAGCAGCATGCCTGCCTGCATAGTGGAAGCGCAATGCACTGTTCGAGGTCCGTGTGTCAGTGTGAGGCTAAGTCTGGCGTACGGTGTTGCCATATCGTCAAAATGTCAGTTAGTATAACGTATACGGTGTTTCTGTTCAATATTATACTTTACGCATGTGTCGTTCTTTTTTCCACTGGGCTTTCTTTTTTTTTTTAATATTTTTTTTTAAATATTTTTTTCTTATTTTTTTTTTTAGTTTTTTTTTTTTTTGCATTGTATTTTTTTTTTCTGCTAACTGCCAAAAGCTCGGCTCCACTTTCGTTGCTCTATTCAATGCTCCAATGCCCCCAAATGCATTTGCTTACTAAAGAGACAATTAAAGCTGCGAGTGCCGTGTGGCAAATCCAAATGGCTTTGCGGCAGTGCGAGCTCAGCAAATCAGTAGAGTCAAAGGTAAGAGAGCGGGAAAGAGAGAGAGAGAAGAGAAACAAGGATTAAGAACACTGCTGGCGAGGCTTTTGCAGATAGACAAAGACCTCTAGCCGCTGTCCGTGTTTCGCAACGTTGATGATTCGCTGGCTGCGTCCCATTTCGAAAGCAGAATAAATTACTCAAAGCATAGTATACCTGACAAATTGCTGTGGATCCTTGTAGCGCAAACGGCATGGATTATTGCGCAAGACCAACTCAATAATCGGCAAATTGCGAAAGACCAAAAGATGAGCCAGCGACGGTAGCTGCAACCAGAAGAAATGATATTTGTAGAGTCAAAGTCGACAAGTTGTTTTAAGAAATTATCATCTGTACATTGTTGTCGCCTAGATAAAGGATCTTGAGATGCGGCAAGCGCTTGTCGGCGCCCTTGAACGATTCCATGGTGGACATATTGTTATCATTGAGATTGATTGCCTCCAGATCGGGTATATTATCGCAAATGATGTCCAGTGCTGCGCTCATCACATTCACCCGGAACAGTGGACAAAAGAACGGCTTCAGATCTTGATCGGCATGGAAACGGGACAGATCCAGTGCCTTGGTCTGTAAATTGTAGCGCTTGGCCATCACCGCCTTCATTTTGGCCTTGAAGTCCTCGTCAATGGTAACCAAGGGCACGCCGCTGCGCACGCGTGGCATCAGTCGAAAGCCATCCGGCAACTGTGCGTGCCTTCCCAGCTGCTGTATGCGCTCAGCCACCTCAAAGTCATCCGTGAAGAAGATGACGCAGTGGCGCTCCGTACGCCAATATTGAGGGATGAAAACGTGCGGCGACATAGCAGCCAGTAGAGCACGCAGCAGCGTCTCCTTCTCATAGATCTGGCCATTTTGTATCTGCAAAACAGAAAGGGAAATGAATATTTATTTTGTTGGAGCCTCACATAAACGCAAATTGATTATGACTTATCTCTGCTTAATAATAATTAGTTAATTAGTCTAGTGATTAGATTACAAGCGAGCTTTAAATCAATTGAGTTTCTCACTTGACTTCAATTGGCCTTCAATCACTTCCCTCAATCAGTCAATAGTCAATTATTTAGTCTGTCACTCTGTCAGTTAGAGCTTTGCTATTCTGTCAGTCAATCAAATTGTTAGATAATTAATATGTCTATCTATCAATTAGGGAACTTAATCGTTACTAAATAACTAAGCAGGTCAATAATTCGCACATTCAGTCAATCAGCCCATAGAGGGTCAACCAGTCAGACAGTCAATCAGTCCTTGCAGAAGACAGTTCCTAAGCTATTCTATCAGTCAATCAACTAACTGCCAACTAGTCATTCAATCAATCAAGTGTTCATTCCATAATCAGTCAATCAGCCTATTTGTCAATCAATTCATCAATCAGCCAACTAGTCAGTCAATGTTATTCATATTCAATCGGTCTCTCAATCAGCTAGTCTATTTATCAAGCCAGGTCAATCAGTCTAAGTAGTCAATCGATCAATCGATTGTCGGTTACTCAATCACTCAGGTTAATTGTGCTTTCAGTCACTCATCAATCGCCGCTCGCACTATCAAGCACAATCTATATTAGTGATGTATAATATATGTCTATATTAAGAATGCTGTATAAGTGATCTAATTCAAAATAAACAAACAGAAATCTTGGAGTGAGTGGGTGTAGATAGATATACATACATATACATACACTGCGCGTCATCAGGTTAGCGCCCCCCTTTACACTCAACCTCAAAGCTAAATAAAATCTAAACCAGCAGAGCTCCATCTTTGAAATTTTTTTACAATATACTCCATTTATTTCTCTTTAAAATACAAAAAGAATGGCTACTGTAACAATAAGGATTATTTTTAAATAATTTTTTTTTGTAAAATGTACAAAAAACATGTAACAAAAATTTGGTCATCAGATTAGCGCCCCCTGCGCTAAATTCAATTTATTTAAGTTAATTACCAAAAATAACACCTGTATTTTAAGCTGCGTAGTGCCGTTTTTGTTTGAAATTACTTTAAAAATTCGATTAGGAATGGAATTATAAAGTTGTTCAATATTATTCAAGGATATGGTTGATTAAGCGTGTTCAGTACCTTCGATTAACTCTGTCTTTGTACTATAATGCTTTCCGGACTCATATACTTTCCTGACCAACCATCCCCAGACGTTTCCAATGATATTAAGGTCGAGTGAGTATGGTGGCCACTCCATGAGATCAATTTTTTGGCCCTGAATCCAGAACTACACGGATCGGGCGGTCTGAATTGAGGCATTATCATGCTGGAAAATCTAATGCCGGTTTTCAGACAGGTTATAGAAATGCGGAACAGAAGTTTTAAACACGATATTATGGTCTTATGCGTTCATGCGCGATGTCAAAAATTGAAGCTTGCAAGTGCTGTAGTAAGATATTGATACCTACACAAATGCCACACCACCCCCCCGCCGCAGCGGCTTGGAAACCGTTCCAAATAATGTTCTTCTATGAGTAGGTCATGGATATAATAATTATATCCATCAGTTCCTTCCAAATTCAATTTTTCTCATCAGAAAAGACAACATGCTGCCATTGGGTAGACCACGTCATATTCGCCCGGCCAAAATTAATGCGTATTTCTTTTCTCAGCATATCGACTGGTGACTTTTTTTTTACATTCTGTTTCTTTAAGTAATTAACTTTCTCAATTGCTCTTTAGACCGTTGATAAGCTCGTCCTAACACTGATTTTAACCCTAATCTTGGTGGTCGATTCGTGGGAATTCAAAGCTTCTCGAACTAATGCTCTTCTATTTCCTTCTGAAATCACTTGATTATTGCCGCTTATATAGTTTTTTCCATAGTTTTCCCTATTTGTAAGAAAATTGCCACTTAGTTTTGTGTTTTTTCCTGATTTTTCAGCAATTTTATGGTTGCATAGTCTAGATTCAAAGTATGCCTCAATCTTTGATTTTCAACCAAAGATAAAACTGTTTCTTTACCCATACTATAAATATATTGAATACTTTGAGCTTCACAAAAAATTTGGTGAGTGTAATTGCCAAAATAAGCAAGATAATTACAATTGCATTTGGGGGCGCTAATCTGATGACGCAAAATAAGTGCACACATTTTTTGCGAAAATTGAGCAGAATAGAAAATAAAACATAACGGGTTTTCACTCGCGCTTTTTTTTGGTATGAGAGACATCTCATATGATGATAATGAAATAAAAAAAAAACCAAGAAGTTACGTGCAATAGGCAAAGAGAAAAACGTAAAAGAAAATGAGTGTAAGGGGGGCGCTAACCTGATGACGCGAAGTGTATATGTATGTACGTATATTTACATATATACTTTCAATTATCGATAACTGCAAAACTGGAACAAGCCAATGGGAACTATTTCACTTGCCTAGTTTATCGTCTCTTCATGGTTTTTCGTTATTGTTATTTTACTTTTACTGCTATTGTTGTTTTTTATTTATTATGCCTGTAAATATATATATATGTGTGTGTGTGTGTGTGTGTGTGTAACGTTGCTCATTACGTGCTACACTCCCAATTACTCAATATTTGCATACCAATTCCAAATTCCGATTTAGACTATGGTGACTGGCCTGGGACCCGCGGACCTGGGGCCTCTTTGTATTTTAATTACTTTTGGGTGCGCTTATCTTCAAGTGTCTATGATTTAATTATGAGCATTTTGATTATAATTATGACGCACACGCAGATACATCATATATATATTTATATATGCATATGTGTATATTTTTAGACATCTATCTACCTTTACTTGGCATATATACTTGCATATATTTACGCTTAGTAATTGGGGCAGGTTGGTGGTTTTTTTCAGATTTTTACTTTTTTAGATAGTTCCAATTTTACTTGGAAGTAATTTTGATATACTATATATCATAAACACACATATGCACGCAATTGTATCTAGCTATGAGTTCGTTGTAATCATAGATAAAAAGACAACAACAAAATAAGCAGAGAGTGATCAACTATGAAATACCCTGCAATTATACAAATTATTACATTCCATTCCTTTCCATTTTCCATTGTATGAAAATTTGTTTATATATGTATAAATAAATTAATTTCACATATACAATATGTACATACTCGCATTATATATTCTCAAGTATAAATATACATATAATCTCTTGTTTAGGTCAATCTTTCAACAAAATATTTTTCCACATTTTCAACTATAGATAGTAAGTATCGACATTATAGTTTATCTGAATATTGCATATATTATCTATTTATTTTATATTATCAGCATTAGAAATGATCGTTTTATTATAGCTCTCGTTTCTTGCAATCATTTCCTGTAATATAAATTTTATTCAATATATTTTCCTAATTATTCTTGCTTATCTCCACCCTTCCGTTCACAAATTACAGGGTATATAGTAATCAAATAAGTCACTGTGAGCTCACTACGCCCATTACCCCATTACGCACTCAATTTCATTTTGATTTTGATTTTACTGCGCATTAATGCGATAAATATATTTATTATGTAGCATTAGTGTTCGCTTATTATGTTTACTACTCATTAGGCCAGCCATTGGGGCCTGGCCCCAAATTTGGCCTGGCTGACTTAAAGTCCTTAAACTTTTCCAATCAACGAGCTTATTGGGGTCTAGCAGCTATTGCCAAGCAGAGCTAATTGATAAAGAGCCAAATGCTAAAGCGCCTCAGTTGCTGCATTAGTCAGCCTCTTGCTGGTGTTGCTTTTGTTGTTGTTGTTGTCGAATTTAATTAGACAATGTGATCATTTTTGTTATGGTTAAATATGTATTTGTCAACATTTAACAAATGCCAGCTGATAACACTTGAAGATCTGATCAGCTTAACTATTCGAATAGCCGAGACCATGAGTCGTCGTCGTCGTCTAAAGGTGCGACTGAGATTGGGATTGAGAATGAGATTGACATTGAGAGTGAGAGTGAGAGAGAGAGAGAGAGGGAGAGAGAGAGAGAAAAAAAGAGATAGAGACAGAGAGAGAGAAAAAGAGAGAGAGAGAGAAGAGAGAAAAAGAGAGAGAGAGAGACAAAAGAGAGAGAGAGAAAGAGAGAAAAGAGAGAGAGAGAAAAAAAGAGAGATAGAGAGAGAGAGAAAGAGAGAGAGAGAGAAAAATAGAGATAGAGAGAGAGAGGCAGAGAAAGAGTGAGAGGATGATCGGATGGTTGGGCTGCTCGGGCTGGTTGTCTGATCAGTCATATGTGTTTTTTGGGGGCTTATGGGCTGGGGCTGGGCTGGTCTAGTATATATAAATTCCTCTTTTGTACACATAAACAATGAGGAATATGAGCGCGCTGAGACACACATGAATTTCTAGAATTGATATGAATGATGACGCCGACGCCGACGCCGACGGTGATGGCAATGGCGATGGCGTTGGCGACGCCAGCTGCGGCAGCGACGCCAACGGCTACTGGCGAGTGAAACTCTGCTTCGGCAAGCCGATTTTGCTGGCTAACAAGCGCGCACCGGCAAACGCAGAGCCATTCGTTAAACACCGTGCGAGGTTAAAGCAACAACAGCAGCCAAACGAGCCACTCAACTCATCCATCAGCTCAACCACCCAACCACCCACTCAAACACAACAACAAAATGGGCAGCTGTTGCTCAAAGGATTTGGATGATAAGCGCTCATGGAGTCCCGAAGAGACTAAAAATGGCGTAAGTTATTTACAGAAAGAAAAAAAAAGAAATAAATAAAATGAGAAATGTATTTAAACATTTTCAACATCTGTATATATATTTGTATGTATATATATATATATATAGAGCACCACATCGACTATCATAGCACAGCCCATGGATGATGTGGGCAGCACAGGTGTCTTTACGTTAACGCGCCCAACAGCAGCAGCAGCAGCAGCAGCAACAACAACAACAACAGGGAAACAACAAGAACAACTCACAGGAACAACAACAGCAGCCAATGCTGTTGATCCTGATGTCAAGCAATAGCTGCAGCAAACATTCCAAAAACCTTAACCAAATATCAATTTGCTTAGCCTTTTTTTTTTGTTTTTTACTTAACTCCATAATTTTTGTTAAATAAGCAATAATAATAACGTATATATACATACATATATATTTACTGTGTATACATTTTTTTGTTTCGTTGCTCAAGAAACATTTGTGACATGTGTGTTTGCACGGCAAGAGGAAGAGAGGAAGAGAGTCGAGAGTGCGTGCATGCATGCATGTGTGTGTGTGTGTGTCTGTGCCTGTGTCTGTGTGTGTATATATATGTGTTTTATAATTAATAATTCGTCTTATTGCTGACAGCTAAGGAAAATGAAACACAACAAAAAGTACCGTTTAGATGCAAGTGATAAATCGTTAGACTGTCTGCGCGGCATCTTTCAATTCGTCCGGCTACGATATCAACGAAATAAAAACCAAATCCATAAATAATGGCCAGGAATGAAAGAGAGAGAGAGAGACGTAAATGTTACCGGCGCGATAAGAACCGTTACCGCGCCGCGCCATGCCACGCCACGCTACGCCCCAGCCCACCCCGCCTACCACAGCTGAGCTGCACACGCATTCGCGCATTGCTAGGCGATGACATCAGAGACTGCTGCGGCTGCTGATGCACAGAGAAGAAAACTTTAAGAGCGCCAAGTGAGAGTGAGAGTGGGACAAGGAAAGAGAGAGAGAGAGAGAGAGAGAGCAGGAAACACACACACACGCAGCGGTGCTAAAAGTTTTGATTTCTTATGACTCAGTTTCTTGCAACGGGAATTTTCGCGCAATTTCTTTGGCCTGGAGCGAAAATGTAAAGCAATTTCAAAACAACCATATAAAATATTTAATCGACAATACATATACATATGTATATGTGATGACTAAGACGCCACCTGTTGGCTGGCACGTGCGGTCTCACATAAATGCACTTGCTTTTGCACTCCATAGGAAAGTAATCTAGCAAAACAAAATATTCCAATGCTATCTTTAGACCGTTTGCATAAATCTACACACACACACACAAACACACACACATGTATAGTATATATTTTATTTATTCAATTATTAATTAGCCTCTGCGAGATGTAAAACATGTACTGTCAGTTAGTATGCAAATAGTAAAACAGTAATTGGAATTGTTTTTTTTTTTTTTCTTTATAAATTCATAGATTTGTATGTGCTCAGAAATAATTATAGAATGGAGAGCGCACTTCCTGCTTCAGCAATCAATCAAAAGAAAACTTAGTTACATATACATATATACTATATACATATCTTATCAATAAAAATGCAATTGGCAGCAAGAGTTTCTAATAATAATAGAATCATCTTATACAATAAAATATAATTAATGCAAATAAATTATTCAAGTTGCATTTTAGTGGTCTGACTGCATTTTAATTATGTGCTAATTGAATTTCAGTTTAAATTGTCAAAACCGTTGACAACGTTGCCACCTAGACAAAAAACAGCTGTCCCAAATGAAAGTGCGATTTAAAAGCTCAGCCTAAAAGCATGCAACATAAAAGCTTTAAATTCTAAACAAATGTTCTGCGTTAACTTAAAAAAAAAAGAAGTTCACTAAAGATAAGATTGTACACAAAATATATATATTACACATGTTCACATAAATGTATGAGAGTATAAGAGAGACAGACGGAAAGAGAGAGGAATAGCGAGACTAGATGATGGCAGAAAAATTGCCAGCCCATCTATTTGTGTGCATTATATGATATATACAATATGTATACATGTATATATGTATTATTCCATATAGAAAGAGAAATAAGTATTAGTAAATCAGACAACCCAATAAAACCAAACCAAACCAAACGACGCAAAAAAACGAATTAAAGAAAATGCAAAACAAGGGAACGATATGCATATGTATATATGTACATCTATGTGAGTGTGAGTGTGAGTGTGGCTATGTACAAGTACATGTATAGATAAAAACAATTTGAACATCAACAAGAACGACCCTAAAGTCAAACGAGGAACCAACTCAATGACTACTCGCTGGGGATCGTCGATTGTGAATGGGGTAGCAGGGGAAGAGAGACAAATAAACAGAGAGGGAGAGCGAGCGAGAGAGAGAAAGAGAGAGAGAGAGAGCGGGGCCACTGATAGAAAACAGAAATTGGAACGCACCATCGCCCCCGCCGACTGTTAGGTTCCGTGTTCGTTCATGATTCCACGATCGGCAGACGGCAGCAAAGTTAAGTTCTCTGTGCATTGTCAGTGCAAACGCGACCCTCTGACAAGCAGGCAGCCAGGCGACCCAGCGACGGATCCACAACATATCTAAAGTACAATTCAATCAATTAATTAATTAGCTAAGCCAAAGCTAAAAGAGCGAGCATGAAGCACAGCGTTTGCCTGGCCATCGGCCTGCTGGCACTGCTGGCTGCCACCTGCTGCACAGCTCTGCCCATGGCCAACGAGGAGGAGCTCGTCTCGCTGGACTCCATGGAGCAGGGCCAGTCAGGCCAAGCACAACCACAGGAGCTGCCGCACATCTTGAAAATAGCGCCGAAACAACAGACGAACGAGGAGCCGGAGCCAATCAAGAGCAACGTCTACGACACCATCGTCGAGCAGCTGCGCGCAGCGGGCGTAAACACGTCCGAGCAGAAGCCCTTGAACACGCTCAGCTACAAGGAGCTGACACGCCTACTCGCCCTGTGGCACATGGCCCAGGGACGCAACTACTACGAGGCCGGCAACAATCGTGCCCAGCGTGAGGCAGCCACAGCCCAGCCGATTCCCAGCTAGAGCAAAGGGTGAGAGCAGAGGCTAAGCTTCTGCCGGGATCAGTTATATAATTTTTTTTTTTTTTTTAAATCTTTGTTTATTATTACTAAGCTGCATTTTCCATAATCGAATGTAAAACGCGTTGCACTTAATAAAAAAAAAAAAAACTAACGAAAGAGAAGAATTGAAGAATTCAATAAATTAGAGTTGTGTGTGTGGCTTTTCGCTTTTGGACTCCTTGTGGCTGTAGCTGCTTCTGTTGCTGCCACTGCCGCTGCCGCTGCTGGTGGTGCTGGTCACGACTAGGCGTGGCATTTGGCGTCGCTGCAGCTGCTTGGCTATGGGCGGCACAAAGAGATCGTGCTTGATCAGCGTGCAATCGGCGTCGTGGTAGATGCGACGATTGTTGTCCCACTTGAAGGCGGCCATGCAGTACGAGAGCAGCCAGCCGCCAAACAAGGAAACGACGAAGCCAATGGGTGCATACCACATGTAGCTAATGCGGTAGAGATAGAAGTACGAGGATTCGGGCTCGGGCTCAGGACTCTCTCTGAAGTGTGCAGTCTCGGTTTGCAGGAGGAGTATGTCAGCGGCATAGCTGCGATCAGCCGGGCAGCCGGCAATGGACATCTCCAGGCTGGGTATGGGCGGCTTTGGCTGACCGAACCCAATCCAAAAGGAAACGGCTAGCGACAGCAGCAGCCCGCCAATGGCGCCTTTCTGATTGGCCGACGTCACGTACATGCCCAGCGTGAAGAGCCCCAGCAGGGGCCCGCCAATGATGCCAAAGATGGAAAGAGCCGCCTGCAGCAGGCCACCAATGGAGCCGGCCAGGAAGGCCATGCCAATGCAGAGAGCGCCAAAGAAGGCCGACAACAGCTTGGAGTACCACATGGTCTGATGATCCGTGAGCGTGCGTTTTCTACAGCTGTGCATCAGTGGCTTCAGGTAATCCTCCAACGTGACAGCAGCCAGCGAACTGATCGCTGTGCTGATCGTCGACAGGCTGGCACAGAATATGCCGGACACAAAGAGACCCGCCAGTCCAGTATAGCCGCCCATGGTGTCCACCACAAATAGCGGCATGATCTGGTCCCGCGAGCTGACGCGTCCAGCCAACAGGGGATCACAGTTGCGGTAGTACCAATAGATGCACAGACCCGAGAAGCAAGTGCTGAGGCTTAGCAGGCACAAGATGGGCAAACACCACCAGAGAGCGGAGCGCGCGGATCGCAAATTGCGTACGGCCAACAGCCGTTGCACTTGCGCTTGATTCACGCCGTATAGGCTCAGGTAGGTTGCGCTGCCGCCGAGCACCTGTGTGAACCAGGAGTGTCGAGTTGTGGGATCTACGCTAAAGTTGGTGAAGTCAATGCGGCCGGACTCCTGCGCTGCCTTCCAAACGACATCAAAGCTGCCGGCCTTGATGCCCGTGTAGATGATCACACTGAAGACAGAGACAAACATCAGGATCGACTGGTATATGTCCGTTATGAGCACCGCCTTCATGCCACCCATTGTGGCATAAATGGTGCAGACCATGCCCACAATCAGCACGGAGAAGATCTGATTGAGACCCGTGACTGCCTCCAGCGCCAGGGCGGGAGCATAGACCACAATGCCCATGTAGAGTATCATCTGGAGCGAGAAGGTCACCGAGGCCACCAAACGGGTGGCATAGCCAAAGCGCAGCTCCAGATATTCATAGACGCTGGCCGTTTTCAAGCGATAAAATACTGGCAGTATTAGATAGGCGGCAACGGGCGTTGACAGCACATACGAGATATTGATGATGACGAACATGGTGCCATACTGATAGATCTCCATGGAGACGCCAAGTATTGTGACCGCCGACATGAAGCTGGCCATCAAGCTGAACGCCACTGGCGTCACTCCCATGGAACGATCAGCCAGAAAAAACGCCGTAGTATTGCTCTGTTTGTTGTCCACATACCGATAATAAACACCGATGCCTATAGATATGATGAGGACCACGGCCAGGATGGCATAGTCCCAAGCTCCCAGCGTACTCATTGCACAGCTCTTTACTCTCTCTCCCTCTTTGTCTCTTCTTCTGATAAGATGGCAACCCAGTTACGGAGCGATCGCGAGCGAGAGAAAGCGCACGCGCGCACCTAGGCCGTGAGATCTGCCCAGTGCAGATCTGGAATTCGTTATAGTATGTACACACAGACGCTTAGTTTCCTTGCCCCTTAATCGAAAGACAACCAATATTTGCTTTCAGATAAGCGCCAGCGATAATACCCGACAATGCGAAATACATATGTGGAGCAGGCGCGAGTCCAATTTACTCTTGAGATTCGGCTTGTTTCGGTTTAGTTGGCAGCGCGCGACTTCAACGATTGCCGGCCGTCAATGAAATGACCCAACTACTCTATACAAACGCCAACCGTAAGCTCGGCGCTTCAGCGGCTAAAAGGAAACAGCGCTGCCCTGACGCGTTTTTTATTGCCTCCATTGGCAGAGAGATAGCAGATTAGCTGACGACAATGTTCATTGCCAGCACTTGGGAGCGCACGCTGTGACCGAAACGCACTGCGATCAGCATGAGGACTATAAGGGGGCTGTTAAACAATTAAACTAACCGACACACACACACACGCAGACATTCGCATATGTATACAAGAGAGTCTAAATATGAAGTGGACCACTCATATCAAAAGTGACTCTAATCATATGAGCTGCACTGTACTTAGAGTGCAATTGTTACATTCAGTTTTTGCTATATGACAATGTAAGTTAATTAACAAGGCCTCATCATGAAATAAACTAAAGTTATTTCAGTTCGCACAGCTATTTCTAGGAAATACCATGTCTAGCTGGAGTTTAGTTCAAAACAGCCAACAGCTTTATTGTTGCCAATAAACTGATAATGCTTAATCGAAATAGAAACGAGCCGTGCATAGTACTTAGAAAACAAGTTTTGTACTTAATTGATATTAAGATCGCATGACTGTAGGCGAATGTATGTAAGTAACTGCTTGATAAGCGATTTGTGTGTTTTTGATTTAAAGTTTTATTGATATTAATGCCAAAGTCTCGCCGTTTATCACAACGACTGCTGCTGTATATCTTTATAGGCAGGCGACCGGCCGAGCAGATGACGACAATAAACTCACGATTTATGCGATAAGCAGGTAAAACTAACCAGTGCTAAATTTTCAACCAATCAGCGATCAGACATTGCTTTCTTTACCCCATATTTCATAAAAGATTTACAATCGACTTGAATATACAATCGAAAAGGAGTAATCATTATAAATGAACGACAGACCTTTCGCCAATCAATATAACATGATCTTTAGTAAATATCCTTCTATTGCTTAATATAATCTCATGGTTTCATCACATAAATTATAAACAAATGCGTCAGCACAAACTAATTCAAGCTTATTAAATGGTATTGACTATTTTCTACGATCATTATATATACATATATAAGTTATGATATATATATTTTATATGTTACTTACGGTCACTTGATACCAGCCAGCACCATTGGGCACTAGTTTGCCAAATTTACCACGTGGAATTGGTGAGCCGCGACGACGCGAGCTTGGGCGATCCTGCAAGCAAATTAATTCGAATTTATACCCGAAATATTCTATGTAATATGATGCAAATGCGGTATACCTTGATAGTGGTTGTCATTTCGCTCATATCATCGTCCTCGTCCCAGCGACGGACATCCTGTAAGCGTAGCTTCACATCACTTTTGTGTGGAAACTGTGATGTCTTGAAGCTGACGCGGCGCTTGTTGCGATCCTTGCGACGCTGATGATCATCATCTGCAAATGGGACGCAGAATTGTGTTTGATAAGAATCGATTAGTAATTAAGCACATGAACAACTTACCATCATAATCTTTCAAAGCAGAAAAACGTGATCCACCACTGCCGCCGCCCCCGCTGCCGCTTCCATTGCCAGCATTGTTGTTATAACGTTGACTGCCGCCGCCACCGCCGCGCTTAGGCATTTCGCACACTCACGCTCACACTCCCACACAAACACACAAGATATTGGGGGGGGTGTAGAGCGAATATTACCAGTCTTAAAAATAATAAACAAGGTCTTTTTTTGCGTGCACACACGTTGCAACTGTTGTTGCTGTTCTTGGTTTTGTTGTTGTATTAGTTACTTCGATTGTCCGTCGATATGTGCAAATATGCAAAGCTCACAGCACGATAAACACAACAAAAAAGAGAGTCCGTACCATACGTACGCGGGCCGTTGCTAGCAATTAATATTGCACGACAAAAATAAATAAAATTAAAGAGCGCGAATTTGCAACGCAATTTTATGAAACTCTCAAAATATGTATTTGTATTTGTGTGAATGACAGATGTCATGACAATGGCGTACTGCTATTTTACAGCACTAGATTGTGCTCAAATTTAGTTTTTAGTGCTGTGCAATTCGCATTCAAACGTTGACCAGGTGGCAACACTGCCACACAAAAATACAACAAGCAAAATTCATTTACTCCCAATTGTTTTTGAAAAGATCATTTGGTAAATTTTTGTAAAGTGTAACCATGTCAAGTCGAAAGTGCCCGTTTCACGCAAGGGTATCCGAAACGGAGGACCAACTAGTGCAAAGCTTGGGCGACAAACTGCATCATTGCTCGACTGAAGTTCTGAAAAATCGTCCTACCTTTCGAGTTGGCATCTCAGGTGCGTATTTTAATGCGGATCGCATTACTGTATTGTGCATTTGTATAAATGCATGCGTATGTATGTGATAAGCTCTACTTAAGGTGACCTTGCGGTGCACATTGACATTGATTCTCAAAGTCAATGGAGTAATAATGTGTTACATTTACTACGATCAACAGGTGGCTCGCTTGTACAGCTCTTGACCCGCGCTCTAATCAGCCGCAAAATAGATACAACTAACTGGAAATTCTTCTTCTGCGATGAACGCTATGTCCCGGACGATGATGCAGAGTCCACCTTCAATGCATACAGAACTGAAATGAATGCCAAGCTACCCAACATTGTGGAGAGCCAACTAATCAAAGCTGACACGGCACTCTCCTTAGATGCCTGCGCCTGTGACTATGCGGCTCGCATAATCGACGAATTTGGCTCATCTTGTCCGATATTTGATTTGTTGCTATTGGGCATGGGACCAGATGGACATACATGCTCCTTGTTTCCGGGCCGGTCTGAATTCCAGATACACGCCGAACAGCTTGTCATTCCGATTCGTGATTCACCAAAGCCGCCACCAGAGCGAATAACATTTACACTCACGCTAATCAACAATGCGAACGATGTGGTCTTTGTTGTCACTGGCGCCAGTAAAGCGGACGTTGTAAAGGTGTGAAAAATCCGAATTATTAATGTATATATTATATTATTTATAATTTGTTTCCTACATTACAGAGCGTATTCATAGACGGGGATAGAAGTTTTCCTTCTGCTTGTGTAGAGCCTACACATGGAAAACTGACATTGATCATTGATAGAGCTGCAGCTGCAAAAATTTTAAGTCAGAAATGTGGCTGTTAGAAATAAATTCCATAAAGTTCTTGAGTGCAATTGTTAAATTTGATAAAATAAAATTTGTTTTTGTTTACAAATTTGCGTTTGATGCGCGCTATGGTGGTTTTATACAACACTAATGAGTCGTTTGATGTTGCCACTGTATTGTCAACACAGACAAGTGGTGCCAGACCTTCGTGAATTTTTATTCAAGTGAAAGAAAATGTAAAATAAACCCCTTAAATAATTTACAAAACACCCACAAAACGCAATGCCGCAACAATAATAGAAGTTATTTGATTGTAGCAGATTCTTTAACTAAAATCCCAATGCCTGACACCTACGGCCAGTTCGATGCGGAGCGCGTCTGCCGTGTTTGCCTGCGCGAGGTGGGCGATTTCTACTTCATCTACGATGAGGCGCCCGTGGAGCAGGGCGCGAACATTGCACAAATACTTAACGAGTGCACGCGGTACACCTGCGAGCGCTATGATAAGATGCCCCATCACATGTGCGATACCTGCATCAAGGCCGCCTGCCAAGCGTATCGCTTCAAGCAGGACGCCGAGAAAGCATACCGTTCGCTCGTGGCTATGCTGGGACGCACACCTGTGACCAAGCCCAACAGCAACGATGTCTGTACCCAGACTGACCAGTTACCAATGCTGCCGTGCGGGATCTGTAACGAAAAATTTCTAAACATTCTGGAATTACGCCTGCATCGCAGTCGCCAGCACATGAAGACGGAGGAGCTGAAGTGCAGGCTCTGCGGCGAGCAGTTTCAAAAGCTTCGTCAGCTGCGTAACCATCTCACCGAACAGCATGATCAAAAGTCACCAGATTCGCCGTTACTACGTAGGCGTCTGGAATGTCGGGTTTGTCAGCGTGAGTTCTCACGACGCGATCATCTTATACGCCATATGCGAAAAGTCCACGATGTGCCGCGGCAGCAGGAGCTGGAGGCTGCTGCGCCGTGGACGCCTAACGACGAGACAACTATGCAAAGCGGCGATGAGCTGGAATCGGCCGCTGTCTTATTCAATGATCCGGCTGTCTGTTCGGACAACGAAAATAACGAGAGTGGCTATCAATGCAATACTACGAATCCTATATCAAGCAATGAGGATTCTGGCGATGATGAGGTGCATGCCGAGGCTAAAGAATCGCTCTGGCTGCACATCAAACCAGAGCCGGAAGCAGAACTGGAGCCCGAGCTGGAGGCAGAGGCAGAGGCGGAAGTTGAGCAAGTGAATCGCGATAGGCGCAAAAAGAAAACCAATTCAAAGGTTGCAGCTCACACAGATGCGGAGGAGGAGCTCGAAGACGTCAGCAAGCAGAAGCCAGCTTCGAGCTCATTTTCAACAGAGGTAAAAGGTGAGTCAACCTCGAGTATGAACATAAATCTTATGACACATAGACACTCTTACTTTGTGTGCTTGTACAGAGGAGCCCCTTGCCGCCGGCGGTGAGCAGCAGTTATCCATTAAGCAAGAGCGGCAGCGCGCTGACAGCATCAAGGTGGATGAGGACTATGAGATGGAGGCCGCAACAGCAGATCTGTTTCACAGTGCCGACGAGGAAGAAGACGCTGACGAGGAGAGCGAGCTTGATGAAGAGGACGATGAAGCTGAGAATGAGGAGGAAGCGAATGCTGAGTTCGATGAGGACAATCCGAAGCTGACTCAAGTGGAGATCGTGCGGGAGTATTTGCAAAAGCCGACAAAGGGCAAGCAGCGACGTCGACGACGCAAACAGACGCAAAGCGAAACGGAAGCAAATCCAGAGAATCGTTGCGATGTCTGCTTGCGCACCTTCTCCCGCCATTGCCATTTGCTGCGCCACAAGTTGTCCCATCTGGAGAAAAAGCCGCACAGCTGTCCGCATTGCCCCAAGGCTTTCGCGCGCAGCGATCATTTGAAGGCGCACGTCCAGAGCCTGCACGGCAATAAGGAGCACAAGTGCAGTCTCTGCGATGCGGCCTTCACCCGTGCCGATGCCCTCGATCGGCACAAGATGAGCAAGCACAATGGCGAGGGTCTCGACGCCAGCAATGAGCTGAAGCTCCAAATGAGCGAGCACACGTGCGAGTACTGCTCAAAGCGTTTCTCCAGCAAGACCTACCTGCGCAAGCATACGCTGCTCCACACGGAGTTCCTATACGCGTGCAAGAGCTGCGACGAGACGTTCAAGGAGCGGCAGCAGTTGCGCAGCCACGAGAAGACCCACACGGGTCAGCGGAACTTCCTCTGCTGCATTTGCGGCGACAGTTTCGCACGCAACGACTATCTGCGCGTCCACATGCGACGACACAATGGCGAGAAGCCATACAAGTGCCGTTACTGCATCAAGGCATTTCCACGCGCCACAGACCTTAAGGTACACGAGCGGTAAGTGAGCCAGAGCGCACTAATCCCAACTGTTTGGCAGACTGTCGTCTGATCTGATTAATGACATTGGCCCTCACAGGTACCACACGGACACCAAGCCCAATCTGTGCAACACCTGCGGCAAGAGTTTCCATCGTGCCTACAATTTGACCATACATATGCGCACCCATACGGGCGAACGTCCGTACAAGTGCGATCAGTGCCCCAAGAGCTTCAGCCAGAGCAACGATCTGAAGGCCCACATACGACGGCATACGGGCGAGCGGTACAAGTGCCCCCACTGCGATGCCTACTTCCTGCAGCTCTATCACATGCGCAACCATTGCCTGAGCGCTCACAATAAACACATTGAGACGAAGACGGGTCGGCTGCAGCGCACCGGCCTGCTGGACGAGCCCAATAACTCGCATCTGACCACGGTTGTTATGCCGCCTGCACGCTACCAGCAGTCGACGCCCGATCCGCAGCCAATGGCCACTGTTACGACCCAGCTGCCAGCGGCGATTGCCACGCCCATAATGCATTCGCCGGTGGCCTATAGTACAACGTCGCCAGTGCCGGTGCAGGTTCCCGTGCCCGTATCCGTGGCCGTGCCGCTGTCCAATGCAAGCGGATTCGTTGGTGCAACGACAAATGCAACGAGCACAACTGCGACGGCACCATTTGGCACCTTCAGCATAGCGCCTGTCGTGATGGGTAAATTCTCATGTTCGATTTGCTCATATTTACAGCAGCTAATGCTATCTTTCTCTCTCTCGCTCTCTCTTTCTCTATTTCCCTTTCAGCGCATCTGATGTACAATCATGGCGGGAACAGTCAACAGAGCAATGCAAGCAAATAGCCGTCGTTGCCCCATAAATTAATCAAGCAATTCCAATCTCAAAATAAAAAGTTGACCTTGTATATATGTATGTAAAATATATAAAAAGAAATCGCGCCTTAAATTTTCAGTTCTCTTTGCACTAAGCGATCTCTACTGTAAATATATTTTAATATATATGATTATGCTAATTATGCTAAACCAGTGAAATCGAAAGGCAAACTAACTAGATAATTGTTTAGATTATAATAGTTAGATACATAAACGTATTTCCGTTCAGAATCGGATGAAATATTTAAATACTAGTTAATCTAAACAAAATCTAAAAAACAAGCTTGTATAACTTATAGACATAGCTATAGCACTTTATGATCTAACAAAATCTGTAAATACATTAAAGAAAACAAAAACAGTTGAAAAGCATGAATATTAGTTTTATTTATAGATTTAATATTGAACAAGCCTTAGTACCTAAATCATTTCATATTGGTTACTTATTCAACATTGTTCTGCCCCAGACGTGTGTAGGATTTCTCGATATTCTGTTCTCCAGCTAACCGAAACGGTATGGGATAATCGGATGGGAATTACTAGTCTTACGACTATGTATCTGGTCTTTCCCAGTTACTTCTCGATATTGGTATGCCTTAGTTTACTTGTGACAATATATATGTGGATATATGTATATAGATCGCAAAACTAAATTCAGCAGATAAAACATAAATATATATGATCTTAAGACACTTCAATTGCTTAAGAGATACTAAGATTATTAAGTCAAAAATATCGGATTAATACATTTGAATAGTTATTCCTCTTAAAAATTTAATTTTTGTTCAGGGTTTCGCTTAGATATTAATCGATATGCATAGAAATCCGTTTATATGTATATATAGAAAAGCATTTAAATAAATCTCGGAAATACTTCAAAAAGTTACAACAATAAAGTAAAATCAATAAAACTTAAAATATCAAGTAGAATTTAAATGGAATAAGTACATTCTATATTAATGAGCTCATCTCATTTCTTATGCTTGAGCTCCCACATTCTGCTACGTCTGGGCTCTGGCAGCTCCACCGCTTGCGCAAGGTCCTCGTTCAGCTCCTTGCGCGCGTACTGTTTCTGGTCTTTGTTGGCCACGAAAGCAGAACGCGGTACGGTCAATGCACGTGGCAGTTCGGACGAACGAACTTTGGGCGAAAACTTATTGTAATTGACGATATCCTCGGGATCTGGCTCTTGCTCCTTTTCCTGCTCCTGTTCATCGCTGCTAGATGGATATAAAATAGTGGGTATGTCAAATTTACTGCGCCGTTTCTTGCCGGATTGACCCATGCTACGACGCCCCACACCCGAGCTGCTGCGCATAGTATTCTGCAACACGAGCACCTTCTTCATGGGCGACCTTTTTGGCTTCTGTTGGACGGCAGCTAGTCGCTGGTTGGGCTTCTGCTGGACGACAGCTAGTCGCTGGCTGGGCTTTCGCATTGCTGGCGACGGCTTCAACGTGCTCAATGCTCTCATCAGACTCCGCTTGGCAGTTGGAGTCTCTTCCCTGGAACTGTTTTCGCCGTTGGGTAGCTTCCTTTTATGCAGATTGCCTGTGGTCTTGGCTGCGGAGCTCGCCATCGAGGACAACTGCAGAGTGGACGGAGTCTTGCGCA
Organism: Drosophila mojavensis; assembly: GCF_018153725.1. Classification (NCBI taxonomy): domain Eukaryota; kingdom Metazoa; phylum Arthropoda; class Insecta; order Diptera; family Drosophilidae; genus Drosophila; species Drosophila mojavensis. The sequence goes on along the minus strand of NW_025318667.1, from coordinate 23,408,681 downwards.
ACGACATCGTTGAACTGGACATTGCGGACATATTCCTCAACGACAGGGGGGTTCGTGGAGCCGTTGACCCAGGTGTTGCAGGTGGCAACATTTTGCCGTTGGTTGAAGCTCCTCCTTGCTTGCGCGCAGAGCTCTGTTGCTCCTTGGCCTGGCGAAGGCGCACCCAATCGTTGGCCATACGATCCAGTATATTCTCGCCGTAGACCAGAAATGGGCACTGATTACGCATCTCATACGCTTTCACCAACTCTGTGATCTGTTGCTCAATCTTTGGCAATTTGGTCCCAATTGCCTTCCTTTCGCGCTCCTCCTTAAGTAGCTGACCACCACGATTGTTGAATCGATTCGGATCGTTGGCCTTGGCCTCAAGGGCCTCCATTCGGGCCCAAAACTCAGAGCGACTCGCAAATAGCTCAAATATCTCTTTGTTGCTAGTGTAAAAGCTCTTCAGGTCATCCAGCTCGAGCTCATGCAGCTCCAGCAAGTCCTCGTTGTACCACTCATTAAAAAAATTGGAGAAGCGCTTTCGTTCCTGTTCCGACTTCAGTGTCAAGTCCCACCACTTCTTGATCTCCAGGCGCAGTTGCTCGATAAAGGTCTTCAGATTCTTGCGACGCAGCGCCTGGCAGCGCTGCAGTTCCTCGCGCAACACATCGAATGTCGCTTGAGTATAATCCACGGCAGAGCGCACTCTGCGCATGATATACTCATCCGACTCCTGCAGACGCTCCCACAGCTCGTAAATCTTGCCGCGCATGTCGTCGATTTGTTCGCGCATTTCTTGAACCTGTGCGGCAAACTCCTTTTGCATGAGTCTGAGCTTCTCTAAGATATTCGGCGTGAGATGCTGATTCGCCTGACTAAGCAAATGCTCCTCTGCGGGAGTGGTCGGCATTATGGAGAGTAGCATCATGTCCTGCTTGATCTGACTACGCAGCTGAAAGAGCTCCTCCAGGCGGCGCTCGCGCACTGCCCGCAGATGCTCGAGATGCTTGCAAAAGGATGACATTTCCTCTGGTTTTGGAAGTGGATCGGCGAGCAGTGGCAGCGGACACTCACCTAGCTCTTCGCAGAGCTGATCTTGCTGCAGCAGCAATTCGCAAATTTCCGCACGACGTTCGCGCAGCTCCGCTCGCAGATGTTCAATGCTCTTGTCCAGCGTTTGCAGCCAAACATCCAGCGGCATTTCCTCGGGTTTTTCGCCAATATCCAAGTTTTTGTGCAAGAGGCGACGTATGTCTGCGGCCTCCTCAAGCAGTTCACTGATGTTGCTCATTATTGCCTTTTCTTTCTCATTTGATTCGGTCAGCAGGTCGCAATAGAAATTTTTCACGCGGTCTCCCAACTTGTCCATCAATTCCAGACAATATGTCTCATCAAACATGCTTGTCCATTTGCTAAATAGGCGATCGACATGATCACTTGTAATAGCTACGATAGTTGACTTTGCTGTTGACTGTTCGGCCATATTTATGTATTTAGAATTTTAACTTTTACAGGAATTAACAACAAAAAAAAAAATAAACAGTCTAAAGGTGACGCCAACATCAATTGAATATTTCGGTAAATTTGAAAACACAACTTGACGTTGCCACATTTAAAAAATACTATTTCTTTGATCAGAAACAGTATTAAAATGTTTGAAAGCTGGCAACGCAATACAATTATGCGAGCCTTTTTTAAATACTGCATTATTATTATTCATGTTTGTTCAACTTATTCGAAAAGTCTACAAATATTATTTAATATTTCCTAGATGGAAGTCGTTAATAAGTAAGGTAGAAGATATTTTGCAGCACTTGCTTCCAGGGCTACAAAAAATACTGTGTGACTGTCTTAGTACATGAAATACGAACTCATAACGTCAGTATTTTAACGACTTCGTAAGAGGGTCACATAGCTACAGCTTTCAAACTTTGCAATTTCCCTTTCCATCTAGTAGGCAGGCTGTCAAAAAAAGTTAACTTGCTTGCACAAATTTGTAGAATTTCATTCAGTTACTGCTGAGCATCGAGTTTAAATTATAAATTTAAATATTTATGAAAATTTTCTAAATTCGTAAAAATGGCCGATAATTCAGCAGCAACCGAAACTAAAGCTATGTCTCTAGAGCTGATTGACAAACTGGCATTACGTGTTAAGCATTTATATAGCGAATTATCAAATACATCATATGCCAAGGAGGACTCCCTTGAGTACGAAATTCAGTCACTGCTAACAGAGATCGATCAGATGGAGCTCGAGCTGGATTTAAAAGTAGTCTCGAAGGACAGACGTAACAATATGGCTACGGAGATTTGGCTGCTAACAATGGATAAGGAGCTTGTTGAACTCCGTGAGGAACTATCCAAGCGCATTGTAGAGGTCGAAAATCTGCTTGATCAGCAGAAAATGTTTTGCAGTGTTTTAGGTGAGGAGCCTCGCTACTTAAATAAAATGCCCAAGGCGGATGAAATGTCCGAAATTCGGGACTATGTGCAGGGTCTGCGGGAATTGCACGAGGCCCGCATGAATAAGGTATTCAATCTACGGTATTCAATCCAGAACGAGATGAACGTGCTTGGCATAGCCCCAGAAACAGAAGATGAGGAAAAATTGCTTGATCACACAGATCAGTGTCTGACAGCCAACGTGGTGGAGACACTTACAGAAATGAAAACGGAAGTTACCGACAAAATTGAAGGATTACATGATGACGTTGGCTTTTTGCGCAAAGAGCTTTGTGAGAAGGTCGACGAAATGCAGGCACTAACCCAGTATCTCAGAAGCCGAATAGGAAAGCTCGATGATTCACTTGTTTCGTTCGAGCTGCTGAAACAACAGTTAAAAAGCTACGATGCTCTGCAGATTACCATTGCGAAGACCGTGATCCAGGAACTGCGCATTGAAGTCGAAAAGTATTGGGACTTAACGATGAAAAACGTCAAATATAGGAATGATTTCTTGATGATTGTTAATGACGGCACCTGGGAGGGTGCGCTGGAAAAGCTGGAACACGAGGTGGATTCACTGAAAGATTTTTACGAGACCAACAGGAGACTCTATGAGCTATATGACTGCCGTAAAGAGTTCTGGGAACGCTTGGTGGATCTTAAAGACAATGACAACGATTCGGATCAAGATAATCGCAGAAATAGTCCCATGGAGGATCTTGAACGGACTACTATTAACAAAATGGTGCAAAAGCTCGAGGAGGAGATCACCAAATTAGCTAATGAGTTTTTGGAAGCACATAATTGTCCGTTTAAGATATATGGGAAAGATATATTGAGTGTTATTGCCGACGATTGGGAGAAACTCCGCAAGAAGCCAACTGATGGAGATTTATCAGAACCTACATCACCCTCGCCAACAGACTCTTCGGGCTATGCACCAGCTCTTACTGCAACCCCTCCAGCATACTTTGGATCCCTGACACTTGTGTTGTTGAACTTAGCCGAATCGGTGGAGGCCTCGTCCACTCAAAGAAAGAGAAAAGCGTCTAGCGGAGTAGTCAAAATACTCGAATGCGAAAGCTTTCAAAATCTAACAACAGTACGTGAAGACAACACTCCAGAGACATATGATGAACCAAAACGCAAGAAATCTAAAAAGGACAAGAAAAAGAAGAAGAAACACGACAAACGCAAATACAAACACAAACAAACACAAACACACGATTCTTCTTCATCAGATGATGAGAATAATTCTGAGCCTCCTCATACCGGCGACTAGACCTCATTCAATTGCAATTTAATCACATTTTGACTTAACTAAAAACAGTATTTGTAACACATAAAACATATGTATAACCCACATAAATCAAGTAAAACACATAGAGGACATATAACACAAGATACACATAACACCCATAAAACATATAAAACACAAAAATCCTGTAAAACACATAAAAAAATTAAATATATCAAACACACATAAATCACATAAATCACATTTAACACATAAAACTCGAGTTTTATTGATTGATGGATTTATTTGGTAGTACAGGGTCTAAATGTTCTGAGATGTGCTAAATTTTTGCAGTGTCCGCAACGTACGATATTTAAATGATGTTATTTTTGTGGGAATTTCCTTGTACGAAAGCTATCGACGTGCAATCGATATTTTACTCGATTGTTTCGCGCTATTTCGCTGATGTGCGCATTTGCATTTGTTGTGTTGATTTGTTCACTCAGTATTACTAGATAAATTGTGCCAGTTCACAAAATGAATACACCATTTGAATCGCGTACTCTTGTCAATGGCGGCATGCTGAAACAGTTTACCGGCCAATCTGTCAGCATCATGGTGCGCGTAGAGAGCGTGGCCGGATCAACACTGTTGGCTATCAGCACAGATAATCAAAAGCTGCGGATCAATCTGCCCAGCGAGCTGAGTGCCGCCCAAGGCTCATGGGTAGAGGTAATTGGGATTCCAAGCGCTGGCGACACCATACGAGCCAAAGAGGTAAATGTACTAATTTGTTTGCTAGAGATATATTTCCCTAATATTTCAATGGATTCGCAGATTATCGAATTTGGTGGCGAAAATATAGACTTCGATGTGGATAGCTATAATACGATGACGCAGCTGCTGAATAACGTTCAACAATTCTATCGATATGGTTAATTTAAGATCCACGCAACTTATATTAAATTAAATAAATGGGAGGTATTTTTGCAAAAAATTCAACATTTCGTGTTTGCTTTATTGGGATCTGTTCGCCCCACACACATATATATATAAAAAGGCTATCTAGTGAAGTAATTTGCAACAGCCGAAATAGAAGGAGACAAACTCATATGGTAGCGATTATTGCTGCACAGCCGCATTGGCCACCACGCTCGGATTGTTGACTACTTCGCCAAGGGAGTCGAGCACCTCCTTGCGATAGTCGTCAAAGTCGCCATCGATCTCGTTAATTGTCTGATCTTCGATGACATAGAGGGTGCAACCCGTTTCACGTATGAGACGCTCGTCGTGGGAGACAATGATGACGCCGCCCTCGTACTCATTGATGGCCTCGGCCAAGGCATCAATTGATTCGATATCTAGATTGTTGGTCGGCTCATCCAGAATGAGCACGTCGGGCGCGCTAAGGCACAGTTCGGCGAGAGCGACACGCGCCTTCTGGCCGCCAGAAAGATCCTTCATTTTGATGGTGTGCGCATGGCTGACCAGGCCGAAGGAGCCAAGCGCCTTGCGAGCCTTCTCATGCGGTAAATTGAACAGACGCTGCAGATATTCAGCCGCCGATTCCTCCGCTGTCAAATGCTCGCCCGAATGCTGATCAAAGCGTCCCACATGCAAGCGATGATTCTTGCGCTGCTCGCCTTCTTGTGGCTCTAGTTCGCCGAGCAGCAGCTTGAGAAATGTGGATTTGCCCACGCCGTTGGGACCCACAATGGCCACGCGACTGGTCAAATCGATGCCGAAATCGGCTTTCACGAACAACGGCTTCTGGCCCTCGTACGCGAACGTCACATTGTGAACGCCCAGAATAGGTGGCTGGAGCTGTGAGGGCTCGGGGAAACGGAACTTGACAATATATTCCTTGGGTCGGGCCAGCAACTCTTGCGGACCATCGTCCTCCTCCTGTTTCTGTTGCTTGCTTTTGTTCTTTTCCTGTTTCCGGGTAAGTGATTCCTTCTGCTTCTTCTCGGCCGCCTTCTTCGACTGGCCGTGCGCCTTGAGTTCACGCAGTCGCTTCTCTTGCTTCTCATATTCCTTGATCATCTCACGTCGCTTCTGCACGTACATTTTCTTGAACATGGAATAGTTGCCCTTATAGTAATGAAGCTTCTTCTGGTCCAGATGGATGATTTCGTTGCACACATTATCCAAGAAGCTCTGGTCGTGAGACACGATCAGCAGTGTCTTTTTCCAGCCCTGCAAATAGTTGTCCAGCCAAATAACTGCATTCAAGTCCAAATGATTAGTCGGCTCATCCAGCATCAACAGAGTTGGCTCCAAGTACAGAGCACGTGCAAGCGAGACACGCATTCGCCAACCGCCAGAGAATTTGTTTGTGGGTCGATCCTGCATCTCCTTGCTAAAGCCCAGACCAGCCAGGATACGGCGGGCTCTTGCCTCCGCCGAGTAGGCGCCCATTGCTTTCAGTTCGGCGAATGTGTCGTTCAGCTCCTCCTGGACGCTCATATCTCCAGCGGCGAACTGCTTTTCCAACTCATCGGCCTTCTGCAGCATCTTCGTGCGCTTCACATCGGCCTCCAGTATGGTAGCAATGGCTGTCTTATCGGTGGCCACCACCTCCTGCTCGCAGAGCAGCACATCGATGTTTGGCGGTATGGCGAACGCCCGTGAGGCAATGTGTCGGAGCAGCGTCGTCTTGCCGTGTCCATTGGGACCCACCAGACCGTAGCGACGACCATGGGCGATCAGCAGATTGGCATTCACAAATAAATCGTTTCCTTATCGAAACAAATGGAGAGAATGATTCATTTAAGAGTTAGTCAAGTTGTGAAATTATCTTACCTTTTGCCGATATCGTGAAATTCTCGATTTTGATGTCGACTGCATGCTCAAGTGCCGCCTGTTGTCCAGCGGTCTTCTGCACCTGGGACATGGTGAAGTTGTTATCCAGGTCCGAGTGACCGGCGCCGCCCTTTTTCGTCATCAACTCCATTTGGCGTTCGTATTCCTGTTGTTTCTTATGCTTCTTTTTCTCCTTGTGCGACATTTTCTTCTCCTTGTCCTTGGATTCACCAAGTGCCTCCGATGACTCCTCCGACTTGGGCGTGATCGCTGCCTCACCAGCTTCAACTGGCTCTTGCTGTTCCGTCACAGCTTCCTCGAGCTTGAGTGCAGCAACCTTCTCGCTAAGCTTCGCATCTGATGCTGGCTTAGACTTTGCCTCCTCAACGGGGCTAGCTTGACTATTGGACAAAGGGCTGACGTCGTCATCGTCATCCTCATCGTCGTCCTCTTTATCACTCAATTCGAATTTGTTTTTCTTCTGGCTCTTGGATTTCTTTGCTGCTGGCTTGACCGTCTTATCTTCTGGCTCATCATCCAGATCATCTTCGGCGTCCTCCTTCTCATCCACATCGTCTTCCTCATCTTCGCTCATTGCAAATTTGTTCTTCTGTTGCTTTTGCTTCTTTTTCGATTTCTTGGCTGCCGGCTTGGCTATGGTTACCGTCGCCTCTTCCTCATCGTCTTCCGCAATTTCAGCATCCTCATTATCATCGTCATCGTCATCACTAAAGCCATCATTTCCCTTCTTTTGTTGTTCTTTTTTACTCTTCTTGCTTTGCTGCTGCTGTTGCTTCTTGGAAGCTGGCTTAGCAACAGGCGGTGCATCCTCGTCAGAGCCATCGACCTCGAGCGTTGGTATTGACTTCACCGGTTTCTCATCATCACTCCAATCGTCATTCTTCTTGCCCTTCTTCCCCTTTTTGGCAGCCTTCTTCTGCTGCTGCTTGCCTTGCGAAGACTTTAAGCTTTCAATATCGTCCGCATCATTAATGGACAACTTGCTGGCAGCAAGGGATTCATTATCACTGGAGTCACCGCCGCCACCGCGCTTTCCCTTTTTACCCTTTTTACCTTTTTCATGTTTCTTTTCGCTGACGCTAACTTTCTCTGGCTGTTCCTCCTCCTCATCGAAGCGTTCTTTCTTCTTGCCTTTGGCCTTGGACATGTCTGTGTCGGATGCTAGGTATTAGGTACGCTGGGTGACCTATTGTTAAAATAACAGGGAATATTCAGAATTCAATTATTATAATTTAAATGATTTACGTTTGCGTTGTTTGAGCTGGTGTTGCTGTTGCCAATTCTGCTGCGACAGCGGCTTTCACGTGCACAGCTGGCAAATGTGCCAAGTGTGTGGAGCTAGTGAAAGAGGAAGAGACACACGCGATGATTTGGTGCATGTGTGTGTGCGTGCGTGTTTTGTGTGCTCATTGGAATTATTATCGGAGTCGTGATGTCATCGTTTTGAACTGGTTCACCCCCAATTAGAACGAATCTAAACCAATGACGAGTTTCTTAAATTTTACGTCAACGAATTTTCAGCTGTTTACAGTATGTATATGTTTATATGTAATTTATAAAAACAATTTACAGTCAATTCAGGAAACCATTTCATTTGGCTTGCTGTATTCAGGTGGAACTTTTGGAGCTGATATGTCGTTGAGCTCGATAATGCTACATACATATCGATATATCGATATATTATTATTATTTTTTTTGCCACAATTGTCGCCGAGCTACATAATTGTTTAATAAACAATTAATCACTAATATAAACAAAATAGTGCGAATAGTGCGTGCGATATACAAACTAATTGTATGTTCTTTCCATTGATTCGCTTCCAATACGTTCGTAATTTGCAGGCAGACCAACAACAACAAAAAAACAACGAAAACAATAATAACAAAAACAAGAGAGGCAAAGCCACAACGCAAAGGAGATTGAGATTCGCAACGCAATCAAAAAAAATTCCATAAAACGGAATATAACATACGCTGCCTGAGTGTGTGTGTGTTGTGCGTGTGTGTGCGGAGAGAGAGAAACAGGAAGGGGGCCGCGCGCATAGCCCAAAGGTGGTTAACAGCAGCAGTAGCTAGAGAAGCAGCAGCAACAATAACAACAAGAACAAACACAACAACAACACGACAAGCGAGACCTTGAAAACTTTAAAAGAAATAGCAACAAAAAAAAACTCAAATTTTAACGAAAAACGCAAACAGAGCCGAGCGCAGAGAGGCAACGGCAACGGCCGCAAAGTTATGGAGAGTGACAATTTTCCGCAACGCGCCAATTAACAATAATAATACTAATAATAATAAAAATAATAATAATACCAACTAAAACACCAAATGCATGGAGATCAGCGAATTCGAATTCGAATTCGGAAGCCGTGAACACGTAAACGTAAACGTAAGAATCAAAATCAAAACAAGCTAACGATTTACACCCATAACAATAGCAGCGCCCACACACACCGCACACACGCACACACACACACACAGAGACACACATTAGCACTCACACACATCATGGCAGCAGTAGTTGCAGCCACAGCGAACAGCGGCAGCGGCTGCGTCGCAGTTATGACAGCAGCCACAGCCGTCGGGGACAGTGAGACGAACGACGGAAGCGGCGCATCGAATGGACGAGAAGCGCGTAATCTGGCCGAGAAGCAGCGGCGGGATAAGCTAAATGCGAGCATACAGGAGTTGGCCACAATGGTGCCGCATGCGGCCGAATCGACACGGCGTTTGGATAAGACAGCCGTGCTACGATTTGCCACCCACGGCCTGCGGCTGCAGTACATCTTTGGGAAATCGGCAACGCGTCGTCGACGCCGGCTGAATATGAAGTCAGCCGGCGGCGGCGGCGCCACTGGACCAGGAGCTGGCGGAGGCAATGGCAATGCTATTGGCGTTGGCGAAACGCCACTGCTGACGGATAGGCTGATGCAGCTGCTCGACAGCTTCTTTCTGACGCTCACATGCAACGGGCAGATTGTCCTCGTGTCGGGCAGCGTGGAACAGCTGCTCGGCCACTGCCAATCGGACCTGTACGGCCAGAATCTGCTGCAGATAACCCATCCTGATGATCAGGCGCTGTTGCGTCAACAGCTAATACCGCGTGACATCGAGACGCTCTTTTATCAGCAGCGCCAATGCCAGCGGCAACGTCGCAGCCAACAGCACACACAGTCGCAGTCGGCCAGCGACGATGATGACGACGATGAAGATGATGGTGGAGGTGGATGTGGAGGTGGAGGTGGGGGCAGAGGCGGCGGCAGTTGTGGGGGAGGCGACGATGACGAGGAAATGGAACAACTAGACCAGGACCTAGAACGAACACGCACGCCCAGCCCCCAAACCATCGCCCATATGGCGGCCATCGATGAGCGGCTGCGCGCCGATCGACGCTGCTTCACGATTCGCCTCGCCCGCGCCTCGACCCGTGCCGAAGCCACGCGTCACTATGAGATGGTCAAAATCGATGGTTGTTTTCGGCGCAGCGACTCGTCCGTGACGGGTGGCGCGGCCGCCAACTATCCAATCGTATCGCAGCTGATAAGGCGCTCACGTAATAATAATATGTTAGCAGCCGCCGCCGCCGCAGCAGCAGCAGCAACAAATGCAGCAGCAGCGGCAGCGGCGACGACGACATTAACCGCACCCTGCCTGCCCCAGCACGATGCCATTGCACAGGCAGCGCTGCATGGGATCAGCGGCAACGACATCGTCCTGGTGGCCATGGCGCGAGTGATGCGCGAGGAGTCAACCTGCCTGAGCCTCATGTGCCGCCAGCCGGAGCCGTATCAGCTGGAATACCGAACGCGGCACCTCATCGACGGCAGCATCATCGACTGTGATCAGCGCATTGGCATCGTGGCGGGCTACATGAAGGATGAGGTGAGTGACACACATGACGCATCAATCTAATCAAACACTAATCAACACAATTATTAATCGTGATTAAATGCGTGTAGGGAGCATTCTAGAACTATTGCTACTACATACATACATACATATATACGAAATTTGTCAACACAGCCGGAAAGGCTAAACAGAGTGACAGAAAGAGAGAGAGAGAGAGAGAGAGAGAGAGAGAGAGAGAGAGGAAGAACAACAGGAAGTTAGAGAGAGAAAGCGGTAGAGAGAGGGGGTGGCTGAAGGAGAGAAAGAGAGAGGGATCGAGGAAGAGAGAAAAGACAGAGAAGGAAGAGAGAGAAGACAGAGAGAGAAAGAAAGAGGGAGTCAAACATAATGAAGAGACGTAGACGGAATGAATAAGAGGCACAGCGCGAGTGACAGAGAGAGAAATAGATGCATTTAGAGAGAGAGAAAGAGAGAGAGAGACTGAGCTGATCGTGATATTTACGTACATTAATAGCCGCCAAATTAGACACAATCCCAAAATAAAAATTACAGCTTCAGTTTCAATACACTCGACAACGAAATTGATCATATGAGAAGTATGTGAAAACATGTAAGAAGGCTCTAGTCGAGACTGCTCGACTAGGAGATACCCTGAACCCTCTAAGCTGATATTCTACTCATTCTGCACTTCTTTTATGTACACATGCATACACACGCATCCACACGCACGCATAAGCCTGCGCTCTGCTAACTGCGCAGTAAGCAGCGACTGCGCTTGGTCTGCGCTGCAGTGTGGGCAATATTATGAGAATTTATTTGTTGAATAATTTCTTTTGTAGACATACGATCTTAATGAAACTTTTAGAGCGTAATCATATGGTGAATATGTGTATACATTCCAAAGCACAAGTCTCTAGTACCTGAAATGCGTTACAAATTGGGGGAGAAGGGGGCGTGGTATCCCAAATCTGTAAATTACAAAATCTTTGTATCGATTAACTTTATATACAACGCAAATTTGAAGACTCCAGGTCAAAAAAGGTTCAAATTAGGCTGAAAAAACCAATTTTTCGATTATTCTCGATAAAAAAGTTATCGGACGATTTATCAAAAAATAAAGCAAACTCGTACTGCGTATGGTACACACGAGTATGCATGCCAAATTTCAGCGCTCTAGCTCTTATAACTTCTGAGTTCGACGCACTCGTACGGACGGATGGACGGACGGACGGACAGACGGACAGGGCTTTATCGACTCAGCTCGTCGCGCTGATCAAGACTATATATACTTTGTGGGGTCTGCCACGCCTCCTTCTGCCCGTTACATACTTTTTCACAGAACCAGTATACCCTGATTTCCCATTTTCAATGGGTTCAGGGTATAAAAAAGATAAATATATCGAGCTTTGTTTATACTCTTTATTCACACGCTTTTCAGCAAATAAATAAAATCAAGACTATATAAATATGTCTGTATTTATCAATTCAAATAAAACTTCAAATTGTTTCACAAATTGATGAGCATGAGAATTGCATAGAAGTGTAGTTAGTATCAACAAAGGCTGTAAACAAATCTCGTATGACGAAGCTAGCTACTCCGCTGGGCAGACATGTATATGTCTATGTTTAGATTTAGAGAAATCGATGAGAATTGCATAGGAGAGCAGTGCCTACAAATGTTGCATCGCATATATAGATTCAGCTAGTTGTGCTGTTTGACAAAATTATAATATATACTTATTTATATAGTACTTAGTCTAGATATAGAAACTGTACTTCAAGCGGAGCATAACAGATTTGCTGGTTGTTGTCGTTGCGCTTTAAGCTGCTGTGAGCGGTCTATTGCGCATTTGCTTAAAGCTCTTCTAGGCGAATCTTAATGCATTTTACTGCTGTTGCTGTTGTTGCTGTTGTTTGTTTGTTTGTTGATGTATTTGTTTCTGTGTTTCAGGTGCGGAACCTGAGCCCGTTCAGCTTCATGCATTTGGACGATGTACGCTGGGTGATTGTGGCACTGAGGCAGATGTACGACTGCAACAGCGACTATGGCGAGAGTTGCTATCGTCTGCTATCGCGAAATGGACACTTTATTTACCTGCAGACGAAGGGCTTCCTGGAGATTGACAAGAACAGCAACAAGGTGCATTCGTTTCTGTGCGTCAATACGCTGCTGGACGAGGAGGCCGGCAAGCAGAAGGTGCAGGAGATGAAGAACAAATTCTCGACGATCATCAAGGCCAACATACCCACGCACACCAGTCCCGATCTGCCGGCATCTCGGGCGCCCCAGCAGCTGGAGCGCATTGTGCTCTACTTGATTGAGAATCTGCAGAAGAGCGCGAATGGTGGCCAGGCCAATGGTGGCGCTGCCGATGCGAATGGCAATGGCAGTGCCGACGTTCACATGGATGCCGTGGATGATATGTGCTGCAGCAGCAGTTCGCCCGCCTCTAGCCATGCGACGGGCACATTCGATGAGCAGGCGCCGTCCCCTGCACCGCTGGCCCTTGTGCCACCCGCGCCTGGCCATGTGAAGCACTCGATATCGAAGTCGGTGAATGTGGTGAATGTGACGTCGGCGCGAAATCTGCAGTACCAGCAGCAGAAACAGCAGCGGGAGCAACAACTGGAGCTGAAACAGGAGCAGAAGCAGCAGCAGCAGCAACTGCTGGAGCGCAACATTGTGAACGGCAGTGGAGGCGGCGGCGTCACACGCCAGCTGAGCATCAGTCTGAGTGAGAGCTCCACGCTGTCGCCGGCTAGTGCCAGCAGCTTGGAGCTGCCGGATGATGCCAACAGCAATACATCCCCTCCGCCAGCAGCGCGCGTCAGTGTGCTCCAGAGGCTAATGACGACACCGCCGACGACGACAGCGACAACAACGACAATGCCGAACACGGTGGCCGCTGAAGCGCCATCGCCGCCAGCGCAGCTGCGTGCGGTGTTGTCCAATACGCTGCGCAGCCTGGACACGAAACTGGCGACGCTGGGCGAGGAGGCGCAGCAGCAGAAACAGCAGCAACGACAGTGCAGCGCACTGCCGCCCAAATACGAGAGGCAAATGGATGCCATATTGCTGGAGCACCAGAAGCAGAAGCAGCTTCTGGTCAACATTAAGAGCGAGTACGATGCGGTCCATCATCACACGATTTCAGTGATATCCAAGCAAGCGACAACGACAACACCAACAACAGCGTCCAGTGAGAGTAACGGCAGCAGTAACAGCAGCAGCAGGAGCGGCAGGAGCAACGGCAGCCAATAGTGGTGGAGATTCAAATGTGGCGGCCTGTGCGCTGCAATGGATTAGCTACAATCTTTAATTTATTTAGTCTAAATAGCTCAGTATTCAGTGCACGGCTGGAGCTTTGGCTACCTAACCGCCCATCGTCAACCCTCAGACCACTCCAGCTTCCCCTCCCCACACACTGCAGCATCCAGATCCCATTTCAAGACCCAGTGCGATCAGAGTACAAAATCATATATATTGTTTTAAGCGAAATTTACTCACTAACTATTAACACGTTTTAACAAGAAACGAAAACAAAAACAAAAAATCTTAAATCGAAAATGATAAACAACAAACAAAGCTAAATTAGCACAGTAAAAGGCAAATAAAATTGGGTACAGAGAGAGAAAGAGAGAGTGAGAGAGAGAAAGAGAGAGGGAGAAGAGTCAGGAGAAGCGCAGAGAACAGCGCGATTTTAGCTTTATTCTGTTGTTACAATTGAACAATAATCAAAACGGAAAAAAATATGAAAAATAACGAAAATGATATCCAAAACTATCGAAACAAGAATTCAATTGCGAATGCCTCATTAATTAATACTCAATTATATAATACAATAGTTGTTATTCAATTACAAATCCGTCAGGCGGCACTGGAGCATTTCTCTGCTGAGCACTGAGCTATAAGGCACACATACACACACACACACACACACATAGAGAGACACTGAGTTAATATTTGCAAAGTTAGTTGGAAACAATTCGGAAGATAGAAGATAATTAATTTATTTATACATAGTTTTTCGGATATTTTTGAAGACCAGCATCATTATGGTATGTGTGTATCTACGTATACTTAACATTTCATTTATACATATTTATATATGAATGAGTAAGACCCCCCCCCTGGGCAACCCCTACAGCTCCATACCCGCGTAACATCCACCAAGTTCTGTTCAGTTTCGTTAAACATTGTTTGCGCTCGACTCGATTTCCAATGCGATTTCGACTTCCGATACAAGGCTCGAAGTCCCGTTAGAGTGTGTTCGTTCGGTTTGCCTTATCAGTTAGCACATTTTATTTAGCGAAATTTTTGCGTAGCTATTATTAAACATAATTAATTTTGTAGTATTTTATAACACCAGTTCTTCTTTTCTTGTAAATTTGTTTTCCTTCAGTTCGTTCGTTCGTTCGTTTGTTTTATATCTTTTATTTTGTTTGTTGCGTAGCCTAATTTTTAACTGTAATTTAAGAAATTTGTGAAATTTTGTTTGATTTTTTTTTTATATATATATATTTTATTAATCGAGTTGTGCTCTTAAAACACTTTTGGGTTATACATGCGTAATACGTATATATATAATATATATATATATATGTATATAATATATAGTATATATATATAATTATATATGCAGATGAAGAAAAAATGTTTTGTGTTCTTGCGTTTGTTGTCTAGACTTTTTGTACAAGTTAATATTTAAAACAACCAATAATATTGATAATAATGCGTTACAAATGTTAGCAATTAAAAACATAGCGTGTAATCTATTAATATAAACAACAACAATAATTCATAATGAACGAGTAACGTTAATAATAAAGTAAACAATAATATGTTTTTCCTCTACTTCTTTTTTCAATTATAAAACAAATTTTGATTAAAAAAGAAGTTTAACGATTAACTAGAAATATTTATTTATGGAAACGAAATATGTATGAAAAGTGTAAGTATAATATAGATAATACATCTATGTAGATATACAGAAGTTGGGGAACTACTATCTTCTGATTCCTGATTCGTTACGTGCAAACTAGAATTGTTTTCATAATTATGTCCACAACAAAGCTTTAATATATATTGACATCATGTCCTATAATATCAACACAAGAGATCAACAATTTTAAGATATAGTTTAAAATAGAAAGAGCTTTCCCATTTATTTTTCACAAAAAAAAATTCGTAGACCCTGAATATAACTGTATATGAGTTTATGATGGTCATGTATATGAGTTTACTAAGGTCAATGCTGGATCGATCTAGTCAGTTTCGGTCAAACCTAGTCTTAAGAGGCGTGGCCCTAAAACTGAGAGTTTTCAGTGCAGTCTAAGTATAAAACCAGATGATCTGGACTTATGGACTCGGCTGTTGGTTGATGCTGATCAAGAAAACTAAAATTTTATAAATTTTTTCAAAATAGTGATGCTCTTTAAAATACAATCTTGAATGAGTCAAGTGGTTTGCTATTTGAATATTTTTGTAGAATATATGATGTAAATGGTATATATACATAAATACATATATATGTATATATAATTAATGATTGCATTGAAATAATTGGCACAAGAATGTTTACATTTTGTATACATTTTATTTATTTATTATAATTAATAATTAAATTTAAAGTGATGCTTCTTGTTTACATTGCATTGGGTTTATCTGAGTTTTCTTTTTTTTCTTTCTTTTTGGCCTAAGATGAATTACAATTTTGTTTTGTTTTTAGTTTAATATAAATTGTTTTGTTTCGTTTTAATTTAACTTTATGACTAGTTAATGCATAGACGCAAATGAGAATTGATTTTTAGTAAAGCCCATAACATACGTACAAGTAACTCGGCATAATTCTTATATAGATGCATAATATAAATATTTATATATATTCATTATATACATACAGTAAATATATATATGAATATTTATGTATAGGTATATGAGTACATTAAGTGCGCCGCCCTTTGCTAATGGCTCGCAAAAAACGGTTTATTTAGAACTTGGAGTTTCCTCCATTGATTTGAATTTAACTATTTTCGATTTTATTTTTCCCATTAAGAACTAAGTGAGTTAATAAAAAAAAAAAATTGATTAAAGTTAACGCAATCTTCAATTATTACACTATGCGAAGACATTTTCAACTGTTTGTACAGTAAAAAATAAAACGAAATAAATAAATGATTACAATAAAAGTTTAAGTACTTGATGACTAGAATCGATAAATTTTTAATTGCAGATCGATAAAAAGAAGAAACAATGGCAAATGTAACGAATTATCAAATGAGAATTGCTTTTTGTTGACTTATTTGTTTTAGCAACACCTTTCAGGTACTTCTAAAATATTTTCGTTTATGCGTCATATGAATATAAATAAACGTTCGAGTAACTATAAATACATAGTACACATAAATATATATACGCGTAATCATATATATATGTATATATTAAAAAAAAAAAAAAAAAAAAGGAATGTATTAGTGTATGGTTCAAGCATTTACATGCATGATCAATCTCGATGCCAAATTTATCTATTGCTCCATTATGATTGTATCCTCAGCCTTGACATTGCCCGAATTGATCGCCTCCATGGCCTTGCTCAGCAGCGTCGCATCCTTCAGGCTGACCACCTGCACCAGCTGCGGCTCCTGGCCGGGACCGCCCTGTATCATCATCTGATGCATGCCCGGCGAGACGGTAATTGTTTCCAATTGATCGCCATTTTCCACCTGTCAAAGAGATCAATTATCAATATATATGTATATAAAATGACATAAATACAACTATATATGTATGTTTGAGCTTGTCCATAAATTTACTCATGTTGTTTGGCTTCGTATGACAAATAAATGAAAGTATAAAAAATAAATGGAGTACTTACTTAAAAATCAAGCAATAAAAAATTTAACAAATTTCTTGATGAGCTGCTAAAAAAAAAAGGAAATTACAAAATTAATAATTCTTTTTTTTTTTTTTTTTTTTGTTGAATTGAAAATTAAATAAAAAATCATAATTATAAAATCACAACAATAAAGAATTTATTCAATAATTTTGTTTGATTTTGCTTTGCGTTTCATTCGCACTTTTTGATTTGTTTTGCTTTTTGCTTTTCTGTTTATACATAACTAAATTGCTCTAAAACAATTATAATAATAATAATAATAAACATAATTAGTAATAAAAACACAATAATAATCATAATGATAATGATAATAAAACATAAAATTTATGTATGCACATACAAATTTTTGGCCACATGACTTTGATAATTATATTCACAATAATAATAATAATAATAATATATATATATATATATATATATTTTTTTTTTTAAATTAAAATTTTCTTTCTCTTAATTTGTTTTATTACATTAATTCCTACATTTTGAATGCAAAATTGGCTACGTTGGACGATTTCAACAATATATGACTATATATAAATTTATTACTTTGTTCATTTGATTTGTTTTTAAATTTAAATTTTGATTACTTCACAGTGATTCTATTAACATAATAGCATTCAAAATTCCCTGTTTGCTAAATCCAACTACTTAAGTTAAACTACAAAATAAAACTAAATAAAATATTTGCATATTTTCCATGGATTGCACAAAAAAAAAAAAAAACCAAACTAACAAAGTCTAAGAAAATTAAAAATTAAATCAAAACGGTGTGTTTTTATTCAATCAACTAAATAGGTTAATATTTGGCTTGTGTTTCGATAACATTGTTAAAAACATAAACAAATTAAATGAATTCATTTGGTTTTCATGATTTTTGTTTTTGGGTTTTAGGAACTTGGCAATGCGATTTCATTAAATATTTTTAGCTTTTTGGTTTTACTGCTTCAAGTATAAACAAATTTTTGGCTCAATTTAAATTCAATTCAGGGAGATGGGGCATGCTTGTTTAGTGACGGTTGATTAACTATATTTACTTATCGATTATGCTATTTATCGATTACTAAGGCAAATCTATCGCATTCTAAATATGTTTCTTGTTTCGAATTTGATTTGATTTTTTTCTTTTTGGTATTTGTCGGCATTCACAATTGTTTGCATTTGTATATATATATGTATGTACGTTTGTGTGTGTGTGTGTGTGTGCATTGTATGTACAGCGATGTGCGTGTGTGTGTGAGTGTGTATTTGTGTAATGTAAGTAAAAATGGCAAGTGTTTGTATTTGTATTTGTATTTGTGTGTGTGTGTGTGTCTGTGTGCACGCAGCGCCGTTTTGACTAGATTTGATACGTGCAATGTTAACTAGCTTTAAATATTGATGGAAATTGGCGTTAGGCATGGGCGTGGGCGTGGCAAGTATGTGCGTATGGCTGCTTAAAGTCTACTACTCCAAATGCTCTAATTTAATGGTTTTCGTTGGCAGCTGCAGCTGCAAGGCTGCGCTGCCGCCGACGCCGGCGCCGCCGCTGGCATTGGTCAGGCTGGCGCTATCCACGCAGCGTATGGTGGACGTTTCAGCAGCAGCAGCAGCAGCAGGTACCGTTATGTCGTTTGCTTTTTTGCGTAAAGTTAGCTTACTATTATTATTATTATTGTTAGTATTGTTGTTGTTGTTGTTGCTGCTGCTGCTGCTGCCGGCGCTGCTGTTCAGCTTGCGGCGTTTTTGCGCTGTGCGCCGCGACGCATTTGGTTCGAGGCGCCGCTGCGCAGTCGACGTCGCCGGCGCTGTCAGCACTACGGGCAGCGTCATTTTAATGTTATTATTGCTACTGCTATTACTGCTACAGTTGTTGTTGTTGCTATTATTATTATTATTATTAGTAAGCATGCTATTGTTATTGTTATTGGCGAGATTAAAGCTAGCGGTAGCATTCAAATTGCTGCTGCCAGCGCCGCTGCCGCTGCCGCTGCCGCTACCCGGACTGGCGGCCCAGTAGAACCGAATGCCAGGCGGCGCTTGCAGTGTCAGCGCCGGCTGTTGCCCGGCAGTGGACGTTGCCGCTGCTGCTGCGACGCCAGCGCCGCTGCCAGTGAGACGCCGGCCTAGCATGGCGCCAGCGTTGATTACTGAGATGCCCAGCAGCGAGGTGGGCGCGGCAGCAGATGGGCTGCCGCTACTACTATTATTACTGCTGTTGGTTGTGTTGCTGTTGTTGTTGTTGTTGCTGTTGTTGTTTGGTGTGTTGCTGTTATCTACCTGCATGGGGGCCAAGCACACGGTGCCATCGCTATTCGTCTGCAGCTGCTGCATGTTGGCCATCACCGACTGATACATGGAGACGGGCACCGATATAACATTGCTCACTGAGACCGGATATCCTGCGAATGGTTGTCAACATGAAGTAAGTATTCACATACACAGAGAGACTGGTGCATCAACTCAAGTGGCACTTACCCTGCCCATCCTCGGTGGTAATAAAGATTTGGCCATCCTGCGCCTCGGTCAGATCGACGGTCATATTGTCATGACCATTCACATCGGCGAGACTTTGTACCGTTTGTATGGTGGCGCCGCCTTCGCCTTGATGCAGCTGCAATGTTAGTTAACGGCATAGTGAGTGATGAGCAAACAATGTTATTGACAATCATCATTAACATTTGGACATACCGTTGCCACGCCCTGAACCTGAGCTGTTGTGCCGTCGGGCAGCGTTATGATTGGATTGTTAGGATCCACCTGTATGAGAGAGACGGTGCCATCGGCGTTCTGCGACAGGACAGTTTGTGTCGTGTACTGTTAAGTAGAATGTTAAGAGCATGTTAATAAATGGCATTATGCTAACGAAGCCACTAGGAAAAGGAAAGCAAATAATACAAGCAAACAGAATAGAAAATAGAAAAACACAAGAAATTTCATCAACGAACATCAAATGCAATGCAAACAAAATTATTGAAAAATGTATGCAAATTATTAAAAGTATTTCTTATTGTGTAGTGTGTTCCGTTTTGTGTGTTTCAATGTGTTTCGAGCTACTGTTGTGTGGTGTATTTACATGTGTGTGTGTGTGTTGATTTCTGTTGTTTTGAGCGCATGAAATGATAAACCAAAATAAAATTCAGCTGCAAATGAGAAAAAAAAAAAATTGCATAAAAAAAATACAAAAAAAAAAAAAAAAAAAAATTTTCGCTGTTAAAGTATTGAGTTAAACATATATACTTATATTTATAATAGTAAACATTAAAAGTAATGCAAACAAAATCAATCAATAACAATATTCCAAACAAATGTATAACAATTCAAGAAAATTATATTATAAATAAATAACAAAATTCGCCGAACTTGAGCATTATGCAGGACATTCAATGACTTTGGTTTTTAATTGAGTTAAGAGAGCTAAATATCGGAAATCTATTATATCTGACATATATTTTATATTAAAATGACGGCTAAGGAATGTATACTAAAAATTGTTGAACTTATGCCTTTAAATAATTTTACAACTAGCGAATTTTTAACTTGTTAATTTTTGATCCTAAATTATTTTTTAAATTTTCAATTCATCAGATCTTTTTTTTCAATTCTTTATTGACCTCTATTTTTATTTTTAAATTTATATATATATATATATATATATATATATTTTTTTTTAATTTTTTCCTAGCTAATCAAAAACAAATTTTAAAATTAAAATAATTGGAAATAATATTTTTATGAATTTGCGCAAACAAATCTTGGCATTAACACTGAACCAACGGGTTTTACATTCGAAATAAATATATTTCCTCTAATATCTTTATTCATTTTAATTTTAATTTTAATTTTTTTTTTTCAATTTTCAAAAGTGATGATCCTCTAGTTAAAGAAATCTATAAAATGGTTAGCTAAATTACTAATATTTCTGCTGTTTTCATTCAAGTTGACAATTTCTTAAAAAATTTACAACAATCTCAGTCTTTCAGTTGCTCAATCTAACACTCACATAGGTAAAGCTTTCAGAAACTGTTGATGTAAGGAGAGAATATATAATGTTTGCTCTTTGCTTTGCCTAGATCAAATCGTCGTGCATAATGCCCAAGGTCAAACAGCTGGATTAGGGTTTGAAGTTTGAAGATTGAATCTAGTTTAGTTACAAGTTCAGAGAGATTAGTACGAACATCAACGTCGCTCAGCGTTATGGGCTCGATGCAAACTTGGGCATTGGCTATCTGTTGGGCGGTTACGGTCTGAGCAGCATTCGATTGCTGCTGCTGCTGCTGCTGCTGTTGCTGCTGCTGCTGAGCAGCTGCGGCAGCTGCCTGTGCCGCCTGCGATGCACTTACAGCGGCTGCTGTTGTCTGCACAGCCGTCGCTGTGGCCGTACCGCTCGCCGTTGTCAATTGAATCGTTTGCGGCTGCGACTGGCTGACCGCCTGGATGTGCACTGTGGTCGTGTTGTTGTTGCTGGTTGTGTGCAGATGTTGCTGCTGCTGATGGTGCTGCTGCTGCTGCTGCTGCTGTTGGTGGTGGTGTTGCTGCTGCTGTTGCTGATGATGATGATGTTTGTTGCTGCTGCTGCTGCTGCTGCTGCTGCTGTTGCTGCTGTGGCGCTGGCGCCTGGCATATCTCGATCTTAGTCGATGCCGGCAATGTGGCCGTCGTGGTCACATGTTGATTGTTCGTGCTTTGGATGATCGTCGGAGCTGGCGTATTCGATTGGGCTGTGTGCGTTGTGATCACTGTGCCAGCGCTGTTGATCTTCACCACGTTCACCTGCTGTGGCTGCAGTTGCTGTTGTTGTTGTTGTTGTTGTTGTTGTGGGTTAGTGGTGTGATCGCATGGAGTGTGGATGTGTGCGTGTGTAAGTGTGTGAGTGTGTGTGTGTGTGTTAGTAGGGAACGCGAAATGGGTGCGCATAAATGCAATGGAATACCGTATTATATTATTTGTACATTATATGATTCCCCCATCTCCCATCCCCGATTTCTCTCTCTCTCTCTCTCACTCTCTTCCTCTTTCGCTTTGTTGTGAGAGAGTCTGGAGAGATTTGTGGATTACTCACTTGGCTGGTGGTTTGATTAGTGGCCGGCGTCACCGTTTGCACCGTCTGTATGGTGGGCGTATTGGACAGCTGCTCCATGTCCTCGTCCTCGTCGCCAGACTGCGAGATCAGCGCATTCACCTTGTCCTCGTCGTCGGCGAATGTCGGCAGCAGATCCTCGCGTCCATGATATTTGTAGCAATTGATCACAATCTTGCGCAGCGCATGGGTCCAGCTAATCTGTGGTCAGTTAGGGAAATTGGGGGGAGGGAGGGCGATTAATAAGACACGATTCTGCCATTTGGGGCGGCTGTTGAACACCCACCCCACCCACCTTCTGCTTGTCATCCTCGGAGCGGGCATCCATGCGCACATTCGCCCACGGCAACTCCTTGGGCCACCATGGCGGCCGTGTCGACTCTCGCCCCCAGCCCGGCTTGCCGCGCCCCGTCGAATACTTGAGCATGAGCGGTATGAACGCACGCAGCTGTGCCTGCGTCATCTTCTCGACGGGCGTCGGTATGCCATCGATGACCAGGCCGGGCAGCTCGAACAGCGAGGGATCCTCTTGCGGCGGCGGCGGCGCCTGTTGGGCCAGCGCATTGTCCAGCTCATCCATCACAATGTTCTTCAGATTGCGCAGCACATCCTCCAGCGGCTTCGCCCCGAACACCTTGTAGCTGGTGTTCGGCTTGCCGGGCGTCGCCACCAGCACCACCGCCTGCTTGCCCACGCGCCCGGTGAATTCGTAGATGATGCCGCGCAATTTGCGTAGCAGACGATTCTGTTGCCGCTTGCGCACCGACGGATTCGTTTCGAAGCAGTGCGGACGCTTGCGTTTCTTTGAGCTGGCTATCGCAGCGGCCGCTGCCACACCCACCGGCCCAGCAGCCGCCAGCTGGTGGGCGACATCATCGTTGGCCAGCGTATTGAGATCGCCATCGTACAGACTGCCCTCGCTGCTAATCAAATCATCGTCCTCGTCATCTGTGGCCAGACTCTGCATGTCGTCGTCCAGCATCTCGATCTTGTAGGTGGTGCCATTGCTCTGGCCACCGGAGGACGACTGCGCCTGCGAGCTATTGCTGGTGGTGGTGATTGTGGTCACGTTCAGGCCGCCGCCGCCACCGCCGCCGCTGCCGGAGCTGTTGCTGCCGTTGCCCGTGGTGACAATTGTGTTGCCCGTGACGGTGGCGCCACCGCTGACGCTGCTGACGACCACATTCCCGCCGCTCCTTTGGCTGCCAGCCGGCGCCACAACCAGCCGATAGCTTGTGGTTGCCAGCTTGGTGGCTGTGGCACGTCTGCTCCTGCTGGTTGCTGGTGGTGCTGGTGGTTACTGACGGTGCTGGCTGTGCTGCTGCTGCTGCTACTGTTGCTTTCCACTGTCAATTCGTTCGTCAACTCGGCTCCCAAGCTAGGTCTCCCTAGTCGCATGCGCAATGTATTTTTTATTTCCTAGTTTCCTGTTTTCGTTGTGTTCTGTAAAATGGAGGAAAACATTTTGTATTTGATTAATTCTATTATTTATTTATTTATTATTATTAAATTATGTATAATATATATTATTATCATTATTATTATTATTTTTTTTTAGAAGGGAGTGGGAGAAGAAGATCATATTATATCAATCAACTAATTTTTTTTTTTTTTTTTTTTTTTTTTTTTTTAATATTTGTTAATTATGGGCTTTTATATTCGTTTTCATTGTGAAAAGAATATATTTGTTTTAAGAACTCCTCGTCTGGGCAGCAAGGAGGATGTTGCTCTATACATATATTTATATATATATATAGTGATTAGAGATACAGATAAATACAATACTATACCATACTAAAATTATATAATATACTCTCGTGTACTCTCTTCTTATAGCATAGAACTCGGGAATTCCTGTAGCTTTTACAATAGAATCATTTGTAGAATTGAGCCTATTGAAGCGAAGGACTCCCATATCTCTCATACCTACGCAGAAAAATAATGATATATAAGCTTATATAGCTATATATATTCATGTGCTCAACTTAAATGGGGATAAGCTTCAATACTTTTACAGACGGAAAGCCAAAGAATGTGGGTTTTTGTTTGAAATCCTTATGGATCGAAATAAATATTAAGTCAAATATGCAATATAGGTATATATGCAAATTAAGAAAAAATACAAATTAGCTAAACCTCAAAAAAGAGAAAGAAAAGTGACCAATAGCTTTACAAAAATATTATGTGGATAATAAATTGTATACATATCTCTGGGGACTATATACAAAATTTTAATTTTTTAAAAAGCTGTGCTACTCAACAGCCATAGATCTAGACATAGGTAAAAGGCAAGGACTTTGACAAAAGTTCAATTATTTTAAAATTTTGAAAATGTATTTCGCTTCAACGTAGACTACGATTATCTTGGAAAAGATATGTCACACATACAGCAAGAACTCTTAACAAAAACCCAAGTATGCTAACAAACTATAAAACCAGCTCAAGTACAGAGATATGCTTAAGATAGTCCCAAATTTCCATTATAGTTATTATGCAAATTTTGACACTGTTTCTAGGCTCATGGCGGGTGGTGTACGTCACACAGCGCAACTGCTCGACAAAATTGACAAAACGACGAAAAAAAAAGCACAAACAACGAAAATAAAAAACAATTAGCTGATAAGCAATGAGTGAATCAGGTCAAAAGCGCGCATGCGCAACATTCGAGAACACAAAAAACTAAATTATGTGCGCCATATAGTACATACATATTCAATGATTAAGTAAGAACGAACATCAAAAACATTGTACATACATGAATTCAATTTAACCAATGAATGCCTACGAGAGCAAGGTACGAAATGGAAAGGAACGCGTTGAAATGTGCAACGACCCACTGTCAGTTCATTCGAATTGATATTAAAATACGAAAGAAATGTTATTTAAAAGAAATGTTATTTATGTACAGGGATATCTCTATACTGATAATTATTATTATAATTATTAATAATGGGTATTTTTCAAAAATATTTGAAAAGGTAAAGTGTAAATAGTATCAAAGAAGCTATTTATCAAATGTTGTCTTTTAGGCTTTAAATATAATACATATATACTTAAGTTGATATACATTTATCTTGATTTTATTGACCGATAAAAAAAGAAAACAAGGGATGTTCCGATCTCTGGCAAAATACAGCATCAATAACAAACAGCATAGAAACAAATCATAGACAAGCTCGATTTGCCAGACAACCCCTAATCTAATGTTGTGTCTCGCTTGATGTTTGTTTTCTTATAAGTTTCCAAGTCTAAACAAACTCTCCAGTTGGAATTCCAATTGGAATGAAATGTAAGTAGATATAACTGTCCCTGTCTCTTTTATTAAACAAAATGGTTTACGAAATGCACTTTAAGTATATCCTTTTCACATCTCTCTTTCTCTCTCTCTCTCTCTCTCTCTCTCTCTCTCTCTCTCTCTCTTGCTACCTATGCTTTTTTACTTATTTATAAAATGGAGTCCATAACGCGCAGACTCAGCAGGTTAGTCCATCAAACTTTCCAGTTAATGTATGTGCACACACACATACATACAAATTAGTTGATATATGTATGTGCACACATACATATACATAGTATATAGTTTCAATATGGTAGCAGCCGCTGCACGTGCGCGTTAAATTTTATTTGTGAGTCTCTTGTTTTTGGGTTTTACAAAGTTTGCAGTTTTTGTTTTTGTGTAACAAAAATATTAATATGAAATACTTAATATTGTATAATGCTTGCCTTTTGCTGATTTTCGATTTTAACGCACTGCACAGCACACACACACATGCACAATATTCGAACAAGAAAAAAAATAAATAAATATGAATAAACACAATTGGCTGATTTGTTTTTGTTAAAGTTTCCAACTAGAATTAACGCCGAAATTTAATTCGAAACCGAAATCGAAACCGAAATAGAGTACGAATTGTATACGCACCGCACAACGGTTAAATCGACTATGATTATAGTTACAGTTCCGAGCTGAAGTTTATTGTTATTGTTGGCAGTTGTGTACCATTGGGTTGGCGCTGCTGCTACCGCTGGCGCTGTTGCTGCTGCTGAAACTGCTATGCGGCTGGCTTTGCGCTGCGCTGCCTTTCCGCCTGCCCAGTTGAAGTTCTATTTGCGTTTGCTCAGACGACGTTGAGGGCGACGGCGACGACGCGGCGCACACTGACAATATTATCGAAGAAGAGCGAAGAGAGCGACGATGAGCACTGAGCACTGAGCAGTGAGCACTGAGCAGCGAACAGTGAGCGACGAGCGAGCAAGCGAACAAACGACCACACTGCGCCAAACCACCCCACGGATTGACGCCGTGTGCATGCATTTACATTTTCGGTCACTGCGATGGCGACGACGCAGACGGCGGCGTCGACGCAGTTAAAAATCAATACTGCGCCCATGCGTCGACTTTGTCACTTTGCGCTGAGACGGCAGCCAACAGTCAAGAAATACAGTGCGCGACAGAGATGACCATACAGCAGCAAGCTCTGACTATGTATGTATGTGTGACTGCGTGCTACGTTCTCTTCTGCTCTGTTTTGTTTTGTTTTGCATTTGCTATTTACTAATTTTTGTACTAAGGTTTGCGTCCGATGTACACACATTGAAAAGCTTTCCGAAAGCTGCTCTTGACAGGTCAAAAGCTGTCACTTGCATGCGTGCAAAGCCTAACGCCCATCCACCCGCTAACATAATTTTGGGAATATTAAAAAGAGACAGCTATATATGCAACTATGTGTGTGTGTGTAAATCGGACGTTATCTGTGTTGTGTTGTGGTTTCTCTCTCTTCCTCTCTCTCTGTGTGTGTGTGTGTGTGTGTGTTTGTATGTATGTACATGTGTTTGCATGCGAGACGTTGGCAAAAAAGGGCTGCGCAGCTACCCCCAAAAGCGAAACACAACCATCCCCCATGCAAGCACTGCCAACAGCAGAAGCAGCGACAGCCGCAGCGCCAGCAGCAGCAGCAACAGCGACAGCGACGGCAAGAATCAACAACAATAGCAACAACAGCGCACGCAAACGCATTGCGCTTGGGCAATAATCGTGAAGTTTTACGCTGACGCTGTTATGCTACACATTTTGGCCATATGGCTACGGGTTACGCATGCACTGCTTGCACCACCCACCACCAACACTATCAGCACCACCAGCACTGCCAGCACTACCCTTGTTAAAGCCCCCCTCCTGCCACATCGCAGACAATAACAAAAACAACAACAGCTACACTGGGGTAGTTGATGTGGTAAGCTCGTTTCACTTGCGCGTGCCAAGCAGACAATTGGCCTAGCGCAACAGTGCTGGCCATAAAAAGTGTGCTACCAATAAGAACTACATATTTTAAATTCCTTACTGAACATTGTCTTGTTACATATCAATATTATATCTGAAACAAATTGCGAATTAGAATGTGTGTGTGTATTTTTTGTTTTGTTTTTTTGAGTTCAGTGTAAATTTTAGCTTTTAAATAAAAATAAATAATTTTATTATAAGTAAAAGCACAAAGAAAACTCCTTGAATTGCGATCAATAAATATATTTGTTGTTTTCCATGCACTCATGTGTACACATTTTTATGGCTGTCACTGTATTCTGCTCGACTATTCTGCTGTTGAGTGGTGCGTGCGCAATGTTCCGTTCGCGTTAAGTTTTTCTTCACTAATATGTTTGTGTGTGTGTATGTGTGTGGGTGTGTGCGCAAAGTTTGGTTAAATGCGCTGAGAAGCATGCTACAACGTTTAATACGGCAGTTAAAGCCAAGCACACACACACGTAGCTCATTGCGTTGTTGGTGTGAGCAGCGCTGCCTGCAGCCATCGCTCCAAATGCGCCAGCGCGTATTTTCAAGATAGAGCAAATAGATTTTTTCCAATTAGAATTTCATACCATTTAAAAAACAAGAGACATGTAAAATATGGCAAACAGCCAGAAAAGAATTGCAACAATCGAGGAAGCAGAAAAATATGTACATACATATGCAGAGTCGTGCGAGGGTCACACTTGGCGCTTGCGCTTTGGTCACACTTTTGATTCTTTTCTATTATCTGGCAGGCTATTTATATGGCAATGACAAAATAGAAAAGCAAGCGAGCGCGCACTGTTTTTTTTTTTTTTGGATTTTTTATTTTACTATATTCTCTTCTTTTTGTATTTCGTTGTCGCTGCTTTCACAGCGAGTTGCGCGTAACTGTTTGTGATTGTAAGTGCATGCGCCTGCCGCCTAGAATCTATTCTTAATGCATGCATGTGTATATAAATACGTGTGTGTGTGTGTATGTGTGTGCATATCTCCCACTGCGTCAGCGCGCTCACCGCTAACAAATACTCACGTACACACGCGCACATTATAAATAATCGATAGCTATTGTTTTGCCTGCTCTCTCGCTGTAGTCGCACTCTTTCTCTCTCTCTCTCTCTCGCTCTCACTTAGTGTATGTCTGTGTGTACTTGACGTCTACTATAACAATAAGGCGATAAAGTGATGACAGAAAAATAAAATGAAATATACGAATAACAACAACAAACTTAAGTTACGCATGCGGCGGTCGCGGCTACGGCAACAGCGACGGCGCACACTATATATACAAAGCCGAAAAAAAAGAAAACAACAGCAACGGCTACGGCAAATGGCTAACGCATGCCCCGTGTTCAAGTAAAACAAAACCATGTAGCAAATTCCAATTGGAACTGTACTCGCTATCAGATTTTCTGCTTGGCATTTTCAAGACACCCTCACGACACAGAGACTTCCTCTCAGCTGTAAACAGTAGTGTCCAATTTAAAGTACACAGTAGGCGCTATCGGTTGCCACGGCTGCTGTGTGTATCTGGCCTTCATTTCAAGGGTGGGCTGTGCCCAGCAACCCCCATGCACAAACACACACACACCCACAGATACACAGTACATACAGACAAACATGTAGGCGTACACTTGTATGCCCAGGCAAAGAAATTCGAATTGGAATTGAAGCTGAAATGGAACGAGTGGAAATTGATGAAGATAAATAAGAACAGTAAATGCGAGTAAAGGAAGATGCAAATATTGAGCAGAAGAAAAATGCAAATTACGCATACGCCATGTAAACTCGTTCTCTTTCCAAGCCATTTTGTTATGTGCATTCCCTATGGAATTGCAATTATCTATGTATATATGTATGTCTCCACAAACATAAACACGAAGACAACACAGCAGAAAAACAAATGAACTAATATATATGAAAAAACGTTGCGCAGGGAACGGCGCATGTTTGAATTACGGACACTCGCAGTAGAAATTGATGTTATGGCTACGGCGCCGCTGCCAATGGTGGCCAAAGCCAACAGCAACAACAATAATAATAGCTTTGACTTGTCTGTACACATTTACCGTTAGAAATTATAAAGGCTCCAATGGATTATCTAACGAAATTGTATGCACACACGCATATACACACACAAACACATCCATCTCTCCATCTATTTGTATGCATGCATGTATCCACATAAATTTATGTAAAGCTCGACGCCATTTTGTGCAAAAGCGCCTGTTGTTTTCAATTAAGTTGTACACACAAATTAACTTAAATACCGTGCAAATTTAAATAGCGAAATGAATGTTTTTTGTTTGATGTCAATTGGATTTTGCGTGAAAAACTTTTTGCTTACTGCGGCTGTCTGCTCTGAAACTTTTGCGTTGCCCTGCGCGTGCACAAAATACACACACCCACACGTACACTGGCAAGCTTTCGTATATATTAATATACACACACGCATATATATATATATATGTGTGTATATGTACATCTGTTTGTGTGTGCATGTGTGCAGTTGGCTGGCGCGGAGCAGGCCCAGTGCGAAATTGCAGTGGAAAATCGAAAATTCTTCACGTCTGCGTCGCGCTCACGCAAACACATACACACACAAATGTAAATATAGATATGTATATATATTTGGAATGGCTGTACGTAGAAACGTGTAAGCTGGTACGCACCTGTGTGTCAAATGTATTTTCAATCCGCTGTTGTACAAACATCCAAAGTTAGTTTTTCTATTGATAACAAATACATTTGCATTCGACTTGTATATGTATACACATATATGTATATGTATACATACAGACACGCACGCACGCACACACAATCAACGATTGGTAACTGACAACAAAAAATATACACACACGCGCGTTAGGAGTCGCGTTCTCGACGCCGCCGCCAACGTTGTTGTGGATATTGCTTATTGGTCGCCGCTGCCGCTGCGTCGTCCAGATTTATAATCACAGCGGCATTTTACATTTGCGCACTGCAGTTGCGTCCGTTTTTTTTTACTTATTCTTTTGTTTTATATATACATGTATGAAATTTTTGTTCTAGCTCTAGGAGCCAGTGCTGCACAACAATCGATGCCGTTGCTCGATGC
Source organism: Drosophila mojavensis (assembly GCF_018153725.1). NCBI lineage: Eukaryota > Metazoa > Arthropoda > Insecta > Diptera > Drosophilidae > Drosophila > Drosophila mojavensis. Next base: position 23,378,004 of record NW_025318667.1, on the reverse strand, counting down.
TATCGTTGGCTCTGTTAAATGGCACAGAGTTCTTTGCATTGTGGAGCCAGAATGTTAAGTGAGGAGCAGCTCTATGCAAATCAGGAGCAATACTGTTAATGCGCAGGGTTGAAATCAGCAATAATTTGTGTACGTTAATTTGAAAAGTAGCTCAGCCGTTTGATTCGCATAAATCTTATATCCTTTTGCACTATGCAGCTTATTTCTGTTGTATTACAAACACACGTAAGCCCTTCACAAGGCAGCTAGCAATATCAAATTGAAAAACAGCTAAGCGCACCAAATGAGGGACTCACATGCAATGCGGTTCATATAAATAACTTAAACACTTATTGCACTTAAAAAAAAGTATGGAAATAATTTTTATTTTTCACTTGCCATGATTATGTTTATAAAAAAAAAAATATGGGTCTTCACCAAGCGAATGTGTCGACAATCCGAAGTAAACTGCTGCTAGCTGCAGCAAGCGTCGGCTTTATAAAACGCTGTCGACGACTTGTGGCTTTCTACATAAGCCCATAATATTTTCCATATATAGATTAGGATAAGTTCTGATAAATCCAAACAGTCATGCTAAGCAACAAATAATACTCCTGCGAAGATCTCAGCTTCTTGCTAGACCACTGCCCGCAGAAATATGTGAGCAATATACGTATATACACATATGTATGTATGTGTATATATATATATATGTACATGCACATATAAATATTTTTATATTTATACACATATGTGAGTTAAAGTCGCCTTTTATTTTTCTTATCGCTTAAAAGACCGAGGAGGTTGCGAGTCGCTAATAATCTACAATGGGCTAGCGGTCAGTTTTTCTGGCACAAGCTGGTATTTGTAATCATTTTCTGATTTTATTTAATTTATAACAGCATTTGGATGTTATTAATTATCGATTGTCGTTATCAGCTATGTTAAGATAACAGCAACATCGTTAACGATGTTACGACTTCGATATCCTAAATTATTTTAAAATTTTTAACGGAATTTAATAATATTTCGCTAAAAAAGTAATTTATTTACATGTTGTATAAATTTTACCATTGTACATACAATGCATATATGATTTTATACTTTCAATTACTCATAGTAGTATTATATGTGCATGCACATATATGTATTAATTTACATATGCATTAATTTTTAGTAGTAAGAATAGCCTCTTTGGCTCTTACTGTTATCAGTGCTCGACCAGACGTCACAGCTTCCTTAGTCAGCCGTTCCTCACCATTGGATCGGATTCATGTTTATCGACAAATGTGTGTATGTGCATATATGTGTGGATGTGTATGTGTGTGGGTGTGAGTACAACCGTTATAAATTGTTTCATATTCACATTCGGTTCATGTGGTTTATCATAATATGGTCCCCTATAATGAATATGTATAATTAGCTCAAGGCGCAAACCGAAACCAAAACTCGAACTTAAATCCGCTCCCTGTATAATGTCAAGATATGTTTTTAGATATCGAAATTAGTAGTCATTCGGGACTATATCATGAGATGAATGGCATAATATGTGCCTTTCTGTTCTCATTCGAAGCACGTCTCTTATTTTGCAAAAAGGAATGTATTAGAGAGGTGTCTAGAAGCGATATAACTAAAGAGCGATTAAGAATCGAGCATGCAAATAATGCCAGCTATCACTATAGGGCTATATTTTTATGTATAATATAGTATTCAAATGTTGTCTTACATTTTTATCAGTAAATTTTCATGAAATGAAAAGTATTTTTCTTTGTGATACATACATATATATACTCTTTATCTGTACTGTACTGTACTTAGCTCTACTCTGTTCTACTCCACTCTTGTCTGCTTACAATTTTTATCAGAAAATGTTCACTAAATGAGAAGTATTTTTATAATACATATTTATATATACTTTTTATCCTGTAGATCAGATTGATTCCCTTCTGTACTGTACTTAACTACTCTAACTCAACTACTCTACTCAACTGTTCTCTACTCCACTGTTCTCTACTCCACTGTTCTCTACTCCACTGTTCTCTGCTCTACTCGATTTTACTCTACTCGATTTTACTCTACTCGATTCTACTCTACTAGATTCTACTCTGTTATTAGATTAGTTTTTTCTACTCTATTCTACTCTACTCTGCTCTACTTTTCTCTATACTACTCTACTGTAATCTATTCTACTCTGTTCTGCTCTACTCAAATCTATTCAACTCTACTCAACTCTATTTTACTCAACTCTACCAAACTCTACCAAACTCCATCTATTATTCTGAGTCATCCACACTTTCGATACAGTTCAAACAGGAACTATCCAATGAGACTATTCAAGCCTGAGTTAGCGAGGGTCGTGGGCAGTTGTGCTCAAATGGACAGCAATAAAGTCACAATCACAATTACAAGTACATTCACAATATAAACATCAGACACAGCATTTACCGGCCGGTTCGTTAAGGACTTGCACACTTCGTCTTGAGTTAACAAATGACGCGCAATTTATTTTGCTGCATACTTTCGGGCGAAGAGCGAAACGCTAACGAAAGCGAAGCCAGGAGCCCGAACACGACGGCGACACACGAGGATGACAAGGCAAATGAAAACGAAAACAATAACAGTTTTTTGTGGCGCGTGTAACAAAAATACAAAAGCAAAAAAAAAAAAAAAAGCAACTCTGGAGCTGCCAGCTGAGAGCTGCGAATCGCTTGCTGGCTAAATTACAATGACCGGGCACAGCCGGGCGCCGCGAATCCGGTTACAGCTTTGGCCATATATCGGTTACGATTTTCGGCGCCTTCTGACAGTTGGCCATGGCCAAACACAAACACTCATCTATATATACATATACATATATGTATATATGTGTGCACATGTAGCGACCCAGCGACCTAATAACCAAAACAGCAAACGCTCTATATACTTATACGCTCCACTCTCTCTACATACTCACCAGCTGCGGCAGGATTCGGCAAATCCTTTTGCAATTTACTTTTCACTTTTACAATATATTTTTTTTATATTATTTTTAAATCCAAATATTAGCTATAAACGCTTGCCGTTTGAATCTGCTGTAGGACTTGCACATATAGCAGCAACAGCAGTTAAGGCTTGCAATTCAAAATGCTCTAGCTCTCGGCCAGCTGTGGGGTATACCGTTTTCGTTCATACGAATGTGGCATGCTTGGGGTAGACTTGTAATTCATATAACAACTGAAGTAAAAGTAAAAATTACTATAAATATACATGTGTGTTGATCTAGACATAGTCAACGTGTATTTATCGAGAACATTAGCCGATTTGCTGAGATCGATTAAAATCGAGAGCTAGAATATATCAGCTGGAATACGATTTATTTATATATGTATTTGTTTTATGTAAAATGTAGTGAAACTCTGTCTTTTATTAAATAGAAAAACATAAATTCATTAATAAAATAATAAATATATAATTTTTAAAATTCGTTTTTATCATTAATATATATAGTTTTATTTTAGTATATATAGAGATGTGAAAAATATGGTAATAGTTATATAGTAAACCTGGATTTTAGTTCAGAGTCCATTTTGCTTATAGTGTTTGAGACGTGTGAAGAAGCAGCAGGCAGTCATTGACTTGGCTGCGTAGAACTACAGAACGTGAGTACTATTACTACTACTACTACTACTACACGCACAAGCACACAATGACAACATAGATAGTATTACTAATACGCAGCGTGGTCATGTCTGCGCCTGCGTCTGTTTTGAAATTGGCTATCCTGGTGTGCTTGGCCTGCTTGGCCCGCTATCGCCAGAGCAGGGTATATGCGCTAGCTGAAGTCATATGAAATGATGGGACTTTATATACTATTTATATATAATAATATGTGAAAAACCTTTCTTTTATATTTTCTTATATACATAAAAAAAATATATGTATATATGTATATATGTATATATATACATTTTTTTTTTCTTATATTTATAAGATAATATAAAAGAGAGTTTTTCCTTTCACATATAGCACATTCATGAAATATAAATAAATATATATATAAACTGAAAATATCATATATGCATAGATAAATTATATATAAATAGTATACACAATTTGTAGTGTATTGCCTAGTCGTCTATGTCTTGTGGCTAGTGCGATAACCTTGAGCTTGGTACTTTTGCACATTGTACGCTTATTTGTTTGGCCTTGTGCTAAGGTTTGTTATTGTTGCTGTTCAAACGCGCGGACATACACATACATACACACGAACACACACGCACGTGGGCACCCATACTGTCATACACTCCCTTGAATATGATATTTACCTCTATATTGATTTTTATATATGTAGGTTGCCACACCTCTTTCTGTTATCAGTCCATGGTGTCATATATTATACATACATACCAAATGTATATGTATTTATGTGCGAAATTTCACCTGCAATTCGTGTTCATAGAATCTTACCTTCACCTCACTGGTGTTTAAACAGTTATAAATTTCATTTGACATAGCTTAGAGGCAACTAGCTGTCGTATCGTATCAAGCAGCTCGTAGCTGCACAGAAGGCGCCTGCTCTTGTAGCAAGCAGCTTTCGTATCGCTGCAAAACTGATTGCAATCGGCTTTTGAGAGCATGCGCTGGCATTTGGTTATTGCACTAATTTCTCATTTCCGTTAGCACAACATAAACTTGAGAATCATAAATTGAGATGTAACTTATTTCCGCTTTTAGTATAGGCTACTTAAATGCACGCAAAGTGAATTTGTTTTCTTTGTCATTTTCGTTTTAAAGAAATTGTCTTTTTTTAAATTTATTTTGTTGCTTTGCCATTTATTCAATACATTTGTTTTAAATATATATATTCTATACATAATACATAGTAGACACGTATTGTTAAACATATATTTATATGCATATATGCGCATGTATATTGATGTGTGTACGCATATGTATACACATGTTTTTATTTGTTTTATTTATTTTTTTTTTTAATATATATTAATAATTGTTATGCATACCCATTGATTAAGTTCTGTATTTAGTTCTCAACAACATGCATTTGGGTCTTTTTGCTTCGACTCTTCCACATACGACTCTTCTTATATACGAATTGTTAACTTTAAAACTTAGGAGAAAACGGAAACGTAATGTAAGTCGCGGAAGATATATGTATGTATGTATGTATGTTCGAACACCGATTTGCAACTATTTCTCAAATGATGAGTACAAATATATTTTCTTTTTTAGCTCACATCAATAAAATGTAAATTTTGCAGCGGCGTATACAGCGGACACAACCTTAAGCTCCAGAATAAAGTATTAATCTATATAGGTATATATCTACATATATAGATGAATGTATATAAATAAATTATTAGTTTTTTTGTGTCATTAACGAGTATATAGCAAGTTTTTTGAAGAACCCATAGCGAAATTTATTTGGTATATGCCTTAAATTAGCGCCAACATCTTGGCGCTCTAGTCAATTCTGTATGGCCTTGCTTTGTTTTTTATATCCAAAATCTTTTATTTCCATTGTTATTATTATTTTTTTTAATTACATGTATTTACATAAAAAGCTAACGCATTGATTGATCTGGCAACGCCAAATGAAATGTATACAACTCATTAAGTTGGCTGCGATTTGACATAGAAGAGAGAGAGAGAGAGAGAGAGAGAGAGAGAGAGATAGAGCATATAGTGTTTATGCATATTCAAATGCAAAAAAAAAAAGTTTTCGTTTTGGTCTTATTTTTAATACATAGATAATTTTTCTAATTATATCAAATACACAGAGCACTGGCTATGACATGTTGATTTCAATAAATTTTCGAGTACTTTTAAGTAGATATATGTATGTATATATGTAATTGTTGTAATTCACATGAATACGCACTACTTTTGCATAGGTATTTCCATATGAATTGGGATCTCATTTTGCATTTATGTATATTTATTTATTTCTGATTTTTTTTTTTAATTACATAAATTCAGTTTGGTTTTTGTTTTTCATGTTGTTATTGTTATTGTAACATATTCGATATTCACGCTTATTCATTAAACATATTTTCAACACTTTGCGCTCAAATCGCAAACAATTGAGCTTGACTTGTAAATATATATATGTATATATATATGTATATTGGATTTTTCTTATAGATATACATATATAGCATGAAGTAGCCCAGAAGTTTTGAAGTTTTGTAGTTTTGCCATTTATAATACATTTTAAATATTTTTGTGCTTGTTGTAAGCTCAGCATTGTTTTTCTTTTGTTTACTTTTTTAAATTGGTTCGATAACAGGGTAACAACAAAAATTTCTTATACGTATACCCCAATATATATATATATATATATATATATATTTATATAGACACACTTACACACAGAGACACACATCGATTTATATTTGTATATTTGCTAAATAATATTGATTACGCTATAGCAGCTCCCATATCGCATATCCAATTTATCATATCATATCATCTGTTGTACCCGTACTATACATATATATATATATTTATATTATTTAATTTTTGTTTTACTTTTACTTTCACTTTTACTTTTACTTTTACTTATTCGTTTTCATTATCGTTATCGTTATCGTTATCGTTATCGTTTCCCATTTCTTTTCTAGTTGCTTTTTGGTTACTATGTTTGGCCTCAGTTTCGTTTTGTTTGGTGTTTTCATTGCATTTTCAATCTTAACCCGTCGTTTACTAACTATGCTTGCCTAGCTCACATACCATAAATTCTAACATCAATATATTTTATTCTCATAATAGTAAAAAAGAAAATAAAAAAAATTGTTTTTATATATTTATTATACTATGCATTTGCTTAAATCTTCCACAGACGATAAACGATCACGAATATATGTATGTATATATGTATATCTGTGCTACTCTACACAACTGGGCTGATCTAAGATCGAACACTCACACACACACATACACAGATGCACGCCTATATATGGTTCCAGTGAAGCAGGGCCGGGTATTCTAGAGTGTCATATAAAAAATCATGTAACTGTAAATACAAATTAAAACGTTTATAAGACAAGAACTGGAATTTTGTATACAGATATTGTTATTTAAATTCTTCGCATGAAATGTATATTAATTAAAATTTTCTTTTTAATCACTTCAGATATAGGGTATATCATAGTCGAGCTATGCAGAGAGTGTGGAAGAATCAGACCTTAACAGAAGTTCTATTGAATAAACTAATATAATTTATTTACTTTCATATTTCGTTTAGGTAAACGCACACACACACATACACACACACACACCTAAAACCCTTTCTATATTTCGCCACAGGAGCGGTTCAACAGCCGCCTTAGCTTTGGCGCGCCACATTTTACGAAATAGTTTGTGTTTTTTGATTCTGTTTGTTAATATTGTTAGAAATAGCAACTGTGTAAATATGTATTAAGACTTGAATAAGTTAAGCTTGAGTAAAATTGTAATTGCTTCTTCTTCTTCTTCTCTGTGTTCTCTAAGTGGTATATTTAACTAAACATGGGAATTCATCGAATGAGAATTGAAAGAAGAATGCTTGCTTTTGGTCAAGTTGTATGTTTCAGATATTGTCAAGTATTTACAGATTACAGATATTGATTGGGACTGCTCTTTATTGTTGAAATATCTGTGAGTGTTATATATAATTTTCTTTTATTTATTTAAAAAAAAAAATTTTTTTTTAATATGTATATTTGTAGAAATATATAATTAATATTGGAATGTGAATTTGTAGTTAATTTAGTTAAAGTTAGCTGCTGCTAAAAATAGGTAAGTAGTCGAAACTGGAGACAGAAAGAGAGAGAGAGAGAGAGAGAGAGAGAGACAGGGATAGAGGTTAGCGTGTGTGGTTTAGACTGAGCGAAAAACTTGCTCTAGATAGGTACTAAAGTTAGTAGCAAGAGGTACACTTGAGTCGTGAGTACATAAGATCGTAAATCCATAAATTGTAAAACTTTTATTATTTGTGAAACATTGAAAACCATTTGTAGGAGACCGTTTGTTCAGTTTCAGTTTCAGTTTCAGTTTCAGTTACATAGTTAAATGCCTTGATTGGCTTAGGAAATGGTGCAGGAGTTGCGCTTGGCGCCCAGGCTGCGCTCCTGGATGCGCTGCAGATGCTGCAGTTGAGCGGGCGTTGGCGTATGGGAGCCATGCGCCCCGCCCCCGGCAGCGCCCGACGATGTGGAGGCCGAACCGGAGCCGGAACCGTGCGACGAGCCCTGATGATGCTGCTGCTGCTGTTGCTGCTGATGGTGGTGGTGATGGTGGTGCTGGTGGTGCAGCGGTGTACCGGGCCCATTGTTGCCAATTTGTTGCGGCAACGACTGCCGGCGGCGACGCAGCGCCGGACTCAGGTTGTACGTAATCTTGGCCTGGGCCAACAGCTCCTTGAATACCTGCCAATAACAAAGCATCTCGAATTACTAACTAAACCACCCACAGAACTGCCAACGGGACTGCCAGAGGCCACCAGCACTTGCCTGTGTTATGTTCTCATTGTTGGCCGCCGATGCCTCCACAAAGCCGTTCTCCCAATCGACAGTTACCACCGATTCGGTTGTCGCATATTCCACCTGCAACAGAACAATAACTGTGAGTAATCAAACGGAGGAAATGCGTTTTCAAATACCTGGAATAAAGCTCTATGATTATAAGTCCTTAAAGAAAATGAAATGAAATGAAATATGTGTCGTTCTAGTTCTATAATAAATTAGCTAGAACAAAAAGAGATTCTTGTATTTCATTGCCAGCAATGAGAATTTCATAGAAAGGCGTTAGTAAAGGCGAATTAAAAGAGAGAGAGAGAGAGAGAGAGATAGATAGAGAGAGAGAGATAGAGAGATAGAGAGAGTGGGGCCTAAAGTGCTATAAATAGAGAAATACAAATTAACAGAAAAATTCAGATTGTGAACGGGCAAGCTTCGACTGATATAGTGAAGGGACCAAGAGCGAGAGAGAGAGAAACAGACACAGATAGAGAGAGAGAAAGAGAGAGCGCGAGGGAGGGAGAACCAGAGAGAGAGAGAGAGAGAGAGAGAGAGAGAGAGAGAGATAGACAGATAGAAAGAACTATTGTGGAAAAAAAAGACATAGAGTGCAATATAAAGACCAATATAGAGAATTAGAGAGATAATTAGAGAGAGAGAGAGAGAGAGAGAGAGAGAGAGAGAGAGAGAGAGAGAGAATAAGGGTTATGAAGATAGAGAAAGAGAGAGAAAAGGAGATATGAAGATAGAGAGACAGAAGCAGAGATGGGAAGGGAGAGACAAAAAGAGTTATGGAGATGACCAGAGCGATAGAGAAGCGTAGGGCTTAAGAGAGGAGGTTGGAGGCAGAGGAAACACGTGACTCGAGTTGCAAGAAAGAGCTATTATTTATATATGTATGTGCATCTCTTTTGTATCACTGTACAAAAATGTAGCACATGTAAAGTGCAGATGCTGCTTTTGGTATATTTTAGAGCTTATCGTGTGCATAGAAACATACCAAGTGCAAAAACCGCATTCAAATGGAATCCACCCAACTGGCAGATACACCATGCACATATAATTGCATTTATACATATCGTAAATCATCATATTCCAGAAAAACTCGTTTAACATAATTAATTTGCTTGATAGTCGCTTTAAATCGACAGTTGACAGATGAACGATAGCCAGCTAAATGCTTTTTGATATCGATAACAGAATGAAAACGATGATGCTTAGATAGATTTGTGTGAGACTTAAATAGGCAACTCGGAAATTAGTTGGCTATGGATTAGAATTCTTTTTGGGTATGGCACTGAAAATTTAACTTCAATTAAAACCACTTCTGACAACAATAGTTTTGTACCACTCTGAAGCTAGCACAAATCATTAACGAATCATCATGGAAAATAGCCAGAAATTACCGCCAATTGGCTCGGAGCGGGCCGAGCGTATGGCTGCTATGAACAGCTTGAATATTAACGTAAGTTCGACCAAGGACCCCAAGGACCCGGCCTCTCAGTGGCGCGGCGATCCGCAATATGTAAGTATCTCGTGGTCTTTTGCCAAATCGAATTAGGCAGCTCAAACGCTCGCACATTATCACAATTGCATTCACAATCACAAACCGAAACCCAATCTCAATCGCAGAACGCTGAAAATCCGATAAGTGCAGAGCTGGATGCCTGGTTGCGTTCGCAGCGCGAACGTCAGTTCGAGCGCGAGCGTCGGCAGCGCTTTGAGCCGTGGCACTTCACCGAGGACGAGCAGAAGGATGAGCCGAAGATGACTAACGATAGCAGGTATGGGAAATCATCGCTGGAGAAATCCTTGCTGGAGAAACCTTCGCTGGAGCAATCGTCGTTGGAGGACTCGTCACTGGAGAAGAAATCTTCGCTGGAGGAAAAAACTTCGCCGGAAAAGAAATCTTCGCTGGAGAAAAAGTCTTCGCCGTCGTCATCGCCGCTCAAGGAGAAGCCGACAATGGACCAGAAGCAGAAGCTGACCGAGCAGCTGATTAATTTGCAGAATCAGACACGCCGTCTCCTGCAGAGCATTGATCAGCTGCTGCCCTCACTGCCCAATCGCCAGCTGTTTCAGCAGACGCTGCTTCAGCTGCGCCAGCTGCACGGGCTGCTCAAACGCCAGTTGCAATGGCAGATGCAGCAGGACAACAATGAGCCGACTCTGCAGGAGCTGGTTGCTCAGCAAGCAGCTGCCGCAGCAGCAATACTGGCATCAACATCGACACCAACCACGGGAATTGTCGTAACTCCAGTTGCATTGGTGCCGACTCCACCGCCGCCGCCGCCGCCTTCTGCTGGAGCATGCTCGTATTTTATGTATGCACCGCCAGCATGGCCACAGCCTGGCCATCAGTGGCCGCCACTGCACCCTCAGCAGCACCCACAGCAGCACCCTCAGCAGCAGCAACAGCAGCAGCAACAACAGCAGCAGCAGCAACAGCAGCAGCAGCAGCAACAACAGCAGCAGCAACAACAGCAGCAGCAACAACAGCAGCAGCAACAGCAGCAGCAGCAACAGCAGCAGCAGCAGCAGCAGCAGCAGCAGCAGCAGCAGCAGCAGCAGCAGCAGCAGCAGCAGCAGCAGCAGCAGCAGCAGCAGCAGCAGCAGCAGCAGCAGCAGCAGCAGCAGCCAGCAGCAGCAGCAACAGCAGCAGCAGCAACAGCAGCAGCAGCAACAGCAGCAGCAGCAACAGCAGCAGCAGCAACAGCAGCAGCAACAGCAGCAGCAACAACAGCAGCAACAGCAGCTGCAGCAGCAGCAAGATCAGCAGCAACAGCAGCAGCAACAGATACAGCAGCAACAGCAGCAGCACAAACAGCAGGAGCAACAGCAAAAACAACAGCAGCAGCAACAGCAACAACAGCTACAACAGCAGCAGCATCAGCAGCAACAGCAGCTGCACCAGCAGCAACAACATCACCAGCAACAACAGCAGCTGCAACAGCAACTGCAGCAGCAGCAAATTATGCAGCAACAGCAATTACAGCAGCACATCATGCAGCAGCAGCACCATCATCAACAGCAGCAACAGCAACAGCAACAGCCGCAACAGCAGCTCCAGTTGCAGCAACTGCAGCAGTTGCAGCATATGCAGCAATTGCAGCAACCACAGCTCCAACTGCAGCTGCCCCAGCAGCAACAGCAGCTGCAACAGCTTCAGCAACTTCAGCAGCAACAACAGCTGCACCCACAGCAACAGCAACAATTGAACAAGATGCAACAGTTTCCGCCGTGCTCCGGTCTCAACTTCAAGGCGCCCGTCTTCATCAACAACGGGCTCGTGCCACATACAGCTCCGGGGCCACCGGCCGGAAAGTTTCGCGTTTGGTATATGTCGCACAATGCTATGCCGCACGAGCTGGCTGCAAATCATTGGGGTTTGCCGCAAATGGAGAACAGCAGTTATTTCAGCAATGGCCCACATCTAATTAGCAATGCCAACATGAGCGAGGGCATCAACAACATGAATAATAACAATAATAATAATAATAATAATATCAGCATGCAAGCTAGTAACAATTTGAACAACAACAACAACAACAATAACAACATGAATAACATCAACCAGAACAACTTCAATAGCCTGAACAATAATATCAACAACAACAACAACAATAATAATAATCACAACAACAATGACAACAATAGCAACAACAACATCAATCCCAACATCATCAATAGCAACAACAACACTGCCAACAACAACAATAGACAAATTCCCGTCTGGCCTCTCAATATAAATTAGGAAATGAATCGAAAATCAACTAAATCTATCAAGAAGAAGAAGAACAAAAATTAAAATAATAAAAAGAAAAAAAAAAAAAAATTAGCAAGTCGAAATGCAACTAAATTTGAGCACCACAAAATTAGCAGCATTATCAACGTTTGGAAATGAAGTGACGGTGTTTGAAATCATAGCAAATGCATCTACATAAGCATATGTATCTATATACACACCCTACATATGATTATGAGACGACATATTATACACATTCATACATATATACATACATGCACATGACATACATACATATATTTATATATGCATATATATATATATATATTCATTTTACATATATGTATGTATATTTATTTATATGTTTATCTATATGTATATAAATCGATAAGCGTGAGACCCGTATTTATATATATATATATGTATATGTATCTATGTATGTACAACAAATTTACACAAAGGAAAAAAAATAAAAGCATACAAAAAAACAACAACAACAACAACATAAACACACACGAACTCAAGTAGTCATAACTGTTCAAATGCTACGATTTAGAAATTCAAATTCACTTTACACAAAAAAACACAATAAAAAAAAAAAAATATAAATAAAAAATAAAAATAAAAATAAAAAAAAACTATAAAAAATGATATTTAATGTATATTGGGCGATTAAGTACTAATTGATTATTTTCAAGCAGGGTATATCATAATAATAATAGGGTACTCCTCTATCCCGGAACCTTTCCTGTTCTATCATCATCAACAGCAGATTCATTTTACGATCTAGGCTAGGCTAGCGGGTAACCAAATAGGAGCAGTTAGACAACAAATGGCAATAATACGTAAATTACGCTGAGATATTTCATTGTTTTTTTCTAAGGCCTCCTAAAGCTACACTCGTGGCATTATGTCTGAAGTAACAGAATATGATTTACATAACGGCCTCAATTTAGCGGCTGTGCTACAAATGTCAGCTTCCATTGTGAATGACTTGCATTAATATTGACTCTGTTATGCAGGCAATAATATTCAGAATGTTGCGCCTGCAGCAACATTGTTGTGTCTGCTTCTACGGTTATATTTCCCTTACTTCAAGATAATCTTAGTCGTAATGCTCAAACTTAACTGTGTGGCAAATTGCTTGCACACTGAATCCATCCATGAAAGATGGATGAAATTCATGTTGTATTTTAAGGTACAATAAGTTGGAATTTCGACAGACCCATAACATTTAATATGCCTACGATGAGATAAGTGTCCAATGTGTGCACTCTAAAAATAGACAGATGAACTGTGGCCCTTGCAACCTCAGTGACAGAATATGTAAAAGAAGAGCGCGGAGCCTTATAAACTCAGCGATAAGTTGAGAATATTTAATAGACCAAAGTCTTACAAACTCAGCAATAAGATAATAACGTGTAATAGACCAATGCTGAGCCTTATTCAGCAATAGTCGCATTAGATTTAAGAGCTCAAAATATGCATGAGTCTGGGTATAAAAGCCCGCGCTCAGATGAATTAAGATCGATACGAAACTAAACACATATTAGAGGATATTCGCTCACGTTTGGAGAGCTAGCTGCTAAGAATAACTAAAGTAGCTGTTGATTCTTAGCCATGGAAAGTACCATTACTCTTCTTGGGTCTCGTCTTAGAGCCAATTGAGCATGCTTTGCCATATAGTGGGAGAGCTAGAGTGAGTGCTTAGTAATAGTTTATAGATGCTAGCTTGATAGTTGCTTAAATTAAAATTTATAGAAAAAAAAAAAAACAACACAACAAATGCGGAAAAATATTACATTTTAAAAATTATTAATTAATAATTAAAATTAAAAAAAAAAAATAATGACGTTAAATTATGTAAAGTATTTAAATATATTAAAAATATTTTCATCTACATTGCATTTGTAATCAAATTTATATAAAATTCATATAAATATAAATGCCAAATTTTGATACAAGCACTGCAGATGTTGGAGATATAAGGAGATATAAGATGGAGATATAAATAACCTTACAACGAGGATAGTTATTGATTTTTTGAAACAAACTTCCTCTCTCTAGCTCTTATAGGCTCTGAGATTGACGCGTTCATACATAAGCGCAGAGGGACGGACAGATAGACGGATGAGTCCAACACAACTGATCGCCCTGAACAGATATATATATATATATATATATATATATATATATATATATATGCAAACATATATGATTTTCCATTTTTCTTATAGGTACAGGGTAAAATATAACAGGTCAGTATATTTATAAAAAATGAGCTAAAATAACTTTAAATTGCTCTTATATATTTTATTTTATTTTTATATTAGTAGTATATTTATATTAGTAGTATTTTATATTAGTAGTATATTTAAAATATTAAAAAAATTTTCAAATAATTTTAAACTGCTCTTTTTTGTATTAATAATATTAATAATATCCTCTCACATTATAATAGCTTTAAATAAATATCAATGCAATTTTGTAATAATTGTGATATAGTAAATTTAAAATTCTTCAAATAGTACTAAAAAATCGAGCCTGTTGCTTGGTCATGCTTAGGGAGAACAATTTATATAGTTAAGCAAATGATGTGGTCTCAAATTTGATCACTTGATCCACTCGAACCGTTCTGTGTAAGTGAAGCCATAAGCAAATTAAAGTCTATGAAATTGTTGTTTAGCATGCGCTATCAAAAAGCCACCAAGTGTGCGAAATCCGATGATGTTTAAGTAAAAAGTATGAATGGAATTCAATTTCAATGCCAGAGAAGGAAAAGCAAAAAAAAAAAAAAAAAAAAAAAAAAAAAGAAGAAAAAAGAAAGTAAAAAGTGACTACAATGGCAGAGGAGTGAGCGAAAGTGATTTGAAGCATTTAGATGGCGAGAGTCCATTTGGCGATTCGGGTCTAGTTCTTATCGGTCATGGCAACGCACATAGACGTCTGAATTGCTGCGGTGGTAAGTGATGAAAAGAAAAAAAAAGAAAAGAATGAAGTGCAAATAAATAATAGAGAAGCAGACAGCAAAAGGAAAAACGAAATTGTGGGGCGAGAGAAAAGGCAAACTGCTGACTTCATTTTTGTTTTCCTTTTCAGTTTTTTTCGTCTTTTTTTTTTCTTTTTGCCGAAACAACGAAATATATCGAATTGAACTAAACCGAACTGAAGCTGCAAAACTAAGCCGGCGTCCAAACAAAACCAAAAGCCCAATTCTTCCAAATGAGCAAACCCCAAAGACCGACCAGCTGAAACATGAAAAGGCAACAAACGTTGCCCTGGCCCAGCTGGCGGCTTTACATTTTGGCCATGGCGACGCGTTCGACGGCTTTAAAATGGCCAACAAAAACGCTGCGTCCCAAACATGGCCTAAATACATATAGTAAAAGACTAAAGTTAAGTTCACTTCGTTAAACAAAGACGACAATGTTGGCTGCCAAAGGTGGCCAGAGCGGGATAGCCAAAAGCCCAAACCTTAACCTAAGCCCAAAACCAAAAAACCCCAAAAAAAAAAAAAAAAAAAAACAGTAATGAAAAAAAAAAAAAAAAAAAAAAAAAAAGAAGAAAAAAACGCGACAGTTTTCCGCTGCTGGCGTTGAGCAATTTGCATTTTTATTATATTAGAACTCGGTTAAAGTCAATACACCCAAAAGAAAAAGAATAAGATGATGAAGAAGAAGAAGAAGATGGGGCATACTCTCATTGTCTCGACTATTGAAATTGACAATAAACTGACTGAGACACACACACACTCTCCCTATATGTGCGTGTGGTAAAAAAAAAGGCACGCGGCAGCCGAAGAAAAAAGTAGAGGAAGAAAATGGGGCACATAATGAAATATCAAGTATACGCCAAGTGGACCAAACTCTGCCGCTGCTGCTGCTGTTGCTGTTGCTCCTTCTGCTAAACAACTCGCAACGCCAAACTGCAAATAAATTAAAATTGAAATTTTCAAAGAGCTGTCCAAAGAAAGGAAACAACGGCGACAGCAGCAGCACCACCAGCACCACCACCAATAACAACAACAACAACAACAACAAATCACCAAAGCAACAAAAACCAAAAGAGAGAAAAAAAGGGTTCAAATTGTCGCACGATTTGAAAAGTAATTTTAAATTATTTTGTATTTAATTTGACAGCTGAGAGTGATTTATTTTAGCAGCAAACTCACAGTCAGAGCTTAGGCAAATTTCGAGAGTCACTGAGGGATTGAGTTATACGTATATTTATATAGATACATGTATGCATATATGCTGGGCATATGTATGGCATTTTATTAGTTTTTGAGTTCATCTAGATAAAGTTGTCACTGAGACTTTTGTTAGTTGTTGAGCATGTTGAGCATATTGCCTGTATTCATATTTATGTATGTAACCGATTTCAAGTCAGCCGAATCCGGTTATAGCGACGCTCAAGACACCGTACCCGGAATACGTTTTAATCGTATAAGTTTGCTCATATAAGTTTGGCTGGGAATCAGGATTTTCGTTCACTCCATTCGCGTGATCAACCGAAAATATCATATTCACTCACTCTCTCTCCCTCTCTCTATCTATCTCTCTATCTATCACTCTCTCTCTATCCCTCTCTCTCTCTCTCTCTGAGCAAGTGTCCTCGTTTCTTTTCGTTTTCTGTTGAGCGCCTTGGGTTGAGCTTTTCGTTTGTTCCTCTTTTAATGAGCATAATTTCGGGAGCGATACGATTTCTCACAATGCATTGCCTCGAAAAGTCACTGCAAGAGGTTCTCACATACTCACACACCCATGCACACAAGCATTTCACGTACGCTCTTAATGTGTTAAGCGAGATCAATCGTTTACCAATACATATGCAAAAGTCTTTCTGCTGTCAGTTGCAAGCCGAACCTAAACGAACTTATGAAAGAGTTTGCTCACTGAGTTTCTTCTCAAGTGTGAATGGAAAACACCTATTTGCAGACTTCGAGAAACGATCAAGAGTTATTTGCGAGCTAAGAAGTATATGCATATTGTATATATATATATATATGTTTATGTTCATTTTGTATTTGTGTTATGTTTATATATTTGATATTTATATATCTATGAAGTATATGCCTATATTTTTTTTTATTTATATATAGTTTTTTTATTATTATTTAAATTTCCATTTAAATTGTTCGATTTCTTCTAATGCATAAGCAATATAATTTTTTCGAACTGCACATTGTGCAGCATTTGACTTGAGTCCCTCTCTCTCTCTCTCTTTCCCTCAGTCTTATTCCCTCTCCCTCTCCCTCTTTTAGTGTGTGTGTATTTTAAATTGAGTTTATGATTTAAGCTGGCCACAGGGCGAATAACAGACAGCGCAGCTGTCCTTCAATTTGCATAAACTAATACAAAATTCCATTTGGCTCAAACGATGATCATTAAGGGTATGCCAAGCACAAATTGATATGATTACAGGGTATTTACATGGCACATACAAACAAATATATATGTATATAGTAGATGTATGTCAAATGAAACGATATGCAAGGAACGGCAATAAACTGCGACTGCGACAAAAGTTGGCGTCAGATGATAAAAACTGTACGAAAAAGTTGTCTAAGTGGCCGGGGCAGGTGAGCAAGGGGACAGCTGTATACGTATACGTATACGTATACATATGCATATATACATATTTATGTACATACATATAGCGTGTACAATGCACCAATAACCATTGCATATCCACAGGCGCTTTCGCCACAAACTTCGAGCCAACAACAAAACTGTTGAGCTTAGCCACTGGAAAGTGTTTTTTTTGTTCCACTCAAGTTGGAGGCAAAAGTTTTACAAATCCAGCAAATGTTTAGTAGTTTTACTTTTTTTTTATATTTTTATTTTATATATATTTCATCTCTAGAAACTTTTGCGGATTTCAATTCGATTATTTAATATATAATTGAAGTAAATCTGTGCAGACAATATTGTTAGCTTGTTTATTAAATTGCATTCAAATGAGTTCTGTGAATATTAGCAGAAAATTTAATAATAAATAAACTCTTAAAAATAATAGAATAAAAATAAAAAATAAAATATGAAATAAACTCATAATAATTTAATAATAAATAAATAAAAATAATCAATTTGTAGTTAAAAAAACTTTAAGAAAATATATGTAATATAATATTTAAATTTAAGACATAAATTCGAATATATATATATATATATATATATATATATATTTTTTTTATGTTAATACACCTCTTCAATATTTTTCGCCCACTGTGCACAGTGGCTGTTGCTACGCATTCTATTGCAATTTTGTGCTAATTTTGTGGCATTATTAAGTGCTGCAACGTCTGTCACTAATTATGCACAAAAGGTTTGCTGCAACTTTTGATGGGATCACATTTCCCGTGACTTTTGCACTTTTGAGTTTACACTTCATTTGAATAGTTGAAGCATTTACGACTTAATGAAATTTCATTGCAGCTCGCTTTGTTTAGCATTTTGTGTCACACAATACACATACATATATATATATATATATATGTACTTGAAGGGCACATACATTGTTCAGATGTGGCCCACAGAGTGTCAAGGGTGACCGCATAGGAGCAATGGGAAAATAAATGACAGAGAGACAAAAGTGTTTCAAGATATTCCCGAGTTTTTTAACTACTCTTTATGGCTACTCTCATGACATTATGTTTGGAATGAGAGCTAATTGTCAAAGCAGGACTGATAATCTAAGCAGCGCTAATAACTTATAATTATGCCAAATGTCATCGATCTGGCTTATTTGTTGAGCAAAGGTAAAGAGAAATAAATGTTCTTTGGTGGAAAAATTCGGCTTTTCATTTCAATAACATTTCAGATTTGTTATGAAAGCAATTGGTTGAATCATTTCTACCTTCAATTAAATTTGTTCAAGAGATTTCGCCCAACAAGAGACAGCTATATAGAGATATATATAGATATCATTAAATCAGTTGCTATCTGTGTTGGAGCTGCGAATTGTTTAGCTCGGCTTGCCGAAAAGTTGAAAACAAAAATAAGACAAAATAAATTTTAATTTTGGCTTCTATTTTACTTTCGCTGCAGTTTTCGGGCACTAGGCCCGCCTGGAGCCACGCCCCAAGTCCCCCTAGACACCCAGCCCGCCGTCACGTAGCTGGTCACGCTTGACAAACTTTACATAATTGCTTGGGCCGAAACAAAAGCAATTTGCATAGCTTATAAACGGGTTACGAATTACTATGGGCTGTCTGTGTTTACTGGTGTGTGTATGTGTGTGTGAGTGTGTGTGAGTGTGTGTGTGTGTGTTTGGCTGTGTGTATTGGTGTGTGTTTTATAAACACTCCTTTGAGTGCTTTTGCCAACAAAAATTAAATCAGTTAGAACCGATGTTGTTGTTGTTGCTGTTGTTGTTGTTGTTGCTGCTGTCATTTGGGCCACAAGGCGCGCTTGAAATTAATTGTTAAGCATATACGCAAATATAATGATAATAGCAATGAAAATAATAACAATTATAATAATGGAAAAAGCATCGGCTTGGCAACGCCATTAACTAAGCCCTGTGCCTCATTGTCGTCCATAATAAGGACGAAAATAATGATAATTAGAATGTGAATGATGAGAGTGATGCATGACATTAGTAATACCAATATTAATGCTAAACGTAATAATAATATTTGTGCTAGCAGTAATGATAATAATAATGATCGGATATTGAGCAATAATAATGAATAATGATAATGATAAGAAAGTATTGAACTAAACCTCATAATGATACCAATGATAATTAATAAAAGGCTATTGATAGCAATGCTGTTTGTAATGAAAATGGGAAATTATATCTATATCAATAATATTGGTAATAAACTAAATCTCATAATGATACCAATGATAATGATAATGAATAAAAAGCTAATGATAATAATAAAATTGGCAATGATAATAATAATAATTAAAATATTAATGGTAATAGTAATGAAGTAATGATTATAATGATACGAATGATCATAAGCAGCAATGATTTATTTTAAATTTATTTTATTTTAGTATAATAATAATAATAAAAGTATTCTTGATAGAACTGATAATACTAATGATGCTGCCAATACCAATGACAATAATAACAATTAATAATGACAGCGGCAATGCCTATAGTAATGACAATGAGTTGCTAATATTGTGCAATGAGCAATGACTCACCTCGCGCAGTTCACTGTCCTCGGCCAGCAGATCCACCTTATTGCCAACGACCACAATTGGCACCGCTGTGGTTGCCTTTGTCTCATGTATTTGATCTCGTATGGCCCGCACCTCCTCGAATGTGGACGCATCGGTGACATCGTAGACCAGGATGAAAGCGTCTGCCGACGATATGGATAGGGCGCGCATTGCTGGGAACTGCAAAAAGCGAAAATGCGGGCATTACAATTTTTACCAAAACGCCCAATGACATTTGATAGATAAAAGGTACAAAGAAGGACGGCCAGAAAGAGCAGAGAGAAAGAAAGAGAGAGAGAGAGAGAGAGAGAGAGAGAGAGAGAGAGAGCGGGAGACATGCTGAGTGAGTGGGAAAAGTGTTGAACAAGCGGCTTAAATTACACATAAAATGCTGTTAAAAATTTGCATATTATTATTGTATTTGCATACATGCACACACACACATACAGACACAGACACAGACACAAACAGGTCTTTGCGCACATTTATGCACATATTTTAATAATGACAGATAATAATGTAAATTTTGTTAAGCGTTTCGAGGCAAGCACTGAAGTCCCTACTTCACTTTCGCCCCCGCTTTTTCTCATTAAATGTTTGTCAAGTTGCAAAATAAACTTGAACATTTTCCCATTGACTTTTTGTGTTGTGTGTGTGTGTGTGTACTTTATTATGTCATACACCAAAGGCAACAAAGGCCGTTTTTCTAAAACGCTGCTTTAGCATATCAAAAGTTGACTTTTGAATAAATACATTTTTTACATATATATAGCAAATTTGAATTTTGTTTATTTTTTTTTTTTTTAGTTTATCTAACATTTTTCTGTGTTTAAAAAATGACTTTATTACCTAGTTCTCTGTTTATTTCAATCAAACAGAGCGCAAGTAGAAACATGCGACATTTGTGGTATTTAAAAATGTTTCGCATTTGAGTGCCACATACACACGCACGCACACGCACACACACCTGACCTGTAACTGAATTTCAGAATGGCAAATGGTCAAAGCGAGTGCAACGTAGGCCACACAAATTGTGAATTATGCCTTAAATCTTTCAGCAGCAGCAGCAGCACGAGCTGAAACAATGGCAGGCCAATGTGTCCGCCGGGAGACGGAACGCATGCACCGTACAGGACTCAATTAAGCAAATTTTTACCAGCAAAAAAAAAAAAAAGATGATATACACATGCGTTTGTGTTTGAATAAGCTGCATAGACGACTGCTTAATACTCGTTCAGCAAAGGCAAATTCATGAAATATATAGATCTACTGTATACAGAATATGAATAGGAATCTTAGCCTTAAAATTGTGATAGATACACATACATACATACATATGTAATATAATCTATAGAATAACTCAGCTTTCAAGCTTTGGACTCTGTAGAAACTGAGGTATGCCCAGATTTGTCACGCCTCCAAATGATACAGCTTATACCTTTTTGTTATTTCTTTCCGATTTATTCCTTTACACTTCAACATCTAACTGTGCGACGAACTTAGTATAGAACTAATATGCTCTTGTCACTACATAAACGAGTAAGATCTATACAGAGTAAGATCTATAGTCAACATTAGTATGAAAAAAATAATATACTTTTTGTAAGGGGAGTGAAAGAGAGAGGGAGAGAGAGAGAGCGAGCGAGAGAGAGAACTAGAAGCTGGTTAAGCTAAAACATAAAAGTGTTTCAGTGTTGCAAAACAATGGCATGTGTAGTGTTCAGAGTGTAAATGATAGCAAGAGAATATGCATTAAACATAGATAGTACCTACATAGGTAGGTACTCTCTTGCTATCAAGTACAGTCTTAATACTGCACATGCCATTGTTTTGCAACACTGAAACACCTACCTATGTAGTACTTAAAATAACTAATACAAATATATAAAAATGTACCATAAATGGAATTTTGCAGAACAGCAACGCATCCTGTACGACTACTCTATTTCCGGTAGTATTGTTAGTCACACTGATTATATTCATTAGAATATAATCTGTGAAGAGAGGAGAGTCATGATTAAGCAGAAGTTCAGAGCACATAGATGTATTTAGTCGATTCAATCGAATCGAATCGAATCGAAAACAAAATCATAGCGCCTACTGAGAGTTTGGTGTTGGAAACTATGCAAAGGTTTTGATAAGTTATTCAACACTCTTTTCTGATACTTGAAATACAGCTGTACTCAATTTATTAGAAAGATGTTAAAAAGTTTAGAGTTTGCATAGGTAAATATGTACATATTAAAACACACATATATAAGAATATATATAAATCTACATATAAATATTTTTAGAGTCACTCCATGGCGCATCAAATTGATTAAGTAAATGAACAGGGGAAACGAGCAGCGCAAATGAAATGAATTAGAGAGACAGACTTTCGAGATGGAGCTGACATTACTGTAAGAGATGTTCATATATATATTGTTGTAATGGCTGTCTGGCTGCCTTGCTCTAGCTATCTTCATCACACACACTCATTCTCTCTCTTACTAGCTCTCTCTCTCTCTCTCTCTCTTTCTATAATGTGTGACAGGGAACATGTTTGGCTGTCTGCTGGCCACAACCGCATTATTTTGGCTACGATCTGGTGTCTGTTGCTGTTTGCCGTTCCATCTAACACTAATGGGCGCCCAAGCCATGCGGCCCCGCCACAGCCAGTCACAGCAACAGCAACAGCAACAGTCACAGTCACAGTCGCAGTCAGAGTCACAGTCATTATGGGAGTCACGTTGAGAGAGCAGGCAACGGGCCCAGGCTCAAGGCAAATGCTCTCTATATACAGCTGTGCGTCAGCAGCCGCTGCAGCTGCTGCTGTTCTGCTGGCTAATAGAAAGGCTGGCATCGAACAACAACAGCAAAAAATGTATGTATAAATCGGAATGAAAGGAATGAAAAGAGCTAACAACAATGGCAGTGGCTCACATCAGGCCACAGGCAGAACAAGGCACAGGTGCATATGCTGCGCCTGCTGTTGCGCCTGCTGCCGCTGTTGCCGCTGCTGCTGTTGCTCCATTATGCCGTCCTTGGACAAACTTTGCCCTTGCCCTCGGCCAGCTTATAGAGAGTGCATCATGTTGCCGATATATGGTTTCCAAAGTTCATGATTCACAAAAGTTTAATTCCATTCATTCAGCCACTAATGGGAAAGCTAAGCGTTTGTAATTTTAGAATACATTGTATAATCTGAAAAGAGCTATTCTCTATAGCTTCCATTTAATAATTGAACTAAGACTAGAACTGCAGCCAGTCAAACTAAAAGATTTAGCAGTATTCTAGCTATACTCTAATTGTGCCTAAACTGAATAAGCACGCTCAGGCGATTTGCTTAAAGAGTGCGTTTATTAATATACGAGGTTTGTTCAAGAATTATTGGGAATTTCTGTGGTCTACGCATACAAGGTTGCCCATATTCCACAGACCCACAAATGTTTTTTTCCTCTTAATCAAAGAAAAACACAATATTTTGTGTGTTAATAAGATATCTCTTAAAGGGCCGCCTTAAGCCTATACGTCTCTATCAAAATATATAGGGTTGGCAGATGGATGCATCGAATATGGACAGCCCTGTATTCGATAGTTAGTTTTCGGCGCTATGTTGGCACTTCATACTCTTATTTATGACCACAAGCTTGGCCCTATTGACAGCTGATTCATTAGGATTATCTTGGCTCGTCTTTGATTTTTGCCTATTTATAGAATCTGTATGAAATATTTAGTCAGAACCAATAACCCACAGCATTTCCTAGGCTTGGCTCTCAGTGACTTTTTCTAGCTGCCGAAAGTGAAAGAATTTTTTGAGGGTGCGCTATGTGACGATTGAGGAAATATGAGATAATACGCATATCTTCCAGCAATATTGACGATGTTCTTTTGACGCCTTCAAGCAGAGTGTGGTAGAGCATAGAGGAGCTTGCGAAAAGCCCCAGGAATACAAGCGAGAATAGAGGTATATGAACAAGGAGCAAGGCCTATGGATATACGTAAAAAAATTTTCGATACTGAGTAGATAAGAACAAGAATTTTTGATAAAAGGCATCGCACTTCGGGGTGCCAAGCAGTTCAGCAACAAATGTTGTATCCCTTTGAGTGAAGCAGAAACTGTTGCCTCTCATACATTTTCACTCATTCGAGTGCGGCATAGATCATCGAGCTTCCCCTTCAAGTATCTCTCCAGATGCTGTTTGAGCTAAAACGAATTTTGCTGAACTCATTGTCGCTGCATAGAGCGATGGTTATACAGAAACCATTTATCATGTTTATGCTTGTTTATACTTGAATTATTTTCCATTTACCTTCATAAATAGATCATGAGAGCTGTCCACATGTCCATGTTTGAACATCTCAATAAATTGCTCAATATACAAATTGCATTGAGTTTATTTAAGCCAAATTCATTTGATTATATACACAGCCCATGCTGTTTGTTCAACATGATAAAAACTATTGTATGATACCCTGTAAAGCGTCACATTTCACATGCAAAGTTCAAGTAAAAGTTCCCTACTCAGCTCTTTTCTGGCTGAGCATATAAAGGGCATCTTCTAGTCGAGCATTTGTCAGTTTAGCATATTTATTTTATTTTATTTTTTTTTTGGTTGCTGCAGCTGGCATTGTTATGATTGCATATTATTGCATTGGAAATGAATGCATATGGTAGAGGAACAGCAGGAGCCGCAGCCGCAGGAGACGCAGCAGGAGCTGCTTCGGCATCACAGGATGTGACAGCAGCGATAGGTTAGCCAAGCGCCCAGCCAGAAGCTGGCTATGAGCGACCCTTTTTTATGCACACTCAACCGGGACGGTTGGCATGCTGTCAGTTGGCATGCTGTCAGTTGGCAGTTGGCAGGTGGCAGGTGGCAGACGGCTGCCAAAAGCTATCCTGCTCAATGTTATCACTCTACATCTCACTGGCTCTCTCTCTCTCTCTCTCTCTGTCTCTCTCTCGCCCCTTAGCCCTCTCTCTAGCACTCTCCGCTGCGGTTTCCGCTCGTTACACATTTCACAGACAGCTTGGCAAGCCAAGGACAACGACTGCCAGGATGAGCTTGGCTTCGCACTGTGCATGTGTTTTGCTCTCTGATTTCTCAATGGACTTGAAATTGTTGCCACTTGTCCTGCTGATTGTCTATGTGTGCCACACTTTACTTTCCTCCACTTTATTTTACTATTTTAGTTTTTTTTTTTTTTTTTTTTTTTTTGGCAGCAGCTGCAATCGTAAGTTTTGTTTTCGACTGCAATTGTCTTTTGGGTTAGCCCCGGGCTCCAGCATACACGCTTATTGGCCCTGAAAAGTTGGGAGATTTTGCTATAGAATTTGATTAGCGCCAGCTAACTAATTTAATCAACGACCGTAAACAACTGCAACTGAAGCATGTTACACAAAAAAAGAAAGAAAACCTGGCGAACTTTTAAAAGCAAGTTAGAAACGACATAGAGAACAGTTTTTAATTGCATTAAACACCAAGCAACAGTTGACAGCCAAAGGTGTGCGTGTGTGTGTGTGTATGTGTGTGTGTGTATCTGTGTGTGTGTATGTGTGTGTGTGAGTATTTTTTCTAGTTTCCTGGAAGCTATTGAATATACGTCAGCTGGTTGGGGGTGCAGGTAGATCGGGCATTTTATAAGGTATGTATGTATGTATATATATTCCTGATAAGGATCTGTCTCTCTGTACGTTTCTTTGAAATCCAGATGATATAACAGGGATTGGTAGTCGAAGTTACACCTATTTCATTTTTTTAAGTCATAAAATGCTTGAAAAAATACAAAATTAGAGAATCAGTTCATATTAGTCCATTGCAGTCTACACTGAGCTTTTTCATATTGTGATCCATTTATGGCTAATGGCTTTCGTTAGAGTTTCGAGTCTGCTGTAGTTCTCTTTGCTGTAGCTTTTAGCTCGTAGCTCTGCTCTCTCTGGTCTAGAGAGAATAATTCATGGGGTTTGTCATTGTGTGGGCAAATTAAGCGTTTTTTGCTGCCATTTTTAATTTAGGTGCAGAGTCTTGTTGAAGTGTTAATTAGTTGGAAATGTTAATTAGCTACAAATGCTATTCGAGCCAAAGCTTCAGAGCAGTCTTTAGTACACATCTCCATAACATAGAAAATTAGGTAGCTCACACAGCTCAAGTTGGTCTTATATCATTTTAAGCATATTTCCTATCACTAAATTCATTATTTATTCTAGATTTTGTTTAGTATGACTACATATTCCTGAATATTTTAATTTTTTAATTTTATCCACAAAAGTTCAGCTAGGATTAGTCGTTTATCTATATATATGTATATATGAATATGAATGTCTTTTATATGAATATCTTTTATTGTCTGCATTTAAAACTGCAGCTCAACATAAACGTTAGGGTATCTCTTAGTCGATCAGCTAATGTTTAATTTTTAATAAATTGAAATCGAAGAAATTGTTAAGCAACATACTTAAATTAATTATATTCTTTATATGGTTTCACACGCAAAAATTACTTCGAAGTCTTAAAATATATTTTCTTAAAATAAAACTCATTCGACAATTTATATCCGCAGGCTCATTTGCTCTTGATGACTGAAACACTTCAATAGCTCAGCCATCAAGTGCTGCTAATTACAAAAAAAAGTTTCCCAAACAGCATTTAATTTAAATGATTTTCTATTTAATATTTGAATTTCGGAGAATTTCATTTACACCCCAAAACTGTGGTAGACCTCATGAAGGACTGATTGCCATAAGCTGTTTGTTTTGCTTGGATTAAATCGTGCTTAAATATTTATATGCATTTGTAATCAATTTACAGTTATTTATTTAATTAAAATTTGTTTTGCTTCATATATCTCGATTTAAGCACAGATTTCACAGAATTGTTTTTTGTTGCTTAAATGTTATTTAACAATGCATGAATTCAAAGATCTGCATAATAGTTATGTTCAATTTATTTTATTGATGGGAAAAGCCTAAAGAAATGTTCAACAAAGCCTTATCTATTTCTGTTTATAAACCATTTTATATGCATTCAAATCTCTGATTGTTATGTTTTTTTGTTTTTTGTTTTTTTTTTTTTTTAAATTTATAATTTATACTCATTGAAAATTGGGGGGATGAT
Source organism: Drosophila mojavensis (assembly GCF_018153725.1). Taxonomy (NCBI): domain Eukaryota; kingdom Metazoa; phylum Arthropoda; class Insecta; order Diptera; family Drosophilidae; genus Drosophila; species Drosophila mojavensis. Next base: position 23,350,508 of record NW_025318667.1, on the reverse strand, counting down.
AGCTTATTATAGTTTACATGTTACAGGGTGAATAGCTGCGCAGCGTGCAGGGTATCTGCTGGTTGGGCACACCCGGTTAGTTACTTTATAAAATATGCCTTTCATTGATTTTTATTTATTATTTGTCATTTTTATTATTTTTCAAATGTAAGCATTTATCAATAGCTATTGAATGCGGAATTCGCAGTCGAATTTTAATTGAAATTGTCAAATTTTAAAGCTCCAGACTAAGACCTACCCTATATCTACATCAATGCATATAGCAGCAGTCTATTATAATTAATAATTACGTTTGCATTTCTTAAATAATAAATTTCTGTTTCATTAATATTCAAATGCTGCAAGGCTCTGGGGCTATATCAAATCGATTGGCTTAAAAAAATATGAAAATTGTATTATAAAATATTACGAAAATTGTGAATGCACATATATGTATTGAATTGAGATATATATAAGCTGCAGTAAATATAATAAAAAAGAGTCATAAAATAATGCAATATGTATACTCATAAAAACACTTTAGCTATAAAATAAATTATTTATTTAAATACATTTTCATAGTTAATAAAAAATATAAATTAACTAACAAAATACAAAAAAAATAAAAAGTAAATATTATTCAACATATTTCGATGTAAAAACCAAATCAACAGCTCAGATGTAAGCAAACAGTAAGGCAGACAAGTATGCATACATACGTGGTAAAAAAAAAAAAAAAAAAAAAGAGAAGCAAAAAATCGCTCAACTCCATTTGGCATTTCCAATTTGTGCTACAAAATTAATATTTACATTGCTGAAGCTCATAAAAAAATCGACGAGATGTGATTGATGAGTGACATTCACTTGAGATACAATATAAATATCGTTAATTAGTATCAACTCTACGAGCACGCCTCGCTGCATTATTAATCTCTTTAATAAAAGCTCTTATAACTTTTAATGAAATTCGTTTTCATTGTGTATTCAAAGTGTTAAGCCCTTCATTTAAATAGAGCTAGAGCCCCTTGGGGTTAAAGAACTTATAGTTATCGATAGCAATTAGTAAGCTATCGATAGCATAAATAGTTCAGCTGAGTGAAGCTCTTATGAAGCTGCTCTCTAGAGCATTTCACTGTCGGTTTCTATGTTTATTTTTTTTCTCTCTCTTTTTTAATTCCTTTTTTTTTTTTTTTTTTTTTTGCTTTTGTTTGCTCTCGCTTTGTTTGCAACAATAATAAATAGTGTTTGTGGCGGTCTATTAATTGAATTCTGTTGCGTGGGCACTCATGGCGTGCTTTTCATAAAACATCCTGCGTATGTTATCTCTGTTCGCCTCGGCTTGCAAAAGAAATAACTCATACGCACCGTGCGCCACGTTGCAACAGTTTTTGTTTTTTGTTTGACCGCTAGCATTTGTGCTAAGCTAGTGAAAACTATGGCCACTAACCTACCTGCCACGCCCACACACACACACACACACACACAGGCACAGTCACAGCTCCCAACAGATGCAATGGCTGTCGTTGCGATAAGCGTGCAGCCAGTGCCAGCAGCTGATTATCTATGTGTGTGCTTGTGTGTGTGTGTGTATGCTGTTGCGGTTTTGTTCGCTAGATGTCACCGCAGAATGCAGTTTATTGCGGCTACTTGGCTGAAAATGATTGCGCATACGCGCTGTGCACCCGCACGCATACGTAATGCACAAACATCAAATACTCGAATTTATGAGAATAACGAACTGAGCTTTGTTCCACTTGCTCAACCTCGGATTGTTAACCGCAAATGCGATAACTTCTGCACACCCATTAGGCTGCATACAAACGAAGCGGTTGGATTTCAATTAATTTCTGTCACCGGCTGTCAGGGAACACAATGAGTACAGCAAATAGCTAACAGAATATTTCTTTGACAATTTGTTTAAATAAATTGAATTGCAATTGAATTTTGCGCTGCATTTCCCTGACTTTCCCTGTGGCATTAACCCATTTTAATTGCTTGTCGGGAAGTATTTTCGATTATTTTTGCAGTTTTTTTCTTTTATTTAGCGTAGCCTCTTATAAACAGTGAGTGTATTTTTTATTTAAATATATTTTTAATTAATTTCCATATATTTTCAATTTTTTTTTTTTGCTTGTGTTGGTTTGTAAATTAATTTACTGAAGAAAGCAATCAACAATGTGCTCAAAAGTGCTCGAATGGTAGCTACCCTGAGTCATTAAACACTGCTCATATAGCATATGTATATGTATTAGTAACACCATATGCACACATACACACGCACCTAGAGGGTGCAAATGTTTTCGAGAGTTTTATTAGGGGATATTTAGTGTTGAATCGCTTCTGTTCTAGCTGGACATGTCGATATACGACACAGCTTTAAGGGGAGGAGGGTAGGTGCTCAAAATCTATAATGCTCACATTTAACCTACTGACCCACATAATACACTTGCCATAGACATATTTCTAGTAACAAGAAGTGCTCAAGCAGCTTCAAACTTCTCTCGATTTCTGTTCAATTCATGATTCCAAAATTCAAATTCAATATATGCTATTGACACTATGCCATTCCATGTGATTGACGACCTTAATCAACTCATCTCAGCTTTATGTTTAATTAATAAACAAATTAATTATTGATATTGTGGCTGTGTGTAAAAATACATCACTGTAATAAGAAATATAAATTTTTACGAGAATGTCGTGATATGATATATGATTTATTTGATGGTGTTCTAGTTATGGGCACTTCAATCTCATCATTCGATCCGAACAAAGGGCAATTCTTGTTTTACTAGTGCCCGATGCCAGCTGAAATCAGTTTGCCCTTAGCCCAGTCCCAGGGCAGTTTGTAAATTATTAGCCACTCGCAGAGGTCTAACCCGACACATATGTACATGATGAGTGTGTGTGTGTGTAAATATGCGGCAACACACAGACACACACACACACACACACATATGGGGTAGTTGGCACTATGCGATTTATGTGGCGCTCGTCGTCGAGTGTCTGGGCCCTCGGGAATATTCAACACATCATAAAATTTATGAGCGCTGCGTAAATGTGTTAAAATTTTATGCGAGTTTCCGCTGATGCTTTTGTTGTTGTTGTTATTGTTGTTGTGGTTGTTTTTAGTCGAGCTGCAGTCCAAGGCAAATATGTTTCAAGCGGCGAGAGTGATCAACGTAATAATACCCTGCGGAGGTACTAAGCTTAAGAAATGTAATTCATGTTGCAGAGGAAGTTGATTAAGTCAACATGTATTTAATCGACATTGGCGGGCATTGGTATTAGCATTGACTTTGGGCTTAGTCTGGCATTGGCCTTGCCATTGGTTATTATATATTGCTATAGATATTACTAATGCTATAGATATTACTAATGCTATAGATATTACTATTAGCATTATGATTAGTGCTAGTATAAGTATTAATATTAGCACTGGTATTAGAATTAGTATTAGCATTGGTACTGCCACTGGCATTAGCATTAGTATTAGCATAAAGCATTAGCTTTAACTTTAGCATTAGCATTGAGAATTAGTATGAGCATTAGTACTAGTGTTAGCATTAGCATTAGCATTAGCATTAGCATTAGCATCAGCATTAGCTTTAGCATTAGCATTAGCATTAGCATTAGCTTTAGCATTAGCATTAGCATTAGCATTAGCATTAGCATTAGCATTAGCATTAGCATTAGCATTAGCATTAGCATTAGCATTAGCATTAGCATTAATACTAGTGTTGGCATTAGCATTGGCAAGTGCATTAGCATTAGAATTAGCATTAGCATTGACATCATATTATTAGTAGTGTTTTAGTGTCTTAGTATTGGTGTATATTATATTGGTATATGAAATCGGTTCGCTATATCATATATCCTAAGATACTATGACTTAATTCTCAGGCTTTTACTGGTTAAAATATATGTTATTTTTACTCTCTCTCTCTCTCCCTCTCTCTCTTCTATATCACATATATCACTAACTGTAATGCATATCTAAATTCAACACAAATTTTAGTTAAAAATTTCTTTCCATCTAATTTATAGCACCTTACGGAACAGTCGCTCGTAGCTGGGCCAAGGGTATATTAACTCCGTCTCGTTATTCCCGCTACGCCATTCACACTGCATGACTTATAAAATTTATCTACGCACATGTGGTCTAGACATTTCTTCCCCGTAAAATATGCATAAAATTCAACAAATATGTGCAGTCTGAAGCTAGAGCTGGTTTTACTATTATTACAAGGGCTTCAAATCTTAGTGGTTAGAATAATGTAAATTCAAATTAATTACATGCAGTTATAAATTGAGTTAAGCGCCAATTATGCGGCTGTTGACTTTGACAAGTGCTTGGGCAGCACACTAGGTATACAATTATTAACCTAAGCTCGCTTTATAAATATTAAATTCCACTATTCGTATTGTTGTCTAATAACAAATTGAGCAGAGCTTCAGGTGAGAGACCAGAACAGGCGACAGTTACCTGAGACCTGCTTAATGGGCTTCAGCTGCTTGTCAATTCTGATTTCAGCTGCGGTTATTAGGCTCGGCTTTCGACACTCGAGCAGCTGCATAATTGATGCGACTGCCATAGATGAGATATACGTGTGTATGTGTGTGGTGTATATATGTATTTATATTTATTTACGTTTTATTTATATAAATGGGGGGGAAGTAGCTTGACTGGAGACAAGCCTCAGTTCGATGTAAGGGCAACTTGTCAAATGGCATCGTGGGTGGCTACAAGCGCGTACAACTATTTGCTGCTCAAATAGACACACGCGGAGCGAAAGAGACGGATAGATAGTGGGCGAGGGAGACAGCGAGCGTACACACATGCAACATGTACTTGCGACTTGTTACTTGTAACATTCTTTTGGCGTCTACCGCCCGTCGTGAGGCAACAGTTGCCACAGTCAAATATATGTGCATAAGGGCTTGCAACAACTCGATATTATATATATACATACATATATAGAGAATCACTAACATGCTTCATGTATATGTATAATGTATATTGCATATATTATATGCTACCATTCATACACATTAAGTCTCCTTCTCTCCTTCTCTCCTCCTCTCTGTCTGAAGTTGTAAATGCAAAATGCTTTTCATTTTGTTTTGTTATGGATTTCTAAAGCTTACACTTTTCCATTTCCACTTGTTTTCCATTAAGAAAAAAAAAAAAAAAAAGAATGAAAACTATTCAAAAAGCTGTGTAAAATATTATTACACAAAGTTGGCAGAAAATAAGCTAAACTTTGTTTGTTGGGGAATAGGCGCTTACAGCTTTCTTTCTTTCTTTCTTTTCTATTTTGTATTTCTCGTCTTTCAGAAATCTTATGAGACTACACACAGGCCAACAGAATGCGCTGACATTTAGTCAGCAGCAGTTTGATCATAGTTTTCCCCAAAGGGAACTCAAACTAAAGCAGCCTTTATAAACTTTAAAGTACCAGCAATACTTTCTAGACCTCGACAAGACCTGAACTTGAAATATTCTTTGAGCAATGAAGTTGCAGTCGAAGAAGCTGGGAGAAACTTAGAGCCGAGTGTGTGCGTGGCAGCTGGTAAGCAAATTGAATAGATGTTCATTCGATAAGAAGAAGATAAACATTTTTCCGCTTAAAAGAGTTTGGAAAGAAAATATTACTTTGAGTAATGTTTGGCTTGATGGAATGGGATGTCAAAATATTTCTAGAATTATGTTTATTTCAAAATGTTATAGATTCGATGGTGAAATTGAAGTGAAATTCAGTTTGAATTGAAACTTGAATATGAAAGCAAGAACTTGAAAATGAAAACTCGAATTTCAGTTTCAGATTAAAAATAATCAAGTCCTTTGATAAACGAGTTCTTTTCTTTTCTGCGTATCTCTTTTGGTAAGATATAAGGCTAGTTATTTTAATCTATTTATTAAACAGTTAGTTGATTGAATCTCAAAATGGGCTGCAAACTTTTTATGCCTATCCTACAACAGGCGTGCTCGAGTATAACATATTTGCATCATTATATATGAAACTATACTTTTTTAATATGCTCCATGGCATAAGATCTAAATGTTTTTCTAACTATAAATGCACTCAAGTCATATTTGTATTTGTCTCCAGGCACATTTCTAATGCTCTCAGCACGATGAGCCTTGTCAATGCTGTAGAGCATTGCGTCAAGCTATTTGAAGAACTGTTGTTTAATCAAAGGCTGGCATAGCAATAGCCTGGTAATAGCATTCAGCTGGCAGATGATGCAGCTACATATAGTTTATTGATGCAACGGCTGCATGGCTGTGAAATAACTTAAGCTGATGATAAAACATATTAGAGCAGTTGCCGTAGCCAGGGCAAATGCATCAAGGACACCAGCTGAGAGCTGTGAGAGTTGAGCTGAGTTGAGCATCCTTTTGGTGCAGTCACAGTTGACTTGCTTTGCACTCGATGGATGTATAAAGTGAGTATGTGTGTGAGAGTGTGTGTGTGTGAGAATGTGTGTGTGTGAGCGTGTACCCATTCATATTTCTTTTCATTTGGCACCTGCTGTCGCCGTTTGTTACTTGCCATTCAGTTTTATGAACAAGCATTTCAATTCGCGTTTAGCGGAAGTGGCAGCGAAATTGAATCGCAGGCTGTAATTTCCGCTGCACACAAAAGCTGAAGAAGCTGCGAGCAGAGCTCGCGTGGAAGAGGCGAATACATTGGATACAATGAACGGCGACGGCAACGGCGACGGCGATGCCCAAGCAGTGTGCTGAATTATTAAAAAAAAAAAAAAATTATATATATATATATAGCGAACTAACTGCATGCGAATGGGTATGCGGGTGCTGAAACCCATTAGAGTCAGGTATTTAAAAATTAAAAGCAGCACACACACAGGTGTACATGCACACACATACACACAACTGGGAAGAGCCGTTCGTTTAGCTAGCGGGCAGCTCTTTACACGCAATTTGATTTACTTAATGAACTCACTTAGGCAACTCAGCAGAGGTGAGTTAACAGCATGCATAACATATAATATATGTATGTATATACGTACCTCATAGGAGCCGGCCGTATCGAGTATGTCCAGCGTTAGGCTAACGCCCGCAATTGAAAAGTTACCCTGATGCATTTCCTCGATGGTCCGTTTATATTTCGTAGTGAATGTGTTATACAGAAATTGTGTGATTATCGAAGTTTTTCCCACTTTGGCCGCGCCCATGACCACAATTTTATGACGTGCATTTGCCGGTCCAATGGCATCGTCCACAGCATTATTGCGTCCCACTCTATATTGACAGCCAGCGAGTGTGAGCGAGAGCAATTGAAAGAGAGAGAGAGAGAGAACGAGAGAGGGAGAGAGAGAGGGAGAGATGGGGAAGATGATAGTATGTAGTAAGTGAGCGTCACAGAAAAATTGACTTGCAAGTTGAGTTAACTTAAATTCAATTATTTTGCGTTCGTTTTTCCATGTTTATTAATTTAATCGTGTGTCCGCATACAAACATACATACATATATAACTACTTTAGCTACCCAAGGGGCGCGGGGAGGTAGGCGGCGCCGGGTCTCATTTTGGTGGTATACAGCAACTGGTGCAGCGCTTCAATCTCCTCAGCGACTCATTAAAACTGTGCGCTACATTTAAAATTAATCAGTTTGCCGCCAGGACAACGAGGACGCCACCAAAGACAACAGATAAAAGACAAACTAAAGCATGTGCGTGTGTGTGTGTGTGTGTGTGTGTGTGTGTGTGTGTGTGTGTGTGTGTCAAGGTAGGTATGTATTGTCTGCCTTTAACAGCAGCGCTTTATAATGAATTATATTTGGAGCAACTGTTGCGGCAGCTGCCTGCTCAGTTGCACGCAATTTAACAATTTCATTTTTTTATTGCACTGCAATTTTTCAGTATTCCTTTGTGTCGTCTTCGTCAACGTTTCACAGGCGGCAAAAAGTGAAAGCTGAAACTGCAGCTGAATTGAAAACGGAATTCGAGCCCAATTAACTCTGTATCCAAGCAAAACGGAAGCCGAATTGAATTGAATCAAAATAAATTGCATAGTTTAACCAAAATTGAAACAAAATTGAGATTGACTTGCAGCAGAATTGAAACAGGATTGCAATTGAATTAAAACCAAATTGAAATTGCGTTGAATCTAAGTGCAGATGAAATTGAAATAAAATCGGAATCAAAATAAATTTATGAATTGAATTTAGAATTGAAATAAAACTGAATATAAAAAGAAAATGAATGAAAATATAATTTAAATTGACTTGACTAAGAATTGAAATTGAACTGATACAGCATTGAAAGCAAATATAAATGCAATTCTCTTAGAATGGCATCTAAAGAGAAACAGAATTGAAATAAAATTCAATCTAAATTGAAACAGAGAAATAAGCAAATTAAAACAGGATTAAAATTGAATAATTTCTGAATGGAAACAGAATTGATATGAAATTAAAACAAAATTAAATGAATATTTGAATCTGAATTGAATACGAAATTGAATTAGATCAGACTTTAAACAGAATTGAGATTGAAATGAAATTGAATTGAAATGTGCACATATTTTCAGTAAATTAATTTCATTTTTTTTTCTGGCTTTTCATACATTTTATTTAATTCATCATCACTTGGCATTCGGATTTAGTTTTTTTCTAAATTCAATTTTCTTTTTTTAGCCCGCTCAGCTTCAGCAGCAGTCGTCAGCTCGTTGAGGGTCCGGAGAACAATGGAATCTCAATCGCGCTTTGAGGCGACGGCAGTGACAGTTTGATCTAAGCGACTTATAATTTATATATATATATATATATATATATATATATATATATATATGTATATATATATATATATATATATATATATATATTTTTTTTTGTTCAGCATCGGACGGACCTTAAACCAAACTTGAGAAAAAAAACCCCGCAACGACAAAAGAGAGCAAATAATCAACGCAAATATGCGGCCCAAACCAGAGCAAAAAGGAAGGAAAAGACAAGATGAAGAAAAACAAAAAACCAGCAGCAAAGCTGAAATTCTTAACTTGGCTGGCAAAACAAAAGAAAAGTATGCAAAAGATGGTCCCTTGATTCAATGCTGCGGCCATTCGACCAACCGACCAATCTCTGTCCCTGGCTTACGACTGGGACTTGGCAAATCAGCCGTAGAATGTCTTATCACTGCTTGACCGACGGAGCTGTGGAGACTCTGCGGGTTCGAGTGGGTGTCGGGACTCGTCTTACCGAGCAAATAAGAACCGCCAGCAACAACAACAAAGTGAGACAAAACTTGAAACGTTGCGAAAAGGTAATTGTTGTCGGGAAGCAAAAAAAAAAAAAAATTAATCTGGCAAATGCCGTTGGGCTGCCCCTCGCCATTCCCTTCGGCCTAGACAGTTGCTGCGGACATGCAGGTGACATCCACCTGGGCATCAACTGGTAATATTCCCACTTGAAACAAAATAAATGTAAGAAAAAAAAAATAAATAAGAATAAAGAACAGAACCAAACAAAAGAAAAATGAAAATCAACAGCAAAAGTAATATAAAATTCTTTCTGCTCTAAGGAATTCAATATCTGCAAGAACTTTAACAATTTTACTGTCGGATTCCTTTCACCCGTTATTGTAGTTATTTTTTGTTATTGTGTTTTTTTTTTTTTTTTTTCTCTGTTGTGATTTTAATAAGATATTGTGATTGCTGTGACATCTGCTCTACTCTCTCGGTGCACGACGAGTGAAAACGCGTGCCATGGAATTTGGCTATAATTAAAAAAACTATTTGCTCTAGAGAACATACCTTCTACATTGTGCATCAGCGATTTAATAAACCAACTTTCATTATTAATTAAAAAAAATGTTAAAAATTTCCATTTCAACAAACATAATGGACTATATTGAAAAATGCTGCAGAATGCGCTTTAAATATTTTTGCTGTCAATATAGTGAATTCTTGTATTATCTTTAAAAGCTGACAAAAAAAAAAAAAAATAAATAAAAATAAAAAAAATAATAAAATAAAAAGGAATATAAATATGTAAAAATTTGAAATAAATTTCAAAAATATTATAATATATAAATGTAGGTATATTTTAATTTTGGTATATATCGGAGGGTTGGATAAAACTTAATGAAACAAATTTTAATAACAATTGAGCTCATTAAAAAAACTTCTCTATAAATAAATTATAGTTTTTATAGTTATATTATAATTTTAACAATTTAAAATAATTAAACTAAAAATTAAAGAAATAAAATAAAACTAAAAAATAAAAATGGAAAACTATTTGCATTTAATAGTAATAGTAAAGTATTCTATTAATTATTATTTACTTCTTTTTTTAAATATTTTATTATTTAAAATAATTAAAATAAAAATGAAAGAAAACCTAAAAAAAAAAAAAAAAAAAATGGAAAAATAATTTTAATTTGATAATAATGATAAAATATTTTTTAAAGCAACGTTATTTTTCATAAGTATTATAGAGAGATTTAAAAATTTTAATTAAATAATATAAACTGTAAAGCATATGTTGCTATCATATTTATTTGCCTTTAGTTTTCTCTGCTCTTAACTATAGAATATTTGTAATTTTATTTTATTTAATTTTTTTTTTTTATATATATTAAGTGATAAATATCAATAATTAAAGCAATATATGTGTCAGTGTGTAAAGAATGTCTATTTATATCTAATATCTATCTAGTATACTACACTATAAATATAGATATAGCAACGAATATAATTATTAAATAAATTTATGTGTTTTCTGAAAAGTTTTATACGCGCTCTGTGGTTAGCTTGTCGATCGGCTTGACATGTAACTTAACTTATGCATGTGAGTGAGTGTGAATGTGCTTGGGTATGTGTACGTGTGTGTTGTTTACCATATGTATTTGAGGCCATAACTTACTTGTCACGCTTGGGCTTATCCTCGGCGCTGTCATCCTTCATGAACGAGGGCTGCAGGCTGAAACGTCGGCGCAAGTGACGGCCACGCATTTTGTTGCTGTTGTTGTTGTTGCTGCTGTTGCTGTAAAAGGTGCTGGCTTGGCAAGGGATTGATGTTCCGCTGTTGGCTGCAAGCACAGCAAACAGTAAATCAGGCGAAAAATCCCGTTATATGGCAATGTTGCCACTGTTGCTTTCCCTCTCCCTCTCTCACAATCTCCCTTTCTCTCCTCTCTCTCACTCCCTCTCTTGCTGTATCTACGTTTCTCTTTCGCTGTTGCGTATTTTTATCCTTTTTGGCTTTGTGGCGCTATTTCCAGTGTTGCATAAATTTCAAAGAAGTCGCGCAATGCACTTGATTATTCAATATATTTTGAGCTGTTGCCCTTTGTATTGCAATCGTTGGCTCTATAAATTCTATGCTTTATGCGTGCCAGGGACTTTCGGTAGGGACACTCGGGTAGTATGTATCTTCTGTATTTGCAATGGTTTTTTGTTCAGGGCCCTGTATGCCTTTTTAAGTTGGCTTAGTTCATTACTTATTAGCCCGACAGCGTTTTATGCAAATATTTGTAGCCAGCTCTCGTTTCGTTTTAATTATGTGGCCCGACCAGCTCCACGAAAATGTAAATGTACCTGCAAATTGAAAATTTCCGTAAGTTGAGTGCGAGAAACACAACAACAACAACAACAACAACAACAACAAGTAAGAAATGGGAGATGAAGCACAACAAAATGGCCATAAATTACACACTGTTTAAGTGTTGAACATCGTCAGACAGAGATGGCAGCAGCCAGAGCGAGATAGTTACGCCGGGGCCTTATTTAATTGTAGATAAGTATGTATGTACTTCGCATATAAATATATATACGTACATCCACATTTACAGTTAGCTTGAAAGCAGTTAAAGCCTAAATACCCTAGCTATACTGAAAGTGCTGAGCGAAGTACCCTCGCCAGTGTTGTGAAATTATACACAGAATCAGAACTTTTTCCTACCCATAAAATGCGTGTTTTACGACACAAATTCGATTAAAGGCCAAAATTATATAGCTCTTTGTCACGTAAAATTCGTGAGCTTTCAGCATGCTCTTCCGTTCGCACCATTTGACTGGGCCAAAAGAGCTGCAAAAGATTTACAATTTGCATACAAATTATATTTAACGTGCAAAAGCGATGCGATGCGACATCAGTTTTAGTTTTCCTTTCCCTTTCACAAGTTCAGTAACAAAAACTTGAAAAGGAACTTTTTTGTATTTAGTTATTTATACATGATTTACATTTCGTTATATTTATTTTCTATGCATATTCTGGTACGAAATGCCAGACAGGGCATAGTTTGCATATCAAATCAGAGGATTTAATAGACTCCGCTGAAACTAACTTTTGGTCAAAGATAATAGATAACGAGATCTACAGATCTAAAGATCTACATAAATTTCAATAGAGCTTTTAAATTTGTTAAAAGGGTTTTTAAATAGGAATATAAAGAATATGCAATTTAAATTTAAATTCAATTTCAACTGGATAGAATCAGCATTGAAATTGAAATTAAAACTAAATAGGTTCTAAATAAAGCAGATTTGAATGTGACTTGAAATTGAAATGAAAACCATCGGACCTTATCAACTACAGAACTCTCATTCAGATCCATTTTCATTTCCATTTCCACTGACACTTTATTAATTGAGGGTGTACTTGAGCATATATTCCAAATTTCTCGTGAATTGAAACCAATATACTCATTTCATTTTCTTGAATGAGTATAAAATTGATATGAAGTCAAGAATTAAATTCTTGTATTTATTAAATGCGCATAAAGCTCAATTTGGCACAAAAATAGCTAAACTTTCACGGAAATCAAAACAGAATTTTCTAATCATTGAAAATATAAATAACAACAGCAAAATCAAACAATTTCAATAGTTCAATTTTGGATTTAGCCAGGCTGTCGCTCGCAGCCAAATAACAGAAATTCTTCTTGGCTTAAGCTAATTCCATATAAATTTCAGCTACAGAAAGCTGAAAATGTTTGTGTTGTATTTGGTTCTTAGCTGGATTGAGTTGTTGGGAAAACGGAGCGGCAAAAACTAAAGCGTAAGACTTCTCAGTCACTCGAGTTGTAAAAGCGAAAAGGAAAGGAATTTTTTTTTGGTTTCCTTTTTTTTTTTTGTTTTTTGTTTTTTTAAATATGAAAATACCCTGTTAAGCGTGAAGAATTGTTGTGCACTGCGAGCTCAGATAATTAAACTTAAAACGAGAACATTTGCGAAAAGTTTAACAGTTGGCATCTGCACTGAAGTTGTGCGCAAAGTAATTAGACAAATTTATGTGGGGCGTGCAACTGAAAGCTGCTGCTTAATTTTGTTTATGTTGGCCGCCAAGCTGAGCAAAAGTAGCTGAAAGCCGACACCCGCAGCACGGAGAGACAGAGACAGACAGACAGCGAGACAGACAGATAACGGGAGACGAAGAGAGCGAGAGGGTGAGAGGGCGAGGGGGCGAGCAGCCAGCAGAAATGAGTAGCACATGGTTAAGAAAACTCAGTTGGCAGCTTTGCAGACATCATTTTCATTTTCATTTTGTTTTTGTTTTGCTTGCACCTTGCTCTTTGTTTTTGTTTTTGTTTTTTTTTTTCAAATTAAATTTTAAGCAGCACGACCTGCGTATACCTGCACTTAATTGTCATCGAATCAAACAAGACTTAATTATCAATTACGTGAGTTTTGGCTTAATTGAACAGGCCTGATGGAAGCTACAGAAAAATGTTAGAAGTTACAGCCTAATATACCCCATCGGACGGCCGGTGCATGGCGCGGTCCAACGATTAAAACAACTTAAGGGAAAAGTTTGCACAAGGCACAAAGGCAAAGAGCAATAGTTGGCAAAGTTCAGAAGTTGTACCAATGTTGTACAAAAGAACCCAGAGCTCCGAATTCCAGCATAACAGGACAAATTTAAATTTAAATGAATTGAAATTTAGGAAGAACACAATTTGAATAAACTGAATTTGATTTAATTGTGTTGGATGTGCATTTAAACTAAATTGATGTATGTGGACATAATCTATGAAGAGTATTGTATGACCACAGGCGATGGCGATTCAAGGAACTCGACCTTATTCAGCACATATTGAATTTCTAGTTAAATAATTTCAGATTATCAAACTGACAACATATACTTAGGCATGTATGTGTGTGCGTGTGTGTGTGTGTGTTTGACTTATTGAACTATAATGCAAACCGAATTACGACCAAAGCACACCCCAAGGTAGAGGGCGTAGACCAAATTTAAACGCCGAAATTCCACGAAAACCACAAAAAAAAAAAAAAACACACACACACACACAACAAACACACTCACACGCGCACGCACATGCATGCGTGATTACGTTGTCCGGCAACTCAGATTTCAGATCTCATTAGCCGACAACTAAAAATGAAATTATTTAAATGCCATCAAATAGCATTTGGAGCCAAAATCCCATTCTGGTTCGGCCCCCATAAGTTGCACTTGAAACTGATTCAATTATTGCGGCATTTCACATGCCATTTGCGGCCGGATCGAAAGCGCCGTCAACCCCAAACGAAAGTTTACACCAATTTCAATTGATTTAAAACGAATTCAATAAATAGAATCGAGGATTGAATGTAGGAATTGGCCAGGGTATATAATAAAATAGCCCATTAGCAATTTATTTAAGGTTTAAGTATTTTTTGAATATTTAAATATATATTATTTATTTTTATTTATTTAAGAGCTAACTTATTAATAATAAAATTAAAGGCTAGCTTAGTATTATTATTATTTATTAAATATTTAAATAGGAGAAGTGACTTGAAAATTTTGATTCGTTTAGCTATAAATTTAATTGATAAAAATATTTAAAATTGTTTATACAAAAAATTAAAGCCACAGCTCGAAAATAACTGTTAAGCGTTTTATTCTTTGCGCTCTATCAGCTAAGTCAACCAATAAAATCATATTCACTCCCACTCTCACACACTCTCTCTCTTTCTCACACTCACTCTTTTATCGCTCTCTCTCTCTCCCTCTCAGCGAGTGCCTTCGTTTCTTTTCTTTTTCGTTTTCTGTTGAGCGCCTTGGGTCTGTTCCTCTTTTTAAGAACATCATTTCGGCAGCGATACGATTCACGTTCTCACAATGCATTGACTCGAAAAGTCACTGCAAAAGGTCTTCACATACACACACACACATGCACACAAGCATTTCACGTACGCTCTCAATGTGTTTAGCGAGCGCAATGCTTGCCTACATACCAATACATATGCAAAAGTCTTTCTGCTGTCAGTTGCAAGCCGAACCTAAACGAACTTATAAAGGAACCGACTCAATCGGTTGCTCACTGAGTTTTTTCTCAAGTGTGTGTGGAAAACACCTATTTGCAGACATCGAGAAACGATCAAAAGTTATTTGGGAGCTTAGATTAAAATTAAATATTGCAATAAAAAAAAAAAAAAAATAAAAAATAAATAAATTTAAGCTCATAATAAATGATACTAAACAGAAGCAAATTTAGTTAGGACTAAATAGCTATACAAATTTATTTATTTTTGCAAAATTGTGCATTCTGAAGCTTGAAAAATCAAACATATGGTCAAATTTTAGGCTTTTGAGATTAGCCGTTGTGAGCATAAAAGAATAAAACATTTGTATTTAATTCCGATTTTAGAGGCTTCTACCAGGAAAAAATATTCCATAATGTACCCAATCATTTTTAGAGTGTATGTATGCATGGCTAGCTTAGCATTTATGCATGTAAATAGACATAGAAAGAGAGAGTCACACACACACACACACACACAGGCAGATATACATACATACACACTTGGACAGCTCAACGAACAGTTGATCATTGCACAAAGCCAGCATCATCTCTCTTTCTCACTCTCTCTCTCACTCACTCACGCTGTCAACGAGTATAAGTAGATTTATATGCTTTGGGTATGTGCACGCCTAGAGAATAATGTTGTCAAAATATGTAGCATACTTTTTGGGGCATTTTCACTGCACACAGAAGACGAGCATAATTGTATTTAAGGAATCGGCCTGGAGTGCCAGTGGGAGCAGTTATTCGATTGCGCCATGAGGATATTGAGACTGTGCAGGTTTTCTTGTGCTGCTAGCTTCTGATTTTTATTTACTTTTTTTTTTTTTTTTTTTTTTTTTGGATCCGGTCGTGAATCTTGAGTCTTGGGTCTGATTGGAATGGCTGCTTCAAATGGCCTGGCCAGGCGTCTAGGTACTGCAGCCCAAAGTGCTCTCGGTCCCCGCACCTGTACTAGGAGTAGACTGAAACGGATCATGACCTCAACATCTGCCTCTTGTCTTAATAATTTATTAAGCCTTGCCCATATTTTCTACCCTCTAAAATATCTTTTCTTAGTTATGTCTTTAAGTAGGTATATAAATTAATTAAACTCCAGCTTGGCTTAAGGTGCCTAAAAAGCAACGGTACGTTAAACTGTAAATAAATATTTCAAAATTTAAATAATATGAAACAAAAAAAAGGATGGCTGCTTAAATGTGCTTAGGCATGCCCAAGTTTCGGTGTTTGGCATGCGGGCGAGTGGGCGAGCGTGGTGGATGGCTGTGGTTGTGTGCGTCTTAAGCCGCTTTTGGGGGGTGGCGCACAGCTGCCGAGGAGCTGCTCTTGATAACTTTCGTTGCGGCTTAGACGCAAAAATTTGCTCAAGTTAAACTAGTTGAGAAATATTGACTGCAGCCAGTTGAGTAAATGGATTACAGTTGCAAGACCTGTGTATAGAGTGCTTGTTGTTGTTGTTGTTGTTGCTGTTGTTGTTGCTGTTGCTATATGAGTAGTTGCATTGCGAATTGCCTGCGGTCTGCGCAAGCCAACAGCAGAGATAGATGGCTAGATGAGAGCCAAAATTGATGGCAAGTCCAGTGAGCAGCAGCAAATGTTTTTGCGGTTTCCATGCCAGCTGAATTTAAGGTCAAATTTGGCATCAACTTCAGAATCAAATTGCAAATTCCAAAATTTCAAAATTGCAAAATTGATGTATATATCCATTTCTACGGCTCCAACTGTGGCCCAATTAAAATTTCAATATTTTTGCATTTGCTAAATGCAGAGACAGTGCTACATAATTGCCAGCTAGATATGCAGCTCGATTGGGCAATTTATTGCAATTTCAGTTTCATTAGCAAGGCAATTGATCTGAAAATTCGGCTCAAATTATATATAGATGGGATAATGGGAACAATAAACAGGGATTGACAATGTAGAATATATTCAACCTTGCGCTTATTAGTTTTTTCATTCAAGAGAATCTCAAAGAGTGAAGCGAACTATAAATTTCTCTTAACCGATTATTTTCTGGTTTTCTCTTCTTTTTTTCGCAGCAGCGGAAGAGGCGAAACATAATTCAATTTGCCCGACATGCAACGCTTGATTTGCATAGCTTATCGGCCCAACCTTTTCGCAGATTATATTTCCTGCCGGCCAATTTGTAGATTATTTATTAGCCTGGCTCGTTTACTCAATGCAATTTTCTGATAAATAGCCAAGCGCCATAAAAGTGCCGGCTATAATAAATAATATAAGCATAATGTGGATGGATGGCCGCGTAGTCTTACAACCGTTAAGTGAGCAAGCAAAGTAAAAAAATAAAATAAAAAGGAATGAGAAAATGAAAATTAAAAAAATATTTATTGTGTTCACACATACATACAGGTATATATGTATATACTGTATATATATGCATATAATATTTGTGTTTCTGTGGGTGTGTACATATAATAAAAATAGAGGAGCGCATAAAAAGTACTTACATATGTATGTCGCATGGATCAAAAGAGACAACCAGAGAGAGAGAGAGAGAGAGAGAGAGAGAGAGAGAGAAAGAGATAGTGTTGGAGAAAGTGATCGAAGGAGAGGAAGTTAAAGACTCGAAGGACGAGATAATGAGTGAGTGGTAGATAGAGAGAGAGAGAGAGAGAGGGAAAGAGACAGAAAGAAGGAAAGAGGTAGAGGGAGAGAATGAGATAGTATCAGCGAAAAGACATAAAGAACAACTGGTAGAGTAAAGTAAATGAACATAAGAGAGAGAAAGGAAAAGAGCGAGGGGGAGTTAAGCTAGAGAAATATGTATATAGTAGAGAGAAAGTATATAGACGCAGATACAGAAATAAGTAGAAGCATCGCAAGAAGGAGGGAAGGATGTTCAAAGAGAGATAGAGATAGATAGAGAGAGTGAGTGAGAGAGAGAGAGAGAGAGAGAGACATTAATAATTGTTAAAGAGTTTGATCAGAGGGCAATGTGTGGGCTCAATATGAAAGATTTATGTTTCTCAAAGAAAGCAAAGCAAAGTAAGGGAAAAAGAAAAACTCCGATGGATAATAGTATAGAAGGCGTCAAAAGCATTCAATCGCAAACCAAATCTGTGTAAAATTCCCAAAAAATAAAAAAATGTATATTTTTCCAAGTATATTTAAATGCAACGCATAGATTAAATTCCCACAAAACATTTTGTATATTTTAACGAACTTATTTGAGTGCAGCTGCATGCTTCAGTAAGTAAGAGAATTATTAGGTTAATTTTGGGAAAAAGTTCATAGCTGCATTCTCAGCACAAACTTGTATAGTAAAGTTGCTGAAGAATAGCTAAAAAAAACTTGTTGTTGTAGTTGTTGCATATAATATAGTTAAAAGCATATTTAAAAAGGGCTTAAAGTGTGGCCAGCATTGCTGTGCAGCATCAAAAGAATCTATTGTGCGGGACTTTCCATTTTGGACAGCTTTTATACAGCTACACACCTATGCATGTGTGTAACTACAGCTGTGTGTGTGGGTGTGTGGGTGTGTGGGTGTGCTTACTCACAAATACATATTCAGAGTTTTAATAATCCCAACGATGCAGGCCACATCCGTGTCGAGCAATCTACACACAAATATGCTTGCTTATTTCTATTGCTATTTTTTTTTTATTCCTACTCTTCTTTCGTTACTAAATACCAGATTAGCTCTGCAGATGTGTGTGTGTGTGTGTGTATTTATATGCTTAAATGCATTGACACATCTGTTTTCTATTGGTCGGTCGAAAGTATTCGAGTCAGATGCTGGGAGGCTGAATTGAAAAGCATAAACGTGTATGGCACAACACCGCGACCGTAAGGCTATTATAAGTCCCAAACACACATACATGTATATGGCTATGTGTGCGTGTGTGTTTACGTTCGCATAAGTATTTAATGGCGCCCTTAAAAAGCGCCAAAGTGTAGCTGAAATTGGACTGGCTTCGTACAGAATTTTGGATTCATCGCATGCATTTGTCCATTTTTGAAATCGTGGCACCTGAAGGTCGTTGCGCTGCTCACCGAAGGCATCTGCTGATGCTGCTGCTGCTGCTGCTGCTGCTGCTGCTGGTGATGCGACTCGAGCAAGGTGGCTGGCAAGTCTACCTTTTATGCTAACAATATCAGCGAGCTGCTGCTCTTCAGCGCCGAATTTACGTGCAATTATGATGACGGCCGGGAACGCGCAGCCACAATGAAGCAACGACCCTGGCCAATGCTTGCAGCAGCCGTCAAGGCTGATGAAGTAGTGGTAGAAGAGTCCCAAATTGAACAACAACAAACAGAAAACTACAGAAGAAAAACGTAAAAAACAAAAACTGCTGAGAAACTTGCCAAATGAGAAATCTAAGACGAACAAAGGCCCAACAAAAACATGGTCTCAAAATTATTGACAGAAATAACAAAACACTGCCGCAGCAGCCACGACAACAACAACAACAACAACAATGCAGCATGATAATAATAATAGCAACAGGCTGGCGGGCGACTACAGCAACAACAACAACAACAACAACAGCGACAGCAACAGCAACTAAACAAAGATAAACAAAATGCCTTTGGGGCAGCTGGCACAGACGAAACATTTTTTAATGCGACAAAAATGCTAATGAATCAGAAAGCAAAGGAATCTGATGAAAAACAAACAGACAATCAGAGTCCGAATGAAAATGTTAAAAGGTAATGGAAACACAAACACACAGAAAAAGGGACAGCAAAACAGATAGAGAGAGGAGATAAAAAGAGGGAGAGTGAGAGAGACATGGCCCAAAATGGACGTTCAATTGCTTGCGTGGAGTAGCTTAATGGATATTCGAATTTGAATTCGTATCGCAGCCTAACGACGACGCTGAATGGATTATGCGTCTACCGTGCTTGATTAGAGATGCGCGTGTCGTGCCGCCCAGAGTTGCCTTTAAATCTGATGAGCGCCATTTTGTAGAAGCTAACTCAATTTAAGTCAAGCCAAACACTTGTGGCTCATGCGCCCGAAGACATTGCGACTCTGCGGACGGACGAACAATTCAATGTGCTGCCCGGGAATGTATTTACTGTGTCAACTACAAAAATATGTGTATGCACATACATATATTCGTGATTAATATAATGAATTATTAGTTAGTTCGGTTCTATAGAACTTCATCCTTCAGTTATGAAATTTTATGCAGGTCTAAGAGTCTTGACATGGCTAAAAGACATCAAATATATAAATAGATACAAATAAATTGTAATATATATATATATATATATATATATATATATATATATATATATATATATATATATATATATATATATAATTTTTTTTTTAATCTATTTATTTATTTTGTATTAAATAACTTTTCTCTCAAAATTTTATTTAATATTCAACTAATTATAAGTTGAAAATTCAGTTGTTGCTAGTTTTTTTTTTTTATGGCGAATCTAGGCAAGCTTTAGTGGTCGCTTGCCATGCGATTTATGGAGTCAAGCGTTATTATGTTCGTTCTGGTTTTTAAATAGGTTGAAACCGCTCATTAACTGCTTTAATTATATAGTTAACACACACACAAAAAAAAAAAAAAACAGATTGTGCGCTAATGACTGCTTTTGTAGCTGAGCCAAATATTAGCAAAAAAAAAAAAAAAAAAAAAAAAAAATAAAAAATTATAATAATAATATATATAAATATTTAATACATTTTTTTTTATATATATAAATATTTAATATATCTAATAGTATAAGATGATTTACATATATCTAGTATATACAGACATATGTAAAATATTATTAAATAAATATTAAAAAAAAATAACTTGAATTGGGTTTACTATTCACAATAATTTATTAATTTATTTTTTTATGAACACTTATTTTTTGGACCTCAAAGTGACCCCCAACCGATTTTACTGGTATACAGTTTTGCCGATTTTTGTTGTCATCCTCGAAGCTTTTAAAAAATACTTTTTTGGGATCTTGTTCTTTGTTGCTGCTTTGTTGCTGTATTTCTATTTCTCTCGTCAATCGTAGCTTTGCATCGTCCTCTCATGGGCCCATTTCAGTTTCGGGAACAAGAAAAAGTCATTTAGGGCCAGTGCTAGGGAATATAGAAGCTGCGGCACGATTGACCTCTTGTTTTAGATGCCAACATTTGATACAGATTCTTTGTTCCATAATTTGGCAGAGGCAGAGATTAAAATGTTGGAATAAATGACCAAACTTCCCAGCTTAAGTTGGGGTAAAACAGAAAAGCGAATATCGAATATGAAATATGCCGTATGGTACACCGAATATCGATTATACGTAACTCGTTTATGAGCAAACCTCTCATGAAATTAGTAGTAGTAGTAGTATAATGAATATAATAGATTTGACAGCTGCTTAATTAAAATTAATTTTGTTTGCCTTTCTACTACAAATATGTTGATTGAATTCGAATCTATCAGCAAAAAGGGCAATTGAGTGAATCCAACTGTGCTATATCCTTGCCGAGGATGGGTGAGTGTACTTGCACTAGCTAGTAGCTACCTACTGAGCTATATAGGTTAGTTTAAGTAAACGACGCTTAGTCATGCATACTTAACTGCAGCGGATTTAGTCGTTTGTTTTCTGCGCTCAATTTAAGCCAAAACGATTTGCATGTAAAACAAAAAAAGTGCAACTCCAATGCGAGCTAAATACCAGGTGTGTGTGTGTGTGTGTGTAACCTGACTTATTTGCTGAAGCAATTAATGTGATGGCTTAAGGGCCATCAGGGCGGTATACCGCTATATCCGAGCATTTTCGGGGCTTAATCTCAAAGCTCCACACAGACAAAAACCGGGGGCTTAAGTAATTATGCATGCCATTTGTTGCTGTTGTTCTTGTTGTTGTTATTATTTTCTTTTGTTGTGCTTTTGATATTGTTTTTCTGTATTTGTGTGCGAGTGTGTGTGTGTGTGTGTGTTTGTTTATTTTTTTTTTGGCATGGCATAAGCGATAAGCGCAACCAGCACGACAGCAAGACAATTCAAGTGACACATAAAACAAATACAAATACGCATGCAAAACACATGAATACAATTACGTATGGTTTGCTTCTGTGTGTGTGTGTGAGTGTGTGTGTGGAGACATGGGCACATGCAAATTTATCATTTGTGTTGGCACAAATTTGTGCCTGCCTTGTGAATGACATGAAAAAGGCAATTTAAACTGCAGACACACATACACGCACGCACTCACACACACACACACACACACACAGAGAGAGAGAGAGAGAGAGAGAGAGAGAGAGCAGCAGCAACACTTAAGTATGCGAGTGCTGCTCCACAAACATTGACGTTTCGCATTAGAGCAGTCGACAGCAGTGCGCCGCTGCCGCCGCAGGCATTACAACAATTTCATACATATACATATAAGCTGGCACACCCGAACACACACACACACACACACGCAACAACCAGGCGCTTATCAGTGGCTACAACAATCAGGCAGGCAGGCAGACAAGTTGAACTCAACTAGAGCCACTGGAGCGGGACACAAAAAAACAGTTGAGCAGCAGAAACAGGAGACAACGACCCGAACAGCCAAATGACACACATACACATTCACATACACACACATGCACAGGCACGCACTTACACTAGCTGGCATACGCACTAGGCACAAAGTCGTAGACCGTTATCACTTATGGGCCGTTGCTACACTTACTTAGTCAAACCATAGTGCACAGTGGAATGCAAATGAGTTCAAGTTGATTAAAAGACAGACGGCGAGAGAGCGAGGGAGAGAGAGGGAGTCGGAGATGACAGAGGACCACTGAGTGAAAGTGAGAGAAAAACCTGAGTAAAGGAGAGAAAGATGGAGAAGAGAGAAGAATCGGAAAGAGAAGAGATAAGAAGAATAATGTAGAGATGGGCCAGGAGAGAGAGAGAGAGAGGGGGAAATAGAGAATGAGAGACTGAGGAATGAGAAGAAAGCAAAAAAGGAGGAAAATGAGTGAGAGAGACAGAGAGAGGGAGCGGGAGGGAAAGGGAGAGGGAGAAAGAGATAGAGAGAAACAGAAATCGAGATGTGAAAAGTGAGAGAGAGAAAAAGAGGGAGAGAATGCAAAAGAGAGACAGAGAGTGATAGACAGACAGACAGAGACAGTGAGAGAAAAAGCGAGCGACTGAGGAAAAGAAAGAGAGAGAGAGAGAGATAGTAAACTTACAAGAATCTGTATAAGTGTAATTATAATGCTCACAATAGGGTTCATAATAATCTGCATAATGATGCTAAAAAAATTGTTGAGGATTGATCTCGAAAAACTCATCATCAAGTGGGCATTTGAGCTAACGGTAAACACAGTCGTCGGCTGATCGCACATTTGTCTCTAGAATAAGAAACCGAATGTTCGGGATTATGAAATAGACGCAAACATAGAAGCATAAGGAGACATCCAGAACATTCGATATGCAGTAGAAGTAGGTATATAAGCGTGCTGTAAGTCGAGCCAAAGTTCATTCAGTAAGTTCAATGTGTAAGATCAATATCAGTGTGTCGGCTCGGTTAGTTAAATTCAAATCGTCGCGGTACGTGAAGAAGTGTACTTGTTACTGAATATTTTTGTTGTGTTAAATAAACTTATTACGTTGCACCTACATATACCGTGTTTCATTTAAGAAAAACCTTCAACAGGTTATGGGCCCAGACAGTGCTAAACGTGTAATGTAGTGTGAAATCGAGTGCAAGTACAAAAGTGAATTAGTGGCAAATTTGTAACTAAATAAAGACAATGAAAATGGAGCCATTAAATATGAGAATTGAACGATTACGCGACAAAGACAATTGGCATTTGTGGTGTTTTATGATTCGTACGCTATTGGAAGAAGACGACGATGTTCTTGCCGTTTGTGAAGGTAGTTTGACGTGTCCGACACAGGAGTCTGCAACATACGAGAGAGACTCGAAAAGGTTCTTGAAAGCTGATAAGACTGCAAGGAAAATAATTATTCATTCTATCGAGAGAAGACCGATGGAATTGATTGTAAGCTGCAAAACAGCAAGAGAAATGTGGATAAAATTGAACTCAGTGTATGATATGAAATCAGAAGAAAATTTATCGGCTATTCAGAAACAGTTTTTTGATTTCAAATGGATTGAAAGTGAGAGTGTGGACTACAATATTTCAAAGTTAGAAGTTTTGTGGAGCAAGATGAAAAATCTTGGAAGTGCTGTGCCTGAAACAATGTTAATGTCGCGAATCCTGTCATCTTTGCCTCAAAAGTTTAACTATTTTCATAGTGCGTGGGATTCGGTCGAAGACAGCAAAAGAACATTGAACAATTTGACGACTCGTTTAATGACAGAAGAAATGCGGTCAAAAGAACAAGAAGTGGTACCTGAAGAGTCAACAGCGTTAGTCGCCGGCAACGGAAAAAATAAAAGAGAACATGAAAATAAGAAGAAAATTATGAAGTGCTATAACTGCGGCGTGATGGGACATCTGAAGAAGGACTGCTACAGGTGTTATATATGCAAGAAGAAAGGCCACAAGAGCAACACCTGTTACCAAAGGAGAAATGCAGGAAGTCAAGCGGAAAATAATCAAGGAGAATCGGGTGAATCATCGAGGAAAGGATTGATTGCGAGCAGGGACGGCAGAGAAGATGACGTGTGGGTGATCGACTCAGGAGCTTCTGATCACATGTCAAGGCGTCGAGATTGGTATTCTACTTATGAAGAATTTTTGGAGCCCCAGAGGATAGGCGTAGGTAACGTTCCAGGGCCACCGCCGCTGCCCTCGTTGGTGCCAAAGGCTCCACCACCGCCCCCACCGCCATTGGCGCCCGGCGAGAAGCGGGTGCTCAGCGAAACGCAAAAGCAAACGCTCGAGAAGCTCAAGTCACGACCACGCAGACGGCCCGACTGGTCCGGGATGATGAAGGAGGTGGAGAGCGGCAAGAAGCTGCGCCACGTGGCATGCAACGACAGATCTCAGCCCATATTGACATGCAAATCGATGACCAAAGTGGACGATAAATTCATCTATGAAACAGAGAAGGACAACTCGCACAACAAACTGCTCAAGCAAATCCAGGGCGGCGTTCGACTGAGGCCCACGCAGACAAACGATCGCAGCAAGCCCATATTGGAGGGTCTGCGCAAGTTCGGACGCCAGATGACCATCGAGGAGCAGCTGCACAAGTCCCTGTCCAAGGTCAATATGCTGAGCGAGGCGCCCAGCAGCCATGCGCTGAACAGTGCGAACAGTGGGTCGGCGAGTGGTGCGGGCAGCTCCAGGCCCAGCATTGTCTTGACCATGTCCATCGATGAGGAGAGTCCCGATGAACTGGACGATATCGACAAGTTGCGTGACGATTTGCAGAGCACCAAGCAGATGCTGGCGCTGGAGCTGCGCAACCGTGAGGCGCAGGAACGTGAGAACAAGAAGCTCTTGGCCAAAATACGTACGCTCGAGACGGAATTGGAGCGTGAGAAGTCGCGCGAAAAGAATCTGGAGTATGGCTCCAATGTTATTGTAGCCACCATGGACCCCACGCCCACATCCGAACAGGCATATGTCAACTCACTGAAACGTGAAGTCGAGGACGCGCGCAAGGTCTCCAAGGAGGTGGAGAAGAACTATCACGACACGGGCAAACTGCTAGTCGAGGCGAAAACAGAAATCGAGGAACAAAAGCGACAGATACAATTGCTCGAGCGCAAATTGGCAGCTGCTTTGCAGGCAAATACGACACCAAGCACTAACAGACCGCTCATTAGTTTTCGCTTTGCTTACGACGACGAGGACGAGGACGATGATTACCACGGTGAGAAGGGGAGCAATCATAAGGGCGGCACATTTGATGGCTCGAGAAGACCGAGCGATCCACTTTTCGGACGCGACAGCTCACCCGAACTGGAGCTGGAGTTGAGCGAGAGCGATCCCGATGAGCCGGAGGAGAAGAAGACAGAGCGACGCGAGCGACGAATGGGCAAGGAGGTGAAGGTGCTACGCAGCAAGCTAACCAAACTGAAGGTCAAGGAGGAGGCGGCCAAGAAGGAGAAGGATGCGCTGAAGCAAGCCATGAAGAAGAATCATGTTATACTCAAAGAGGAGAACAAAAAGTTCAAGAAACTGGAGAAAGAGGTGCAAAAGATGGCCGCATCGATGAAGCTGGACGAGGACGAGATCGATGCCGAGGACAAAGAGGAACAGGAGGAGGAAGAGGAAGAGTCCGAGGAGGAGTCAGAAGAATCCGAATCAGAGGAGAGCGAAGCAGAACCGGACAGTGAATCCGAGGCAGAAGATGCTCCCAATTCCGCCAAGAAGAGCAACTTGTAGCCGCGCGTGAAGAAGCACGAGAGTCGCTTTGCAGCAATGAAGAAGTGCAATGTGCTGCTGCAGGCGAACGTGGATAATTTGCAGGACCAAATTCACAGGTGCGCTCCAGAGCTACCAATCTGCAGGATGAACTGGATGCGGTGATTGCCGATTTGGGTTTCTAGGCCCATGAGTCACAATATGAAGGAGATGTTGAGTTTTAGGGAGGGTGTTGAGGATTGATCTCGAAAAACTCATCATCAAGTGGGCATTTGAGCTAACGGTAAACACAGTCGTCGGCTGATCGCACATTTGTCTCTAGAATAAGAAACCGAATGTTCGGGATTATGAAATAGACGCAAACATAGAAGCATAAGGAGACATCCAGAACATTCGATATGCAGTAGAAGTAGGTATATAAGCGTGCTGTAAGTCGAGCCAAAGTTCATTCAGTAAGTTCAATGTGTAAGATCAATATCAGTGTGTCGGCTCGGTTAGTTAAATTCAAATCGTCGCGGTACGTGAAGAAGTGTACTTGTTACTGAATATTTTTGTTGTGTTAAATAAACTTATTACGTTGCACCTACATATACCGTGTTTCATTTAAGAAAAACCTTCAACAAAAATGATCATGATGATAACACTTATGATCAAATAATAATGATGCGAATAATAATGACAAAAGTAATTTAGCCAATGAATACAATAATAATGATAATATTAATGGCACTATATTAAATAATTTACGCTGATGCTAATAATGACAAAAAGAAGATCAATATTAATAATAATAGCAATATTGATTGTAATATCAATGCTAATAGTAATACTAATAGCAATAATAATTATATGCAATTGCATATTCTGACTATCTAATGCAAACATAGAACATCATTAATCAGCTAGCTGGCAAACACTCATCTTATTCATGCTAAACTCATCCTGATTATCTAGCTTTAAAGCTAAATGTATTATGGGCCTACTTATTCTGCTCCACTGTGCAATTGTGTGTGTGTGTGTTTTTTTTTTTTCTGTTTTCTTTAGGTTTCTTCACTTGTTTTACTTCGGATTGTTTTTGGTGAGAAAACGTTTTCCACTGGCGTGCTCCAAGGCGGGTGGGGACCTAATGTCGGAGGCTGGGCTGGGTCTGTGGGGCAGCGACGACGGCCGCATTGACAACTTTGTGCTCGGTTTTATTAGCAGGCGACTGCCTGAAAATTATGGCCTCCTTTGTGTGTCTATCTGTGTGTGCCTGAGTGTTTGCTTTTGTGTGTGTGTGTGTGCGTGTGTGTGTGTGCATACTTGTACTAATGAGACAATTTTCACTAGTTTCGTGTGCGTGTGTTGACTTAAATTTGATCCCTAATGAACTGTCGCTCTGACTTGTTGCTCTGCGGCTGCCCACAGCGACAAAAGGCGCTTCTCATGCCCAGCCAGGAGTCCACGAGTCCACAAGTCCACGAGTCCACTAGTCCACGCTTCCTCTATGGGTCTCTGGGCATACGAGTGCTCAATTCTCCTTCAGCTGTCACATTAGCTCGCCTTTATTGCCTCTGTGTGTGGTGTGCGTGTGTGTGTGCGTGTGTGTGTGGTGTGTGCGGTTGTTGTAAGCGTTTCAATTAGTGTTTGGCCAACTACCAACGCCCCCAACAACCAACAGACACGCCCCCTCTGATGGCAAGCTCTATGCCAAAGAAGTGTCTCTTTGCCAGCCTGCCAGTATCCTGTCCCGTCTGTCTGTCTGGCCGTCCTATTCATATGTGAGACTGAGCATTTAAGTGCACAACTCTTTAACAATGAATATGACTATGAATATATATGAGCGTCAATCTGCCTCGCCTACTCGTCCACTTGAGCAGCCCAACCTGCGTTTAATGCCCTAAATAAATATGAGTTCGTTATTTAAGTTGTGCCACAGTCCGTAAGGGGTGACGCCAGCGGGTGGCGGGTGGTTCGGTGGCTCGGTGTCTGAGTGGCTCAGTGTTAACTCTGCTCCAGGGACCAGCAGATTAAAACTTTGTGTATACATGACCAAATCATGTCGATGTCAGCTCTGCGCTCGGCTCCAAAAGTGGCCCAGAGCCAAGCGCCTGTCTGCTTTACATTCTTGGATTTGACTTCATTCATATGAAACTGAATTCAAGTACAAGCAGGCAGCTTCTATGATACACTGGATTAGACTATCATTGTACATATAAAGCAAGTCAAGTGTCGTCGTATGGCATTCGCATTGGCGTTTATCTCTTAGCCTGGAGAGCGCTACTCCGACACAATTATCGGCAATTACCGATTGGCAATCGTTGGTGCTGACCAAAATGAGATGCTTGCACGTTAATCAGAAGTGCACAAGCCATTGGCTTTGCGATTACTCATGAGAGAGATAAAAACTTTGCCAGCTAATGGCCATAAAAGCCAGCGACGCGTCGCTTTGGGCCTGTATTGAATTTGCCTTCGTGCCGACTCACACATAAAATGGCGCTTTTAATAGGCTGCCAAATAACATGAAGCAGCACATCCTGCACATCTCAAGTGGAAAGATATACATATACGAGTATGTATATACGCCCAGCGGAGATCCTCAGAGATCTCTGTGGTCTAAGAGCTCAGACTCCGATGTCTTCGAATACATCAACTTTTAACGACTGTTGAAATTTTGCCAACAAAAAACATGTATTGGAATGGAGTGCACTCGGCTGTATAATACCCGATCAGTGCACTAATATGCCCGCTTTGGCTGCAGTCGCAGAGAGAGCAGCAACACTTTAATTTCGGCCAATTTTCATGCAGCAATGCCAATGGTAATGATGACGATGATGATGGGGCATGACAATGGGGCGCTGCTGCTGATTATTTTTGATGACTAATACCTATAATGTAGCCTCAATGCCAATGCCAATGGCAGTGGCAGTGGCAGTGGCATTGGCAATGGCCCTCGGTAATGCTTCGCGCTGCGCTTATCCTTATCGTGCCACTGGGCCAACGGTGAGAGCAAAACAAAAATATAAAAAAAAAAGAAACACACACATAACCACAAAAGTACAAAAAAGCGAACGGAAAGTAAAACATAAAACAATAGAAAACCAAATAAAAATTGTATAAATATTTTTATCACCTTATCGATTACAATTACTGTTTGGCATATCAGTAAATAAATTAAAAGTAAAAGATGAGCAATGCATCATAAAAAAAGGTATAGAAAAGCGAAATGCTGTATAGGCGAAGCGTGTATACTCTAACCAAGCAGCTGAGAAGTTGCTATGAAATAAATGTGGCATATTCGAAGTGCGCATACCCTAACTAAAAAGTGCTGACAGTTGGGTTCAAATTTGAAATTGTTTCTTGCATTGCATTTATCATAAAGTCGTTTTTAGAAATATGAAAAAATAAAAGTTTATCCGTAGCATTGCAGCTCCCTCTCTCTCTCTCTCGCTCTCTCTCTCTCTAATTAATGAGTTGATGCAACTCATTTACAAGCTGCCTGAAGGGCAGCTCGCAGAATTGGGGTCGTTCGCGTTGCGATATAAACCAAAGCAATAACCGAGTAGCAATAAATCATTAAACACAAACACACACACACACACACACACACAGCACAGGTGGATTAGAGCAATGCGCTTAACAAACAGAAGAAGAAGAAGTAGTAGAAGAAGAAGAATGAAAAAAACGTCGAGCTAAACAGAAGTTGAGCAAATTAATTGAATCGTGTGCAAGCTGCAGCGAGCTAGAGCCAAAGCAGCTCAAGGCGACTTCACTCGAATCTCTAACTCAATTTGAATGGCTTTATTATTTATAGCCAGCGAACGCACACACACACACGCACACACATTCACACTCATACGCATTTAGCTAGAAAATATTCATTGAATTAATTATGACAAGCGATGAGTTTATTTATGATCTATGTAGATTACAAATACATTATCGTTTTGGGCCGGGTGATTAGTTCGATTATGCGGTAGCCACTCGCCACATTATCTGCACAGTTCCGGCATGCGAATACCATGATAACATGACTAAATAAATAAGAAAGTTCAGCACACATACACCTCTCTATACATCATATACATATCTCTCTTTGGTCTGTCTGCTTTTTGGTCGAATGTCGAAATTACTTTGATTCTGATTTTCTACCAAAGTTTTGCAACTTGAAATTCTGCAGTTGAGGAACTCAGTTTTTTTTTTTTTTTTTTTTTCGAAATAGTTGCCCATATATGTATGTATTTATTATTTTATCCAAGCATAAA
The DNA here is from genome assembly GCF_018153725.1 of Drosophila mojavensis. NCBI lineage: Eukaryota > Metazoa > Arthropoda > Insecta > Diptera > Drosophilidae > Drosophila > Drosophila mojavensis. The sequence continues at coordinate 23,319,747 of NW_025318667.1, read as the reverse complement.
CACAATTATTTACCATTCAAACTTTCGTAAGCTGCAATAACTTGGCAATTTCAACACAAACATATTTCAAACAATTTTCATATTTTTAATTCATATTTTGTTTTGCATGTTTCAGCTTCAAATTCAATTAAGAATTTTTTAAACAGCACACAGAAAATAATTATTTTTAATTTAAAATATAATTAAATTTACCTGGCTTTTTAGCTCGGCTGCATTCGGATTCCAACGGCTTATTCTATTTCGAGTTTTGTTTTCTCTTCGGATCTCGAAACACTTCAAAAAAATAATCAAAAATGCACGCAATGATTTCAAAACAAATTTCGTTTGTTTGGCCAACAACAACAAAAAAAGTAAACAAAATAATTTTGGAGTCAACACTCAAACTCGATTTGAGTTGGGCTCTGATTGTAATTCAGTTTTAAATTCGCCAGCCTTTGACTGTTTGTTGTACTCGTTGTTGGTGCTGTTGCTGCTGTTGCTGCTGTTGCTGTTGCTGTTGCTACTGAGTCCGTTACTTTGGCACTTGGCTCGCACTTGGAGCAGCAGCGCTTAACAACACACTGCTTCAGGTTCCCGGGAAAAACTAAACTGTTGTTACACTTGATGCATGCGTTCAAGCAGCGCCACGGCCACAGCCACAGCCACAGCCACAGTCAACGGCACTGCGATTGCCATACGACAGTCGAAACTCGTCGCTCGGCTGGCACAGACGCGGCCCGAGCGGCCAGCCGAAGGTGCGCACAGCGCGTCTAAGGGGTTGTGGCGCTTGGCATTGGGATCGGGGGGGTTGCTGGGGCTATGGGGGCTAGCTGTTTGGCACAAGCGCCACAAGTGCATGCCGTACTCGTGTGTGCTAATGCCCGTCTGCTGCTCCGGCTGTCAGTTAGTCAGGCCGTCCGACGGCCAGCCCCAAAAAACCGAAATTCAAATGCCAGCTGCCGCCTCGCTGCTTCGCTGCCTCGCTGCCTCGCTGCCACGCTGCCACGCTGCCAGCTGTGGACCAGGCTGGGGAAATGCCATGGCGAAAGCTTGCTGAATAGCCTGAAAGTAGGCAAAGCTTTTTGCCGCTGCAAAGCTCACATGCAACAGCTACTCCCATATACACACATACACATGAATGGCATACGAATGGCATGGCCATGCATTGATAACAGTTTTCAAAAGACTTTCTTCTGTTTTCAAAACTCACGTGGAAATATCAAATTTCTAATTAGGCACTGATATTTGGCAGTGACTGGCTATAAATTGAAATGTTTCCATTAATAATCAGCTCAGCTCAATGAGAGTTATACGCATAGACTATAAAGTGAGACTCATAGACTTTTATTTACTAGCTACTAATTCATAAGCTTCATATTCTTAGAGCTTCTTTTAACATCTATTCATTCAATCGTCTTATATGGATTTCATTTATACTCTTCCCCAGTCAGTTTATATTATATTTGAGATAGAATATAAAGTGAGATTCATAGACTTTTATTTACTAGCATTTATAAGCATCATATTCATAGAGCTCTTTTTAATACTATGCACAAATCGTCTTATGTAGACTTCCTTTATACTCTTCACAAGTCAGTTTATAGAGTTTTCATAAATACTTTACTATTCACAAATCAAAGCAGAGTCCAAGTAGTTATTGGCTATTAAATGGGGCTCGTCTCTGGCATAGTTTTTCAGCTAGCATCAATGAAAGTTGCTTTTAGGTAACTGAAGAGTTTCATATGAAGCAAAGCTCATTTAAGTCTGCTACAGTTTAAGCCAATATTCGCTCAACTCAATTATCAACCAGTGCATAGATCATTAGCAAATAATATTACCAGATTCGAAAGCAAGCTAATAATAAACTGACCTATTCACACCCCCCTCTCACCATTTTCGTTTCTAAAATGTTTAAGCAGTTAGTTTCAAGCAGTTGGTTTGCATACGAGCTATATGCAATAACTTTAAGTTCAACCTTGTTCAGCATGAAGCCATCTGGCCGCAGGTGATATGGGCGGCTGTAAATGAAGGTGTTTGCATTGCTCTTGACTGGCAGCTGGGGGGTCGCAGTTGGCGTCTTGCGCTTGTTACTTGTTATGCGGCCATCATATATAGAGTTTACAACTGCAGCGCCATAAATCTTTTTAATTAGCTGATAAACAGGTCGGATACGCGATTAGGTTGCATAATGCATATTCTCTTAGCACTCCTGCTCTGCGGCCGAGCCGGCTTCAGTTCGGCTCGAGCCATCCATGCCAGCGCCTTGTGCTCTGGCTGCCGCCACAGGCGGGGCCGCTGCCATTGTTCGCCAACGTGAACCGCGTTGACATAATGCGCTTATCGCAACGACACGGCTATAAAATTGGCATTCAAAGCGCATGGCATGCGCATTTGCAGCACTGGCTCAATAATTAACACGCTTCGAGTATATTAAAAGAGCGACAGTAACAGCTGTGCAGCTGGACCAAGCCACTCTGTGTGTGTGTGTGTGTGTGTGTGTGCGTGCGTCTACTCATGCATTTATAAATATATGTATAATTTGATGAGCATTACAAATGCACCTTCATGGGCGCATCGTGCGTATGCGCAATATATTTCAAATAAAAGCGGATTACTGATGCTGTTATTAGTGCCAGTGATGCGACTCTAATTCATGTTATCAATGCTATTGTTATTAATATTTGCATTGCCATTTGCTCCAGTAACACAATCATTTGTATAGAACTGCAATTTCTGGATATATTGCTTTGCACTGTTGGCATAGACTCTAAATATGATCGAGAATTTGTTGGAATTAATAAGCAAAAATAAATCAGTATTGAGATTGTTTTAATTGTAGAAAATGTTATCCATATTATAGTATTTATATAGTAAATAGTCATAATATATACATTCATTACATTCATTAGATATATAAGAAATAATTAAATCATAAATGTAGGTTATGGTAAAAAAGAAATGATTTTTATACCCATCGAGTTAGGAATAGGACCAGTAGATTAACTGATAGTAATGGCACACTAGGTCCTCAATAAAAAATTATATTGCTTTCCAGGGTGCCTCTCTGCCCTGCCCAGGCCTCGTTCCATGAAAACCCTCTCTGGTCTACAAGTACTTCTAAGGTGAAATTAGCTTGTAATCTGTATTAAGACTTTAGGCTCGAAACATTGACTCCCTCCCATATAGACAGGAAGGGTCTACCTTAACATAGACTGCCTGCCATACATCATCAAGGACTCGGCTTGGGCGACTGTACCTCCCAGTGGCTTGGAGCTGAGGCCCTTCTCACATGGTGCATTATCACTCGCTTGAAATTCATTCAATCTGCTCTAAATTCTAGTGAACTCAAGCTTAAACAAAGTCGCTTTCAAATTGTTATCAGACTCTCGACTGCAGCAGGGAATTAGGATTTCTAGCCAACATTTCCATTTGTAGCACAAATCCATAAAGAAAAGTGTATTTACCATACACCGTTTTTTTTTTTCTTTCTAAAATCCTGATACGCCCCAGTTATACAAAGCAAAAGTGAATGCAAATACCATTTTTTTTTTTTTGTTCTCCTTTTAGTAAACGATTCATCAAAAGCACGCTGGGCAAATAAAACTATAAATTGATTCAAAGCCATTCAATAAACTGCATTGCATAATTGCGATATAGTTGTAGTGCCGCAGACGGTGTTTGCGAACGGTGGGAGCTTAAATCAAAACGTTTATTTGCATTGATTTGAGCCAAATCAAATGGCATGTTGCGACAATAGTCATCAGGGGCCCTCGCCAGGTGACAGTTGACAGGTGACAGGCAGCGGCGCAGCAAGGACAAATATTAAAATTGACTAAAGCTTCGTTGAGGCGCATTAATTGCTGTTGGGCCGGTGGCAGAATGGCGAATGCGAATTGCAACCGACACGTCGCGACGTCTGCTACTGACGGCGGCAGCGACGGCACCACACAATCGTGGAACGGCACGCGCCGCTTGGCGGTGGAAATCGAGTAAACAGGTAAATAAAGTATCGATTTTAGGCCCGGACAGTTAGGGGCAACAATTGCAGCAGCAATAATAACCACAACAGCATCCACAACGGCATCAACATCAGCAGCAGCAGGAGCAGGAGGTGGAGCAGGAGCTGGAGCAGGAGCAGCACTAGGCGCAGCAGCAGCTGTGATGGAAACGGAACTATACTCTAGTTGAGCTGTCAGATTTGATAAAGTTTGCTTGAATTGAGCGGGTATGTGTATATGAGAGATCAACCATCAATCATGATTGATGCTGGCAGAAAACTACTCAAAGCAAGCCATAGCATAAGCGATTAAACTACATTCTATTCCATGAACTATTATATAGCTGCAGCACAGCTGATATACCCCACTTGAGTCCCCCTTTTACAGGGTATTTGACGAACAACTTTGCAGTCACATGCAACATGAAGACAAACCAAAAGCCACCAATCAAACAAAATGTACAACAAGTTGCTACCAAAAGTGGCTCGAGTAGTGCGCGTAGTGCGATTGCTGTGGGTGGTGCGGGTGGTGCTGGTGGTGCTGGTGTGCAAGGCTCGCATATGCGTTCGTGTGAGGGAGCATGCGTATTGGTGTGTCACTAAAATTTCAATTAATACTCATGGATGTACATTGTGCTCTGCATATAAAAGAGCAGACAGCCGCCAGCAGCATAAAGAGCAGCAGCAACACAAACATCCAAACACCAGCAACATCAACATCAACAGCAACAACTGCAACAACAACTACAACAACAAATCGTGTCTGAACACTTTAAACTGTTGACATTTGACAACAATAAAGAATTTTTTTGCTGCTACACCGCCAGTTGAGAGCTTTAAATCGAGATGAGCGCGTGAAAGGAGCAAATTAATTGACCATGAATCTCTGACTAAGAGGCAGATTGATTTAATGAATGTCTGAATAACTGAAAGACTTACTTATCTGACAGATTGACTGTGTGATTGAGCAAGAGTATTGAGGACTGTGTGATGAAGTGAATGGGTGAGTGATGAACTGATTGAATGACTGTGTGATCAACTGATATCACAGAATGACTGAGGGACTCAATGATTAACTGAATGGCTGACTGACTGAATGAATGATTGCTTGACTGATTGATTGACTGAATGACTGACCGACTGACTGATTGTCTGATTGATTGACTGAATGACTAACCGAATAACTCAATGCCTGACTGACAAACTGAATGAATGACTGACTATGACTGACTGAATCACAAAATGACTGCTAGAGTCACTGACTAACTGAATGGTTGAATGACTGACTGTCTGAATGTCTGATTGATTGATTGACTGAATGACTAACCGAATGACTGAATGACTGACTGACAAACTGAATGAATGACTGAATGAATGACTGAATCACAAAATGACTGCTAGAGTCACTGACTAACTGAATGGTTGAATGACTGACTGTCTGAATGTCTGATTGATTGATTGACTGAATGACTAACCGAATGACTGAATGACTGACTGACAAACTGAATGAATGACTGAATGAATGACTGTGTGGTGAACTGATTGAGTGATTTAATGATTGAATGAATAACTGAATAGTTGAATGATTGACTGTCTGAATGACTAACTGATTGACTGATTGATTGACTAAATGACTAACCGAATGATTTCATGCCTGACTGACTAACTGACTATAACTGAATGAATAACTGACTGAATGACCGAATGACTACCTAATTGGTGGAATGACTGCATGTCAGAATGAGTAGCTGACTGTATGACTGATTGAATCACTGGCTCAGTGGCTGAACGACTGACTTATTGAGTGATGGACTGAGTGATTGACTAGCTTACTGTTTGAAATTGTTGACTGCATGATTGATTGACTGATTGACTCATTGATACACTTACTCTCCGATAGACTGATCTATTGTTGACAACAAGTGCGTGGCTGACTCGCTGATTGACTGACATGATTGATCAGTTGATCAATCACTGGTAGTGTGCTTTTCTGACTGACTGATTGAGTGACACTTACCGCTTGACTGTATACCTAGCTGATTGACTTATTGAACTACTTTGCCAATTATTAACTGGTAGAACGTCTGACTGATTGCCTGATTGATCATTCACAAATAGAAACATTTGTCCCATTATAATACTCATTATAGCACCTTTTCAGCTAAAACAAAACTTCACTTTCTCTAAGTCAGCTATCCCAACGAAATGCTAAATGTTCTTAAGAAATCATGAAGATTTGCCCAAGTAGCATTTCTCATCTTGTAATTTGACTTTTACAAGTTCATTAGGACTCGAGTTTCTGGGCGAGGTTGCTGTTTACATAGGATTTCCAAAAAAAAAACTTCTGGCTCGTGAGCTTCGCCAGTGAATGTGACAGAATATTTCAGCTCATGAACATCTCTAATTTGGGATGTTCGTGGACATAAAAAAGAGGCAACAGGAGTTGCGGTTTAGATAAGAGCAGCGGCCAGGAAATTGGGAAATACACGACGACAACATAATAAAAAGAGCCAAAAACAAAAGCCAAAACGAAACTGAAGACCAAATAAAAAAGAAAACAAAATAAAACAAAAAGGTCAAGCAAATGCTGTTAGCTGTTGTTGTTTAAGTTAATTTGAGCAACAATAAAATAAATTGCTCAACTCTGTTGCCAAAAATTTTGATTTGGGTTTCCCCACCAGCGAGCGTCAAATGAAGGGCTGTGAGTTGGAGAGGCAGGGGGGAGCAGCAGGTTGGTTTGAGGAAGAGCAGGCGATCAAAGGTCACGTTGCTTAAATGCTCAGTTCGCAGGCAGAGCATTCATCAACAAGAGTGTGCGTGGGTACCCAGTGAGTGTGTGTGTGTGTATATAAATAAAATTTTGTTAACCCTAACACCTTAGCCGAGGTGTGGGTGCCTGGCAAAAAGCAAAAGCCACAGGCAGCCATAAAAGGTAGTAATATATGAGAGTATCTATTAATGTATTTGTGTGTGTGTGTGTGTGTAAAATTAAATATGCATGTGCCTGGGCGTGGCCGTATTACAAGTTGAAAGAGTTATTATGTGCTCATAAATATCTAAAGGCAGAGCAGCAAAAGCCAGGAAAATGAATGAAGGGCCTTCAGCTGATGGCGCGTTTCATTTGAAACATTTTGATGTGAAATATGCAGAAGAGTCAGAGTCGAGAATCTTGCACTAATTAACTGTTCTTTGGCTGCTGCAACCAGCTGTGGCAACGCTAACAACAATAACCGCCAAAAGAACTCATCAATCAATCATCGTCATTGTCTCATTATCATTATCGTGCCCGAGCTCTGGCCCGGGCCACGCAAACACACACACACAGACACACACACACACACAGATATACAGACAGCCATAACATCTTCGCCACAGACTCCTCTTCATCTGCCTTTTGCGCAGCCATCATAAAATTTTCATTACCATCCAATAATAAGCAAACAACAGAAGCAGCAGCAGCAGCAGCAGCAGCAACAAGCATGAAGGAGAACGTGGCTAAGCAGCAGACATTGGCTAAGAGCTTTGCACCTTGACAAAAGGCAAATATGATGATTTCAGCTGGTAAATGAAATACAAGTCAAGTGAATGCTAATGTGGACCAGTCACTAATGCCCAGTCAGATGTATGCATCATCTATGCTAGACACGGCCAGTCATCAGGCAATCAAATGGGAATCAAATGTGGATTACGTTCTTTCTTCATGCTAAGCTGCGATTGCTGTGATTCGCGTGTCAAGCAGAGATGCTGACGAGGTGGCAACACTGTAATGTAATCTACTGTTGGATGACAACTCTGTTTTAGTAATTAACCCAAGTGTATAGGCAAATGTGAATTGCATTAGAAGCTGGAAGCTCTTTCACAAAAAGAGAGTTGCCAGATGCTATGAAGTTGCTAACCTTAACGATATATGTAGATATGTATATCAACCACCCTTTCCTCCTGCTGCTGCACTTCATAATTAGTTGACAGGGCTGTCGTCTTTGGTAATCCATAATTACATGTGGAATGGCTGCCCAGCTGGACCGTTTTGAATATATATTGACAATCGGCTCAACTTTTATGCCAGGCTTAAAACAACAACATCCTTGTCAAAAGTGACAGCAGCTTTTGACTGCCAAAAAGGATTTTAGAATATGAAATGGTCTTTGGCTTTACATACTACATAGATTCTAATATTATATACAGATATATATATATATATATATATACTTGTTATGTATGTGCTATAGATAAATTTACAGCTAGTTGGGAGTATCATAGATCACGATTTACCGAGCTCAACGTGACTCAATGACTCAAAATGTCGCCGGGTCGCTTTCAAATTAGATTTACCGAATGTCTATGCACCCACGCACACCCATACACTGACAGCCATGCAGGCACGTGTGCGTGTGTGCATATTTATAAGCCATTGGTTATTGTAATTGATGCGAGTTTATACGCTGGCAAGGCGCAGTGCCACGGCCAGTGCGACATGTAAACAGTCGCCATATACTATGTATATACATGTATATATACATACATACATACATACATACATTCCTACATTTATATGTTTACTATGTACTGCATGCGTACAGCTGTGTATGCAATGTGAAATGCATGTTTAATTGAATTATAAAATTGAAAAACTGCTTCTGACTTTTAGCTGCCAATTCGGCTCTGCGAATGCGAGTTTGTAATTTAAAGCCAATTTCTCTATTAGGCCCTATAATTTGTTGTTCTTGTCCAGCATAATGCAATATTAATCATAATATAATAATAAATAATTGAATTAAAATCAAAACTTGCGAAATTCCAAGAATTTTTGGACTTTTCACAAATTGCATTTTGAGCAAATGCTGTAAGCGGTATTTAAGCGTAGATAGGCAAATACCTCAACTGTATTAACTGATGGGAAAAGTGAGAGAGAGAGAGAGAGAGAGAGAGAGAGAGACAGACAGATAGCCAGGTAGCGTGAAAGAGAGAGTGAGAGAGAGAGAGAGAGAGAGAGAATGAGTGGGAGTAAGGGAAAATGTGCGGCAATTGGATGAACAACTTTGCATGCCTCAAACGAAATTTGTGCGGCATAATTGGATTTGTTGCAAATTAAAATGTAATTATGAAGCAGAGCAGCCGGCGCTGCAGCACGATTGCAATGTCAGCTGAATGCCAATGTCTGTGGATTTAAAGGCCAACCAAGCCGAGCCGAAGCGTAGGCCAAACATTATAGATGTACAAGTTTAAATAATTGAAATGAGCATAAAGCGAAACTGCGAACGGGATAAGCTGCCCAAGTGGAGTCATCGATGCAGCTTAGACTCGCTCGACGACCAACAAAACAATCAATATCAATAATGGAAAGCAAAGCATATAGAAACTAAATATATCTAAGGCTAATATGAGCTGTTTATCTCAGATTTGTTGCACACAGATTTGCAACTGATTTATTGACAAGGGCATTGTTAATGTTCATGTTAATGCCAATGCTAATGCTAATAGAAGGTCCGTTAATTATTCATGTGTGCATGTGTGCATGTGTGTGTGTGTGTGTGGATGTGAATGATTCCCTAATAGATTGCTCGCATACATTTGGTATATTATTCAATTAATAAACATGTTCATTTAATGATTTTAGTATTTAGATGCGTGCATATACGAGGTGTGCTCAAAAATTATAGCAAATACAGTCGAGTCTTTATAATTTATACGTCGCTAAATCGAAAAAAATGATAAATCGAAAAATAAAATCGATCCCTTTAAAAAAAATCGTTCTCGATAATTCTCTTTATAATTTAAACTTCTGTGTAATTCGAAAAATAAAAAAATAAATAAAATAAAATCCCCTTGCCATTTCGAATTATCAGGACTCGACTATATAGTATATTCAACATTCGATTTTTAGGCTTTATGTTGGCAGTCATCATCATCATAATACAAAAGAGTACAGTCGAGTTCTGATAATACAATATACAAAATAAAGATTCATGCATAAGTTTTTATTTCTAAAAAACACACACACTTTACAACTTCATGAACACTCCTCGTATATGTGCATATATCTATATATTATAAAGAGCATCCATATCATATATATCTATGCGTATATATGTACATACATATATTCTGCATAAATTTCCGCTGCTTTTAATTTGTAATTAAAAATCTATTCGCTTCAAATTTCAGGCACGAGGCAAACTTTCGCCGGGATTTTTAACGAAGTTTGTTTTCAATAATTTTGGCGCTTTCAGCATTAACTATCTTTTGCACTTTGCCTTTGGTATTGGCTGTTGTGTGTTCTGTGCGTAAGATTTCATTTTCAGTTAGATGCCTGCCAGGGCCGTTGCCTTCTGTTGTCTGACTTTGTGCCCTGGGACAGGCTGTGTTTACCAAAAGTCCCCACCACCACCCCCCACCCCATTACCGTGCCCGTTCCACTGACCATTCTCGTTCCGATTCCCATCCCTATTCTTTCAATCTATTCAGAAAGCATTCACATTCCAGCCGCACTCAGACTTTGACGTCTACCAATAATATTTACATTCCGCATCGAATCGCTCCTAACTCTTGTCGAATGGCGTACACATTTCGGGTGGCAATTGTAACTGGTCGCATGCCCCATCATTGTGTGTGTGTCTCATCAATCCAACAATCCAACAATTCAGTATTTCAGTATTTCAGCATTCCAGCACTTTAGCATTTCAGCCAGCCATCAGGAGACCAAGTGACCTGACCCACAGCACACCACTGGCTGTCTGTTTGTCTGTGCGCCAGCTAATAATTGAAATTTTAATTGAACGTTTGTGCCGTGGCAATGGCATAAATAAACAAGAATTTTAAATGCTTTTGCAGTCCGCCGATGCCCCGAATGCCGTTGATGTTTTCTTTTTTTTTGTTCAGCTGTTAAGGTATCTATCAGTGCTGTATGTAGAAATTTATTTATAGATGAGAAGCGAGGGGAAGAGCTCTTATTATTCTAAGAACTGCTCAAGACAGAGGGAAGGAATGTGCAAGAGAGTAGAGAAGTCAAGGAAGAGAGAGAGAGAGAGAGAGAGAGAGAGAGAGAGTGAGAAAGAGAATGTGAGAGAGCGAAGGAAAGCGATTGCGAGAGAAAGAGGGACAGCATAGCACATATTTAGTCATATTTGACAGGAGTTGAGGTCGATAAATGATATCCATATATAGAATATACGATATATTTATGCGATATATTCACGCAATTTTGATAGCGATGCGATATCTACATACGATACATATTGTATATATTCACAAAAATATCAAATCCATACGATATATGAATGCAATGTATTCATACGATACAGATATCACATATCTATACGATATATATAGATGTATTCACACGATACACATACCTAATAAATACATATATACGATATATATACACACTAGCAAACACTAAATATCCAACACGAGCTAACCTCGAACTAGTTCCTTTTCTCTGCTTCTGCATTGAATTTCCTCCTCTCAATTTGTAGTCCCAAATTGAATAATTCTGCAAGTAGATGTGTCAATAATTAAGACTTAGACTTAATTTATATATAGTACAGCATTTACTAAATGAAATATGACAGCCGAAAATTAACTTTCACCAAAGGAGAATTCATTGGAAATTGAATAGAAATTCGTTGAGCCTCCTCAGAGCTTAAGAAATAGATTCTTTGAAATATATCTGCTTCAGTTAGCGTGCAGCCAACTGCATGACAAATATATATATATACATACATATGTATATTGTGTATATATATGTTCTGCTCATTGGCCCAGTTTCGTGAGGGCGTGGCAACAATTTGCGCTGAGCCCGCAAAATTCATTAAACGAAATCGAAATCAATTGCGCGTTAAGTTTTATAGGTATGCCACGTACGAATGGATATATTTTTACATTTTTTCACATATGCTTGAGTGCAGGCAGATAAATATAAAAATATATATATATATATAAGAGTGTGTGTGTGAGAGTATATGTATATATGTGTGTAATTATGTACCTATGCAACAAGCGTACGCAGCGTATACGTAATATTTAACGAGCGCCAATGAAATTTTTATGCGAGCTTCATAAAATTATTGTAAAGCAGTCCAGCTGTGTGTATGTGTGGTTGTGTATGTGAGGGTAAGTTTGGCCTGGGCAGGCAACTGAAATGTGCTTACAGAAATTGAGCTTACGTTAATAATTCAATGCTCCGACAAAGTATTTAAATCACATTTAAATTAATCACGCGCTGCCTTAAATGCTGTCAAATACACACACACCCACACACACACACGTGCGTGTGAAAAATTTGTTGTTTTTATGTTTTTGTATCATTAAAAATTTACTCCGAGTTTATTATGATTGAACTGTTTCCACTTGGCATGTGGCACCCGCACGGCATTAATATAATCCCCACACACGCGTAGAGAGCGCAGACAGTCGGATTCTATATGGGCATAGATGCATAGATAGATAGATGGTTCGCTGGCAGGCTGGCTGGCTGGCTGGATGGATGGATGGATGGATGGATGGATGGATGAATGTTGGTTAGACTGGGAGTCAACCAAAGGCAGACTTCATTTACATGCGGCACAGAGAGTCAGGGTCAGAGTCAGAGTCAGAGTCAGAGTCAGAGTGGGAGCTAGAGGCAGGGCAAAGCATAATAAAGGACGAGGTAAACAAACTGGAGATAGAGAAAAGCAGATGGAGAGAGGGGGGAGGGAGTGGGAGTGGGAGTGAGTGCAAAATGCCAGACAGGCGGCAAGTGAATGTAAATCGCTTTTGCTCTGCTGCCTTAACCGTCTGGTTAAACAAGAATATTGTATTAAAAGAACTTAAACTTATTCTGACATCCTGATTAGTTAAACAAATCTCAAGAGATGCGAACTTTCCACAAAAGCAAACTTCATGCCTTTTAATTATAATTGTGCGAATTCATTTAAATTTGAATTTCTTTAATAATTAAATCGTTCATTTCCATAAATGCGACCAAACTTGTTTATTCATTAACTATATTAATTCAATTATATTTTTAAAACTCTATAAAATTTTATTGGTAAAAAATTGTATTATATATATTAAATTATTAGCTATATTGGAATTAATAAATTGTTTTTTTTTTTAGTATTATTTTATTTCAACTATCTATTTCAACTGTTAAATAAATTTGTAAATATTTTATGATTCTCTTTTTTAAGTTTCATAATTTTGTTGTTAAAATTTGTGTTGTAATTAAATTGTTTCTTTAAATTTAAATTTTTAAATTTATTAGCTAAAATTAATAAGCAAATAAATATGGTGAAATTTGTTTTAAATTAAATTTCTTCTCTAAATTTTTGTTTAAAAAATTTTTAGCTTTATATAAATTGAAAAATAAATAATAATTTGAATTATATTTTATTATATTTATGTAAACTATTGAACACTTTCTTAAATATGATTTTTCTTTGTTAAATTTTTCATAATTATTGTATTAACATATATTAATATTGTATTAACATTTTTATTTCTTAAATAATGGAAATAATCCTTTTCCAATTCTATTTGGCATTTTGTGTTAAGCGTCTCAATCCGATTCAATTCAATTCGTTCCCCCAATATGTCATGTTTAATTACAATTGAAATGTGCAACTCAGTGTTGTGGGTGCAAAGCGTTCAAGCGGCAATAATGCTGCATGTCATGCAAGTACACTTAGGTCACACACACACACACACACACACACAACAGATTCAGATAGTACATGATTTCAGCTCACATTAATTGTTACTGCAGCAGTTGCAATTGTTATGTCCTGTCAAAGCGGATTATCAATTGAACCGAACTGGACACAATTACTAAGAGTCGACGCTGAGCACTGGCAGATGGCTCGATAACGATGCTTGGCTCTTTAAAGAGCTAAAGAGATATCTGAAATAAGCTCAACTAAGCATCTCATTTAGCTAAGTAGTTGCATGTGGCATTTCGCATGTGGCATGCGGCATGCGGCATGCGGCATGTGCCAGTTGCCAACTGCGAATTTGCATTTCTCTTTTCAAATGCGATTTACAGTCCTTTCTCGGCCCGTCGAGCGTGTGAGTATCTGTGCTCAAATGGAATTATCTGAGTGGGTTTCAATGATCTGGAGTTTCGTTGACTCTGCGTACCGAGACTTGAATTCCAAATTTAAGCAGATTTTTCCGTATTTCATTTATATGTGTACATATAAACTCATTCAGTCTGGAAATTGCCAGTTGGCGTGTGTAATTAGCGCTAGCTGCCGACATTAACAAAGTTAAGGGGCTGCCTGTTTAGGCTCTTCTGCTGTTGCGTCCATAAACTTTTCACTGGGCTTCAATTCAATTGTCGTTCTCATGGTCTGCCTCACAATTACGGGCTGGAAATTAAAAACTTTGTTGCCTTAGCACATCGCAAAGCATGTGGGCAATGTAAATCTGTGGAATGCCACGATTGAGGGCATGCTCTTGGTAGCTTGTCTCTCATTGGCCATCCGACTGGCTGCCTGCCTGACTGCCTGACTGGATGTCCAGCTGTCAATCTGTCGATCTGGCTATCTTCATCCTTTTGTCTGACTTTGGGTCGTTTGTGTGCTGTTGAAATTTCGCACTAAGCACTGTGCACTGTGCACTGTGCACTGTGCACTGTGCACTGTGAGCTTTAGCACTTTGTCTTCAAAGGACGCCTGCTGACCGCACGGGCTTAAGAAATTTTCTGTTGAAAAACAACTATGGTCTGCTGCCTGCCAGCATTTGTGTTTGTTTTTGCCTTATTTTCATTCAATTTTCAGCAGGAGGAACATTTTATGCCGGATTCTTGAAATGTTTTTGCATTAAAAGCATTTTGGAGTGCATTCGTTATGTACATGACTTTAACAATCGATCTGCGCCGCATACAAGTACAATAAATCTTGCAGTCATTGCGAAATGCGTTTTATAAGAGAGCTTAAGCAGCAAAGCCTGAAATAGCAACAGACAAGAAGAAGAAATAAGCAATTATAAAACTAGAAAGTATTATGTAGCATGCAAAACGAATATCAATTCCATTTGCACTTCGACCACATTGCGTATACGTAATATATGCTTGACTCCATCGACTATGGTTACCGCAAAATATTTGCGATAAGAAAAAAGAAAAATGTGAAAATAGCTATGAGCTCTTACTGTATTTGTTGCCAGTACTCAAGTGCACTTTATTCAGGCATTCGGCCACAGTTTAATTAATGCTGCGTATACGTAATATTAGCTAAAAATACCTGGCTTTTGCTGCAAGCGCCCAATGAAGCATTCTCTTTTTTTTCTCTCTCTTTTTTTTTTTTTTTTTTTTTCTTCCTGTTGCGGTATCGTTGTACATGGCTCAGTCAACGAAGCATTGAACGCCTTTTTTTTTTAACGACTTTGCCAGATAGTTGGACACGGTGTGGCGTCAAATGACCCTTGAGATGCCAAAGTTAGTCAGAAATGCCAGCTATTCAGCAGCTGTGCTGCTGAGATTAAATGCCAATGGGCAATCAACGCATACCGAGGCGTCTATCAAGTGCTCCACACTGGCCGCTTATAAAAGGCGGCCCGATATCGGCTGTCTGTTAGCTGAACATGTCATCGAAACGTTAGCCAGACGGAAGCACTGACGGACGCAAATCAGGAAGGAAGCTACTGAAATTCCTAACAATACTTTGACATTTCATTTCAAAAGCCACGCCCACCAGTGAGAGCAGCAACAACAGTTACAGTAAGCAGCAGCAGCAGGAGCAGCAGAAGCAGAAGCAGGAGCAGGAGCAGGAGCTGGACCATCATTCAGTCAGTCATTCAATTGGAGAAGCATATCCAACCATTCAGCTAGTGCCCGGCATTGAGAGCTGGCAGCATCTTTGGCTGTGGAGCTGTCGTTTCGACATCTGCAATGAATTTGTTTTGCCCAGTGCCACGCCCATTACTTGGCACGCATTTCTTTGGCTTTGGCATGCAAATACCCTGCAGATGGGTACAGCGAATGTGCCACAGCATTTGACCCGCCCACAGAGCAGAAGAAGAGGCACAGCGAGAGCGAATGAGGCTGAGGCTAGGCAAATAGTTTCACGCTTAGTTGCAAGTGTATTCAGCTGTCGTCTGTCTGCTAGCTTTTATTTTCATTATTTCTATTGACTTTTTTTTTCTCATTTGCGCTTGTTATTGTTTGGCATACTTGACTGAGTAAGCAAATTGTTTAAGATTGACAGCTGCCCGGGTGCAGACCGCAAAGGCACGTTATATGCCGTGCCGGACGGCTCGTCCGCCTGTAGTCACAATCGATGTGATTTGAATGCCGTAATGAGGGCAGTGCTGGAGCACCAAACCAGCCTCTACACACACACACACACACACACACACGCATGGGTTCGAGCTCGAGCTGAGGCTTTGAGCTTTGCAGCGTTGCCAATAAATTTCAGCTCCATGATTCATCATTTTGTTATTGCTGTTGCTGTTGCTGTTGCTGTTGACTCAGCTGCAATCAGCGGCCAAGACGAAGGCCACCTCACCTCCTAAACCTCCTCGCGGCCCAGAGATTTGCGTCAAGTGCAAGATTGTGGCCAATATGTTGTGGACAGCGGCAGGACTTGTGCTGGACACTTGCGCAGCTGTTCCAGAATAACGGCTGATATTTGCAATGATGTGATAGTAAAGAGTTGAGTGGCTTGAGATATAATCTTATAGCTAATATATAATGTATCTGATAATAGTTAGTAAGAAACTCGCGTTAAGATGCGAAAGTCCGAGACTGCCAAAACTATAAACATATATAAATAGAATAAGCTTAATAAAAAATGTTCCAGGAAATAAAGTTCAATAAAATAAAAAGAAAATACAAATAAATAAAATATAAAATATATAATAATAAAATAAATGATAATTTATGACTTAACTCAGAACTTGAGCTCGAGGTGCAGATGAGAGAGAGAGAGAGAGAGAGAGAGAGAGAGAGAGAGAGTAGATTAGACTAAGCTTATAGACTAGAAATTTTCATTCGGAGAGGCCAACATAATGTCTTATTGTTAGATATACTCAATATACTCAAGTTGGCGCTCTATGAGAGTGAGACAGATATAGCTGTTGCTGAGCGTGCTTCTGGGCGTTGCTGAGAGTGAGTGAGATGGCGCATAGGCCTCTTGTTGAAAAGCAGCGAGTGTTGCTGGCTGTAAGAGAAAAGAGGAACGGATATACAGGAAACTCTTTATAGAGCATGGCTATATAGGTCTATGAACATGGAAAAAGATCATCATCATCAGTTAGCTTCGATATATATGTATATAAATATATTGGCATACGTATTGTATGTATTCACACTTCCCATCTAGCACTTATAGCAGAGCACTCCTGAGCTTTAGTAACAAAGCAGTTTTGTATAATCTATATATACGTAATTACTTTATTTAAATGTGTTGGGAATAAACAAGATTATCTTATAATTATCATCTTTACTCATAAAAAACTCAATCGAGATTTCTCACTATTTTTAGTACTTCAAATAAAATGCCAACAACACTTGTTATCAGGTTATCAACAAGTGAGGCGCATTTTTTTTTTGTTGTTGCTTCACTATGGGCTGAGCCCTGCTCCTCCATGGCTAAGGCAAAGCCAAAGCAAAAGCAACAATCGATTTTGCTGGCTTAAGTCGAGTAAAACTCAACCTTAAAAAAAGCAAAAAGAAAAAAAAAAGGAAAAAAAAATACGCTTAAGTTTTATTGTATTCCAATCTCATTAACTTCTTTTATTATTATTTGTATTTTGCTTGCTTCCATGCCTCACACACACACACACTGCCACACACACATATATATACTCACGTATACTTTGCTGCTCTTGGCTTACTTCTTTCTGTGTTCGCCCTCTGTTCGCTTTCGCTTCTTCCATCCCGTTTCTGTTCTTATTGCTGCCTTTTGCTTTTGCTTCAATTTACGCCCAGCCTTTGTCCCTATTCGTGTTGCTGCTCCTGCTCCTGCTCCTGCTGTTGCTGTTGCTGTTGCTGAACAGCAGCAGCAACAGGGCAGCATTTGACGCATGTGACCAAAAGTTAGCCGAGTGATTGTTGCGTGAGTGTGTGTGTGTGTGTATGTGTGCGAATAAAATCGCATAAAATAAAGCAATATCCTTCACTTATTTGACATTTTGGGCCAACATTAATGAGGCTTGTTGCTGCTGCCTTTAGTATTGCTGCTGCTGCCACATTTTGGCATCTTGACATTTTCGTGGCCTTTGACGGCATTTATGCTTTAAATTCAATAAATATGCCAATCTGATGATTAATGACAAACGGAATCGAGCGTGTCGAACCGATGCCGTTTAAGCCACTCGCTGCGGCATCAAGTATACGCACCGCATTTTCACACATTACAAAATTAGTCATCAAAGACGATATAAGCCGACGTCGACGTCGACGCCAACGCCGATGCCAATGGCAACGCCAACAGCCACAGCCAGAGCCACAGCCACAGCCTCAGGTCCAGACCCCAACCCAAACACTCTAGTGCCTAACGGTAGCCCAACCCTTATGATTGCATATTTTGCATTTTGATTACTCAACTCTGCGCAGCGGCTGATCTCCTCGCCTAAATCCCTGACATCATTAAGGGCCCAACCTTAAAGCCTCTGCTTCGGCTGCTTTTTGGAACGGGTCGGACGTCCATCGCCATCCGGCGGTTTGTTGCGACTCCGGCAGACTCAATATTCGTGCCGTTAGCCAGCACAAAGTGTTTGCACATGCCTCATACTCCCCTAACCGAGCCAAGACCCAATCCACACCAACTCAGCCCAGGCCCAGGCCATCTCGTTTCCAGTCTCGTCCTCATTCTCATTCGCATCATGGCTGTCTGTTTGCTTGTTTGGCTTTTGTTGCATTTTGCATACTGTACTTCGATTTGCATAATCTTAAGCTTTTGCACTCGCCAGGGGATTTCGCAGCACACGCCCAATATAGCAGATCTCCCACACACACACGCACACATGTATGTCGTCTACATTTCAATTTTAGCTTCTGTTTTCATTTCTGTCCCCTGTCAAGACAATGAAAATATTTGACAGCATCTTTAACTGAGCATAAACAGTTGCAGCAGCAGCAGCAGGAGGAGCAGGAGAAGTAGGAGGAGCAGGAGTCGGTGCAGTAATAGGAAAACTTTACAAAACGTGCCCAACCAAATGCATATTGCATATTTCATATAAATTTCTATTTGTGCATAAAATAAATAGAGTGGCATGCATAAATTTATATGATATGTATATTTGTATGTGCAGAGTATTTGCATAATCCCACAGTGACAAACTCAGATGCTGCCTGGCGAATGGAACACGGCAGATGGGTCAATGCTTAGCTGGCTTAAGTTGAAAATGCGAGTTCATATTTAATATGCAGTAAATTATTTTAATTATGCCCAATCACAGCTGTTAATTGGCTATCGCATCGCAAACAAATCAGTCTAAACTGCTCAGCCGTCAGGCATGGCCAAATATCTCTCAACTTCTTAAGGCCTTGGGGATATGGCAGCTGAGATAAGCTGGCACTCACACCAAAACCCATTAGGAAACCAAACATTTGGCATTCTTGTCGGGCGATCAAAAGGGAAAAGTATATTTTGATTATTATGCCTTGAGCTAGTTAGCCTCGTCAATGCCTAATTTCATTAAGATAAATTACATTTTTGAGAGCAAAAAGAATATTTTCGAATATTGGTCTCATAGAAAATATTTTGAATGAAATTTTTCTCAAGGTCACAGACCCCTCAAGGTCACAGACCCCTCAAGGTCACAGACCTCTCAAAGTCACAGACCCCACAAAGTCACAGACCCCACAAGGTCACAGACCCCTCAAGGTCATTTCCCCTCACACTCACTACCCATCCCACTCACCACCCCTCCCAACCCCTCAAGGTCACTGAACCCTCAAGGTCACTGAACCATCAAGGTAATTAACCCGTCTAGGTCATGAACCCCTCGAAGTCATTAATCCTTCAAGGACATTTACCCCTCAAGGTCACTGACCCCTCAAGGTCATTAACACCTCAAGGTCACTGGGCCCTCAAGGTCACTGGGCCCTCTAAGTTACTGATCCTCAAGATCACTGACCCTTGAGGGTCACTGGGTCACTGACCCCTCAAGGTCTCTGCCCCTGGCTCTACCGCTCTCTCTGCCATACTCTCTGGCATATATACCAGGTATGTAGGCCTCTTCCCATATGCATACATTGCTCGCAGCGCTGCAGCTGACCTTACGTCACAGCTATAAATAAGTTTTCAAGGAATTGAAGCATGTCCTGTCAGATTAGATAGCAGGTAACCCCACACATACACACACACACACACACACACACACACACACACACACACATGAACACACCAAGACAGGAGTAAATCAAAAGTGCGCACATGAGCTGATATATAGGCAGCATTCGCTCGTTGCAAGAGCAGCTTCATATTGTATGTATTTGCAGCTAGTTGTCAATGGAATGCATAAACTCACACACACATATCCACACATACTTGCATAAATGCTGCGCTGCTTGGTTAGGCGGCAAAGCCGATTAGTTGCCTGGGGAATGGGCCTGTAGGCAGGCGTATTGCTTGGCCATCTCTAATTGCTGCTCTGCGTCATAAATTGGCAGCCTCTCCCAAAACCGCCCCGCCCCGTCCCGCCCCTGCCCCTACCATGTGCCACGTTGCTTGGGCCACGCTGTAAAATATTTAGACGCCTACATTGTTTTCCGTAATCTGCTGCACAATGGACGCCATCTGTGCGCTGGGATAGCACGGGCTGATGGGGTTGAAGAGGGCCGGGACTGGGTCGCTCGCTGGATTGTGCGGAATATGCAGTGAGCCATGCGTTTTGTTAGTTTTCAATCAAGAGTTGTTTATCAATGTTGCAAGCAACAAAAGCTAATGGCTAATAATAAGCGCACAAACAAAAGCGACGACGCACAGACGTTCGGCTCGCTCAACTGTGGCGACTGTGGCCATGTGGAGAGCGTATGAGAAATCATCATCGACCAGTTGGCAGTTGGCAGTTGGCGGTTGGCAATTGCTGCGCTATTTATGAAAGGGGTGCAGTCCACACTGCGTATACGTAATGTGCGGCATGCAACGACAGGAAACGGCGCCACGTCGCACAGTTACTCAGCTGGTTTTGTTGCCAATCGATCTGGGCCACTATTTTGGCACCGTGCATCGTAAACCGTACCTCTGGCTCCGCTCCAACCTATTGACAGCCATCGAGGCTCAGCCCGACCAAAAGCTCTGGTCAACATTTCCAGCACAAGGCCGCAACACATATGAGATCAATAAATGCCAGCCAGGCACTGCGAATAATAAGACATTTGTGTGGCTTCCCTTGCACACAAAATGGCTTGCAGCCCACAAGCCTCTCATCTACAACAATGCCGTGCTCGTTTCACCTGCCAGCAGGCGGAATTCATCTCAGACTTTATACCACATAGCTGTCACAGTGTAGTTAACTATGCCGTAGTTCTGTCTTAAGTTTTAGTAGCAGCTACTTGGTGGCTGTGGGGTATAGCTGAAGACTTTTAAGAATCTGATGTTGATGTATACGCATTGCATACTTCAATCCACAAATATGAAATTAATGCTAATACTAATTTCCTTTCTTATAAAATCCATTGGCAAAGTATTTTTCAAAGATTATATTGAATTAATTCGAACAATCCGTCTAGACAAAAATTATGTATTTACAATTAGTATATATTAAAAAAATATTGAAAGCTAGCTAGCTTCTTGGGCAACTCCGACTTCTATTATTTACGGACTAAAAATATTTATTCTATTGATTTTATGCTATAGCCTTGGAACTAATACAATATAGGAAGTATATTTTATATTGTGCTCTTTAACTCCACTTTAGTTGCAATCTATAACACATGTTTTTCCTAAGATAGATAGATATATACACAGCGCTATCCATACTCTCTTTATTTATTTTTATTGTATTTTTTTAAATCATAGAAAAACACAATTTTAGAACATCAATTTTATTTGGTTCAAGTAGATTTAATGACATCACTTTTTGAATATGATATCTCATAAATGACTGCCTGGAGTTTGTACGGCGTATTGTGTCCGTCTCTGTCATAAGATATGTGAACAGTGCTGTATGCCAAAGGCCCACCAGATAAATTGAATTAGTTTCAGTTTAGCTTAGGACGTTGATCTGTGAATATTTCATATGAATGGGAAATTGAAGAAATGGAAAAATAAATATTTGGTGTAGATATGGTGAAGAGAGTTCAGCATAATATTTAAACATATTTTTGTCACGTTTGCTTATGTATATATTGAGTGCACTTAGAGCACATGATACACTTAAAGAGACGATCAAAATGAAGAGAACTTATAAGTAGAGCAACTGTTAGCTGCTGCTCCAAATGAATAGCTTTACAAAATATCCATTGCAGCTGTGAGCTGTGTATAGGGCATCATCTAGTCAGCCACTTTGGGCTTCAGTCAAAGTTCTATATAAGCAATTCGTAATCATTTTAAGCTCTGTCATTAATAAAACTGTCGAATTACTGTCAACTTAAATATATTTCGCAGTTTGCCAAGAATTATAGCCTCGGCGCATTTGCGTATCTCTAATGCTCCCTTGGGTGGGCCACAGCCGCGATTTGTATTTCGCGTAGATCCAGAAGCGAGAGAGTAAATATGGCAGGCAGGTGCGCAGAAATTCGATATAAAGTGCTCCAAGAGGTTCCCTGGCGAAATGAGTGACTAGTTCGATAGCACTGAAAGGGCATCTTGAGGCTGAGCAAACTCCCTCCACTTGGTGCTCAGATACATAAAGAAATGATGAAGCAAATTCAAGTAAAAGTAACTATCAGCTGTTAAGTTAGCTGTCAAACAGAGTAGTGTTGCCAGCTCTACAAAAACTGGACGTATTCTGCCTAGTATTAACGTTCAAGCCATTATAGGGTATTGAGCTATCGACTAGGGCCGTTTTACATATTGAAAATCAACCACTGTGTGAAAGAAAATTTCTATTCACATAGATTTATTCTATAAAATCGTTGTATATCTCTTAAAGGTGCTCCAGGGTATCTCCTAGTCGGATTGCATAACTCTGAAATATATTCCACTCATATTAAATATGAGCATAAATAAGTCAACTTCTTATGCAGCTCGCTTCTGTTTTACATATTCTACTCAATAATTCCGCATTATATACACCTTCCAGGCTCTGCTGATTACAGGGTATTTAGGCTAAATGCGACACCGAAATCCGAAATTTCAAAGCCAAATTGAAAGCAATTGCGCTCGAAATGTGTGCTCGTAGCTCGCAGCTTGAAAAAATGGGAAATCACAGCGGCAGTTAATGGCGGCACGCACCAGCTTACAAGCACACACACACGTACACACACACAAGTGCACACACACATCATCTATATATACTTTTTGTAGACATTCGCTGGCATGCCAGACAGCTGGCTACATAGCCGGGTGGCATGCGAGCAGAGACTTAGCTGGAGTTAAAGCCGACTAGAATTTGGCCCGAAATTGGAATAGGAATAAACGTAACAGGCCTTTGGCACTGAATGCCGTGACTGTTGGCCTGGCATTCAATTAATTATTGCCAAATTAAACGTAAAATATCAAAAGCTATTTATAATGCATTCGAAGCATACCATTAAACACATCGTGCAGCAGACCGAGACTGAGACCGAGACCAAGACTGAGACCGAGACTGAGACCGAGAATGAGGCGCGCATTCGGCGAAGGCAGTTAAATGGGCACGTGTCCTAGATTCGCGCCTATGCTTCTGTGTGTGTGTGTGTGTGTGTGTGTGTGTGTGCGTGTGTGTGTGAGCCTACGGAAACGG
The DNA here is from genome assembly GCF_018153725.1 of Drosophila mojavensis. NCBI lineage: Eukaryota > Metazoa > Arthropoda > Insecta > Diptera > Drosophilidae > Drosophila > Drosophila mojavensis. The sequence goes on along the minus strand of NW_025318667.1, from coordinate 23,295,956 downwards.
AAGCGTCATGGAAATCGTAGACATGTCGTCAATGTCACAAGCTAAACAGCGCTAACAACACAGAGGAAGTACCACAGGCAACACGAACAACAACAATAACAACAACAGCAGCAACAGCACAAGCAACAACAGCAACAGCATTAATGACGCGTGGCTGGTGTCTCAACATTCATCATCACCTGTACGGGCAACACCTGTGGGCTGTGGACGCTCCGAGCGCTGTCAACGACATCAGAAAGCGGCTGTCGTCGTTGCTGGAGCCTGTCATAACCAGCAGACTGCCAGACAGCCAGACAGTCAGCCAGCCAGCCAGCCGAGCAACAATGTTGCCCATTGCCTATAGCTGTTGTTATTGTTGCGGTTGTTGCTGTTGTTGTTGCTGTTCATCTGCTGCTTGGTGCGAGTCCTTGGTAGTGGGGCTTTGGTTTGATGGCTTGGCAAGCGCGCGCGCGAGAGAGAGAGAGAGAGGGAGAGAGAGAGAGAGAGAGAGAGGGAGAGGGAGAGAGAGAGAGCGCGGCTTCAACTCATAAAATCTACCTAATCCACTTAGGCGCAATTAACGCTAATAACATCATGTAGTTAGACACGTGGGCACGTGTACAGATGGGCGTGGCAAGACAGCCACTGTGGGCGGGCGAGGCATATGGTAGACGGGTATGTGATACGCATGTATGCGGTCTTCATATGTCAGCTGCACGCGCACTCACGCACACACACACACACACACGCACACACACACACGCACGCACACGCACACACAGATAGGCACTCTCCGTAGCTTCTGCTGTTGCCTGGCACTCTCGAGTGCTGAGCTTCGAGTTACTTTGACTTTGTGCAGCGCTGTCTCAGCCGACTCTAATTAGCTGCCGTGGCATTTGCATTGGCTCTCGGTCTGGCTCTGTCGTCTGAAATGCTGCCAGCTGTCAGTTTGGCCATTGGGTAACCCGATGAACAGCAGCGAGGCCGCACACTCCGCCTGCATTTGCCAATTGAATCAGCTGCATTTGCTGCTGCACTCGTCTTTAAAGCAGCCGGCGGCTGACCGCCGACTGTCAGAGCCAAAACCAAAAAATCACTCAATCTCTGTTTGCCGCTTGCCGTGGCGAATCAAAATGCATTGAAGAGGAATATGTGATCAAAGTGAATATATGTTGGTGCGTCAAAGGTTTGCAGTGGAATTCAATTTCAGAGTGCATATTTCAGAATATAAAGCAAAAGAAAACTGCATTCAGTTATCTATCAAATTCATATAAAGCTTGTCAAAAACTATTCATGTCAGCCCACACGGACGAACAAATTGGGCCAGCAAGCACTCAATTGCCATTGCCTAAAAGGGTATGCCAGTTGAGGCAGACATTCTGTAACTAAGCCGAGATGAGTTGAGGTAGTTAAGGGAAGCTGTCTTTAAATACAGTTTGATTTAAATTTGATTTAAATGTGTTAAAAGTGCGAAGAAGCCGCCATAATAAATACAGGCTCTATTCCAATCAAGCAATTAAGCCTCATATAAATAATATAAACAACTGAAATACTTTGATTTTGATAACTTTTTGTTTATTTATTTATTTAATTTTATTATTATTTTATTTTTAACGTAATTTTTTTATTTTTTATTTCTACATAAGAAACGTAACATCATTTAATCCAATTAGAATATTTATTTATTAAATATATATACTGTATTTGTTTAATAAATTATATACCATTTAAAAAAATTTTTTTTAACCTTAATCTATTCTAATATGATTTTCACATTTTATTAGCATATTTATTATTATTTTTTTTTTTTTTCTAACATAAATCTAATTTATTTTAATATGATTTCCACTTTTAATTAGGATATATTATTTATTTATTTAATTCATTTTTTTAATATATAAATTTTTAAATTTTTATAAATTAAAAAAAAAAACAACATTTTTTTTAACAAATCTATTTTAATATGATCTCCATATGATCAAGGCAATGTTCATGTAATCTATTCCAATATGATTTTCACATTTTACTAGGATATTTATTTATTTAATATATCTATTATTATTTTTTTTTTTAACATACATCTATTTTATTCTTATATGATTTCCACTTTTAATTAGGATATATTATTTATTTATTTAACTCATTTTTTTAATATATAAATTTTTAAATTTTAATAAATTAAAAAAAAACAACATTTTTTTTAACAAATCTATTTTAATATGATCTCCATATGATCAAGGCAATGTCAATGCATTTTGAAATTTAGTTTAGGGTATATAGCCGAAATACACTAAGCCTCATACCTTTTGAATCCATAAATCAATATATATATATTATTTACACACATTAAAGACAGTTGTATAATATTCTCAAATTTAATTCAGGATAGTCTGAGTTGAGCCTATTTCTGAAATTTATATAATTGAATTTCTATATTTCATTTTATTTAATATTTTGAATACATTAATTCATGTAATTCTTGTTTGCACATATTAAATACAGCTTCAACTGAGCTCAGGGTATTTTCTAGTCAAGCAATTGAGCCGAGCTCTGAAACAAATCTAGCCTAATAAATATAAAAGTCATGACAATTTCGTAGTCTCTATGGGAAAAGAACAGCATTGAGCTGTGACACAGATTCGTGTGTGACAAGGCAAAGGAATTTCAACAAAAATGCTTACATTTATGCATATCTTTCACAATAATATATAATAATATATAATAAACGTATTGCAGTTGAGCAATTGGCCATGGATAGCCTGGACGACGGGTTGGGTATTCGGTTTGGCTGGCTGGCGTTGCTTTGCCATTTGCCAAATTGTTTTCTAAGAATGCGCTGTAGTTGATTGCGTGGAAAGTGGGTTGCCATCACCGGAAATGGCGCTTGCGTTAGCAGCCGTTGCATTTTGCGCTAGCTAAGTTGCATTCCATTTATCAGCTGTCTGGCGACATACGCGGCGTATGATTAATGTGCAACGGCATGGCAGCCAGGCGTCTGCCAATTTTCCCTCTCTCTTACTCTCATTCTCCACCTCGCTCTTTCTCCTTTTATCCGTGACAGCAAAATGCGAAGCCAAGGGTGGCGACATTGTCAAATGGTCTGCATCAATCAGATCGCACGGCCAGGCGCTGGCTGTAGCTCTATGTGGGCTACACGGCGTATGCGTGATAATAATACCATGTTATAAATAATTGAGCCGCCTGCCCTAAGTGTTGGCTGCCATGCGGGCGTTACACAGCCAAAATTTCGAGACCTACCTGCTTAGTGGGTGCTGCCTGGGTGAGCAGAGACATGGGCGTGGGCGGGAGCGAGCAGGGCATTGTTACGAATCAGGAAGCAGCACAGGATATCATTACAGGCGGCTCAAGTGGTTGTTGGCCTGGCTGCCTAATTACACATTAGCTGTAAACGTTTGCCACGCTAAATGACATTGAAGCTGTTGCCAATGTCACATCGTTTGAAATGGGCCAAATCCAGCTGGGGCGGGGCACAGTGGGGCAAAGTGTAATATAAATGAATGAATGAATGAATGCTTGGAGATATATATATTTATTTTAAATTATTATTTTTTTTTTAACTGACTTGAATGAACATTGTAATTATTGCACCACTGTGCAAGAATTGTCAAAGAAACTTATATAAATATATGCTCACAGCCAGGCCAATAATTTCTTACACTTTGCACCACTGTCAGCTCAGGGGAAGCCTTTTCCTTCCCTCAAAAGGAACTGCCTCAAAATGTACTTCAAAAACTTAATTTATTTATATTATATTTCATCAGCTGTATACCACTGTGCATTCTACGCTACCTTTTTAAGTCATTCCACTGTTTCGAATAAATATCCAGCCACAAACGTTCCTAGGTGAGACATGTATTCTTAACTTTACTTCAACTAAATTTCATCAGCTTTGCACCAGTGTGCGCACTAGAAATCCCTTTGAGGTGGTTTGTTTCTTCACTTTCAATTTAATATTCATCAAAGAGGAACACTGAGGTTATACATAATATATATAAATTTCATCGACTTTGCGCCACTGTGCGCCTCAGGGAACTTCTTTGGCACAGTTGGCTTCGTCTGTCTCAATTCAAATTTGATAAAAAAAAAAAAAACAATTCTCGTTTTATATTTTGTATTGTGAATGTAATTTAACCTCAACTGAATTTTATCAACTTTGCACCACTGTGCGCTTTAAGGCAGCCCTGTGGTGCCATTGTCTTCGTCCGTTTGGATTCAGCTCTCATCAAAAAGAACTCTCTCGAAATATATTTATTGCAAATCCAACTTTGGCTCAACTCAATTTCATCAACCGTGCACCACTGTGCGCGCCACAGTGAGCCTTTTGGCGTTGTTTGCTTCTTCTGTTTCGGTTTTGGTTTCGCTTTTCGCAAAGAGCCAAGTTATTGCCAGGCCAGGCGTGCAGTCAGAAGTAGGCGTGTCTCCTTTGTGCACACTGACACACACGCACACACACACACACACACGCACAGCTTGAGGAGTGCTTCGCTCATGCTCGTGTCATTCAGTGCGTTTGCCGCCTCTGGCTTCAGTTATGCCACCACCGCCTGCACCACCGGCCAGCTATCTCTTCTGCACCACCTGCCGGAATGGCCACCGGGTCGCCCGGGTACAAACAATTTTTGCTTACCTCTGTATATATTTTTTGTCCAGCTCAGCCGGGGGCGCACTCTTTTGGCTCTGTATTGACCGCCCGGACCAGCACCCCGCCCCACCCTGCACCGGCACTGCCCACTGACCAGCAAAACAAGCAGAAAGCAAAAAAAAAAAAAAAAAAAGGAAAGGAAAAAAGATGCTAACGCACTGCACGTGAGGATTTCGGGTCATTGCGAAGCATTCGCTTTTGCGCTGAGACACGCAGTTTGGCGAATTCGCAAATCGCTTTATCATCAACACCTGTATTGGACTGGCTGGGGCGTGGCTAGAGAGGCGGCCGAAGAATGGTGGCATGGTGGGTTGGTGGGGGGGATGACTAGAAACTTGCCTGCTTTGGTATTCTGATGGGCTAGTGATATGGGTCCCTCAGCGGCATTGCCATTGATATGTTTAGGCCCGTCAGCCTTGGCCTTGGCTCCCATTTCGTCATGTTTGTTCGCGTTTTGGGTTCACATTTGGCATTCGCTCTGCGCCAGGCGCCATGTTTGTTTATTTGAGTGTGTGAGCTAAATGTTTGCATATTTCTTATGCGCATTTCTACGCATCAACGGATTTGCGCCTAAAATAACACACACAGAGAGAGAGAGAGAGAGAGAGAGAGAGAGGAAGAGAGGGAGAGAGGGAGAGAAATACATATAGAGCATTGCGTACTGGTAAATTGCATGCAAAGAAATCGTCAAGTGATGCCAACTTTCCAATCATTTTCCTGTGTCGTAATACCCTGTCTTACTTTATATATACGTGGGGTCTTATGTGCTTGAGAGTTGCGCGAGATGAACTCTATTATGTATATATGTTTATGTCTAGATTTATGATTATGATTATGATTATGATTTTTGTAATTTTTTTCTTTTTTTTTTTTAATATTTATTGCTAGGGTATTCGGCTGTCGTGCATTGTCCACGTTTGTCGGTCAATTTGTGGTTGTGCGTTGTGATTTTTGCCTTATTCTAAAGGCAAAATGGTGGCAATTTGGCATCTTTTATCATTGATTTGTACATGTAGACACAGAGCACGACTCCAGTCGCCCCCTTTACGCATGGAATACCCTATAAACTGGCATATGGCAAGGCATACCCAAGGCAAGTGAGCTAAACTGCTGGAACTTAGCCTCTATAAATTCAGCTTTAAGCAGTGAAAGTCTAAGGACAGTGTCCCCTATGCAACAGGGTAGCTTGTAGTCGTGCTGCACTTGGGCTACTTCGCCTGGCTTCGTCTGCGTTTCTTTCAATATTTCGAGTGCTATATTTATTTAGCTTGTTGCTCTCGGCTTTCAGCTCTCCACTTACGGCCCTCGGCTTTCGGGCAAAGCCTTTGAGTAGTTTATTGCTCGACGCGGCACTTGTGGCTGTGCCATCAATTGGAGCGATTTGCCAAATTCGGTTGACGGCAACAAATCGAAAATGACGTCAATACAATTGGCCCGAATACAATTTGTCTGCGGTTTGGTTACAATTTCGCATTGTCATTAAATTCACCGAATATTGCAAATTGTCTGTGTCTCTTTCTTAAAACTCTCTTTGTGGGTTTAATTCGTGGTGTGGCCAAAGCGGCTTAGCCTGGCAGCTGATTCAGTTCAGTTCAGTTCGGTCGGAGCTGAAATCCTTTTTACAATCAAATACAAATTTCAACTTAACTTGGTAATACAGTGAGATAAGTCCCACTCACTCTTGCTCTCTTCCTCTCTCCCTCCTTTCACTCTCTATAGGCAAATTAAAGCTTCGCATATCTCAAATTTGGCTTGGGCATTTGCCCAGCTGATTGTTGCCAAATTCTGCTGACCTGGCCAAGGTCGGGGGCGTAGGGCTCTCCCTGGCGGATGCCCTCTGCCACATAGTCTTATGTATATTTTCCATTAGCAGATGCTTACATTTCTCCAGCTTCAAGGGGCACGCCTCGGCTTGGGTCTGGGTCTGGGTCTGGGTCTGGAGCTGGGTCTGGTATGCTAGCTGGTCGACTGCAGGACCTACATTATGTATGTAGAGCTGATGCTGCGTAACGACAACAAACAATTCTTTAGCCATCCACGTGCAACTTCATTGAACAGGAAACTCGTAAAACGGCGAGACCCAAAAAAAATCAAAAAAAGAGAAGAACACACAGATAGATACACATACAACGCTATGCGATGCCAACTTAAAGATACAATTTGGTGCGGGTGGCGTTTGAATTGGGATTAGGATTAGGCGTGCTCAAGGCGAGCGTCGTGCGTATGGCGTGCAAGCGGCTTAGCTACCTTCAATACTTTTGCCCGCTGCCCCCCCAAAACTCTCTCCCCGCCGCAAGCCACTTGAAACTTTTTTAATATGCCATTCAGTTTTTAGCTGGGCAAAAACCAAATAAATACAACAAAAAAAAAATATATATATATATATATATATATTTATATATATACTAGTATATACAACGAAAAACCAAAACACACAGATCCCCATCGGTGGGGATGTTTGATTTGCGTGCAAACGCGTTTTGCATTCCGCATATTTTGCTACCTGCAGCAGTCGAGCAGCCACAGGCTAACAAAATACGTCCGCTCGCTCACCTGCCCTGCACACCGGCAACCCCGTTGCCCACTCAATGGCTGCAATATAAATGTTGGCGCCAGCGCTTGCCATATTATTATTTTTATTTTATTTATTTTCGATTTTTTTTTTGTATTTTCTGTTGCTGCCTGCCAGTGGGTCGCGAGCACTCGAATGGGTTGTGTCCTTCACAGCGTTCGCTTTCGCGCTGTCCTGACCCAATGACTCCGTTTCTATATTTGTGGCAGGGCACAGACTCCACGGCGCTGCCTGGCTGCCTGGCTGGCTGGCTGGCTTGGTTGGTTGGTTGACTGCTCCAGTTTGGTGCAAGTATTTGGCAATGTGTCGCCGCAATGATGGGCATGAGCAGCTCGTTAAGTGTTTCCCATCCGGCGCACCCTGCGCATCCCTGCCTCCTGCTGCACATTTCCATCATCGCCGCTTGCCAATGGGAGCAACTCTTTTCGGTTGCGGCAGTGCGAATGCTCTTATCACAGCAATTGAAACAAGTTCAACGAGACGTGGACAATGAATATGTAAAGGGAGAGAGACAGAGATATGCCAATAGAAAGAGAGGGCCGCATAGAGCCGAGATGAAGTAACAGAGCAAGAAAGAGAGAGAGAGAGAGAGAGAGAGACGAGAGGACAGAAGCATTCACACACATATACACGAACACATAAACACATTGGAATTTCCCCTGCGAAAAGCTCAACATGAACTTATTCAGCAACAGCTTTCAAGCCATCATTCACTACGCTTAAAGCTCTGAAAGGTGCGAGTATTTGCTAAAAGCTGAGCGAAGACAATGTGAACGAGTGAGAGTCTGAGTAAATGAAATACATATATACGTAAAGAAAGAGACAGGGGAACATAGCTCAAGTGTCTGAATTTGAGTCAGAGCTTGATCAAAGATGGAGAGAATGTGTTTTAATATTACTTCTAATTGAATTGTTTTGAAAATAATTGGAGCTTACTTAAAACTATAAATCTAATTTATAAGTACTTTTTAATGGCCAGAACACATTAAAAACTTGAATTCACCTTATATAAGCTCAGTGCAAGTGCAGGTAAGAGGTAGAAGAAAGAGGGGCCAGAACCATAAAACAGAAAATATTCCTGATTAAGATTATGATCCAGCCTTGCTTATTATTAGTACTGTTTTAGTATTTGATATTTCATATTTCATATTTTATATTTCATGTTATATATCTTATATTTTATATTTTTTTATATTTATATTTTATATATTATACATATATTATATATTATATTTTATATTTTATATTTTATATTTTTTTTATATTTATATTTTATATATTATATTTTATATTTTATATTATATATTCTATATTTTATATTTTATATTTTATATTTTTTATTATATATTTTATGTTTTATATTTCATATTCTATATTTTATATTTAATTTTTGATATTTTATATGTTCTATATTTCATAGTTCATAAATTATATTATTATTTGATATTTGGCACTTTACAGGCTAGCTCCATTAAATTCTTTAACTGAGTTAGCTTTTGTTTACACGTCAAAAAATAAATTTCCCATTTTCTATTTTCTCTTTTCCATTCGCAAATACGCGGAATGTTTGTCAATCAATTAGTCCATAGAGTAAACACTTGTCCCAACAAGCGCATATATCGCCGCATCAATTCTCTGCAGCATTCAAAGGGAAGTCTGATATTTATACACTTTGACTCCCACATTGCAATGACCTGGATTTACGAGCGGCAACTGCAACTGCAACTGCAACTGCAACGGCGACGACGACTGCAACAGCGAGAGCTTACATAATGAGGCTGGGAGTCGCATATTTTGAGAGGAATATAGGGGGAGTCGGAGTCGGAGTCGGAGTTGGAGTTGGAGTCCTACTCATGGGCAAGTGCCGCTTCAGCCATAGAAAAATAAACACGGAGACCGCAAAATATATATGAGACTCATGGCTTGAGCGAGGCGGCGTCTGATGCTGGCCTATTAGCTAAGCTCTATGCAACTGGCAGCATCAAGTTGAAGATGAAGCAATCAAATTTCAGTTGAACAAGCCAGCGCGACGTCGACAACAGACAGCGAGCAGACCCCAAGCGACCTGGCGGAAGCGAAAGATCCAGCGAAATCTGGCTGCATTGTCATTGCAGCTGCTTTCAGCTTTCTGCCGTCTGCCGTCTGTCATCTGCTTTCCGTGCGACGTCGGTGGCGGCTGCAAGCTAAAGATGGGGCACCAAGACGACGCCAATGGCTACATGGCTGCTCAGTTCATATTTGCACATGTCTGGCTGTGCTGCAAGCGCGATGCTGCAATGCGAGCTGCCTGTGGTTAGGCTCGCAGGTTGTGTGGCAAGCTGAGCCGCCGCTTATTCCTGGCCAGTGGCATGTGGCTGCTGACTTTTCCGGTGGCGGCCAAGATGCGCTTACACATAAAACTGCCGACCATGGCTCACTATCGCCAGGCCGTCGCCACTAGCCACTCGCCATCAGCCATCAGCCACCAGCCACCAGCCAATATTTGATTCAACAAATTAATGATGCAAATTGTGCATAAGAAATTACCAAAACCGAATCGGACAGCCATAAAAACATTAACGCCGGCAGCCCAGAGCGAGCCGCAAGCAAATGCCGATTCGTCTAGACGAGCTGCGGACCCAGTTTGAGCCACGTTTCGGGGCTTAGTCAGCGATTGGATGTGGGATTGGGTCTTGGATTGGCGCCCAGTTGAGCTTGCACCATCCCATTTGCAGCCAGGCACTTGCCCCTGCACAGTGGGACAGGCCGCTGGGGAAAACCTGAAATTGCATACCGCAAAACTCTAAAGAGAGCCAATACTTTTCAACAGTTATGTCAGCTGCAGAAATATGGCTAAGGCCATATAAACAGCGGGCCATGTAGCTGCAACATTTCGTGGCAATAAGTTAGAGTCGAGGAAGTTTTGCATGTTGCGAAAAACAGTTGAGAGAATTGGCCAAAATCTATGGAAATTATATATGCAAATATTTGAATATTGAGCAAAATATGAAATATATACTATAAACATATTTTATTAATATTTTATTTTATTAATATATTTCAATATTTAGAAGATTAAGAAAAATATTGAAATAATATAATATATTTTAATAGAAAATAATAATCATAATTATGAAAAGCAGTTGAGACAATTGACCAAAATGTTTGGAAATTATATAGGCAAATATTTGAATAGTAAAAATGTTAAAAAAATAAAAATAAAAATAAAAAAATAAAATAAAAATATATATAAAAAAAAAATATATATATATATATATATATATATATTTTATTGATATTATAATTATATATGCAAATATTTGATGAACAAGAAACATGTTAATATAATATAATATATTTTAACATAAAATAATGATCAATACTGAGACAATTAACCAAAATGTATGGAAATTATATATGCAAATGTTTTGAAACTGAGAAGAATATTATTATAATTAAAATACATGATTTAAATTTGGATTACAAACATTATTTCTTTTAATTTTTATTAATTTGTGGTTTGCATTTCTTTTAACATAATTACCTATAAATCGCTTTCGAGCCACTATGCGGCGGCGGCGTCAAGCAGCTATTCGGTAATTGCGCACAGGTAATTGAATAAATAATTTTTCGCCATTGTGCGCAGATTTGCATGTTCAATATTTCATATTGTAGTTACGAGCGAACCCATATGCAACAGGTTCTTTGCTTATTTGTTATACTCTACGAATGGCTAATCAAATGTCTATTGGAAATATGTAACGACTTACCAGCCTTATTCATGAGTGAGTTACAGCTTACTTCAGTTTTGGCCGAAAGTTGAAAATTTATGTGGAAAAAACGTTAACTTTAGAGTTATACAATTTATATAGAAAGCAAATAAAGGAAAATCTTTGTAATATCAATAAAATATTGTTCGATAGAAAAATAAAAAAAAATGATTTAAATATAGTCCAGGCCATGTGGGTACTACGACTGGCTCTATTAATCAGCAGCCCATATACATATATGCATGTGTATATTTGACATACTCATATATATATAATATTAATAAAATGTAATATTTTCATAGGTATAATGCAATATATTAATAACTGTAATATTAGTAATATATTAAAAATATAAATGAAATATAAATATAAATTATATTGTTTAGAGTATAATAAAATTGTGGAGCTCATATAAATTATTATGAAATATTTCTAGAGTATTTAATCTTCGTCTCTTCAACATAAATCTGGAATTCTTTCTAGTCAGCTATTCCTGCAGCAAGTGATTTTTGTATTATTAATTATTTTTATGCTTTTCAAAGTTTTTTTTGTTGTTGTTGTTGTTTTCAGTTTGGTCTGCGGCAAGGGTCTTTAACGCCAACAGATTTTAATTGCTATCGCAGCCATTCACTTTTGCATTTGCCCACAACCGTTCTGTGTGCATGTGCATGTGTGTGTGTGTGAGTGTGTGTGTGTGGTGTTTGATGTCACTAGCGTGTCAGTTGCCAGTTGTTGTTGTTGCCGTTGCCGTTGCTATTGCTAGAGGATCCTTTTGCAATCGTGCTTCACGTTCGATTCGATTTCCCAAGAATTTGTCAGCCAGCAGCGGAGGCCGTGGCAGCTCCTTGGCTAACGGCTTAATTAATTGGCATTTCGTGTTTGGTCATTTGCTCATTTGCATGCGCTTGCCACACTGTGCGAGTTATCAGTTTGACAGGCAACTAAATTGCACTCCAACATGCAGCTTGATGCGCTGACAGCCATCTGCATGCGGCTCGAGTCGGCCAGCTCAAAGTAAACAATCGCGCGGCCTTAGCTAGCGAATTCAATTAGAATGCTGCCGCAGGCACAGCCAAGTTGAATGCGATTTGAATTGCATTTGATTAAAGAACTAAGCCATCCATTCGATATATATGAAATGAAAACTCTGAGAATTGAATTCAACTCAATTTCAGCTTCAGGAGAAAACACAACCGAGACTCGCCCCTCAACACTCTCAGCCTGCTCGGATGCTCTGCAATTCGTCAAAACAAAGATTTCAATCCAAGTAGGCACTGGAATTTCGCCTTTCGAGGCAGTCTACGTAAAGGCAGAGCTCATTATTTCAGAATCAGAACTGGTTGTGCATGTGTACAAACAAAAATAAAATTCTCGGAAAAAATAGGAAAAAATAAATTTCCTGAAAAATTTTCATTTTTTTTGGCATCCGGTTGAAAAATTAAAAGTACAACGAAAATAAAATAGTACAAAATCACAAAAATTCAAAAAGTCCGAAAATAAAATCAACATCAAAATTACAAAAGTTTTTCACAAAATTCAGTAAATCAATTCGCATTATAAATTTCGTCGTTCGCCGCGTTCAACCAGTTTCAGGTGAGTCGCCGCGATGGCTGCAGCTGCAGCTGCCACACGCACGATAATGCTCACACTTTTCCCTCATAGGTAATAGAAGTTTCTTTTGGGTACTGCCGCCGAACATTATGGGAAGGAGCATTTAGCTGCTGGCAACGTTTTAGATACAGTTCTTTGCGATAAGCGTGTAAGATGGGAAAGGGAAAAGGCAAAGGCAAGGGCAAGGGAAAAGGCAAGAAGAAGAAGCCAACTATTGTTGCCATACCACAGCCGGTCGTCCAAGAGTGCCCCGTGTGTCCCGAGCTACCGAAGCTGATACAGCCATTGGATCCATGCCCCGAGTCAACCGGGCCACATGATGTGACCCGCGCACAGCCCAATCATTACCCGGCTCTGCTGCGTATACCGGAAACGATGGCCGTTGTTGGCTCCGAGAATGGATGCTACGATAGCATCTGTAAGCTACTGCGCGCCGGATTTCGTTGTGCGGAACGCGTCTTTGTCATGGCGCCCTGGGGCAATTATGTGGTGTTCCGGTTCCACAACAACAGCGATTTCATCTATTTCCTCTACGATGGCTGCACATGCGACGTGAATCGGTTCCGTTATCTGGACCTTAGCTGCGGCACCGCCGGCTTCCTCTTCTTCACCAACATGCACGACGTCATCAGCTACATCATACAGTCGCGCAAGACGCGCCTCTACCTGGAGAACCTCAACAAGATTGCAATCGATCAAATCGTCGAAGAATATGGCGCCGTCACATACACCCAGAAGGCCAAGTGCATGCGCTTCTCCTAGAATCGTAGAGCCGTAGAGTCCATCCCATCGCGACTGGCATTGATGATGCTGATGGCCGCAAACGGTATCCGCCATAACAGCTAGCTGCGCATCACTATCAACACCCACCGCGAAATCAAATCAAAATCAATTACACTCATCGTAGCTTTGCTCTAAACTACCAAATTTTGTCACTTTTTTCGGGAAAATGCTCTGATTATACAAAATTTTGAAAATCTGCAATAGTAAAATAAATTTCATATAGACTACCAATCTACCGTCGCATTATTCTGACCGTGCTTGAGTCGGCTATAGCATTTGAATTTGAGTTTGAATTTGAGTTTGAATTTGAGTTTGAATTTGTATTCATCCCAACCTGGCTCGCTCAAGTACGCATATCTTTTGATCTGTTTACATTCAATCAAATAAGTATGTGCATAGTTGTCTAACCTTGCTACCACCGGCTCACTGACGGGGCAGGCGGTGCTGTGGTGCTGCGGTGCTGCGGTGTTGCGGGGCGGCGGTGCGGTGGCAACTGCCTTGTTCGCTTGGCATGTTTATGAGAATGTTTGGCTTTATGAAGTAACTACACGAATAGCAAATGCGAGCTCATTTGTGCTAATAAAGAAGCCAAAACAAACGGCAGTCATAAAGCAAATACTTATTGCAAGTGTATTAAACATTTGGAGCAGCAGCAATAGCAACAGCAACAGCAACAACAACATCGGCAGCGGCAGCGGCAGCAATTCAATGTCTTCCATAGCATGCCGTAGAGATGAAATCCAATGCTCAAGTGGGGCAGCTTGGCTCAAGAAAGATCTTGACTGCGAATGCGACTGAGCGAAACCAATTGATTTTTCAGCCGAGCTCGTTAATTAAAACAACAATCACTGCAATGTGACGGGCAGGAGGGCAGATTGCCACAGCCACAGCCACAGTCGCAGTCGCAGTCGCAGTCGCAGTCGCAGTCAACGGTCGAGCGAGTTAATCGCGTTGTCAAGTGCTGCACTTGAGCGCCAAATACCCCAAAAGATTCAAGACATCGCAATGTAATTGAGAAGAACTTGATTTTGGTTGATTTCTGTCGTTGTTGTTGTTGTTGTTGCTGACCTGCTATCCATTTTGGCAGCGGCCCATCTCAGTCCCCCCATTCGTAATGCCGTGGGCGACACATTCTCCAATTGCAACTCTGCGTAGGCGTTCGACTTCAGCTGCCGAGTTCTGCCTGGCTATAAACTCCATAATTGAGTTGCCAGCGCGCTGCGCAGCGGCTCATGTTAATGTCCATCATTCGCTCGTTTAATGCATGCAAATGCTGCACTTAATTCGATTTCAAATTCAAATTCAAATACGAATTTCGTACTTGAGGAATTATTCATGGGGTTTTTCAGCAGTAGTTGGCACTCGGCTGTGATATGCACACAAATGAATTGATTATAAAGTATCTTGTTAGTGTTAGCTGTTGTTTGATTGTTGTTGCTGTTGTTGCAGTTGTTGTTGTTGTTTGCTAAACAACTTTATCATTGAATACGCAAGCTGTCAACTATTAACAGTTCAACAATTAACCATAAAAACCAAACATAGATTGCAGTAGAGCGAAATATGCAAATATATAGAGTACACCAAATCTGTTGTAGAATTGTTCGAGAGGTAAAGCGAGATGAAGACAAAGATAGAGAACAGAGAGAGGGACAGGAGAGAGAGAGAGATAGAGAAATATGCGTATATAGAGAGAACGGGAAAAGGAGACATAAAAAAACATAGAGAGAGAAGACCGAATGAGAGGATGGCAAAATGAGAAGAAAACAGAATGAGACAATAGGAAAGAGGGAGAGATGAGGAAAAGAGTGAATGCGAAGATGTGAAAATGAGAAAAAGAGAGAATGGGATAAGCAGAGCAAGAGCGAACAAGATAATCAGAGACAGATAGAGAGAGAGAGAGAGAGAGAGAAAGAGAGGGTGTCCAAAAGATAGAGAGAAGGAAGAAAGGGAGAGAAAGAAGAAAGTGCAAGCGAACGAGATGGCGAGGGAGTGAGACTGACCGAGAGAGAGAGGCTGAGGACATGCAAGCGACTGGGACAAGAGAGAAGAGAAAGGGGATGAGGGATATGAAACACCAAGACCAGAAACCAGAGGCAAGCGATAAGGGACTAAAGACGATAGGAGCAAGAGACCAACACCAAAGACACATACATACATATATGTACATACATATATATATTTGCTTGACTTGATTGGCTCAGCCTGCTTGACTCAATTCGTATCCGTGCCATATGTAGAGTGAGTGGAAATAGTAAAAATGAACTAAGCACTCGTCGCTTCTCCATTCCGATTCTATACGCAAAGAGACATAAATTCGTTGTCGGGCAGCTTATTATGCATTCATTGTATGGGGCTGGCACGCATTTTCACGCCTAACCCAATTATAGTGTAATAAAGGCCTTATCCGACTGCCCAATCGCGGTCTTCTGCCCGGGCTCACGTAACATTTAATTGCCTCGTGGCGCGTCTGTGCATTGTCTGTGAGCTGAAATGTCGTTTGTCTTCTCGCTGTATGTGCGCGCTGTGCCCAGTTCTCAGTCGTAAGCATTAATTGGCAGCTGACACAGAAAATCATTGACAAAACGGAAGTTCATTAGGCTTTGTCTTCAGCTGGCTGCCAAGCTGAGAAACTGCGAAACAGCAAAGCAGCAAAACTGCGAATCTCTGATGTAACTGACTGAGCATTTGCCCAACGTCTGGCCGTGCCCCGGCCTGTGCCATTATTATTCTTTGGACCACGAACAATGGGGCATCATCGATAAAAATGGCAAATATTTACGCAAAACTTCATGTAGTCTACGAGTGCAAAGCGAAGTCGGCCAGCAGCAGCGATTAATACAACGAGACTGAGCAGCCAAGCCGCAAATATGAAGAGCAGCTCAGTGGCATGCAACATGCAGCTGCTATTGTTATACTGAGCAGACAGACTGACGGCCTGAAAGTCTGTCTGAGTGACGGACGGAGTGACTGGGTGAGTGAGCCGCACCTCTTGATGGGCCCTGCTGCCTTGCTTCAGTGCTCCAGTGCTCGAGTCGCTCAAATCTCAATCTTGACGCAATTTGCACAATTGTTTGCTTAGGCAGTTTGACCGTTAGCTGTTAGCCGTTTGCTGTTAGCTGTTTGCTGTTTGCTGTTAGCCATGTCGCTTGTTATGCAAATGAATGCAGCGCGCTGGCTTTTGGCTCACCTTTGCCCACGTCTATGTCCTTGACATGCGCCACTTCAGCGTCGTTTCGTTACCATTGGCAACCGTTTGGGGCAGGCAACCTGCGTTGGTGTACGAGCTACAGGTAATTTGTGGGGGGATACGAATGGCTGAGCTTTTGGTATGCCGGCAGGGCGGGATCGCAATCAATGAAGGCGCCGTAATACACAAAGCCAAACAAAATTCTTAGCTTGCCAGCAGCGCGTTCGTTGCTTAAGTCTTTCGTTTATAATTGCGTTCACGTTTGGCGTTGGCGTTGGCGTTGCCGTCTCGCATAATTTGTTCGCATCTATGGCTTAGATTTCGTTTCCTACTCGCGCCAGCCCAGAGCCATGGCAAATTGCTTCCTTATTTGTGTGTACATTGTACCTATCCCCAGCAATGGTATTTTTTTTTTTTTGATTTTGTGAGCCCAACCAAGCGGCTAACCACACAGACACAAACACACATGCACATGCCTGTATGTATGTATATGCGGGTCTCTTGTTGTGTAGAGAAGTACTTATGCTAAGCTGATCTCAAAGCGGCATAGTGGAGCAAAGGCAAAGAAAACTATGTGAATTTATGTAAATTCTTGAGTTAGATAATATAAGAATTTGATGTATATACATGTACGATAGTCTTAGGATATAAGAAGAGCTCTTCTTGTATATATGCGTGTAGGATATTCGTATAGGATATGAATTGATTAAGACCCAAGTCTGACGTGTGAGTCTTGCTCTGTATAAATCTTAAATTTCAGCCATATCAGATTACAGTTATAATGTATATTATATTTGGTATAATTGCATCCTAGATATAACTTGGATAACGTATAATTATGTCAGTTTCATAAATTACAATTATACGCTTAATCATCAGCTTGCCCCACTGTGCATAGCTGTAGTGAAAAATTGTCCGATGCTTCTATGTAGCAAATTTTGGGATCGCTGTGGGCGTTCAATTGGCTTCATACACAATTCGCTTGGCCGCCCTCTAATCTTATCGCCTCAAATTGATCTCGGCGGCGGGCGCTTAAGTGGCCTCAGCAGCAGCAGCAGCAGCAGCAGCAGCAGCTGCTAGCCGTGTGGTTGTTGTTGCTCTTAGAATCACCAAATTTGGGTGCGCCATAGCCATAACAATGGGGGTAGGCAGCTCTACTCCACTTCTATCTCTCTCTCTCTCTCTCTCTCACTCTCTTTGCCTGTGTGTGCTTTATGTGGGGGGCTTAGATTCCAATGAACCGAGCTGCGCAATCTCTGCTGTCGCTGGCTGCCCTGCCGCTTATCATACATCAATCAATCACACTCGACGACGCTGACAATCATTGGCCATTGGCTTATGGCATGGGCAAAAAAAAAAAAAAAAAAAATCGTATATACTGCGTCCCCTCATCCCTCCGTCGTCTAGCTACCAGCTGGCAGTTCGGCCTCTCGGCCACTCAATTAAACGTTAATGAAAACATATTTTAATGGCAATTGTTGGTAATTTGTTTGTTATTCGCTTGTCGTGTTTGATAAGTATTCATTTTTCATATCGATATCATATACGGGCACATACATACATACATATACGTATATGTATGTATGTAGGTATTTTCGTTAGGTTCTCTGGTAATTAGAATCGCTCAGCCTTGAGAGCATCGATTGTTGTGGCCAATTGCTTTTGATTGAACCCACATATGGCCAGCCAGCGTCTGGCTCTGTGTCCGTGTCCCTGTCGAACCGGATAAATCCGTTTAAAATACACAATTTGTTCGGCATGTCCGAGTGATTGACTTGACTCGGCTTTGCTTGTTCGCCTCTTTGTTTTTGTTGACTTTTGTTTTCATTACCTAATCCCCGGCTTTATCTGTGTACTTGCCAGTGTTTCCATGTCATTCAACTGTCTCTATTTAGCTCCCTCCCTCTCTGTCTCACTCTCTCTTTTTATCTCACTCGCTGGCTTGACATTTCACTGGCTGTCGCTTGAAAGTCAAGGCCGTCATAAGATCAATCGCTAATGCCCAGTCAAGTGTCCATTTGGCTTCTAGCAGCCATCGATCACTGATCAGCGATCAGCTAGACCGCTGATCCACGATCAGCTAGAAGCTCTATCGATGCCAAGGGGCCATGTAGCTGACATTTCGCTAACATCTGACAGCTCTGTGACAATCATAGGACATTTATTATAATGCATTTGCCAGTTCTCCACATTCCCCGATCAATGCTCGCTGCTGCTGTCCGCGTCGCTCTTAAATGCCTGTTCCGAGCCGAGTGCAACAATTCGACATTTGCTTTGATTATGATCACTGCACATTTCCAACGAATTGGCGAATTATAGCCATAATTTGGGTTTCTTGTAGACGATCAAATTTGATATCTTTTACATGCCTGAAGTGGCAAATCATGCGCTTGTCAACAAAAATGTAAGCATATCTACATATACGATATGAAATATCTAAGTATGTATTTTATGCATATTTTAGGCCTTATAAATAATGTAAGTCTTATACTTGATTTGGTTTTTATATGCAGCTTTTCTGCCTTCAGCATTTATTTATATAATTTTATAAATTAATTATTTTTTATTTCTTAATAAGCATTTATTGCATTTATTTATTATTACAAATTTAATAATAATAATCTTCAGAGGCTGATGAGATTGTGATATAGAAATAAGGGCATAATATAGAAAAAAGATAAGTGAGCAATTGAGAATAATATATTATTAAAGCCTAAATGTACTTAAAAAAAAAAAAAAAAAAAAAAAAAAATTATAATAAAAATAATAATAAATAAATAAAAAATAAATAAAAATAAAACTATGATCTTAAAACATTCAAAAAATGCAAATTTGAAATACATTACATTCATGCTCATAATATATTTCAAATATTCTTCAATCACTACTTTAGGAAAATTAAATGATAATAATAATTGTGAAATAATATTGAATTTATAATAAAATTTTGTGTACCATTTTTTTCTTAATTATTCAGCAACTTTTGAAAGTAAATAAATTAATTTTGCTCATAATCTAAGCTTCACTTAACCTTTCATGGCGCTAATCTAATATGAATTTCATATTTTCATAGCTGTCCCTAAGAATATATATTCTAGAATAGCTCAAATATTTTTCTTTTTAATGAACTGTGAGAAAAATAAACAACTTAAAGAAACTTTAGTGTTTTCCAGCCTCGGTAAATTTCCCATGCCGGCTGAAGATTTGCCAAAGCTGATCGATTCGAGGTGTGGAATTCGCGTTGCTGTTGTCGTGCTGGCATTGAGCGAAGCAAATGAAATTTTCTTCAGCTTTTTTTTTATTATTTTACTTAGCTATTGCAGATTCCCACTCATTGCTCAAAAAAAAAAAAAAAAAAAAAAAAAAAAAGAAGCAAGATGAAAAATAAAATGAACAAAAAGAGAAAAAGGTCAGTTTATGCGCAATAAAAATTGCACAAAACATTTGCTGTGGGGGCGCACAGAGCCACAGCTTCTTCACAGCAGACTTGGCTGAGGTGGGCGGAGAGGGTGCGGAAACGGGGTGGGGAAGCTTTGTTTAATAACCCATTTTGCTTATTAAATGTTGCCGCTGTGGAATGCAGCTCGTTTGCCTAGATTTTGGCAATATTTTTCCTGACATTTACAAAAAAAAAAAAAACGGGCAGCCGTTGCACATACATACTGTTGTTGTTGCCGCTGTTGCCGCAGCTGGTGTGGCAAGTGGCCGACTCCAAAGGCAACGCGCGAACTCCATCTCTGTCTCGGTCTCTGTCTACATCTCTGTCTCTCTCGCGCCGACCCGTCGCCGTTGTCGTCTTGTCCCATTTAACATTTTGGCACGCCGCAGCGCATCGCCGCCGTCCGCCATGGTTGCCACATTGATCGGCAGCAGTGATTGGGTCGAGGGGGTGGGCTGGGGACGCTGCTTCAGCTATTGGGCAGGGGGAGGTGTCTAGCGACAAATGTTTCTATTGTAAAAATTGCGCCCTTTCACGTTTGCCGCAAATGTCAGTCCGTGGCAGCCGCTCAAATTAATTGCCACATGCCTCAAGCAGCGCAGCCTCCCATCCCCCTCCGTTAGCCTAACAGCTCTGCACCTAGCCTAGGCCCAGCCCTCGCCCATCCGCTTCGCCCCAGCGCCGGCAAAGTTATGGCTGACCCTGCCAACCTATTCACATTTCGGCTCAGCTGACTTTGTATGGATGCATGCCACACAAAGCCGCATTAAATTATAGGCATGCCATCAAAATTGCCATTCGGTGGCTGGGTCGTCTTTTGGGAGCTGCAACTGCAACAGTCGCTGCGGCTGCGGCTGGGGCTGGGGCTGGGCCTGGGCCGCATCAGAAACCGCATCAACTGTTGCCGCAACTGGAAGCCGCTTGGTTCTATTGTTTTGTTTGCCTTTAGATTGGTTTTTGGTTTTGGTTTTAGTTTTCGGGTTTTTGGTTTTGTTTTTGGTTTTGGTTTTGATTTTGGCTATTGTGGTTTGCTGCTTGCTTTATGCGCTTCATGCAACATTAGTCAATGACACTTGCCGCTGCCGCTGCCGCTACCTTTGCCGTGGAGTGGCGGGGCTCTTGCAACATCGGCTTGCGTCAAGCGCCGAAATGATTATACTTTTTAAATTTGTGCAATGCGCCGCCGTCACATGATTTGCCAAACCCATTTCAGTTCATCAAAATTTTGCCAAATCTAATGCCATTTTTGGCAGCATGAAAGCATTCGACTCCATAAACGTCTGTAATCTGCAAATCAAATTTTATGATGCCAAACTTGAAAACAATTTAATACAATAGCTCGGCCATTAACATATCATTATAGATCGATTCAATTTGCACCAATCTGGCTATAAATTGAGACCTCTACACTCTAACTACATTCAGATATCATCTGTGGCTCCGTTTACAAAATAGATAAAAGATTAGAATCAACTAAAGATTATTCTGCTAACTGTATCAATATCTAATGCAGTTCCAGCTAGTGTTGGATCAAAGTAAGCCTAGTTACATTCTAATATAATTTTAATAAACCTTTAGTGAACCAGTTGAACTAATTATTTTCTATTATTGCCTAAGCTACAAATTTTTGAAATTTAGTGTATACAAATTATGGACCAATTCTACTAGAATCATTTGGAACTAGCTAGCTAAAAGCCTCTGCTTATTATGCAATTGCTAAATTTAAATACTATGGGAACCAGTTCAGTTCATCTGTAAATTGTTTGAATTGAATATGAATTATAGTTATTTATCATATAATATTTTCATATCTAATGTATTAAATATTTGTTTGTCCTGAAATATATACGAATCAGTTCAATTATGAACCAGTTACATACCTAAGTATGATTCGCCTTTGCAACACAGAATATATTTCAGCTTCAGGATATTTTCTGATATTTCTAATTAAAATATGCCAACTTCATTGTGAACCAATTCCGTTATGAACCATTTACCTATTTATTCCTCCTTATGCTTCGCCTTTGCAACAAATACAGTAAATTAATCTCCTCAATTCCATATCTCTTTATATTACATGACATATTATTTGAACCACTTTGTGAACCAGTTCAATTGTGAATCAGTTATATCTTAATCAGTAAATAGACGTCTGTCTGCTGTCGGCAAAAAGAAATTGCAGTTAAAGTGATTTTACTTATTTGGCCATTATCGAATTGAGCCAGTTCAGTTGCGAACCAGTTCAGCTGACATCTTCCACTTAACATACATCAAACCTAAATCGAGAGCTGTGCAAGTCCCACCAAATTGCACATCAACAGCAACAGCAGCAGCAGCGGCAGCAACAACAACTGTTGCAACTGCAATATTATCGTGTTGTAACAGCAACAGCAACATCAGCAATAACTAATTAGCGGCAGCAACTGTTGCTGCGACATAATGCAAATGCAAATGCAAATGCAAATTAATAGCACATTAGCGAAACGAAATCAAATGACAGGAAGTCTCGCTGATGTCATCGAAGAAATTCAATAATTGCAAATTGTGAAAAATTGCTAACCGACAGCAGCAGCAGCAGCAGCAGCGGCAGCGGCAGCAACTGTTGCCGCCGCAGCCAGAGGGGCGGCAATTTACGCGTTTTTGGCCAACAGGAAATTTGTTTGGGGCATTGCAATGCAGTTAAGTGCAACAGACGCTTTCCTTCTCCGAACTGAGTTGTTGTTGTTGTTGTTTGGGTTGACACATTTTGTCAATTGGCATGATTATGTTGTCGCTGGACTGTTGTCTCTGGACTCTGGCTCTGCCTCTGCCTCAGCTGCTGCTGCTGCGGCTTGCACTCATAACTAACGCAATTGAATAGACGGCAAGTGAAATTGGTTTGGCTTTCCAGTAAAAGCGTGCGACTTTTCTTTTTGGATTTATTTTTCGTTGTTGGCTTTTGCTTTCTGCTGTTTTCGTTGGCCGTCGTGCTGCTTTTCTCAGCAACATTGATTTCCTCTTTCATGGCCGGTTAACGTTGCAATACGCTCAGCTGCTGTCCACTCCGCTTCGCCTCTCTCGAGTCCCAGCCGCATTTGCAGTCGCATAAAATGTTTCCTGCTCCACAGCAAATCGTGCGCCAGTTGTTGTTGTTGTTGTTGTTGCTGTTGCTGTTGTTGTCAGCTAGTTGTTGTTATTTTCGGATACTATGCAAAAATTGTCAACATCTACGAGTACTACGTATGTATTTTGGCTTTGCCATTTGCATGGCTCATGAGGCACATACAACGCCGCCACAACATCATCCAGGCAATTTTCCACTTTCGCTCGCGCCAGAGACAACAGAAGAAAACGAATCTAACGAATCCGCCAAGTCGAAATTGACAGCTGACGCGCTTTGCCTTGTCCTTTGTGGAAAAGGAAAGCGAGGCAATTATAAGAGACAATATCTACATATGTATATGGGCAACTGGCTGGGGCTGGGTGCAAACTCTTTGGCAAGCGTTATAGGGGGAGTTACATAAATAGAACACGATACGACCATGACTCTGCACCACTTGAGCCCCACTGCGGTGGCACACAGAGGGCACCGAGTATGCTGGTCATGAAGTGACAACTGATTAAAGCAATTCATTGCCGGACCTGACAGACAGCCAGACATGTTTATTGTTTGCATTATTCACGGCAAGTCCTTAGCGAGTCAGTCATAAATAACAAGCGCAAAATCCCAACACCAGTATATAAGTATAGATATGTATGTATAAGTATATGAAGTACAAACTCTTAACTATATGCATGAAGAAAGAAAACAAAAATTGCAAGCTCACATTGTAATTTAGATCATGGTTGATAAATTTTATGACACGAGCGCGCCCTATAAATTTATTTTTTGCCGCCGTTGCTCATATTAAAAAAAGAAAAAAAAAAAAAAGAGTTCGTGTCTTAAGTTTTTCGTTTGCGAAACACATGAATAACTGAGGTGTGCAAGTGTATGTGTATGTGTGTGCGTGTGTGCTAGTGCCTCTGTGTCGCATTGTCGCTGTTTGCAGCTCGTTTAACAACTCGCCTCTCGACTCGCCATACTTGACGCGCGGCACTCAGATCTGGACTCTGGAGCGCTGGCAGCAATAAAGCAACGCGCATCTTCAATAAATTGAATGCAGCTGAAGACAGATGAAGCTGTAGAAATTATACAACAAAATCAATTGCATTTTGCTGCCACCGTTTATACACATATACATATACATTTTTTCTTGCTGTTGAATCTCTTTGAGGCTTTCGCCGACAACAACGCGGGAGAGAGAGAGAGAGAGAGACAGCGTTGGACCGTGCAATAGTCTTATATAATAATTGACATGAGTTATCATCGTAACCAATAACAGCAACAACAACATCATCATCATCATCATCATCATCGTCATCATCAACTTCATTATCACAGAGCCCCGCACAGCCAGTGCAAACAAAGAGCTAAGCCAAGCTCGACAACTCAATGTAGTCGCTCATGGCGCACATATGAATATGTCTTTAGCATCTATTACTTAGAACATGGCACTTGAGCCTGAGGCCATAGGCATCGCCGAGCATCTGGGTACTTGGAAAATAGTTATTATGTCACTCACAGCGTTAGACAATAAATAATCAAAATGCGAGTTGGTTCAGGAATGAGCTGTGCTTGAGTTAAGCTTGAACTGCCTCTCTCTCTCTCTCTCCCTCTTGCTCGCTCGCTTGCATTGCTCAAATAGACTGACAGAGCTAAAAAGGGTAAACAATGGTAGAGTGTATGCAAAATTCGACTTGATAAATAAACACACACACACACACACACACACACACTGGTCTGCTGTCACTTGCAGCATGCTTGATCAATTGCAAGAGCTGGCTGCTGTCAGCACAGATGCTGTTGTTGTTGTTGTAGGTGTATTCTTGTCAAGCACTTGGCATGCAGGTCCGGTCACTGCATTCATATTGCCCATTGCAAGCATGCAGAATCAAGATTCTCTATCTGTATCTCTGGCTTCTGCTGCTGCGCAGCGATTTCTGCATGCGTGTGGCATGCTCCAATCGCACTTTGCCGTTTGGCCAAAACGCGATTGCATAATTAACACGGCACAAGCTGCGGCTCAACAACAACAACAGCAACAACAACAAATGCCAGCTGCTCGAGCACTTTCAATCAAAACAAAAGACTTGGCCCACGAACTGTGCTCGGGCATGCCACGCGCTCCGTCTTCAACTAGTAGCTTGAGTGATGCGAGTGATTGAGTGATTGAGTGACTGACGTTTTATCAATACTAGGCCTAAGCTGGCTCTGCGCTAATTGTGCGCTGACAGCGTCTCTTCTGAACATCTGTTGCAGCGGCGGCATCTGCAATCTGCAGCGTTGACTTCAAAATGCGCGCACATGGGATTACAATTGAGGCAAACGGCAACTGCAACAACAGCAGCAATATCGAATGGCGGCCATTGCCTTTGTACAAAATAACAATAAGAATGTGTTGCAATTGAAAATAATTGTTTATGTTTGGCATTAAAATCATTACGAAGCGACAAACGCAAACAGCAACATTTGATTGTTGTTGTTGTTGCTGCTGTTGCTGCTGTTGCTGCTGAATTTTCAAGTTTCCAGCATAACATTGACAGTTGCCAAAGAGGAAACATGCAAAAGTTAAACGAGAACAGCATCAGCAACAGCAACAGCGACAGCCACGAACAGCGAACGGTAGCCCAGCAGTGCAGCAAATGGACAACAAGAATTTAAACGGCCTCTTAATACCCTGCAAATGACTTGATACGAATGCTGAATGCATTTCAGATAGTTATCCCAACATATTTATATACAGCTATCGGCTTTAGCTATTTGCCATTTATCGATAATCGCATTGTTGACTAATTTTATTCTTCATTCTAACTCAAGACTTGAACGGGTTGGAATTCCAGTTGCTTATTGTTGATATTGAGCTAGCTGCTGATTTTAATCACTGCTATTTATCGATAATTACATTCATTGTAGAATTCGTTTTTAGCTGAACGTTTGCTCATGTTGCAGATATCCTATATTGACTGTCTAACGGTATATTGTGAATTCGGCGATTGCCATTAAGGACTGTCGAATAGAAACTACTTTAAGTTGATTGATGAATAAAATCGATTTTAGTGTTTCGATAAGACAATAGATTTTAAATGTCATTTATGGAAAAAAAAAAAATAATAATTTCCGCTTTCGCTATATATAGATAAGTAATGCCTTTCATAAAGCACTTGAATGTCGCCTATTGCCTATTACAGTTATCTATATGAATAGATTTTAGATATTTATGATATCGATCACATATCGATTTTCAGCCTGATTGATCATTGCCTTATCTTTATCTGTTCATCAATAAACAAATCGAACTCAGCTGCTGTCATCGATAAACATAGACATTTAACCGATTGCCCTTTATCGATCAACTAATAACTGTTCCATATCGCCAAGTAAATCGATTTCATTTATCAGCTATGACTTATCGATTACAATTTAATAAACACATCAATCGATGCTCAATTTTCAGCTTCAGCTCGGATCGCCCTTCGCCTCTCTAGCAATTTGAAAGGGTATTTTTTAGGTGATTCATATTGGTTGGCTACAGTAGTTGTCGTTGCTGTTACTTTTATTGTTGTTGCTGTTGTCGCTGTTGTTGTTGGGCAATAATGTCACAGCAATCATTTGTTAAGCGTTGTTCAAATGCATCGCACAAATCTTTGCCTCACTGTGCCCCACGACGACAATGATGGGGATGACGCTTGTGGATTGACTGCGACGATTGCGACTGAGACGAAGACGTCGCTGACTTTAAGCTGCAACTGCGACAACATTTCGGGATGATGATGAGCACGCCGTGCTTTTTGTTTTTGTTTTCGTTTTGTTTTTCTGCTGCTGCTGTTGCTGCTGTTGGCAGTGACTGTTCACAATTTATTTGCATTAGTTGGCAACAAACTGATGGCTACGTTAAATATGCTAGCTGCCATCAGGGTAGCCATCACAGTGTCTAGCGACTGTGAAAGGCTTAAATGCGAATGTTTAGCGTCGTGATGAAAAAAACCAAAACAAAACAACAACAAAAAACAAAAGCCTAAATAAAGAATAAAAAAAAAAAAAAAAAAAAAACAAAATAATAAACAGCCTAAACAAACAGAAGCCGCTGCCAACAAAGTCGCCTTGAGCCTCGCTCGTTGAGACATTTCAATATTTACCTTCTAGTACCTCTCGCATTTACATTTCAAATTGTTGCTATCAGCGTGTAAATGCCTCTAAGAAGCTTGACTCATGGCAGCTAACTGGGAGGTCTTCTGCCAGCCAGCTGCATCTTTAGATCTAGATTACGCTGAGAGAGAGGAAGAGAGTGAGAGAAAGAGAGAGAGAGAGAGAGTTATACATAGTTGTGATATACGCTTTGAGTAGTTCAAGTAATTGGAGATCTTGTATAATTACTGGCTGATGAGAGGTATAACAAATAAGAATATATACATATATAGTAAGAGACGAGTAAGCTAAGAGAAGTAGGAAATGAAATGAGAATGTGAGAATGCTTAAGTCGGGAATGCTCGACTTATAGGAATATACCCAGACCCCTGCTAGTCAGAAGTAAGAGATGAATTTAACTTATGCAGTATTATGGAAAATATAAAAAAAAATCTTCAAGGTGCTCAGTAGATATTGAAATAAAGTACAACAATATTGATACAAGTAAAAAAAATCTCGAATAAAACTTGTGCTTTCATTTGAAAATGCTGAAATACTAATATCACATTGCAGAGACTATAACAATATAAGTATGTACAGTCGACTCTTGTTATTTCGAAATTCAAATAGAGGTTCGAAATAACGCAGGTTTGAAATAACAAGAGTCGACTGTATAAAACTGTAACAATATTGATGTAACCTAACATGTTCTTATAAGCATATGGTAATTGATAATTGATAAACAAGCAAGTTTTCAGTGTGGCCTTGGAATGTAATGAATTACTTTTGGCAGCATATTGAAAGTCAAGAACTCGATGAATTTTGATTCGGCTCGAGCTGGTCGTTTCGTAAGATTCCTGGCCAAAGACTGGAAATATTGGCACTGCGAGGCAGCTAATGATGTGGCACACTTAAGATATGCGCAAAATAAATGATATGGTCGCCCAATGTAAATGGCGCTAATAACTAAAATAATTAGCCAAATGTACAGTAGAGACTCCATTGCATGCACACAAAAGAACAAACTTGTTGTAGTTAAATGCAATTGGCTGTCGACACGTTCGCTGTACACTGAGTGCAGCAAGTAGATAAACGAGACAGCCAGTCCAGCCCATGTGTGTGTGTGTGTGTGTGTCCAGTTAGATATCCACCCACAGATTCTGTCACTCATGATTGTCGGGTCTGTCGCCTTAATGAGCGTTTAAATGCCAAATTAATGCCAGCTTAGCCAACATTAACTGGCGGCCCTTGGCCAGAGACCGTGACTCAAATGCCGTCCATACCCCTAACCATACCATACCCATGGCTGTGTTCCACCAGCCTCAATCACCGTTTCAGTTTCAGAGTTTTCTGATTCAGTTGTAGTTTTTTTTTTTTTTTCTTTTTTGGTTTCTGATTCGATTTGCTCAACTGCCGCATGTGGGCGACAAAATCTGCACTTTTCAACTCTATTTAGTTTGGTTTGTGTCTTCATGTGCTGGGTCATTGTATTTGGCTCGGCTTGTAGCGGACTGGAGTTCGAATTGGTTTTTGGTTTGCTTTGGTTCTTTCGTGTCAAGTGGCTGTAGTTGTTTGCCATAATTTTGTTTTCATTAACAATAAATTTCAATTAAGCGCACGATTTGGATATTAATAAAGTTTTCAGCGGCACGAAAGGCAAATAACCAAAACCAAATCAAAGGGGTGTGTGTGTGTGTGTGTGTGGAGTATGTAAACCTTTTTTGGGGGGGCTCACTTAAAGTGCTTGCCTGTTGTCTAACTGCGCCTTATTATAGAGTCTCAGTTCTCCGAGTCGCTGTCGCTGTCTCTGTCCCTGTCTGTCTATCTCTCTCTCTCTCTTTCTCTCTCTCTCTCTCTGTGTGTGTCTGTGATTGAATTTCAGTTGGCGCTTGGCCCCACAACAGCTGAAGTTTGGCTGTTGAAGTTTATTAGCCAACAGCGCGAATTTTCATGCAGCTGACTGCCGTGTGGGTGTTCGACCAGCGCGTTCTGTGGAGTTGTTGCCAAACAGGCAGACAGTGAGACAGACAGACAGACAGACAGA
This sequence comes from Drosophila mojavensis, assembly GCF_018153725.1. Taxonomy (NCBI): domain Eukaryota; kingdom Metazoa; phylum Arthropoda; class Insecta; order Diptera; family Drosophilidae; genus Drosophila; species Drosophila mojavensis. The sequence goes on along the minus strand of NW_025318667.1, from coordinate 23,266,725 downwards.
CAGACAGACAGCGCTGCGGACAACCCTAAGCCACAACAAATTTGCTGCTTGTTGCTGAGCCAGGCGCGTTGACAAATGCTCGCCACAAGGCAACATGCAAAACGCTTTTCAAGAGCTGCCAAAAAAAACTAAAGGCTAGACAAATCAAGTTAGAATCGTGGCGCGAGGCAGTTCCGACTTGGCAATACGCTTCAGGCAGCCAAATTGCAGCTGAGAGCTGAGCAAATCTCTAAACCTACATCTACAGAGTAGATCAGCCTCAGTCTCACATATATATCAACTTATCTGATATCCATATATGGAGTAGGGTATGCGCTCGAACAGATGTGAGTTGACAACAATTAATTAAACGCAATTAAGTTTTGTAGGCAAGCAGCGCGAGCTGAGTTCTTAAACTGTTCGCGTCTGATTCATCGCTCGGCTCGTGCACGAGTAGCATTGATTTGACAATAAAATGACAACAACAACAACAACAACAATAAATGCAAGTGATACCACAGAAATTGTTAGCGAAATCGACTCAAATTGGTTGCAACAAATTGCTACAAATCGAACGCTGCCACAAAAAAAAAAAAAAAAAAAAAACTTAACTGACTTAAGAGCCGGCAATCAATAGCCGATTTGGCCAACAATAAGTATATACAATATGAGCAGGCACAATGACAACTAGTTGCTGGCTGACCGACCATTAGTCAAACGGAAGTTTGTTCTCTCGTGCCAGGCTAATGATGATGAGAAGCCCGATTGATTGTTGATCTGTTTATCGGGTGCACGCCCAGTTCATTAATTGCCGAGCTAATTACATTGTAGATCTCTCGATCGAATTACACACAAAGGGCGTACACGCGTCGTATGCGCGATATTGAAATATTACTGCACATTTATTGAATACGCAGCACTGACTTTTTTTTTCTTTTTTTGGGTTTTGGCCTCATTTGAATGGGCAGCGGAACGAGTTTGACGTTTTCCCACGACAAAACATGGGCGGCATTGCGGATAATTGAATTTTCAATGTAGCACATTGTGAGCGTAGCAAGACTTTTAATTAGTTTCCAGCTGGCCGTTGGTTAATTAAAATCGCAGAGCCACACACTGATCGCATGTGCACACCCAAATGCGAGGCTGACGGGAAAGCCGACCGATCGAGATCTATAAATACGCGCCTAGTACGCAACTAGAGTAAATAGATACCCCTCCTGCCTCACACCTTTCCGAGTCTGAGTCTGAGTCTGGGTCTGGGTCTGGGCCTGGGCCTGACACTCGCAGCTACATTCACAGCATGAATGTGTGTGCGTGCGTGTGTGTGTGTGTGTGTGTACAGAAAAAGGTGAGGCCGTAAATTAAGTGCCAGCCTCCAAATGTCAAAACATATGCCAAGCCGGGAATTCAGTGGCTGTCGATAGATAGATAAAAGACAGCAAAAAAATAAAAAATAAATAAATAAATAGCAGGCCCACATGTAATAAGAACCGCTAGCGGACAATGACCATGACTGAGGCAGTAGCATTCGCAGTTCCAGCTCCAGTTACAGTTGTAGTTACAGTTGCAGTTACTTTTCGACAAGCTGCTGCGAGCTGGCTGGCCGACTGACGAATCTGGTAACAGTAACAGTTCACAGTGGTGTCAGGCAAAACTGGAAAAGAAAAAAAATCAAAAAAGTTGTTGAATAAAAATAAATATGTTTGGAAATGAAAAGCAAAATTGTTATAAAATTAATTTAGAGAACGATTCGCTTGAATACTTCCTTAGGCTTATAAATTCAAATTAAGCTCAAATATTTGATTTGCCAAGTCACTAACTAGAGCTGTATAAGCCCATAATGCAGTACGAACTATTGAGGTAGAACATTTTTTCTGTAGAGTCCATTGACATCTTGACTGAATTGCAATATTTGTTAACTAAAAAAAAAAAAAAAATTAGTAAAATGCCAAGTTTGTTTTATAAACATTTTAATCATATTTGTTGAGTTGGAATTTATGATTATCATCAATACACAAAACAATTCTATAGGTCACTCGTCAGAAAGCAGCATAAATCTTCTGTTCTGTCATCTAATCCTGCTCTCACCTCTGAGCATCACCCACCAGTATTATGATGTGCAGAGAAAGAGAGAGAGAGAGAGACAGAGAGAGAGAGAGAGAGAGAGAGAGAGAGACAGAGAGAGAGAGACAGACAGAGAGAGAGGGAGAGAGAGAGAGAGAGACAGACAGAGAGAGTAGTATTAGTAGTAGTAGCATATTTACTGATAAGATATATCAACAACATCGAGCTGTGATTAATACAGAAAACTGTTTAGCTGACTCAGTAAAGCCCAGGCACAATGTCATACTCAATTTAAATGTCTTAAAGGTATAAAAGTGCCAGAAATTTATATAGTACATTCAAAACATTATTTATTCCTATTTACCTGAGCTTACCTTAAACTCAACGGCCCAAAGCAGCCCTGCACGTGCCACTTGTGGCATACGGATCGATTAGCTTAAAAGGTCAATGCAGTTCCGTTTAAACAAATTTTTGTTTTACTTATGAATTAATTATGTAGAATATAATTTGTATTGACATTATTATATTTATTATTTATAATGGTGATTACTTTTGTGTTGACTATATCGAGTAGTCACTAAAATTGTAAATACAAATAATAGTTCCCTGATGGATAGAAATATGAAATGGAAACTAAATAATATTATATCTTTCGGAAATATTTGATAGACCTATTATCATTATGATTTTTATTTCCAAATCATATTTGTTGAATTGATAAATATTAGTAAAACATAAATCTTTCAGACTTATAATATTTGTGAAACACTAAGTTAGCTTGATCATCGCGCATTTCTATTTCATATAGTTATTGCTGACTTTGTGCCAGTGTGCCAAACAGGTGCCTGCCTGTCTTGCAGTAGGTGTGGACTCGGACCCGCGCCCGGGGCGCATAATTAAATCATTCACCATGAAGTTTTACTTAGCCACGTTTTCTGCGCGGTGTGTGTGTTTTAATGAAGACCGACAAATTAACGTTTTATTTATAAGGTCAATTAGTCGAGTCTGGTTAAGCGATTTCTTCCACTGTCCCACACTCCCACACTCACGCTTCATAAATGAGATGCACACAAAAATCGACCTGGGCAGCGGCGGTTGGACGACAAAGCCTTATCAGTTTCAGCTGGCATTGGCTCAGTTGGCATCAGCATGTCCAAGCTGCTGGAGGCGTGTCTGAGTAATTTGTGGGTGCAGCGCTTCACCTTTGGCCTGATGGGCCTGGACCTGCGGCAGGACCGGAGGACGCTCCGCTCCCCAGTCACTTACCTCGTCATGATGCTGGCCACCAGCTTCGAGCTGTGCACCGTCTGCGGTTTCATCGTGCAGCAGCGGCACGACATAGTGCTCTGCTCCGAGGCGCTGATGCATGGCATCCAGATGGTCTCCTCGCTGCTGAAGATGATCATCTTTGTGTGCAAGGGCCGGGAGCTGGTGTCTCTGATCGCCGCCATCCAGGCGCCTTTTCTGCGAGCAAACATCGAGGCAGCCGAGCTGCGAGTCTGGCGCGTGCAGAACCGTCGCGGCCAAATCTTCTCGGCCATCTACCTGCTGATGTGTGCTGGCACCAGCATCTCCTTCCTGGTCATGCCCGTCGCATCAACGGCTCTGATTTACTACAAATCCGGACAATTTGTGCCCGTCAGCTCGTTCCGGGTCGCGTAAGTGGCAATTAGCTTTTATGCACTTCACACACTGGCAGCAAAGTAGTCTTTGCCATACTTCGACCTCTACAGCTCTCTATAGGTATCTAGGAAAAAATTAGCTTCGTCCCCTTGTCACCAACAATTTATTCTTATTCTTTAATATTATTATTAGATATTGACAGATTTGCTTATTGCTATGTTATATACGACTGAATTTAAACCGAAATTATTTACATTTCTTTTGATTTAAGCATATGTAACATAATCAAAGGGAAGCAAAGGCTCTAAAGGATAACAAATGTAAAGGAGGTTTAATAAATTTTTTGGTGAGCAGATTTTGAAGATGGAGATGTCATAGGGCTAAAGTACCAATTGACTACTCAAGCTGCTAGCAGATTTCTGTAGTATTTATGGACCTACCTAACCATTTATCAGAAAAAAACCGTCGACTCTGGTATTTAGGGACCTACTAAAAGAACTTTTAAAATATTGTCGGGATACACTTTGCGGCTGAAATATCGACTATGATATTCGGGTTTTAAAGCGATCTGCCGAAATGTTACTGGTAATACTTAGGCACTCAGCCAAACTGCAAACTGAACTCTCGACTCAAATATTTAGGGACCCACCAAAAAATTAATCAAATAAATATTTTGGGACCCACTTATCTTTACAGCTCATATTTCGACTAGCAAAGCTTTCGCCTATAATACTTAGGCACCTAACCAAACTGCAAACGAAAGTCTAGACTCAAATATCCACTGACCTCGAGAATTTTGGCAAAACTGTTAGAGACCTAACTATCTTTGCAGCTGAGATTTCGACACTCAGCCGATCTTTCGCCTGTAATACTTAAGCACCTAACAAGACTGCAAACAGAAGCCTCGACTCTCCTAATGAGGGACCTACCAAAAATTAAAAAAAATAAATAGTTAGGGACCCATTTATCTTTACAGTTGATATTTCGACTAGCAAAGCTTTCGCCTATAATACTTAAACCCCCAGCCAAACTGCAAACAGATCTCTCGACTCAAATATTTAGGGATCTAAGGAACTCTGCCGAAATAGTTTGCGGTCAACCTATCCTTGCAGCTGAGATTTCGACTGTGATACCTAGCTTTTCTAAGTCATCTGCCGAAACGTTACTGGTAATACTTAAGCACCTAGCCAAACTGCAAACTGAGGTCTCGACTCAAATATTTAGGGACCTACATAAAGAACTTTACCGAAATAGTTGTTAGTATCCTACCTTACCTTTTAACAGAATTTTCGCATGCAGTGTGTTTTTTTTTTTTTTTTTTTAGTTAGCAGAACTTTTAGCTGTAATGCTTGAGCGCCTTGCTACTGCTTACTGAATTCGTGATTGTAATATTTAGGGACCTCCCGCAGATCTTTCGCCTATAATACTTAAACCCCTAGCCAAACTGCAAACAGATCTCTCGACTCAAATATTTAGGTACCTACTTATTTATCTTTACAGTTGATATTTCGACTAGCAAAGCTTTCGCCTATAATACTTAAACCCCCAGCCAAACTGCAAACAGATCTCTCCACTCAAATATTTAGGGATCTAAAGAACTCTGCCGAAATAGTTTGCGGTCAACCTATCCTTGCAGGTGAGATTTCGACTCTGATACCTAGCTTTTCTAAAAGTCATCTGCCGAAATGTTACTGGTAATACTTAGGCACTCAGCCAAACTGCAAACTGAACTCTCGACTCAAATATTTAGGTACCTACCAAAAAATTAATAGTTAGGGACCCACTTATCTTTACAGTTGATATGTCGACTAGCAAAGCTTTCGCCTATAATACTTAAACCCCCAGCCAAACTGCAAACAGATCTCTCGACTCAAGAACTTTACTGAAATAGTTAGTACCCTACCAAGTTTTTAGGAGAACTTTCGCATGTGATCTGGTTTTTTTTTTTTTTTTTTAAGAAGTTAGCAGAACTTTTGGCTGTAATGCTTAAGCGCCTTGCTACTGCTAACTAAATTCGTGATTGTAATATTTTGGGACCTACCAGCAGATCTTTCGTCTATAATACTTAAACCCCTAGCCAAACTGCAAACAGATCTCTCGACTCAAATATTTAGGTACCTACTTATTTATCTTTACAGTTGATATTTCGACTAGCAAAGCTTTCGCCTATAATACTTAAACCCCCAGCCAAACTGCAAACAGATCTCTCCACTCAAATATTGAGGGATCTAAAGAACTCTGCCGAAATAGTTTGCGGTCAACCTATCCTTGCAGGTGAGATTTCGACTCTGATACCTAGCTTTTCTAAAAGTCATCTGCCGAAATGTTACTGGTAATACTTAAGCACCTAGCCAAACTGCAAACAGATCTCTCGACTCAAGAACTTTACTGAAATAGTTAGTACCCTACCAAGTTTTTAGCATGTGATCTTTTTTTTTTTTTTTTTTTAAGAAGTTAGTAGAACTTTTAGCTGTAATGCTTGAGTGCCTTGCTACTGCTAACTAAATTCGTGATTGTAATATTCAGGGACCTGATATTTGGGCTTTAAAGCGATCTGCCGAAAAGTTACTGGTAATACATAGGCACCCAACCAAACTACAAACTGATTTCTCAAATATTTAGGGACCTACAAAAAAATTAATAGTTAGGGACCCATTTATCTTTACAGTTGATATTTCGACTACTAAAGCTTTCGCCTATAATACTTAAGCCCCCAGCCAAACTGCAAACAGATCTCTCGACTCAAGAACTTTACTGAAATAGTTAGTACCCTACCAAGTTTTTAGCAGAACTTTCGCATGTGATCTGGTTTTTTTTTTTTTTTTTTTTTAAGAAGTTAGCAGAATTTTTGGCTGTAATGCTTAAGCGCCTTGCTACTGCTAACTAAGTTCGTGATTGTAATATTTAGGGACCTACCAGCAGATCTTTCGTCTATAATACTTAAACACCTAACCAAACTGCAAACCGATCTCTCGACTCAAATATTTAGGTACCTATCACAAAATTAATAGTTAGGGACCCATTTATCTTTGCAGTTGATATTTCGACTAGCAGATCTTTCGCCTATAATACTTAAACACCTAACCAAACTGCAAACAGATCTCTCGACTCAAGAACTTTACTGAAATAGTTAGTACCCTACCAAGTTTTTAGCAGAACTTTCGCATGTGATCTGTTTTTTTTTTATGAAGTTAGCAGAACTTTTCGCTGTAATGCTTAAGCGCCTTGCTACTGCTAACTAAATTCATGATTGTAATATTTAGGGACCTACCTAGCAGATCTGTCGCCTATAATACTTAAACACCTAACCAAACTGCAAACCGATCTCTCGACTCAAATATTTAGGTACCTACCAAAAAATAAATAGTTAGGGACCCATTTATCTTTACAGTTGATAATTCAACTAGCAAAGCTTTCGCCTATAATACTTAAACCCCTAGCCAAACTGCAAACAGATCTCTCGACTCAAATATTTAGGTACCTACCAAAAAATTAATAGTTAGGGACCCATTTATCTTTACAGTTGATAATTCGACTAGCAAAGCTTTAGCCAATCATGCAGCTGAGCTGACTTGGCTAAAATAGCATTTAATTTCGCCTTGATTAAAACTCATATGCACTCATCTTTAATTTGTTATCCTCTGTGCCTTCCTTCGTTGCTTACTTAATATAAATAAATGGTACTTAAAATATATAAATAGAAACAAAATGCTGATAGTAACTTTCGACATATTACATTATACAGACATTGCTCGTATTTATCTCTTATTTTCCCTTGCAGCTTACCCTACGACGTCACAAATCCTGTAATTTATTTCCTTGACTGCTGTCTGATGGTGCCGGTGCTGACATTCTTCTGCTGCTCCACCACGGCCGTGGACACGCTCTATGGCTGGTTCGTCTTCGGTCTGACGGCCCATTATCGCCGCCTCGAACTGGAGCTGCAGAGCGAACGTATGCAGTCGTCAGCTGGGAGAGACCTGGATCATAGGCTGGATCAGCTGTTCAGGGAACATGCTCGACTGCTGGAGTTGGTGGCTCGATTTGAGACGGGCCTCCGGGACATTGCCTGTGTGGAGGTGCTGCTGATCTGTGTGCTCTACTGCTCGGTGATCTGCCAGTACATAATGCCGCACACGAATCAGAACATCGCCTTTCTCGGCTTCTTCTCGCTGGTGGTCAGCTCGCAGCTATGTATTTATGGCTTCGGCGCTGAGCAGGTGCGTCAAGAGGGCCAGCAGTTCGCCTATCAGCTCTACCAGCTGCTGCCTTGGCACGAGTGGTCGCCGCATCAGCGTCGGCTCCTGCTGCTGCCGCTGCAGCGTGCCCAGAAGGAGACCAAACTGGCCGCCTACTTCTTCATGCTGGGCAGACCTCTGTTGGTGTGGGTGAGTTACCATAACCGTAGTAATTGAATATAGCAATGACTAGGCGCTCCTCATCTTGTAGATCTTTCGCACAGCCGGCTCCTTTACCACGCTACTCAATACGCTTCGTGCCAAAGACTAAGGTTTTTGGGAGAGAAATACCAATTAGCTAACTAGAATCTAGTTGACTTTAAAAATCTTTAAATTATGCATACGAAATTAAACAGTCTCAAATTACACTCAGATTTGTGTATACTCTTTTAATTATATTTAATTTCCATCGAACAATTTTCAATTTTATATCACAAATTTATTTTGATTGCATAGAATTTTGTTAGGTTTTCCTACATTTGTTCGCCTATTATAATAACAATATTGTCTATGTAGGTATCTATGCATGTGTGTATGTAGGTAGATAGGTATATCTGTAGGTGTGCATATACATGTGTAGGTGTATATGTAAGTACTTATATGCGTGTGTAGGTATGTATGAACATATGTATGGAGGTCTGTAGGTACCTATGTATGTGTCCATATACATAGGTGTGTATGTGTGTACGTAAGTAAGTATATATGCATGTACAAATGTATGCGTATATGTAAGTTCTTAGCATATACATATGTGTGTTTGTATGTAGGCATGTTTGTATGTATATCGGTATGTACAGTGTATGTATGAATGTACTAGGTATGTATGCATGTACATATGTTTGTATGTATGTAAATACGTATGTATGCATGTGTTAATGTGTGTAGGTACGTACATGTATACGTATGTATGTATGCATGCAAGCACTTATGTATGTGTGTATCATGTGAATATAAACAGGCCCCAAACTACACTCGGACTTAATTAAGTAAGTTTTCATAATTTTTATGTTGAAACAATATAATATCGCATTTCGTATTTAATTTTCACCTATTGTTACTATATATATGCATGCTTGCATGTATGTACATATGTATGTACATACAAACTTAGAATTTATTAAGAGCACGCGCTGATTTCACTCGACTTGTCTTTTAATTTTCAGCCCTTATAACATTTCTTTTTAAATCCCGCAGAATTTTATTTGTTCCTTTATATGTATGTGTGTGTGTGTATGTATATGTGTGTATGTATGGGTGTATGTATGCGTGTGTGTGTATGTGTGTGTGAGTGTGTGTGTAAGTGTGTGTGTGAGTGTATGTGTGTGTGTATGTGTGTATATATATTTTTATGTATTTGATATGTTTCGCCTATTATAGCTGTATACAGATGCATGTATGTATGTGTGCATGTACGTATGCACTTAGAATTTATTAAGAGTGCGCGCTGGCGTCTTTCAATTTTCAGCTTTGTTGCTAAATAGCGCAAAACTAGGTTTGTTCTCTTATATATTTCACTTTTTTTTACTATACATGTATATACTAAAACCATTCGATTTGAATTATAATTTATATGCCCTATAAGAAGATATTTCTTTTTAAATTGTATAGAATTTTGTATGGTTTTTGACATTTTTTGCCTATTATAGCTGTATGCAGATGTATGTAAGTATGTTTATATGTATGCATGCATGTACTTACAATTTTTTAAAGGCACGTGCCAGCATCACTCGATTTGTCATTCAATCTTCAATACTTTCAATACTATAATATCACATTTCTGTTTCAATTGCGTAGAATTTTGTTAGGTGTTTAATATTTTTCACCTATTATTATATATAAATATGTATATTGCAATTTATTAAAAGCACGTGGCGGCTGCACTTTGTCTCCGCCAAATAATTTTCAGCTAATTCTAGCGAGAGAGGAAGCAGGAATGGGACTCTTTGCGATAATTATATTTAGGCAGCTCTATATATTATCGATAACATTTCGCAATAAGATTTGGCATTCAAAACAAATTATCTTGTGTCTGCGTAATGTGTGAATGTATTTTTTCTTAAACTTATCGAAATTTCAGCTTTATATCGAATATTCAACGGAGCTTATCTATTTTTAAAACTATATTTGTAATAAATATATTATTGTATGCATTTTTATTTTGTTATTAATTTCCGATTTAACCTCCGCTTCCAAAAATTAAAGGAAAACATTTTCACACAAATAGAAAAAATAAACTTTGTATTTTTTTTTTTTAATTTTTATTATTTTTATTATTAATATTACAATTAAGAGCTGGTTGTTGTTTTCTTTTTTATGTACACACACAATACAAATACATGTAAAATTATGTTTAATTAAACAAAAAATAATTAAGTATCGATACGCATCATAAAATACGATTAAACACATACAAATACAAATACAAATACGTGTAGACTACTGGCTATAATTACGTAGAATTAACAATTATGCAACACGAACTGTGAGGCAACAAGTAAACAGGTAAAAAAAAATTACATTTATCATAATTATAATAATTAAAATAATAATAATAATAATAATAAGTACACACAACTAACGGAACTATTGCAATCCATATGATGAGGCGGGGGAACAGGGGACGATGGGGGCCTGGGCACGTGTACAAATGAATGAAAGGCAAGAGTGCGAAGCAGGGACTATGGGGATAGGGCATAGTTCGTAAAGTATTTAAAATTGAAATTTGCGATTTGCTCAAAAAAAATAAATAAAAGAAAATTGATGAAGCACACAGCGAACAGCGGGCAAAATTGTGTGCAAATTTCGCAGTTGAAATTCGATCCCAGCTGACGGGAATGGATGGAGACAGCGCCACGGAGTGCTTAACTGAGCGCCAGCAGCGGCTCCAGCTCGAGCTCCTTGCTAATTGGCTTCTTCTTGTACTTCTTCTGCAGTTTCGTCTTGGACAGCTTCGATTTGGATTTGCTGGGCTGTTGCTTCTTGAGGGCCGCCTCCTCTAGCGCCTTCTCGCGATCGAGCAACTCCAGCTGCTCGAATATGTTCTTCGGATGCGGATGGTTGCTGGGCTTGGTCGCATTCTTGGCCGCATAGACGACCACGAACTGGGAGAAGGCCGAGTCGGCGGGCGTATTGATGTCCGCAAAGTCGCGGAAGTTGGCGAACTGCTCCTCGGGATAGGTGTACTTCTGGATGAAGGACTCGCTGGGCCGGCCATGGCCATTGTTGGCATCGCCATAGATGTAGTCACTGTTGTCCTCCGGATGGTAGGGCATCTCTTCCTCCGGATAGAAGGTGCCGCCGCGCAGCACCCCAAAGTCCCCGCTGCCCAGTATGGCGGCGTCAAAGCCGCGCTGCTGCTGCTGATGCTGGTGCTGCTGTTGCTGCTGCTGCGCCGGCGTCAACAGCGGCAGCTGCAGCGGCGTACTGTCGGCCACGGGCCCAGCGGGTCCGGCGAAATAGGGACGCGAGTGGCCCAGTGGCGGCGCCTCATGGTAGAAGGGCGGATAGAAGTTCTGCGCCGCCTGGCTGTGCGAGTCGGCGCCCGGGCCGGGCGTCACATCGGCTCTGGAGATCAGCTGTGTGTTCGGATTGGCTATCGGACGGAACTGCTCCTGCTGCTCGACGGGCACCGCCTGAAAGTGGCGGCTCTGTGCGGGCGTGACAGCAATCGGACGATGATGCGGCTGCTGCAGCTGCGTGGTGGGCGGCATGTGGAAATGCTGCTGCTCGTGCGAGCGCAGCACCGTTATGGGCGTAAAGTCATTCGGCTCCATCAGCATGTCACTGTCCTCCTCGGGAAACTCGGCTGCAAAGAGACGGACAGAGAGACAGACAGTTGAGTGAGTTACACAGTCGACATATAACAAGAAATAACAAACTACAAAAAATTAACGAAAAAAAAAAAAAAAAAATTGCAATGCATCTTCCGGCAGGCAGGCGAGCAACGTCTTCTCAACGGCTCTTCGATGGGCCACTCGAGCCAGCGGGCTTCCACTCGAAGATCGACTTCAGCATCGAGTGGCTCGTCGCCCGAGCAGGCAGCACTTCTTTGTTTGCCCCGTCATTGTTAAGTGGCGAAATGTGTAGGTAGATGATGCTGATGCTGATGATGATGATGATGATGATGATGATGGGCTAGCATTTGCTGTTGCCGAGAAACTAGCGAAAGCTGCAACATTTATTGGAAGAGCCTCAGCCATTTGTGACGCTTACAATCCAGGAAATTATCAAGTGGATTCAAGACGTCAACTTCAACTAGAAATTTGTTTCAGCCAAAGACTTTGGACTTGTTCATCTTATTTCTGCACTAAATTATGCAAGTTGCAGTATGAAAACTGATTTAATTGTAAGCAAAAATCTGTGCATGGGCTCTATAGCGATAAGAATTCACATGTAAACATGAAATCCCTTAAGATAAAAAAATTTATGTAAATTAACCAAGCATAGGGTTTATAGCGAGCAGACACTATGTTACCTATATGATGATATAGAAGTGTAATTTATAATAGGAAACATCTACATACATACATACGTATGTAGAAATACATATAATATTCAACTACCAAGCCAAAGGCCTAGTGCTTTAGATCCAGTCAGTATTAATTTCAAGTATTCAAATCTACTTTAAGTAAAGAAATAAATATTGGCTACATATGCATGTACATACATACATATGTATAAGACCAGAGATATGTATGAATAAATGAATTACATTTTAGTACTCTGGACTTAAAATTCTAGAACAAACTTGTGTAGGAGCTCCCACTCAATTTAATATTTGCTAGAGGTTTGATCTACACATACATATGTATGTACATATATGTGCATATGCATACACATATACATATATATATATATATACTTATACATATACATATGCACATGAGAGCTCAGTATTAACGCGCTTCAAATCCTCTCAACCGAAATACATGCATACATACATACATATGTATGTAGTTGATATACATATATCTCTCCTATCCCTCTCTCAGGTCTCACTCAAATACATATCCATATGCATGCAAGACGCAAATATAGATATAAATTTACTAAGAGGTTAACTCTCCACACTTCTAAACTTGCTTCTGATTAAAGCAAAATCAAAGAAGTCGTTGCCCTTTTGCATTATTATTCGAATATTTGTCGCTCATCAGGGATGCATTTTGGCGACGATCGCAGTTGAAAGTTCATATTTGTTAGCTTTATGTCCGCTTGCTGTGTGGCGCTGTCGCTCTGTTCGCTATGTAGAGAGATACACATATCGATAACATGGTCACATATCGATTAGTTCCACAAATGGTACGGTGCATACATCAGTCAACTGTCATCGTTGTCAGCTGGCTTGCAACATGTAGGAAAATGTTGCATGCAACATTCTTAAGAGAGCAACATATTTGGATGCTATCAGCTGTTCGATCTAAGTGCTGCACCACTCGTGCCACCACTCGTTGGCACTCGGCTCAATTACATTTAGCTTCAGTGGTTGCATTCAAATTTGTAGCTGTTGTTGTTGTTGCTGCTGCTGCTGCTGCTGTAGCTGTTATTGTCTGCCGTTGTTATTGTTAGCTGCCGTTGACCAGTCAAATGTCGCCTCGATAAAAGTCGATAATAATGTAAGCAGCTGGCAGCTGGCATAAATTTTGTTCTAGCCATGTTGCCTGTCAGAGCCGTCGGGCAGTCGAGCAGCCAGCTAAGCCAGCTCTAGCCTCCGACCCTCCCACAGCACATGCATGTCTTGCCACACCCCCCAGGCGCCCCCTGGCGCCCACCAATTGCCAGCAATCCAGCACGAGCCGCCTTTCATATGGGCAATTGCTGCTGTTGGCTGCTTGACTGTGAATTTATTTCAACATGAAGTCAAATTTTCACTGCATGCAATGCTAACGGTATTTCGCTGGCCTTTTTCTATATTTTTGCTGTTGTTCTATACCCTGGACACATTGAAATAAGCTATAGAGCAGCTATACCCGACTATTGCCAATTATTGCTGCCGGAGTCTGAAAAGTTTCCTGGGAACCTCAGCAAATCAAATTTAACTCAACTTATTCATGTTTTGAATGAAAAGAAATGTTGCTGTACATTTCTAGGGTATGCCCTAGTCGACTACTTGTGTTTGGCAGTTGCCTTGCATACTGACATCCGCTGTTGGCTTCTTTTATTTTTATATTTTTGCTGCCTGGAAAACGGAACATAATGAGTTTGTTAAGTGTAATTGGCCGTTGTCTGGGCATGTTTCGGGTTTGGGATTCAGATTCGGGTCCCCGGCCAGAGTTGCGAACTCTTGTGCCACACTTGTGTGACGACTGTGGGGGCTGCCCGGCCGGCGGTTTGATGATTTTCGATAGCGCTGACCAGAAATTGGGTCAAACACATTGCGGCTTGTTGCATCGATATATCGTGTATTAAGTATAAATTACTTTATTATTTATTTGATCAGCTCGTTGGAGCGTTTCATTGACGGCCATGCCCGATTTAAGGCGTGCACAGCACGGTTTATTTTTTCAAACTGAATACCCTGTATTTCTACGAAATGTAGAAGGTCGTCTAAAGACAATTAGCTGACGTTAATATTATTATTAAATTATTGTGATATATATTATAATTGTTATTATTATTATTTTTTTTTAATTTTTTTTATTATTTTATTATTTTTTTTTTTATTTAATTTTTTTTTATTTTTATTGTATTATTTTAAGACGATTTATGGATATAGATTTACCTATATCTAGATGAAATATGTATAGAAATAATATGAATAAACAAATAGAATATTTGACAATTACATATATTACTATGCAAATCTTGAGTAAACAAATCAAATACATAGACAGACCATAGTAAAGGGTATCTCTAAGCCCGTCTGACATTTGAAGGTATGTATTTTTCTGGCATTTTATTGTCTTCTACGTAGCTGCCTTATCGACTAGTTCTCTGATTTGCGCAATTGCCTGCATTTGCCGCGGGCCAAAGGAAAAGCAACGGCAAAATGAAAAGGCAGCAGGTAGAGTCATTATCAAACGAATCAGTAAATAAAAATAACACCTATGGAAACGTGAGCAAGAGCTGGCCAACAATTGATTGGCTCATGGAACATTCATGCCAGCCAATAGGAAAATCAGTTAGCCTATGTGTGGAAATACGTGGGTGGCTACAGTTCATTCTAATATACATATATCAAGCTGAAGCTTAACATTCATTCTAATAAACTGAAAGTTCGATTAGCTGTGTGCATTACATGATTATTGTATTATTATTATTATTGTTATTATTATTGTTATTATGATTGCACAACAATTATTCAATATTCACGCTGAATTGAATCGAAACGAAAGCAAGACAAAAGAGAATAATTATAAATTGTTTCAGTTACAATTTTCTTTCCATTTTGCTCTCGGCCCGAAGCGAATGAGCAGCCGTTGCTTTTGGCGCTGAAAGTGGCAACGAAAACAGAAACAGAAACAGAAACAGAAAGAAAACCAATTTCATGCTTGGCACTGATGAAAGCAACTGAAGAGGCAGACGAACACAAATCGCGCAACACTTTCATCGAGTGAGTGTCTGCTCATCAATCATTCATTCAGTCAGTCAGTCAGCCAACGAAAAACTGAAATGAAAACGAAAGCAAAGCGCGAAAACTTCAGAAAGTCACGAAACTGCAAACTCAGAAAAAGAAAGGACAAGCAAACAGCAGGCAATGTATGACTTGAAAATACCCTGTAAATGGAGATGAGTGCTTAATGAAATGGAAATTTGTATAAGCGACGCCCGCCCTACAATTAATGTGGAATAAGTTCGAGTTCATTGCGACGAACTAAGCAAAGTAAAATGCAAGCAACCAGCTGAGAGTGCAAGAATTGAAGATACCCTCTAGCTAGCACTCAGCTGATATTGCAATGCAAATTTGATGATTGTTTTAATGATGAATGTGTTAATGAAAGACGTTCGAGCTCATTGCTAAACGATTTCATTGAATGCTGTCAAAGTATTGCTTTTTGGCTAGTAGGCAAAAAATAGGTCTAGTCCAGGAGTCAAAGACGTGACATCAATGTCGATTGATGGATTAAAGTCTTGATATAAGTTAAAGAGAATTTGATGTGTTGAATTCACTTTTATATGCTAAAGGTATATACCAGATATTGGATGAGCTACAGCGATCTCTGCAGCACTCATGGTCTCTGTGCTCTTGCTCTAAGCATGTAGATAATGCATTGCAATGGTAGGGAATACCCCAAGCAGTTCGACAGATCAGCTGAGTGTGGAGAGAGATTTAAGCTGTGCTGAGATGAGTGAGAGACAGAGATCTAACTACTTTGTTAGGCTGTTCTCTTATACGAAGATTCTTAAAACATGAATTCCTAAAGCTAATTACGCCTCATTTCGAGGAGCTCACGAGCTCAAGTGACTCAAGTGCTTAGCTCATGTTGCTGTACTCGTTTGCTTAGCCTTTTCATATTCACATTCATATATAAAAATTGCTTGGCTAAAAGCTTAAACTCTAAGACTTTTACACATCTCAACAGAGGCAACCTGAAGGAATGGATTGAGTCAAGGAAAAGTTGCTTTTCTTTAAGCCGGTCTCATTATTATACTAAATACTACTTTTGAAACATGAAACTATTTGAAAATAATGAGAGAGAAAACGGGAAAGAGCGAATGTGCAAGTAATGAGAGAGCTGTGTGGAAATAGCTGAAAGAAAAAAAAATAAATATATCGAATCTGTGTATTAAATTAATTAAGGCGACGTAAGTGATAAATACAGCATAAAAATGATTATTGCAATTGTTGCTGATGTTGACGTTGTTGTTGGGCGAATTATGAAAGTGTTTAACAATAATATGAGCAAAAGAAGAAGAAAGAAAAGCCAGGCAAAGCAAAGCAAAATACAGATATTTCATAATGATTAACGCGAGGCAGACAGACAGAGTGAAGAAAAAGGCGAGAAGTCAGGGAGAAAGAGACGACAGACTGTGAGTGAGGCAAACCAAATAATTATAATGTACGATTGTGTATGTGTGTGTGTGTGTGTGTGTGTATGTGTGTAGCTTAGCTATAAACGGAGTGATGTACGGGTGTGCAAGCGAGCCGAGTACTCGTAACATGATGACCCTGATGACGATGCCGAGACTCGCGGTACAACGGGGCGTATGCGTTAAATTGAGCGCGTCGTGCCCACAGCAAATGAGATGAGGGACTGTCTGTGTGTGTGTGTGTGTGTGTGTGTGCGCGCGTATGCGTATGCTTATGCACCATGACATATACATGTGTTTAGTCATTTTGATACAACAGCAACAACAGCAACGACAACAACACCAACAACAACATGAAAATTGCACATTGCGATTGTTGTCGGTGATTTTACATTGTATTTTAAACATGACACTTCTTCTTCAATTGAAATTCACAATTCGCTGATTATCTGGCTTTGTTCGGCCACAGCTTGAGCGAGGCGGGTGGCGGGCGGCGGGAGGAGGACGGTAGCTGCGCGGGCGTCAGCCGTGTAATTATCACATTGTGCAGACTGCGTGTTGCAATAGGCCGCGTTTGTAATGCGAGCGCGGTTAAGTGGGCGTTAAATGGGCGTCAATTATGTTGATTGTGTCTGATTTTTTGTGTGTGACGTCACGCATCTCAAAGGTCTTTTCATACCAATGAAGCGTTGCATATGCCAACTACAAAGGGGAATTCCATAGTGAGGAGAGGGCGAAAGAGAGAGAGATGGAGTGCGAGACAGTGGGGTGGGCGAATCAAAGGTAAGAGAAACCGAGAGAGAGTGAGAGAGAGAGAGTGAGAGAGAGAGAGAGAGGAGAAATATATTCTTCAATTGTGTTTTATGATTTAATCTGATCTTTGTAACAATTCGACTTTAAGGTGAATAATTGCAAAAGCTCATGAGCAGAAGACTTGATAGATAATTATTTTATTATTTGCATAACTGAAAGAGAATACTCAAATCAAGTTTTAATGTGCAAATATATATTGAATAATTAATTAAGTTTGTAAAATGAAGCTTACCTATCAAAATAGGTCTAGACTCTAGAGTAATTGAAAGTAAACTACTTTTAAAATTAAAATGATAAACGGAATTGACTCAATGAAAAGATTTTTTTTATAATAAAAAAAGATATTTTGTTTAAAAATTGTAAATATGTTTCTTTATAAGTATAGGATATTACAATAGAAAGGTAAAGGAACAATGTGCATGAAGAGAGAGAGAGAGAGAGAGGGAGAGAGAGAGAGAGAGAGAGAGAGAGAGAGAGAGAGAGAGAGAGAGAGAGAGACAGACAATGACTGTAATATCAACTGTAATATTAAGAGATTCGCTAATATGAGACTCGCTTCAGAGTTGTTGCATAAACACGTGTAAATGTCTTAAGTAATCTGCGCTTATATCATGCATGCAGACAGGTAAATGTAGCTCATTTTAATCGATTATTAATCTTCTCCGAAAATGTGAAGAGGCTTTATGATATCTGGCCTCCTGCTGCTTATTAAAACTAAAGTGATTTCAATGAAATACATATGCCTTAATTTTACATTTTTAGTGGATGCGGTGTGAAAACCTCCCATAATGAACTTAAGCTTAGACCCAGCTCACACAAACTACTCTATTTTAAGATGATATATGGTCTCTCAGCTTGTCTTTAAAAATACATTTGCATATTTTTGCAAGTAAATCCATAAAATTTCTTTTACAAGCATTTTGGCCAGTTTTGCAATCAGTTGTAAAATTTGAGGCCAAAAACAATTCATAAGCAATTTTGGTTTATGTGGCAGCAAATGATATAGCCGACACGCCGACTAGTTATACCTGGAAAGGTGTACGAAATTGGCGCGGCCAACACATTAAGATTTGATAAACAGACACGATAATTCATGGCACGACTTGATTATGATGCATGCCACTTGTAGCCACTGGCTAACCACGGGCCACGGGCCGCTGGCAACGCCCAAAAACTGAACTGAGCAGAGCAACTCATCAGCGACTCGCTGCAATTTTCCGGCACTTGCCTGGTATTTACAGCGGCGCGTGCGTGTTCGACTCGCCGTGTGAGTGCGTGTCTGCGCGCGTGTGTGTGTGTGTGTGTGAGCAGATTATACATTTTATAATGCCTTAAGACAGCCTCACTTTCACTAACTAACCCGCCAAATAAGCCGCTAGCCATTTAAATTGAAGTTGAGTTTGTGGAAAGCCGCATTTGATGCACTTGCACTTGCTTGACCTTTGCCTGGGGCAAGTTTGGAGCGTTGCAACGCATTGTAGCATTGACCTTCGCGCACGGCTGCTACTGCTGCTGCTTCAGAGGGCATTGTGTAAGGTCCAGCTTAAATACCATTAATAATGCTGCTGCTTAAAGCTTACATTAACGGTTCATCAGAGCGTTCCGTAATTGAAAGTTCAATTCAATGATATTCTAGAGCTATGCAACTGTCAAACAAAGAGCAGTTGAGTAAAAAATTAGCTGCTGTCGATAAATCAATCAATATGCTGGCCTAAACGCAGCCATCGATATATCCAGAGTGCAATAGATTATCGAGTTTTTGCTAGATATACTGATCAATAATTGATAAATGAAGGCCGAAATCGATCAACTAGTTGTGCAGAGTTATCGATATACGTATTAGAGATGTATGTACATTTGTATATAAAGTCGGATCTCAATAATCTTGAAAATTGTAATAAATCGAAGAAATTCTATCCCCTTTAAAAAATCGTTCTCGATAATTCTCGATAATTTGAATTTTAGTGTAAATCGAAAAAAAAAAAAAAAAAACGGATTCCCTTGCCATTTTGAATTTTTAGGACTCGACCGTAATAGTCAGCTGTCGATAGCTGTGTGGTTTGGTCACTTATTTATCGATAAACATTTTCTCAATTCACTTTGGATTTGCAAGATTAACGTGCTTACGTTTTAAGCAAGTCATTCTAAACATAATTTAGGTAGAACTCATTTTCAATAAGACATCGCGTAAATATGCAGTTATGTTTCATTCATATATGTAGTTATCGATCACTTTTTCGATAGTTACTTGAATCTCTTTTTATAATGTTAGCTACCCATCGGCATGGCAATACATTAGTCTCGTATTTATCTTACTCAACTGGGTATCTGTTGGTCTAGCATTGCCGCAGTGACCTGGTTCTATTCGCCCGAGAATTGCGGGCGTGTGTTTTGGGCTTGGATTACACTTGGAGGCAATCGCAACCTGTTTGACACTGGGGGCCAATGGGCAATTCAATGCAACGACTCTTGCAGTTATTTATGAGCTTGTTATTAACGTACACACGCGAGTGTGTGTAAGGTGTGTGTGTGTGTGTCTAAGCATTTGCAATTAGCGGCTTTTTATGTTACATTTTAATGACAGTTTTGTTTTGTTTTTTTTTTTTTGTCTCAGCATTTTGTGTGTTGTCATGTTTTCCGCATTGAGGCGCCCAACCTTGAAGCTGGCAGTGCAACTAACTAGCAGCCAATTCAACAACGCAACCAACTAACCAACACGACATTTATTTAACTTCATTTGCAATTCGTTTCCATGCAGAAAAAAAACAAGAATGAAGAAAAAACTCAAGAATCTTACGATGTGGCGTTGCATGATGCCGCAGCTCGAGTCTCAAGACGATGACTCAGCTGGTCAGCCGGGCAGTCGGACAGCCGGTCAGCCGGACGGATAGCCGAGAGATTCAAACAGTTCTGACAGTCAGCCGGCCGGCGATGCATGCGGTCAATGTCAGAGTGTGCATCGAGTGTGTGCATGAATATCATTTCAAGACAAACCACTTGCCAAGCACATGTTGCACATTACTCGTATATTGTCAATAATAATTGCTGAAAAGATGCCTTCAGATCTCCAGCAGTGGCACAGTGGGCAAAACTTAGCCAACAATTTAGAGAGCTACCCAAAATTCATATGAGATAAGCAGCAATATATTCACAACCAATTTGAATTCCAGCTCGCAATGTCAATTGATTCTGGAATTTGTAATCAACAAATTCCAAATTCCTGCAATCGCATTCATGGGCGCTGTTATGGGGGCGTTGATTGTGAAATAGCTGTGTTAATTTGAAGATATTTTAATACATTTAATGCGCTGCAAATGCCAATTACAATTGTGGCATGCGCGCGCAAAAGGGAGAGAGAGGGAGAGTGAGCGAGACAGGGCGAGAATATTCCAAATGCATTCCATTTGAATTCCCTATGGATTCAACGAATTATATATTATAATTAGTATTAATTAATTATAAAAAATATCTTTTAAAGAGTTTAGCAATCACAGAGTGTAAATTTTAAATAATTATAAAATAAACAAAAGCTAGAAAATCGTAGAAAAGCCGAAAACCCGAGGCATCAATTGCCAATATATATTATTATAAATTATTATAAAAAAAAATATTTGGAATATTATTTAAAAAAAAAAAAAAAAACAAACAAAAAAACATATTAAATTATTATAGCAAAAATATATGAAAACTAATTTATTAAAAAAAAAAAAAAAAATAATAATAATAATAATAAAAAAATAATAATAAAAAAAAAAAAAAATATATATATATATATATATATATATATATATATATATATATATATATGATATAAAAAAAAAAAAAAAAAAATATTCTTTATTTATTTATTTATTAATACGTAATAAAATAAAATAAAATATATAAATATATTTATAATAATTGATGTAGGTATTAAATTTATAAAAATATTTATATCTTTATTTATTCGTATTTATGTGTATACACTCATGGTCAAATTAATAGGTGTGACCCAAAGATTCTAGCATATTTTAGAATAATTACGGTTTGACAACATCTATCAGCACGAATTTTTTTTTGTTAGGTATGGCCACACTATTTAAAAAGGAAATAGGTAAATCTCCCCAAAAAAATTTACTCGCTAAAAAGTTTTGGCTGTTATACATTCTCTACCTCAAAATCGACCTGGACACATTAATAGGTGTGTTTAACTAAACAAAAAATTATAAAAATATTAAAGAGTTTTTGAGTAAGCAAAGGTAGTATTTTTATTGAATATAATTTGATTGAAGCATCAACATTTTCATTTGCAACATTTAAATAAAATTAGATGGGTCGTGGAGTTCACTGCAGTGCTGAAGAGAGAAATCTCGTTCTCAAGCTTCGTGAAGAGGGTAAAACTTATACATGCATTGCCTTACTAATGGGACGATTAGAGAACTTCGTTACAAATGCTCTGACACCAAAAAAAGATAAAAGGAAGCCGGGTGCCCGGAGGAAAACTACCGTAAGAGAGGATTCCCGGATAGTCACCTTGGCTAAAAGGGACCCTTTTAAGTCTTCGAGAGCGATTGCCATCGAAATGGGCAATGCTGTATCGGCACGAACTATTCGTCGACGGCTATTAAGCTCGAATCTACCTGGGAGAGTTGCTCGCAGGGTTCCTCTATTGCGTAAATCAAATATTCGGATGAGGCTTAATTTTGCTCAAACTCACAAGGCCAGGTGTGGTTTAGAGGGGGAGCGTAAATGGAGAAGAATTCTCTGGAGTGATGAAACCAAAATAAAATTTATTTGAGAATGACTCAAATATAAATATTCGGAGACCTATAGGCAAAGAATTGGATCCTAGATATACAAAAAAAAGACGGTTAAGCACGGAAGAGGCGGCATAATGGTTTAGGACTGCTTTTCATAGCATGGTTTTGAATTGGACCATCGACCATTTTCATAATGGACAGATTCCTGTAAAAGGAACTTTTGAGTAGTGTTATGCTACCACATGCCCACGACAACATACCTCTAAAATAGAAATTCCAACAGGATAACCATCCTAAATAGGACTCCCCAGTAGTTAAGGATTGGTTTCATGAAAATATAATTGAAGTTTATGAGTGGCCAAGTCAGTCTCCAGA
The DNA here is from genome assembly GCF_018153725.1 of Drosophila mojavensis. Classification (NCBI taxonomy): domain Eukaryota; kingdom Metazoa; phylum Arthropoda; class Insecta; order Diptera; family Drosophilidae; genus Drosophila; species Drosophila mojavensis. Next base: position 23,243,927 of record NW_025318667.1, on the reverse strand, counting down.
TCTCAATCCAATTGAGAACCTTTGGGGACACCTGAAGAGGCAAATTTCCAAGACTACCTGCTTCAATTAGACCCAATTATTGCAAAATACTCAGGAGGAATGGAGCACCGATCCTGTGGAAAGGTGTAGAAAGTTAATATCCTCTATGCCCCAAAGAATCAGCAAACTCATTGCGAATAAAGGCGGATATACAGGGTATTAACCATACTTATCTAAATATATTCTAAATATTCTACAATATTTAAGAATTTTTAATTTTTTTTTTTTTAATTTGCTGGGCACACCTATTAATCTGGCCAGCAAAAATTTGAGTTTTTTGTGAAGTATGCCAAAATTATACTAAAAATTATTATTTTTTAAACTTGTTTTTTGTTGTTGTTATTCTATGATGTGTCTATTTTTTAATATAAGTTGAATTTTTTAGTTTCATGAAAAAATATAGACGTTATTCCCATTTAAAAAAAAAAAAAATTTTCACACCTATTAATTTGACCATGAGTGTATCTCTAAACAATCATAGGAAAAAAAAACTTTTGCCATAATTTGTATCGTAAAAACTTTACGCACTACTGCTAAAGCATAATGTCCGTATAATTAAAAAAAAAAAAAGTCCGTATAATTCAAAAAAACAAATCTGACTAATTGGCTGGCATAAAAGAGTTGCAGTATTTCCTTTGCTTTATTATTATAGCCATGTTCATATTTTCAATTACTTGACGTATTCGAAATGTTCATCTTCGGCAATATAAGTTTTACTCCACTGTTCAGTTTATTGCGCTGTGCCATACGCGGCGTATGAGTGATGCTATAAATTACCTCAGATTCGTTCTATGCCAGCCGCAGCAGTAGCAGCAGCAAATGCAAAGCAACAACAACAGCAACTGCAACAACAATAATAGCATTGTGGGGTCATTATGTTATATTTGATTTTCTATGCCATGGTCTGGGACAACAGCCCGTGAGCTAAATGAAATGACATAAAAATAAAAATAAAAATAAAAATAAAAAAAATGAAAACCTAATGATACAAACAAAATACACACGAAGCCGCAGTTAAACACAATCAAGCGAAGCAACAAATTGTTGTTGTTGTCACATAATTAAAATTGCATTTTTCTAGTGTGTGAAAATTAGTTTTGTTGCGGCTGCAGCAAAACATTGGCCTAATGATATCTGAGCTACATATTTGACTCATCATTGTACAAGAGGCAGCAGATGATGGCGGGAGCCGAGGAGTAGGAGGCGGAACGCTCTAATTTTGTTTAAGTGGCTAAAACCTTGACACCGGTCTGCGCTGCGGGCCTTAGACTCAATTCTTCTTCCGCATAGCCCATTGAAATCGAGTCTAGGCTTATAAACATACTTATGTAGATATGTTAATGCAATTAGTGTTTGAGGCGTGTGCTAAGAAAAACTTTGTTGAATCAGAATTACTGGGGCTGGGCTGCCATTGAAATGTGTTCGATGGAAGATTTTCGTAGGAGTAAGCAGAACAAGACGTGGATTTAAGATTAACGAAGCTATGCGCACACACACACACACATAGATATCTATATATCTATGTATGTATTTATATGTGCTCACAGTCAAGCCAAATGCTTGCAGAAGTTCTGGCCCAACCCAAAAGCAAATATTGGCAACAATTTTCAACATTTTAGACTTGAACTTTAAAGTTCAAAGCGACAAAATGGCATTTAACTTGACCAACAGCAACGGCAATAGCAACGGCAACTGCAACGGCAACGGCAACGGCAGAGATGTTGCTGTGAAAATGTCAAGCAGCCAAACAAAAGACTTAAGACACGAACTTTAAACAAGGACAAGCCAAACAATAAATATATGCACTCGCGCTGCTCACAAAATATTTCTGCTGCTGCTGCTGTAGCGGGAGGCAATAATCACAGCCTAATTTGTCGCCAGCAGGTGACGGCCGATATGCACACACATACACACATACATATAGCTAGTTCTATTTGGCTGTAGCTGATTTGATTGATTGATTGATAGATCTTTAACTCTCAGCGCTCAATTATATAATTTTGCCTCAATGACAGCAATAATTTAGAACGTTTTCTTTTTATGGCTGGCAAAATCCAAAGCCGATTTGATTTAGTTAGCTGTGACCTTTGCCAGCGGCTCGGCCAGGTTTTTGTGCCATCTTTGAGTTAGAGCTCAATTTACTTGAAGAAGCGGCTCATTTTTGCTGGTGTATGTGTGTGTGTGTATTTTTTTTTTTTTTTGCTGTCTTTGTATTCTTTTTTCTTTTGGCATTTTGTATGTGTGTTTTGTGTTAGTGATAAATGAGTTTGCTCCGATTTCAATAACATGCGATTGCTTTAATGTCTTAGCATTGGAGTTAATTTCTAAAACACTTTGCCACACATGCGCTCGCAATTAGCCATCTTAGCCATGAGCTGCGACGTGTGCTCCAAGTCTCTTGCCTCGATGCAAAACAAACAAAAGATAGCACGAAAAAAAAACAAACAAACAAAACAATTATAATAATTTTAGCATAGATTTTGGGTTTAGGTTTCAGTTTCAGTTTCAGTTTCAGTTTCGGTTACTGTTTCAATTTTATTTTCTGTTTCATTTGCGTTCCGTGCCTGGCATTCCAATGCCGGGTAGGCAACATGATTAGAGGTTTATGCATAAGCAATTTGATTTTATGTACAACTCGTACAGGCCACGGACTAGGCAGACCAGACTGCGCCCATAAATCTTGACGCCTCGCCTGACTCAATTAAAAACACACACACCTAAGCACACTCACACACACACACACACATACAGAGACACAAAGACACAACAACTGAAAACTCAACAGTTGCATCGCATATTGATTTATCGATTTATCGAGGTGGGAGCTGCTCACCTAATGAATACCTACAGCCATAAAAATATTTTTTTTTTACTCCGCTCCGCTTCGCACATTTATCTCTCATATATATCCATATATCCGCAAACTGTCGTATCATGCGCCTCTTTGCACCTTTTATGGCATCCACACGTTTTGCATTTGCATGCAAGTATCTTGAGCTTTTTTTTTTATTTCTTTTCATTTTTTTCCTTTAACGCTTATTAACATTCATTTTAATTGAATGGGGTTTGTCAGCGTCTGAAATTGTGAGTTGGCTCTTAGAGCACTGGCACTGCATTAATTGTCTTTGAATACACCGATGCAGAGATAAAGTCATGCGACGATAAAGTGAAATAGGAAACCATTTTTATTAAGGATTTTACGAGTGGGTCGAGCTGCTGCTTTGCAGCTACAACTCTTATCGAGCCTCAAATCAGAATGCGACATTAAATTTATGATCTTACGAAATGGTTTCTTTAGAAAATAAATTTTATAGAAGCATTTGCTGATCAGAATATCTCAATAAGAAGAGAAGTTGTTTATGGAACAGAATTCCGTTCTCAAGTAGTTTTCAGAGGCTCATAAGAGTACCATATAAAGCTGGTATCTCTACTATTAAACTACGGTAAGCTAAGTTTAATATTTTATTCTAAATGGAATGTTTATATGTTATATTTAAATGATTTCGTACTAAAGTCAGTAATCGTTTATAGTAAAAATAATCATAGCGATAAGGATAATTACTACAGCTGAATCTGAAAGCTTCTGGCTGAGCATATACATATATAAATTAACGAAAACATACCAATAAAGCATCAGTTAGCTTGTGATATATTATCGATATTTTCATGATATTATTATCGAAAAAAATATTAAAATATAAATTCTTAAAATATACAATTATATAGAAATAAACATTTGAGAACCTCAGGCTAATTTACATACAAAAACGTCACAATGATTATGATACGCTATCGATATTAATCGATATTAAAGGGACCTAGCTGCTCTATAATTATTATATACCGTTATCTAGCTATCTAGCTATTCCGATAACTTTTTGATAGGTCATATGAATCGATAGAAATCGGTTAATAAATGAAATATTTATAATCATTGATTTGCATATCGATAGTTAGCAATCGATCGACAACTTCTAAAGGCCAATGCAAAAACACCACAAAATTCTATGCTGCAACCACTTGGCAAAAAACGATCGCAGAGCAATAGAACTTAATTTAGTATGTCTATGAATTCATTGATAGAGTTATAAAAAGCCAAATAGCCGAGCACTTTGATTACCATAACAATAACGATAACGATAACAAACACAATTACGAAATCGTTTACGTTTAGGCTTAAGCTATCATTAGCCGGACTGTGACTGCGACTCTGACTGTGACCTAAGCGCGTCTCTTTGCACTGTCATTGAAACAATTCATTAGCGGGCTGCATTTCAATGGCCGCGAGCTTCGGTTTGTAATTAGAGATGAGCAACTGGAGATTTGTAGCGCTGTGGTCAAATGCTGAATATCCATTAGCATTACCACTTCCATTTCCGTCACTTGTGTGTGTGTGTGTGTGTGTGTGTTGGTGTTGTTATGTTTCTTAATGATTTACAATGGTCTGTTTGCTGTAATGGGCCAGGGGCTGGCTGGTCTGGCCATGGCTTAATTGTTGCTTAGCTGGCAATTTGTGGCTTTGACTTCGGCCTGCACCTGTTAAACACACACACACACACATACATAAATGCGCCATCATCCATAACCATAACCATAACTCAATTTGTTAACATAATTCGCTCTGACAGCGACGCGTTGCATGCCACGTTTAGCTGCGCCATTTGCCACACGAGCGTCTCTGCCGCGGCGTTAGGTGACATTGGCCGCCGTTTGGCGTTGGAGCCAGCGCGCTGGCGACTAATTGAACATGACATTTGCCAATAAACAACAATCGTTTAATGTGCATTATTCTGACCTTAAACAGTTTATTGAAAATTGCCTCGTTTGTTTTTTTTGTTTTTTTGTTTTGTTTATATTTTTCTTGTTCTTCGGCTGCAGCTCATCTTGCATGCTCGGGCGCCTGGTGCTCAGCCCCTATGCACATTTCATGCATCTGTATATAGGTAATATGCCATCGTCGATGCACAATCGCCAATGCTGCCTCTGCTGCCACTGCTGCCTCTGCCACTGCTGCAGCAAGCTCTTGTTGCAAGCGCCTCAATGTCAAACGGCGGCCCCAATGCAAAGCCAAACTCTGCTTCAAATATCAAGTGCCTAACTTTTTGCTGCTGCTCTGTCAACATTGGATATGGATATGCCATGGGTACATATACATATATATTTATATACATGTATGTATGTATATATTGAATCGATTTTAAAAGAACTGCTGCTTAGGTGTCAAGTTCACTAACTTCGACAACAAAGCTCAAGCTGCTTAGCATGAGATATGCTACAGGAATCAGAGCATGCTCTTATTGGTATTTATATATTCATTTCATTTACATTTAATATAATATACATAAATAAATAAAGTTGTAAATGTTTTTTTTTTTTTTTTTCCTTTCATCTTTTTTTAATGCAGCTTCAGTTGCATTGTTTTAATATATTCGAGCGCTTGAAGAAAAATCAAGCAAATATGCAAAAATTTAAATACATTTGATGCATATAATATTAAATAAATAAATCAGCAGTCTTAGGCATCCATATTCATTTGTATTTGGTTGGTTCAATTCGGCAAGCAGTGAAATTCGAAAACAGAAATAAATAAATATAAAAGTTAATAAAACTTAACTAAACTAATACCTAAGAAAGGACTTTGCAGTCGGACATTTTAGGGAAGAACTCAAACAAACGAGCCGCGATGCTTTAGTTCATATGCGGACGAGAGAGAGAGTTTAGATCTACATAATTGATACTAACGTATTTAGTATAATAAAAGCTCACATATATCATTAAATACCAAGTGTATTTCGCTGTCAAGAAAAGAACTCAATAAGTAGAAAAGACCTAGTGTCGATACTAGATCTTTAAATATACTTAACAAATATTTTTAAAATAATATAAATAATTTTATAGTTAAATAATTAAAAAAAAAAAAAAAAAATTAAACAAAAAAACCACCAAAATGTAAATTAAATTATTGACAATTTATCAACTTATAAAAATCCTTAATATTCGATGATTAAAAATTTGCATTTCGGCCAAAAATTTATGCAGAATTTTTAAATGCATTTTTTTTGAAAATATTTTAATTAATTTATTATATTATTTTTAAAAATCAATTTATCAATTTAAGCTGATTGAACTATCATAATAGACATATTTCTCAATTTTTTTTTTTTATCAATAAAAAATTATTGCATGTCTTAGAAAGTTATTTCGAGAGTCATGGAACAAATGTCGAATAGCAACAAATTGTAGAACAATAACTTCAGTCTCATAGAAAATATATAATCCTGAGTTAGCCTGAAAAGGCTCAACAGTTTTTAGTTTTTCATTCAGCATAGCTGAAAGTGTTATTAGGTCCACTTTAGTCGCTGGTAAATAAATCGAACTATGCTCTATGTAGCGCCCATTGTATGCATTCTATCAACCACATTGCTTTGTACATATTTGAATAGTTGAATAGTATTAAACGCTATAAATCACGACGTTGCTTTCCCATTTCACAGCTTTGGAGAATTGTGCGATTGTGTATTTAGCATTAGGAATTGACTTTTTCAACTGAAGCCATAATAAATGATATTATAAATATAAATAAATGACAGCTAGACAAACGGACGGACGGACGGACGGACAGATAGACAGACGACACAGCAACATTTACCGCCATTTCGATTGTGTCTCACTTAGTTGCTTTATTTATTGTTGTTTTGTTGTTGCTTTTGGTCTATCCACATTTTTTTTTTTTTTTGCAATAATAGCATTTAAATGGCTCTTTTCAGTATTATTTATGAGTGCTCTAGCTGTTGCATGACATAAAATGTGTGGCTGTCGTCGCTTTGCTGCTCCGGTTGTTGTTGCTGTTGTTAATGTTGTTGGTGTTGTTGTTGTTGTTGTTGTTGTTGTTGTTGCTTGACTATGCACGCATATGACCCTCAGGTCTCTTCCATGGGAAAAGTCATGAACATGACTGAAAATAGACATAATGACAGTGGGTCGGAGCAGACATGACTAGACTTGCTAGCTTGTAATATTGAGGCACATCGTTAGAAAACAACAACAACAACAACAACAGCAGAAGCAATAGCGACAACGACAACAACAACAAGAACCTGTGTAATCTGTTACAGCAGACAAACAAATCAAGAATATAAATCTGACTCTGGGTAGTCGAAGATTCTATGCTCTTTTCTATATATTATTCTATATATATTTGAGAGCAATAAGAAATCAATAAAAATCTGAAATGTGTATTTTTATTCTATTCGACATAGCTCGTAATTGAGTGAAGGAAAAGTCACGGGCGAGTCATAGAAATTCACCAACTTTTCCTTGGAGAGATGGAGTAAATTCATTAGGTAAACTAGCAATACCCAAATTTCTGGAATTAACAGGAACTCAAATGTAGCACTGCTAACTTCGTTCAAAAAAAAAAAAAAAAATAAAAAAATAAAATAAATAAATAAATAAATAAAAAATTATGTAAGCTCCATAAAATACAAATTAAAATATTATAGCTCAAGCCTTACACAGTCAGTCACAAAAGTCTACAGCGAGTGTATACAATGTTGCTTCTTATAAAGAGTTGCTCATAATAATTGCCAAAGTTTTCATAACGTAATAATTCTTAAGCTGTATACATACATTTATCTATATATCTCTTTATTATTACTATATATATATATTTTTTTTTTTTTTTTTCTCATCGTTATGTCTAATTAAAGTTGCGCCTTTGTCTTTGTCGTGAATTCAAGTTGAGTGGGCGGCCAAGAGGGGGGGTGTGTGTGGGCGGAGAGGCGCTGGGAAGGGGAGCAAGCTTTTCGCATATGCTCTTTAATACCCCTAAAGAGCTACAAGCTGTTCGCTATATGTTATTTACTATATATACATATATATTTTTTCAGTATTTATTTATATCGTCATCGTGTGGCAGACACGGCGCAAAAATTAAAAGAAATAATTATATATAATGTTGACTGGCCAAGGACGCGCTAGTTAGTTGCGTTTTGTTATTGAGGTTTTTCGCGTTTCCATACTTTGTTCTCCATGCACCGTCTGACTGACTATCTCAATCTGCCTCCATTCGTCTGCCATCTGTCCGTGGTTTTCTAAATATGTGTGCGTTGGTGTGTATGCCTCAATAATCATTGTGCAGTCATGGATTCGACTTTTGCTGCTCGCTTCGCTGGGCGCTGACTCAGTTGTGCCATCAAGATAGATTTCTGAGGCGAGTATATACTATATAGACATACACTAAATACATATGTGAAGTGCAACGTGCCACGTTTGAGCAAGTACCGTCTGTCAGTCTGTCAGTCAGTCGGCCAATCAGCGTGGGCGAGTGGGGGGAGGCGGGGGTGTAGGTATCATGGGCGCAATCACAATGCAGCTGCTACTGCGATGCATCATTGTTAAATACTTAAAAAAAAAAAAAAAACTTTTAAAGTCTACGATTGTTTTACTGACTTGAATATATGTAGATCCTTGATGTGTATAAAGCAGATATCAGACAATAAGATATACAAATATAAACGTACATATATCTATGGTACAGTTGACTCTCTCAAAATATTACGAATTATCGAATGCTTTAAATATTAAGTGTTGGAAATATTAAAGAGATTCTAGTGGGAACTCGTGATAACTTTGAATTAATGAGAGGAGAGAGAGTAAATAAATCAAGTCTGAAACAACGTGAGTCGACTGTATATACATACATATATTTATACTTGGGTCAAATTTCCTAAGTAAAAGAAAAATTAATTCAATAAACTCGGCTTTGAGCTCAGTCACATATCATATGAATAGCTGAGTCTATTTTAAATAATTTGAATTTAGCAGAAATTTTAGCTATCGATAACATTTAGCTAATCGCCTACTCAATAGGCTTTGCTATTTAGGCATAACTCATATGCATATGCAACTCAAACCTAATATAATCTCTCGTCTTTTTAGGAGAGTATGAATATAATGTATATCAAAAAAGTTGCTACTTGGCTTTCATTCCATATTATTGTCTATCTGTCTACCTACATCCACATCTATCTATATTCAGCTTGGCTCAGTTCCCTAAAAATGAATCGACTTTTAGGCAATTTTATGATTTATTTATTTCAAGCCAGCGCTGAAAACGATCTCTGGCAATTCATTCGATTCCACATAATAATGAAAGGAGACAATGGCGTATAATTATGAAAATTAAAGAAATGAATATAAATCAAATCAAAAATACATTATAATACCCGTACTTAAATTCCAAATAATTGCACAAATAAAAGCAAAAAATGCCTAAAGAAATAATAAATAAAAAATTTCAAACAAAACAAAAATTTTTTTTGATTAACGATGCGGCTTTTGTTTGGGGCGGCGGCAGCTACAATAATTTTTGCCGATCGAATATCGCAGATTCCTTTCAAAATATTTACACAAGGGCAAAATGCGGGGCAGTCGCGTTCCCCCCCAAAAATCAAAAAGCAAAATCCAATCGGCAATGGGGCAAGTGAAATGGGCCGTAATAAGCATACAAAGAAAAAAAAAGAAAAAAAACAATACAGTTATTATGCGGCTAAAAATGGCTAATAAGCTGCACGCTGCCCACTTGGCGTATGCGTGATATTTGCCAAATATATAAATAGAGATATATATACGAATATCTATGTATATATATATATATATATATATATATATATATTTATATATATATATATATATATATATATATATATATATATATATATATATGCACACCGCATGCAATTAAATGTCGCCTGAAACGCGCTTTGACACACGGCTGGCTCCATGGGCAACTACGTTATTTGGCTGAGTCAGCGGCGACGGCCCCCAAACACGTTTCCAGGCCAGGTCTTGGCCCAACTGCGGACAGCAGCCAGCGGGGCCGGCAGACAGACAGACAGACTAACAGACAAACAGTTAGCCTGGAACTGGGTCCGCAGCGCATGCGAGTGCCAAAAAACGCCAACAAACGGTTTTACAGTTTGTTGTTGCTGCTGCTGCTGCTATTGCTGCTGGTCTCTTTTTGGGCAACAAGGTGAAGGTTAGCGAACTGTCGCCAAATGCACAACACGAACTCACAGACATGGGAATATGCGAGCGAGCTGCAGCTCCATAAATATGCAAATCACAGTTGTGAACTCGGCCAACGATTCGCCAGGCAGACATTTTGTTAACTTTTATGTTGTGTTGTGTTGTGCTGTGTTGTGTTGTTGGCTTCTGTTCCGCTTTGTTGCTGCTGCTGCTGCTGCTTGCAGTTGCAATAGCTTTGTGAAACGGGAGTCAGCAGTTAGCGAGGCTGGGGCAAAGCTCTGAGACTATTGAAGCTAGGCAAGCCTGACTATGACTGGAATTGTTATATGTATATGTATGCTGTGCGGTAGGGTATGCTGTGCTGTAGCTATAGTTGCATCTACTCCTTACTCCAATTCTCTATTTTAGTTCTGTTCAGCACAGTTTGAATAAACTCTAAAACGAATGAAGCTAGGAAAATCTAAGACTGACTGGAATTGTTACTCATTACTTGGCGCTGGACTTGATAGGGTATGCTGTGCTGTAGAGTAGGCTGTGCTGTAGCTATAGTTGCATCTATTCTATACTCAAACTCTTTTAGTTCTGTTCAGTTTTAATAAACTCTGAGACTACTGAAGCTAGGCAAGCCTGACAATGACTGGAATTGTTACTCATTGCTTGGCACTAGGCTCCATAGGATATGCTTTGCTCTAGGGTAGGGTATTCTGTGCTGTAGCTATAGTTGCATCTATTCTACACTCAAACTCTCTGTCTTAGTTCTGCTCACATGGGGCTGGTTTTAATATACTTAGAGCTTAGCTCTCAGCGCACTTCAATATTTTCTAGAGCCCAAGCTCATTTTCCTATGGGATCTTTGCTTCAAATTTCCACTAAAGATAAGCTCGTAACACTTTGACCATTGCTTTTCGGATCGATCATTGTTCCAGTGACCAAATCAGTTGCCTTTTATTCCACGAACCAGCTCAGCTTTGGCTAGGCTGCTTTCGAAACACTCACAGCATTGCTGCGCGAATCTGGCTGCAATCGTTGCCTTGCAGTCTGCGGGTTACCCCAGATTAAGCTAAAATACTGACAGCTAATCGTATATATCATTATTTTAGTCTTATATGACGTCGCTAACTTTTAGCCGAGTCAACAATGTGTATTTTTGTACTCTCGAAGCCAGAGCTAAGCCTTTCTGACTTCTACTCGTATTTATTTTGCTCTTATGCATCTATAATTTCTTTCGGATTTCAAAAGATCAATCGACTTATGGAAATTTCGAATGTGTTTACACAAAGATCTCTAATATGCATATGTAAATAGTTTAGAAGCAGTTTTTGATAGAGCTGTAAGAGCGAGCGCTCTCTCTCTCTCTCTCTCTCTCTCTCTCTCTCTCTCTCTCTCTCTCTCCCTCACACTCCCACTCTCTATTTCATTGATATAAAAGGCAGGCTGAGTGTTTGCTATAGAAAGTGTGTTACGAGACAATTGTGAATCTCATTTAGCTCACAATTGGGCAAGGTACATCTAATAATAATGTTATATATGTTATACAGCTTGGACACATTGTAAGCAGTGTGGAGTACCATCGATGGCATGAATTACTTGGAAGCAGCTAGCCTGAAGTGGCAAAACCCCAATCACAATTATGCGGCAATGCAAACACACACACACAGACACAGATACACTCACAGTGAGATAAATCGATAGTTGTCGGTTGTCGGCTGTCGGCTGTCGGCTGTCGGCTATCGGTTGTTTGTTTGTTGTTGTCTTGCCTAATGGCTGGCTCATCTTTTCGTCAGCTTTAAACTGCTGGCTGATTGATTTTTGGGATTACAACATGACCTAACTGATCATTATGATCATAACGCAATTTGCATGCGGCTGTCGAATAGTACGACTCCTATCTCTATCTCGCCCCCTCTCTCTCTCTTTCTCGTACTCTCCATCTGTGTGGCAAATAGAAAATGGAACTTTGTGATTGATTGCAATGGCCAACGGTGCGTGTCCAAATGGCCAACGGGCCCTGCACAGCAAGCAATTACGTTATTTTCACTGAAATCACTGAGAGCGAAATGAAGACATCATTTGGCTTCAATTTGGCTATTGCCACATTTCGATTTGTATAACAAATTGCAAACACACACACACACACATACACAGAAAGACACGGACACTCACATAAACCGTAAATAACAGTCGAAAATGCTTTGGCTAAGGCTACACAAAGCGTAATTAATCAAATGTTACCGAAAAATCAGCGACAAAACTGACAACAATTCATTAGACGACATTTAAATGCACTAACTAGTTTAGTTAGACAGAGCGTTTGATACTAGCATATTAGTAATTTATCCCCATTCAGGAGTTACATCAATCAATTGCTTAGTCAAGCTATAAATCTAAGCATTATTATTGCACTTGATCAATCTGAGCTGCGTCTGTTGACTTTAAATGATACATAGGAAGATTTAGAGAGTCAATCAAGAATCAATCAGTCATGCAGCTGGTCAATCTCCCATTTAGATAGTCACTTAACCAATGCAACAGTCAATTAACATTTAAGATGTAAGTCAGTAATTCAATCAAGGGTGTCAGTCACTCCTGTCCAGCCAATCAGTCTGTAAAGAATAGTAATGCATATAACTTTACAATGATCCAGCTAATCATCCAATCAATAAATCAGTCAGTCAGTCTAATAATCTGCATATCATGCAGTTAAACAGTTAGTCAATAATTTAATCAGTCAGTCAACCAATCGTTCTATCAATCAGTTAGTCAATCATTTCGTCAATAAATGAGTCAATGAGTCAATCAATCAGTCAGTCCATCAGTTAGTCAATCAGCTAGTCAGTCAATCAAGCACTCCATCAATTAGGCAATAAATCCATCCGTAGTTCATCAGTTAGTCAGTCAATCAAGCAGTCAATCCATCAGGCAGTTGAAAAGGCAGTCAATCCATCCGCCAATAAGTGGGTTGACTCAGTCAATCCGTCAGTTAATCAGTTTGTCAATCAGCCAGTCAGTCAGTGTGGCACTCAATCAATTAGGCAGTCAATCAAGCCGTTGATAACCTGATTGCCTAGTCAATCCATCCGTAGTCCATCAGTTAGTCAGTCGATCAAGCAGTCAATTAATCAGACAGTCAATCTGACAGCTGATCAGGCAGTCAATCCAGCCGCCAATAAGTGAGTCAACCAGTCAGTCAATCCATCAGTCTATCAATCAGTAAATCAGTCAGTCATTCAATCACTCAACCAACCTTCCAATCATACATCAATCATATAATCAATCATTTAGTCAATAATCTAGCTAATCATCGAGAGAATCATCATTTATGAAATAAATAAAATCATATATAAAATTAAAATCAAAAAAGTTTTTTGTTTTTTGTTTTTTTTTTTTTTTTTTTTTTTTCTTTCATTAGAAGAAAAGAAATAGAAATTTTGGTCCAACTTTAGGGCGGAAATTCATTCGAAGCATCTTTACGTAATTGGGTTTAGGTAATTGCGATTTATTGGGATTAGGTAATTGTAAAACCTCGACCTAGAGCTAAAGAATATTCACAAAAAATGCATTTATCTGTCCTATGCTAAGCCCAGACCCAAATTCTAGTTCCTCAAGCGCAGACAATCTCTCAATTAAACAATAGCTTACAGAGTTTCGGTTAATTATCCATCAACTCTTTGCCACATTCTTCTCCATTTAAGCAAGTACAAAGCGTTGGGGCGACCCTTTGGTTAGGGTATTTAACACATTTGTACACACGATTAGCTTTTGGCTTTGCTCAACTCTGCACAGCATGTCGCACATTTTCGTTAATTTATTTTAATGTTCCGAAAGCAAAACAAAACAAAAGAGAAAAGTAGATAACAATAACAAAACAAAACTAACTGAATGAGAGACAAAATGAGAAAAAAAAAAAAACTATTTCATTTATGTTACAGACGAAATTTCAAATGTGCCGCGCTTTGATTTTGATTAATTTAGTTTTGGCTTTTCGTACTCTTTTTTCTTTTTTTTTTGTACTTTCGCCTCCCTCAATGGAAAACAATAAAAACTCAAATGTGTATCAAAATCGATTTGCCGATTTTAATTAGCTAATTATGCATTTTTGCCGCCAGCTTATGTAAGAAAAAGTCTTTTGTTATTGGCGACGATGCGTTTTATAGATCTACTCATTTGCATAAGCTCTCTCTCGCTCTCACTCTCACTCTGTTACTCGCTCTCCCCCCTCTCTCTCTCCTCTCTCTCTCTCTCTCTCTATCGCTGGTGCTGAGAAATGATTTTTAGAGCTGTCGCTACTGTTTGGCGACACGATTTATCTTGCGACTCCAATTGCCCAATTCCAATTGCTTTAGATCAATGATCGATGAATCGACGGTCGCGGCTTTTCTTTTCATTTCAATTTCAACCTTAACTTCAATCGCAATCGGCTTTGGCTTTGGGTTTCGGCTTCGGTTTCGGTTTCGGTTTCAATTTCTCAATTGCCCAATTGCCCCAAAATGCGTTTTGGCATTTGGAATAACGAAACCTTTAATAAAATCAGCTCTCACATAAAACTGTGTAATTACGGTCAGGCAGTCAGGCAGTCAAGCAGTCAGTCAGTTGCCGTTTAAAGGTTAAAACTCAGCATTTAAAATTTTTAAAAGCCGTTAAAGTGCATTAAACAACAACAACAACAACAACAACAGCACACAATGACAATGACAACAACAAGCAACAATAACAACAATTAACGAAATTACGCTTTGTTCCAAATCACAAAGCTTAGCTCTTTCTATGCTCTACACACACACACACACAAACACACTCAGACACACACACACACACACACTTCGCCTTTCCATATTTTGGCTAAAGTTCAAAACGTTTATAGCCAACAAAGCCAATATTTTTATTGCATTAGACAAAACCTTTATTACAGTAATTAAAATAAAATACAAAATATGAATATCAATAAAAGTAATAATAATAATAATGTCATAAAATAGAAGCCTTATTCATGAAATTAACTAAATTGGCTTTTAAAATGTTTTAAATATTCCAAGTATTTGCGTTCATGATTGTTATACTTGCTTATTTGAAAGCATGGAGCATATTGGTTTTGCAGTGGAAGTTGGTTCCTTATACATAAATATATATTTATATATAGTGTGGATATATGATATGAGAATTTGCGTTATATGGACATGAACGTATATATATCTGATATGGTCTACAGATTCTTTAATGAGGGCCATATAAATTCCTCTGAATTTTGAATACTTTCTAGCTCTAGCGTGAGACTTGAAATATGAAATATTTATAATAAATTATTTAAAATGCATTATCAGAATGATATTTTATATACACTGAGTAACATTAATATTCGGGTTCTTTATTCTTCATCTTTTTCCCGGTTAATTATAATCTTTGTTAGCATTTTCAATTTTTTAATTTCAATTAAAATTATAAAATAAAATTATTAAAATTAAAATTAATATTTTTTATTGAAGTTGAAAAAAAAAAAATCGAATATTAATGTTACTCACTGTATATATATATATATTAATATAGGTTTCATATATCAATTTGTCATATATATTAATACTCTAGCTAGAAATACATATGTACACTGCTCTACACAGTTATGCTCACATAACTGCACCACTTCATTCGATAAACCGACAATTGGGAAAGTCAATTGGCATAAGGTCATAATGAGCTGAAAATAATGAAATAATTAAGTGAACTGCTTGTAGTAGCTTAGCCCAATTGATAGTCGCAAGACCCAGTTTCCAGACATGCGCGCAGCTTGGAAACCGCAAAGAAATGAAACGATATTCGTATGAGTATTACGAATATGAAACTAACGGTGCACCATCCATATAATGGAAGCCAAAGGCAGATCTTCACATGGCATGCAACACGTCTTTGAGGCAAACAGCAATTGAGATCGTTATGAGTTTTATTATACACAGGTTATACCTACATATCTACATATACATATGTATATGTATATATATATATATATTTCGTTCGATTCATATGCGTATTATTTCATGCACTCATTCAGCTTCATTCATTGTGCAAATGAATGGCAATTGTTTGCTTACAATTTTACCGCTACGAATTGGGGGCGTCTCTTGACAAGCTCATCAAGAAAAGTAGATTATACATACATATATGCATACATATATGTATACATATATTTATGAATGTATAAGTAAGTATGTGAATATAATTGCAAGTTTGTATGTTTTATTCATTGAGTGTCTCAATTAATATGTCAAATATTTGAAATATTTATTCAAAAAAAAGCAAAAATTGTTGCTTTAATAAAGTTGAGTCTGAGAGCGTGAGCTAACATAAATTATATATATATTTTCATAATTATATATAATTTATATTTTTTTATAGCAATAACTTTTCACACCTTTCGAGTGTCGGACGCAGCTATATGAGATCAAATGAATAAACAAAAATATCTATGCTATTAAATGTATGCTATTATAATAATTATTATTTATTGCTTTTCATACAGCACATGAATTAAATAGAATTAAAGTTTGCAAAGAAATATTATTTGAAAAAGTAGAAAATTACATACATAACTTAGATTATATACATTTATATATATATTTTTTTATATTTTATTTATATATTTTTTAATTTTTTAATCATTTTTATTATTAATACTATTTTTAATTATTTTTTTTTGATTTAATTAGTTTAGGTTAAAAAAAAGGAAATAATAACTGATGCGCCCTTGGCTGAATTTTTCTCAACATTTTCATACAACTTTTATTATATTTTTATTTTACAGGGTATCTGCTAGTTGGGCACGCCCTTCGCTCGCCCACTCTGACTTGCTCATAAATAATGCCACTGAATTTATGTGAGCATTAATATACATTGTATTTTATTATTATTTTTACTTTTATTTATTTCTTTTTTTTTTTTTTTTTTTTTTTTTTTTTTTTGCAATGAAAAACTGAGGGAAAATGTGAAGAAAGGAAAATTGTGCTGCCGACTGCAGGCAGCTCGGAACAATGGACAAGCCAGGCCATAAAGTACATGTACATATATAAATATATATATATATATATATATATATGTGTGTGTGTGTGTGTGTGTGTATATGGGCTGCGCCCATCAGCCAAAAGGGGGCAAATGGGCAACTGGGACTGAAGACAGCTCTGTCGACCGCATGACATAATGACACAGAGTCAAGAGGGGGAAGCTCTTCATGTGAGAAGTGAGGCAGCTGCGGCTGCTGCTGGCTGATAAACAAAAGAAATTAACTTGGCTAACTGCAACATCAGCAAGCAGCAACAACAATAATAGCAACAACAACAACAACAACAACAACAACAACAACAATACGGAAGCAAGTGCACGAGGCAGATGAGACAAACGAAGATACCCGGTTTGGCCAGAGATGGGCACCAAAAAGTTATTGTTGCTGCCGTTGCTGTTGTTGTTGCTGTTGTTGCTCCTGCCGTTGTTGCTTTTGTTGGCGATGTCGTAAGCTCCAGCATCTGGGAAAATGTTTGTGGATCGCATTAGAGTGTTACATGTGTAGACATTTGTATACGATGTCTGCGTGTGTCTTTTGTTGCCTGCTGAGCTCTGATTAATTAGCTGCCCGTTTCTTTCGCTCATTTCTTTCTGTTGCCTGCTTTTCGTTACTTAACCGACAAATTGGCAAGTCGGGAAGACACCCGGCAGCCGGCGATGGGGCGGCGAACTGGGCGTCGATGGACGTCTTAACATGGCAGGCGTGGCAGAGCTGTCTTCGATATTTGCAAAGTAGTTGGGGTATTGATCAGCTTTTATGATCAATTATCGTTCGTGTGTAAGTGTGTGTGTGTGTGTGGGAGCGGCGTGAAGTATTTAATTGAAGAGCTTAGTACAAAGAAGAGAGAGGGAGCGGAATTTAAAGAGAAGAAACGGGATATCACCATGACTTATCAATAAGTCAAAAATATTTCAAGTCTACTGCAAATATATTCCTCGTTGAGGAAGTTTACTCGGACAGAGTGGAATTAGAATTTATAATGAAGCACGTAAAGATCTTGAGTTCTTGTTTCCAACTATAAGTTCAACATGTCTTATATGTTCTCTGTTAGTGTTCAAGATAGTAATTAAAATACAATGAAACGAGATTAGTTGTTTTCAGTTGAATAATGAATATACTATAGAAAACACTTCATGTATTATATATTATATATGGTACTTAAAATATAGTCTTTAATATATTAAGTTGAAGTTTTTAATTGAAGAAAAATAAAAGCTACTTTTGTAGCTAGGCTGACAAACATTCTATAGATATACTCAATTATTAACACATTTTTTATATGATCGAGCTATTTTTGATTAATTGAGAGATTTCAAGAATGATAAAAACTCATAAATGCCAAGATTTATGAGCATTTCAAGCAAAAAATACAGATTTTTTTTGTGTGGCAACAATTTGATATAGTAATTAAATAAAGTTTTGACATACGATATAGTGAGCTAATTGGAATGAAAAATGTATGGATATATCAGAAATATAAAGAGGGAAATAAAATGGGAAAGATAGGGAGAGATAAAGAAAGAGGGTAAGAGAAATATGGTGGAAAGAATTGAACTACGTAAACTTATGCAAATGAAATAGTGAGATAAAAGAGAGATGAAAGAGATATTGAAGTTTAGAGACAAAGGAATATAGAGAAACGGAAAGTCGGCAATAAAGAGAGATAAAGCAAGTTAAATGAAGAAGAGACTGGGTGCGATTGAGAGGGGATAGATGAGGAGACATAGAGAGTGTGAGATATATATATATATATATATATATGAAATATGATGTGAGAGAGAGAAGGTAAAGTGAGATATGGAGAACTATGGAGAGAAGGAGACAGCGAGAAAAATGAATGAGAGAGAAGGAACAATATTTAGAAAAAGAGAGAGACAGTGAGAGAGAGAAAAGGAAAAACGAAAGAAATTGGCATTAGATAAGCGGCGTAAGCCATAGAGAGAAAGAAGATGGAAGAATGCCAAAAGAAAGATGGAGACAGACAGCAGGCAATATACAATTTCCACCATATAGACTTGATATGACTGACTATATATGTACATATATGTATGTAAACATTTACTCAAGTAACTCGTGAAAATGAATATTCAAATTTCTATATAAATTTACAATTTTAGAATGTTTTTCACGAAAATACTTCCAGGTCCACGCGACCTGCTTGATAGCCATGAAAGAAGTTGACAAATATATATGTATTTTACATAATCTTGTTATATATTTATCTGACATACATATATTCAACAGACATACATTTTCAATTACATAGAACTGTGTTTACTGTGATTAATTTTGCAGGGATTTTGCGTAGCTGTTAGTTCCGTTCCTTTCCTCTCATTTCCTTCTCTATCTTTTCTTGCATCGATTTTTTTTTTTTTTTTTTTCTTTTTCGTTTTCATTTTAATTGTGTGTTCAAGTTCGGTGTGCAACGATATGCGATTCAATTACAACTGTAAAGCTGAGCTGAGGTGACTTGAACTGAGCTGAGCTGGCTTGCTCTTGGCCGAAATCACCATGAAGCGGGGCAAAAATTTGAGGCTTGCCACGCCCACGCGACGCCCATAACAAGCTACAAAAGAGACATGGCAACGAGAGTGGCAACAGCAGCAGCAGCTGCCAAAGTGAAAGCGATGCCACAAATCAAAGCCATCAGCTGCCCCCCGTTCGCTCGGTCTCGTCCCTCTCTATCTGTCTCTTTCGCTCACCCTGCAACCGGTTCAAGCTAATGCTATGGCTCGTTTCGCTGTTGTTTTTGCCGTTGATGACTTTATGCACCACAATTCTCAAAGCGAAAGGCCGCGGCCAGGTCGACTCTTGATCGAGGTGTCACTTTCGCTGTCGCCCACTAATTAAGTTGGGTCAGAGAGAAACAATAACAAAATATATGTATATATATATATAGATGATGAACTTACCTTTTGGCTGGCTGCTGGCTTCCTGCTTGGCTGCAGCGGCAGCCGGCGGCTTGGCCATGGCCAATGAGCAGCAGCCCAGCATCAGCATTAGCTTCAGCATTTGATGTCCCTTCAACATATTTCGTGTTTGGCGCTCGTTTCTTTTCTTCAAATTGTCGATATTGATAGTGGGCAACAATTGTTGTTGTTGTTGTTGTTGTTGATGAAAATCGCTTTTCGTTTATCGTTTAGCTATGTATGTGTTTATTTAATTTGCTATTGACCTGTTGATTGCTGCAGCAGCTGCATTTCACTTTCATATTGAACAACAGAAAAAGGCAAAAGTAAAAAATAAAAAATAAATAAAATAAAATAAGTTGATAGTCAGGCTAAGGAGACAACAGCAGCAGCAGCAGCAGCAGCAGCAGCAACAACAACAACTTTAGCAGCAAAGTGAAATTTTTGCTGGCTGAGAAGCAGGCAACACACACACACACACACACACACATACACAGCAGTGGCAAGTGAATTGTGTGTTGGGGTCACGCACTCCTGTTGCCAGTTGTTGTTGCTGCCAGTTGTTGTTGCTGCCAGTTGTTGTTGCTGTTGCCAGTTGCTGGCCATAAAAGTAAAAAGTATTTTGTTAAGCGTGTTTTAGCAGCAGGCATTAACAACAACAACAACAACAACAACAGCTGTTGACGTTGCTGCAACTGCCACTTGCCACAACGCCAACAAAGCTTGCAACACTATGCACAGTTATTTTTCTCTTTTTTTTTTTTTAAAGTATATTTCTATTTTTTATAAACAGGAAACTATTAGCGCGGAACACACAACGAGAAGCGAGAGACAGAGAGAGAGAGAGAGAGAGAGAGAGAGAGCGAATAAATTGCTCACAATTTATATTTTTATTGTTATTTTCTTAAGTGTATTTCTCAAGTATCGTTATTAATTTGCATTTTATTAATAATTTTATGGCACTTGTTGCTATTGTTGTTGTATCAATTATGTTGCTCAATTTTCGTTTTCGTTTTTCTTTTGTTTAGCTGAAGCACTTTGCAGTTTTGCTTAATGCGGAAATGCCGCCCAATCAACACTCGAAAAAAAAGAAAATACATTGGCAAAACAAAAAAAAAAAAGTGTGTATAGAAATAATTTAAAGTAAACACAAAGTAATTTAATGTTTATGTCCACAACACAGTAGAAAACGCGCACGAAACGCGGCAAAAACGCGCGTAATTGCAGGATGTGGAGAGATCTCGCGCGTCCGAAGGTGGCTCAACACTTCCGCGCCAACAGCAAGCTCACACACACACACACACACACGCACACACTCACAGACACTCATGCACGCACTTGCATTTTGTTTTCTTTTTCGGGATAACGGCAAACACAACAAACCCAGCAATCGAGAGTCAAGCGAAAAAAAAAAACAAATAGTCGAGTGAGAAACGCGACGATTGGCCAAGCGCTCGCTGCGAACGCCGTCAACTGTCTGAGCTGCGCGCAGGCGCCGTCAAACACTTTTAAAGCGCTGTAACAGCCGAGAGAGCGGGAGAGAGCGAGCCGAGCCAAAGCTATAATGAAGAGCGGCATGAAGCTGCGAGAGAGCGCAATGGCAACAAACACTGTGAGTGAGAGCGGGAGAGAGCGAGCGCAGTCAGGTAATAATTGAAGCTTCATGAATGAAGCGGCTCAACGATCAGCTGTGCCTTAAACCGGTAAACGTTGTAAGTGCTATGCGCAGCAATTGACGTTGCTGCTGCTGCGACTGCGACTGCGACTGCTGCTGGTGTTGTTGTTGTTGTTGTTCTGGTGGCCAGCACGTGACGCATTCAATTGGCAGCCCACGCAAGAGATAAAATACATATATCAGCTAGTCGAATTGCTAACGAAGAGAAGTCAATAAATGTTGTAGACTTTTGGTGATTGATTAAGTATGGAAAGGAACGCCGAAACGAAACAGAGAGAGATCAATAGAGACATAAAAGGAAAGAAGGGGAAAATTAAAGAAAGAGACGGAAAGTGAACAAGTGAGAGGGATGGAAAGAAAGGGAAGGAGAAAGAGAGAGAGAGAGAGAGAGAGAGAGAGAGAGAGATTTAGTCAGAAAATCTCCAGAAAAGATCAATTTCGAGAAAGAATGATGGAAATCAAGACAGAGAGAGGGAGAAATAAGAATGGTTGAGATTACGGTGGAGGAAATTCTTCGAGAGAGAATGATAGGAATAGAGTGAGAGAGAGAGAGAGGGAGAGAGAAAGAGAGAGCGACAGAAAGACAGAGAGTGACAGAGAGAGAGAGAGAGTGACAGGGAAAGAGAGAATGAAATAGAAATTTCGACAAGTAGAAGAAAAGCTCGTAAGAAAATTGAAACCTCGAGAGAGAATGATAGAAATAGAGACAAAGAGAGAGAGAGAAAGAAAGAGAGAGCGACAGATAGAGAGGGAGAGAGAGAGAGAGACAGAGAGTGAGAGAGAGAGAGAGAGTGACAGAGAGTGAGAGAGAGAAAGAGAGAGTGACAGAGAGTGAGAGAGAGAGAGAGAGTGACAGAGAGTGAGAGAGAGAGAGAGAGAGACAGAGAGAGTGACAGGGAAAGAGAGAATGAAATAGAAATTTCGACAAGTAGAAGAAAAGCTCGTAAGAAATTTGAAACCTCGAGAGAGAATGATAGAAATAGAGACAAAGAGAGAGAGAGAAAGAAAGAGAGAGCGACAGATAGAGAGGGAGAGAGACAGAGAGTGAGAGAGAGAGAGAGAGTGACAGAGAGTGAGAGAGTGAGAGAGAGAGAGAGATATATGTACAGTAGACAGAAACATCTAGAGATAAATCTCGAAAGGGAGAAATTTCGATGATGAAATAAATCTCAAGGAAAGAAAACCAGCAGAATTATCTTTTCTTCAAATTTAACCCCATAGTTAGTGAATTTGTATTAATGAATTATACCCAGCTATAGTGTTGAGCAGATCGTTTTCAGATCTTGTCGAGTAATGCTTACAGACAGCTAACTTGATTTTTACCGATCTGAAGCAGCTAGAAATTGTGGAACACATATGCATAGATATGCCATAATAAATTGCTTGAAGTTATATTCAAATTTAAAATCTCATTTCAATATCTCCTCTCTCCACTCCAGTAATACCCATATCTTTAGGTTTCCCAAATTTCTCTCTTGTCGTATTGCCCCATAATTGTCGGCCAAGTCCATTGCCAAATTGATTGGCGTCAACTGTTTCGGCTCATGCGCGCTGACATGTAATTAATTTGGCCAGCTCCAGGCGGCCAACTGGATGCAAGTTGAGCGATTGATGCTGCACAGCGACGTGGCGATGATAAACAGCCTCGGGCTGCTTTGCATATTTTAAATATGTATGTACCTCAGTCGCATGCATACATACATACATAATGATTAGCAAATTAACGCACGATTCGCACATCCGAAATAACTGTTTGGGCCCAGACCCAAGCGAACGATTTGCATAAGATATGAAATCGAAATTAAAAACGCGTTTCTCATTTCCCTAACTAGACTGTGACAAATCGCAACAATTTGGCCATATGATGGTCGACATAATTGACAGTTAATGAGAGATCATTTCGGAGATCTTTTTGAAGTGATCCAAAGTCTCTCTCTCTCTCTCTCTCTCTCTCTCTCTCTCTTTTGATTCACAATTCCATTTGAAGCAATTTGCTTAGGCAAGCTTAGCATTCGCATTAAATGGAAGAAATGAAGACGAGGGTGGCTCAAAGAGATGGTTATATAACTATTATAGAATAGGCAACTCTTTAAGCCACCCTCGTGGCACACACATGCATATCAATAACCACAGCTTTAGGAAACTCTTTGGGCTACCCATGCCAGCGATGTGACTCTGCGCTTTCAGCAATGTCAAATTGCACAATTGCAATAGCTGCAACAACAACAACAACTACAACAACAACAACAAGGACACAAATCACATTTGCTCTCAAGGCGTCGCGATGGCTGCCATTGGAAGCAAAGCGCGAATACAAAACACATCGGAGATGTGAGCTACAAAATAACAAACAAAGCATTGTTGAGTGCATTGCAGCCAGATGATGTCATTGATATGGCACAGTTTGCAAATACCATTAGCAAATACTACACACAACATTATGTACCAGATGGATAGTGGATAATACATACATAGATGCATGTAGGAGGGATGAGTACGAGATACAGCTGACACCAAGCAATCCAAATGGGAAAGGAATTTGCAGAGCAGAGCGAAAGAGCTGCATGAAATGTATTTGTATCTGTATCTGTATCTGTATCTGTATCTGTATCTGTATCTGTATCTGTATCTGTATCTGTATCTGTATCTGTATCTGTATCTGTATCTGTATCTGTATCTGTATCTGTATCTGTATCTGTATCTGTATCTGTATCTGTATCTGTATCTGTATCTGTATCTGTATCTGTATCTGTATCTGTATCTGTATCTGTATCTGTATCTGTATCTGTATCTGTATCTGTATCTGTATCTGTATCTGTATCTGTATCTGTATCTGTATCTGTATCTGTATCTGTATCTGTATCTGTATCTGTATCTGTATCTGTATCTGTATCTGTATCTGTATCTGTATCTGTATCTGTATCTGTATCTGTATCTGTATCTGTATCTGTATCTGTATCTGTATCTGTATCTGTATCTGTATCTGTATCTGTATCTGTATCTGTATCTGTATCTGTATCTGTATCTGTATCTGTATCTCTGTATCTGTATCTGTATCTGTATCTGTATCTGTATCTGTATCTGTATCTGTATCTGTATCTGTATCTGTATCTGTATCTGTATCTGTATCTGTATCTGTATCTGTATCTGTATCTGTATCTGTATCTGTATCTGTATCTGTATCTGTATCTGTATCTGTATCTGTATCTGTATCTGTATCTGTATCTGTATCTGTATCTGTATCTGTATCTGTATCTGTATCTGTATCTGTATCTGTATCTGTATCTG
Organism: Drosophila mojavensis; assembly: GCF_018153725.1. Taxonomy (NCBI): domain Eukaryota; kingdom Metazoa; phylum Arthropoda; class Insecta; order Diptera; family Drosophilidae; genus Drosophila; species Drosophila mojavensis. Next base: position 23,218,942 of record NW_025318667.1, on the reverse strand, counting down.
TATCTGTATCTGTATCTGTATCTGTATCTGTATCTGTATCTGTATCTGTATCTGTATCTGTATCTGTATCTGTATCTGTATCTGTATCTGTATCTGTGTATCTGTATCTGTATCTGTATCTGTATCTGTATCTGTATCTGTATCTGTATCTGTATCTGTATCTGTATCTGTATCTGTATCTGTATCTGTATCTGTATCTGTATCTGTATCTGTATCTGTATCTGTATCTGTATCTGTATCTGTATCTGTATCTGTATCTGTATCTGTATCTGTATCTGTATCTGTATCTGTATCTGTATCTGTATCTGTATCTGTATCTGTATCTGTATCTGTATCTGTATCTGTATCTGTATCTGTATCTGTATCTGTATCTGTATCTGTATCTGTATCTGTATCTGTATCTGTATCTGTATCTGTATCTGTATCTGTATCTGTATCTGTATCTGTATCTGTATCTGTATCTGTATCTGTATCTGTATCTGTATCTGTATCTGTATCTGTATCTGTATCTGTATCTGTATCTGTATCTGTATCTGTATCTGTATCTGTATCTGTATCTGTATCTGTATCTGTATCTGTATCTGTATCTGTATCTGTATCTGTATCTGTATCTGTATCTGTATCTGTATCTGTATCTGTATCTGTATCTGTATCTGTATCTGTATCTGTATCTGTATCTGTATCTGTATCTGTATCTGTATCTGTATCTGTATCTGTCTGTATCTGTATCTGTATCTGTATCTGTATCTGTATCTGTATCTGTATCTGTATCTGTATCTGTATCTGTATCTGTATCTGTATCTGTATCTGTATCTGTATCTGTATCTGTATCTGTATCTGTATCTGTATCTGTATCTGTATCTGTATCTGTATCTGTATCTGTATCTGTATCTGTATCTGTATCTGTATCTGTATCTGTATCTGTATCTGTATCTGTATCTGTATCTGTATCTGTATCTGTATCTGTATCTGTATCTGTATCTGTATCTGTATCTGTATCTGTATCTGTATCTGTATCTGTATCTGTATCTGTATCTGTATCTGTATCTGTATCTGTATCTGTATCTGTATCTGTATCTGTATCTGTATCTGTATCTGTATCTGTATCTGTATCTGTATCTGTATCTGTATCTGTATCTGTATCTGTATCTGTATCTGTATCTGTATCTGTATCTGTATCTGTATCTGTATCTGTATCTGTATCTGTATCTGTATCTGTATCTGTATCTGTATCTGTATCTGTATCTGTATCTGTATCTGTATCTGTATCTGTATCTGTATCTGTATCTGTATCTGTATCTGTATCTGTATCTGTATCTGTATCTGTATCTGTATCTGTATCTGTATCTGTATCTGTATCTGTATCTGTATCTGTATCTGTATCTGTATCTGTATCTGTATCTGTATCTGTATCTGTATCTGTATCTGTATCTGTATCTGTATCTGTATCTGTATCTGTATCTGTATCTGTATCTGTATCTGTATCTGTATCTGTATCTGTATCGTCGCGCTGTGTTTGGCTCTGTGCACTTGCCAGATTCGTTGACCGCAACTAAAATGCTATTGACCAAGTGACTCGGTTGCTTGTCGGCTGCTTGGCCTGTGCATCTGTGGCGTATCTCTTTTTACATGGCAGCGTGACACTATTCGGGCTCAGCTTCGATCGGCGCTGTAATTGATTATTTTAATTGCTTCGCACTTGATTGTCTCTGCCTGAAGCGGCTAATCAATTTGTTCAGCACTCGCGTGCACTAGTCCCTCTGTCTCCCTCTCTCTCTCTCTCTCTCTTTTGCTCTGTCTTTCTTTCTAGGGTGCTGCGGCACGCATTGAACTGTGGTTAAACGCCCACTGAAGGTCTTCGGCGCAGCTCGAAGCTCACAGCGCACAGTTCGTATCTTGAATGTATCTCAGTATTTGTATCTGTGTGTGTGTGTGTGTGTGTGCGTGAGTGTGTGTGGGCGCTCTGTGCCCGTTGCGATGTTTCCGCCAAGGCGCAATGGCAATGCGCAGCTCTTAGCGCTAATAGCAACGCATTCGCTAGATGCCACAGAGATAGCGCAGCGCGGGGCGTGCCTCAAATCAGGCTTAAAAGCAATTACGCACTCTGCAATGTTGTCAACGTTGGCTCCGCGTCCAACTTCCTGCTCCGAGCAACTGCGTCTGGGATGCGAAATCTCACACGAACATGCCAAAAAATAAGAAAAATCGAGGAAAAGGCGAACAGATAGTTTCGCTGGCAGTGCATTAGCCTGGCCAAATGCCAGCCAAACAGTCGCATTGACCAACTGCCAGACAAAGTAGGAAACAGTAAACAAGAAGAGGAGAAATTGCAAGTGCTACAAGAGGAAGAGAAGTCTACAGCAAAACTATTTTCAAATAAAATGTAACTTACTGTTAAAGCATTTAACATGCAGTTAGCTGATATTTAAATGCGTAAAGGCTTTGCTGCATTCGCAGGTGTTTCAGTCAGGATCAAAATTGTGTGAGAGAGAGAGAGTAAGAGCGGGAGATAGATAGCGATATAGGCATATCTTTCTGGCCGATCAGTTATTGGCAGCCGAATGAATTATTACAAAGTGCTCAGAGCATTTCAGTTTCATTAGCGACAACGACAACGCGACAACCAAACAAATGATGAGTGTTCCCCAAGCAACTCGATCCAAGTATATATATATATATATATATATATATATATATATATACACATATATATCTACCTATGGTGAGCTCTTGGCACATCGACTGGAAAACTGACGCCATTTGAGTTTCCCAATCGAAGCGGAAAATTAATGAAAGCATGCGACGATGCAGAGATAGATAAGGATTATTAAGTAAGAAAATTGACACGTTTATCTCTCTCTCTCTCTCTCTCTCTCTCTATATACACACACAGAGATATGCAGATATATGCATATCCAACTGATAAATCGTCGTTAGACGAAAATATCTTTTAATGTAGGATGTCACATTGAGAAAGAAAACCGGGCTAGAGTACTTTGTCAGGCAGTAATTGACTCAAAAGATACCCTGTTCTCTATGTGGAGCTCAACCTGGATATCTTTTGCAAACATACAATCCTACAGTCTCTTACTATGGAATGGTTTCTTATTAATTATATCTATCTATATATAGTAACTTTGGTATTTGTGGCCTTTGGATAGGAAAGTCGATATAATCGATCATTTTTAATGGATGTTGAAATATCGAAAAGTTCATCCATCTATATAGCCTTTATAGTTTATATATAGTTTTTATAGAAATGTAGGAAGCTGAACTGGGAATGTAGATGGACAATTCTAAATCATTTCAGCTGTTAGATGCATACTATAAAATACATATATGAATAATTTATATATTATATCCATTAATATCTCTCAACATCTAAAATTGACTTTACATGGGTAAATATTGGATTTTTGTATTGAGAGAAAATCTAGCTTATGAGGTAGAAAACTTCCAATAATATTTAATGGATATGAGAAAATACAGAATCTATAAATTCCTCTATATATATTTATTTATAATTACTTTTAATATAATATCAGAAATGGTTAATCTTTTCAGCTTTTGCTGAACATAAATTCAACTTAAGCTTTGCAGCTTTCGTTACAAGCTAGCAAAAAGCTTTACAAAGTTGCCGTCAAAGGTTTATGGCTTCGTTTTGTTCAAGCTCAAAAGTTTTTCTTCAAAGCTCAGCGAAAGCGCTGCACGAAAGCTCAGAGCCAAACCAATCGTAAACAACTGCTTTAAAGTTGACTAAGACAAGTTTGAAAAAGCCTAAACCACTTTTTATGACCATTTGCAGAAAATACGCTAAAGCTCTACCGTAAAAGTTTTTAGGGTTCTTTATCTAACTAAGCTGACTAAACTAAAAAAAACTTTGCTGTCTGAAGCCGTTGAATGGGGATATATGTAGATGCTGTAAATAGGAGAAACTGTAGTTATATACATACGTCCAATCCAGATGCTCCAGGCAATCGAGATGGTCAAGCGCACGCCCAGAAGCATAGGCGCATTATTCAGTAACAGCAAGTTTTCTGTTCAGATGAGAAATACAGAAACTTCCGTATTCCCATCTAGGACCAGACATCCGACTGTGTGACAAAACCGCAATAGATTTATGGTTAATAATAGAATAGACAATGTTATATAGCGAGAGCATGGCATTACCATTATATTTAAGCTCTTTTTCACGAATACGCGTAGACAAAAATTTTATTTTAAATTTTGAGAAAATTCCAAAAAAAAAAAAAAAAAAGAATAAATAAAATTTTGTTTTACTCCGACGAGAAATTTTGTTAGAATGACGATACGAATGTTTGTTACAGGCTCTAAAGGCCCAAACTCTGATCTCATGGCAATCTTGATTCGTTTCGAAACGGAAATGAATATATCATGAAGAAAAAGCCTACTATTTTAAAATAAATATTTAAAATATTATTTATTTCAGTTTAAAGCCTTTCTGATATAATATACATCGATAACATAAATCATAATAAACATAAATCGATTGATATATATTCAAATATAATATATTTAATTTATAATTTTTATTTAATAAATATTTTAATTCAAAATAATATTAATTTAATGTTTATCGTTAGCTTCTTTATTGCAAAAATTAAAAAAAAAAAACACACACACACACACTATCTAAGAAATATATTAAATATTTTTTACTGAAATTAAAGCTATAAATATTGTAACGATCGCTTCTCTATTGATATGTACAATTTATATATTTTATGTTGAATTTTTATTTAATATTTATATTATAATCGAAGCATTTTCAACACCGAGTCAGGGTAACTTCCAGTCGGTCATTTCTGTGCTCTACTTTTTCTAACTCCAACTGCAAAGGAGGCGAAACGGAGATTGACAGATGACAGAAGTTAAGTCTAGTTGACTTTCGAGATGAAACACAGATGTCCAACTCAAAGAGGGGGAGAGAGTGAGAGTGAGAGAGAGAGAGTGGCAGTGTGAGTGGAAGGGAGAGGAAGATGAAGAGAGCGGGCGCCGGAGATAGAGCAGGTTATTAAAATGTTGATTGATGCAATTAATTAACTCGGAATTGGCTGGTCGAGGACGAAGCCAAAGGGACATGGGCGCCCATTAAATGCAACCAGAGATTATATGTCAATTCTAAAAATAATAACGGACAGTAGCGACAGCAACAAACGCCACAATAAACGGATAATGAGGCGAACAATGAACAGCAGCAACAGGAGTCGGTCAAGAGCCAGGAGCAAGTGCGGGAGCGAAAGCAGGAGGCATAAGGCATGAGGCATGAGGCAGTCGGCAGCAATTGCGGCAGGAAGCGCTATCATTACGTCCATTGGCCATCGCATCCTGCGTGCGCCGGACTTCGGGCGCATTATTGTGGCAGCGATTTGTAGGCGGGCAACACTTTGGAATGCTCCATTTAGCAAATGCCGACCGCAAAGCGGGCTGAGGCAGACGTTGCTTTGGCAGGGGACGGATCAGATCTAAGCTAAGGACAAAACAAATGACGCACAGCGGACGAAGGGGAGGGGGCCCACCGAACAGACGGACTGGCGGACTGGCGGACGGGCGGGCGGAGAGACAGACAAATAGCATTCGCTTGAACGGGGCGCTTTGATTAAATGCGCGCTTGATTTGAAAATGATTTCATTAATTAAACGCGTCCGCCCACCCGTTGGCCCGTTGACCCCTTGGCAGCGCGACCGTTGCGATTTTCCGCTCCTTATAAGTGTTTGTTATTTTGACATTTAATTGAAAGTGTGCGGACATCTGATCGAATTCGTTTTGTTTGCACTGGACAAATGCCAAACGCGCTCAATTGGCCAATACTCCATTATTAATTTCTGCGCTCTAAATACATAATTCAACAGCAATAACGGTAATTTTGCATTGACCAATGCCGTTGGATGTGTAGAAATTGACTTTTGTAGACTTGTAACAATATTCACATGAGTATTTCCCACGCAGCAGAGTTAAGCAGCTGTGCCAAAGCACAAGGAAATGAAATGCAGGAGAATGGGTGCGAGAGTGTATGCGTGTATACACTTGCATGTGTGTGTGTGTGTCAGTGTGCTTGACAATTATTGCTTGTCACTGTCTAGCATTGGCTCTAGCTCCACTTACACTAAAATCAAAGAAGAGAGGGAGAGCGAAAGGCGCTTTATTAACAGTTATGCGTATGTGCTGCTTGTAGCTTTTGCTTTGCCCAATGACAGCTTATGTGTAGAAATTGAGTTCTGTAGACTTGTAAAACTATTCAAATGAGTACGACTCAGCCTGCAGAGCTCAGCAGCTGTGCCAAAGCACAAGTAAATGAAACGAAGGAGAGTAGGTGATGGCAAGAAATATGCATTATTAGCATGTGTGTGTGTGTGTGTGTGTGTGAGTGCGTGCGCTTGACAATTATTGCTGGTTACTTTCTACCATGAGTTCTAACTCCACTCACACTGAAATCAAATGAAGAGAGTGAGAGCGAGAGAGCGAAAGGCGCTTTGTTAACAGTTATGTTTATGTGTATATGCATGCTTATCGTACTCTTTAGTATGATTTTCTGACACTGCTGCTAGCTGCTCGCGCATGCAAGTGCTATAGGCACGCTCTCTTGATTAGTCGGCGTGTTCTCCACTGGAAGCATTTACCGCTATACACACAAGTATATTACAGTGGCTCAGAATCGACTATTTACGCAGTCAATGCGGCAGGTAACATGAGTACGCCAAATGCGGATTGTAGCAAAAACATTTCACGCATACCCCGTGGCCAAAGGGAGCGTGGGTATGCCATGGTATTATGTTACACCTGGCAAATTGCTTTAGTCCCTGATATTTGACCCCCATTTGATTTTAACAGATTACGCTCAAAGTAACTAATTATAGCAAATGAGTTGTTGTACAACATTAAATTATAATTACGCTTGGCTGTGGGCTGGGTTATTCGATAAGTAGAGCGAGCAGGAAAGCCACAGACCACGGAAGAACACGTTCCTAAAACTAATTAAAATCAATGTTGTGTGCAATCAAATGGGGCTTTAGTTTACTTTTTTACACTTTTTTGTTGATTGTAAAACATGACGCAGACATTTATTGGAGAACAAACTATAAATTAAGCGGGTAAGCCAAAAGTGATTAATATGTTTCACTGAAGAAATTCTCTTTAATCTGCTGAAAATTACGAGATTGCCATTTATAACATTAGTCCTATATAAGAAGCGAAAATGGGTATGGGAGAAGGACATTAAAATTCCTATATATAGGCTATAATAAGACTTGGAAAGAATCTGTAGTAGCTTGAATTGATTTGTATGGAATAAGTCTATGGAAACCTACATAAAATACTCAGATATACCTCAAATGCTCATATTCAATATTTACCCTCACATTCGTTATCAGATATACATATGTAGGTAAACTTACCTTGTTGGGGCCTAGATATAGATCAGCTATAGACAGTAAGTAAAGCAATATAATGTAAACAATAATCAATACAATAGGAAATATTCCCTATTGGCTAAAAATTCATATATGGTCAATACTACACATTTCCCATATATACAGGGTATATCAGCTACTTGATACTCATCGCTTGGATCTCAGATATTTGAATTCAATTGAAATTTATCCGTTTTGGAACTCAAGTATTTTTTATTGAATTGTCAATTTGCATTGGCAGCTGCGCTCGCTCATGATAATGATTATCATCATGATCATGATCATTGGCATTCTCATTGTCATTGGCATTTGGGGCCAGTGATGCAGCGACCCATTAGAGCCATAAATAGTCCGTAGGCACGCTTCCATTTGGGGCTGCCAAACTGGCTAGCTGGCCAACTGGCCAACTGCTCAACTGGGCTAATTAATTTCCCTCTGCGTGACTTGAATGGGAAAGTCAAGTTTGCAGTGGGCGGCGGTTGGCTGTTGGGTATTGCGCCGCTGCCTGTACTTGTATAATGCTCTATACCCTGTACTCGTTTCCTTTCGATTGGCAGCTGGCGAATTGAGTGTGAGTAATGATTAAATGCGTCTTTGGCCACGCCCACCCAATGATTCATGAGGCGTGAGCCAGAGAACACCCCGTTCTATCGCACTTCTCGTCAGCCACGCGCTCTCTTAAATTAACCACCCCCCCCTGACCATAGCCCCGCTTAAGATTGATCAGTTAAAGCAGCGACACACACAGACACACACACACACACAAGCACAGTGGCACACTCGTGCCTGCTTGCTCCTTTAAGCTGATAAGCTCAGGCAGCAGGCAAGTTAATCTGTAACTAGCTGAATTACACAAACACAAAAAAAACACACACACACACAGAAACAGAGTATAAGAGAGTGAGCTGCGCTTTAAACTGAGCGCGAGGGGGGTGGGCTGAGGCACATAAAATGCAGTGAGATATGGCGCAGTTCATTAAATTAATAAATATACTATGTATGAGCACACACACATACACATAGAGAGAGAGAGAGAGAGAGACGTAAGCGAGGTGCTTAACAGAATGGAGACTCTGGCAGACGGCTGACAACAACAGCAACAGCAACAACAACAACAACAACAACAGTAAACTGTAACAATAACATAAATAAACAAGCTTTAAATAGACGTTGGGCCAGCCAAAAACTTCATCAGCTGCCAACAAAAGTTACAGCAACAACAACAACATCAACGGCAAAAATCTCAAGGTAAATTATGCAAAAAGTGTTGGCCAAGAGGGGAGGGACGGGGCGTGGCGATGCGGCACGGTCGTGTAGAGTTAGAGGCAGGTTAACGCATAAGTTCAAATTTACAAAAGTTAACAATGGCAACAGACGTCGCCAGTGCGGCTCATTGGAGAATTGGAGACTACAATCCCAGAGCGTCTTAACTGTAGTTCGACGCTGGAGGCCAAATCAGTTGACAGACAGGCAGACCGACAATTGGGACGAAGGCCAAAAAATAAGTTGCAAAGTTCAAACTTAATCAGATTTGCACGAAAATTGACGTTAATAGTAAGCGCACTCGCTTAAAGCAAGCCAAATAAACTAAGGCTATATTTAGATACATTTTTATAGTATTTAGGCTTGAGTAATTTCTCCCGATTTCAATTTACATATGTATTTGCTAAGAGCTTTGATCGGCGTCATATGTTGCACTTGGTGTTTGCTGTCTCTTTCGCAATCATAATGCAAGTCTCCAGCACTCGCTCTCCACACGCTCTTCGCACTCTTCCATTCTCTCTCTCTCTCTCTCTCTCTCTCTGTCACACTCTTCGATTCATGCTCAGCTATTTGGCACCTTGCAATCGCACGCGTTCATGACATAATGGATAAAGCGCAGTTTCGTCTCTGCTTTGCGCTCTGCCCGCATTTTGCTGACCGAATTCGATAACTGAGCGTGTTTACAGTTAGACGCCGACGCTGCCCTTTATCTATAACTAATTGATAAGCTAATCGGGCCACAAAAACAAACTTAGCAATAACTTAGTATGTGACTTTTAGCATAACTAGCTTACTTAAGACTTTATTCCACTAGACACTCACACATACACAGATACAGAGATACACACACACACATACTTGCACACATAGACACATTCAATTGACACTAGCTTAAGATAATACAAATAGCGCCTAGTTCAGCGCGTCCACACAGCCTCTTGATCGGAGGGGTAGAGTGGGGCAGCGTCTAGACCGTTTGGGTAGCCACATCGCGCTGGCAAGTGCGTTTATAATAGCTGTAGGCCTCCAGGCCATTGATGCTAAATATCGTAAGACCAAAGAACTGCAAGGAACACAAAAAGAAAGAGAGAGATGAGTTCAAATATACATATATCTATTTTATGTTTGTATATGTAAGTATAAGAGAGCGAAGCTCAACTCACCGCGGCGGCTGTATAAGCATTGACGCTCAGGCCGAGCACGAAGTTAGAGGCAAGGAAATGGGCGATGGCCAGGGTCGCGTGCACGCCCAGCGACCATGACGCCGAGCTCCATCGCCAGCTCTGACCGAGCCGCAGGTAGCGGCAGAGCAGCAGCGTCAGCGTCACAGCGAAGCCAAGGAGAACGACGATTATGTAGAAGCAGCCGCGATAATTGCTCAGCCGCACCGAGCTGCACACGATGCAGAGGAAACCAATGAAGGCGCACAGCTGAATGAGTGGTAAAGAAGAAGAAGAAGAAGATGATGAGAGTGTTGCCTGCTATTGCTGTGCTTGTAGGCGTGGCCGGTGAATTACTTACCAGGCAGACAATCTTGGAGATTCCGCGAATGCTGCGCAAATACTTGCGATCGTAGTCATGATTAACGGACATGACCAGAGCAACGACAGTTGCCAAAAAGCAACACCAAAACCAAAACAAATCACGAAAAAACAAACAGAAAAACAAAAGCACTACACTTGCTAAAAGGTAAACAGTTAGCAAGCAACAACAACAATAACAAGAAGCGCGGCCTGTGCCCACAGAAAATCACATTGCGTGCGGCAGCAAGCACAAAATGCCACTGGCGACGACGAAACGACTGAAAGCTTAGAACAACAGCAGCGGCACGTATGCGAGCGAGTCAGAGTGAGCGCGCAATACACAACTACATGCATACACACGCACACACACACATGCATATACGAACGCAAGCAGAGAGAGAGAGAGAGAGAGAGAGTGAGAGCGGCAATTCGTAGAGCGCACTCTGAGGTGCTCACAGCCAGCGGCCGTCACTCGAACAAAATTTGTACCAAAAACAAAACACGCTAAGTGTACCACTCTCACGCAATATACACACTCATGTATACATACATATATAATTTCCATGAAATTTGTGAGTCATCTAAACTAAATTATTTGAGACTATATTTTTGGTAAATTTAACGTGCAAACTACTTTTAATTCAACATATGAAATATACAGTTTAGTCGTCACATTAAGTGTACCAATGCAACGATCAAGTGTACCATAGAGTACCAGTTTTGGTACATTTGTGCTCGCGGCTCTCTGGCGTGCATTTCCCTCTCTCTCTCTTTCGCTCTGTTTTTATTTTGTGTGCTCTGATAAACTCACTCATCGCCAAACTTGCTTGGACAACAAGCTTATCAGCTGTCGATCCGTTACACTCAGTTCAAATTCGCAGCGCTGAGTGGCCTTCGGCCTGCGATACGCAGCATAGATAAATGAGTGCTTAAATATCTACACATACATACACATGCAAGTGTAAGTGTATGTGCGTGTATACGTAATTACTAATTTACGATTGGATGGATTCTCACTCTCGCGCTCATTGACGTGAGTCATTTACATGTGGAAATGCATTGCATACTCTGTGATTCATTCCACCACACTCCAAATATAAACAAATGAGAAAAATCGTTAAGCATTGGAAATGTGGGCATTCAACTTACACCGACTTACGCATGCTCTGACAAAGTATGAATATATGCACACACATACACATACATACATATTTATCTACATACATATATTAGACTATTGGTGATTCGTCTTCATCCACATGCATGTAGAGTATATTGGCTGGCCTGCGTTAGTATAAGAGTGCTCTGCGTCTCGCTCTCTTTAGCATGCAATATTTCGATATGCAATGCAATTTCGATGTACTCCAATTACTTGCCTGAGTGTCAGTGTGAGTGAGAGAGCTCTACATTTGTATATCTTTATACTCTTTCATGTGAAAGCCTTGCGATATGCATTCCAATTGGAAAGTACCCCATTTGTCTGCTCGTTAGTGTATATCTCAACGCCGCATCAATTGAGTAACATATTTATTTTAATTGATTCAAATTCACTGTGGTCGGCATTAGATATGTTGTTGATTTAGTTTAGTTTTTTTTTTTCTATATATACATATACATATACATTCTTTTTGGGTGGGGGACACACCCGAAGTGCCCCACTTGGCCAAGGTCACGCGGCCCCAAATTCGAACGGAAACATATGGCTTAATATATTTAAGTGATATGCATGGGTGGTTAAATATGGAAAGCGAATCTCTTGAGAAGTCGTACAGCTCAATCTGCAGCTGCAACGGAAATGGGAGCAAGCGCAACAAACCGGAAGTGACATAATGCTAAACAATTGCTAAGCCATTCGTAAGCCTTCCATAAGAGTTAAGGATAAGGCAAGTGGAGTGATCGACTCTCTCTCTGTCGCTCTCATTGGATAGATATGCTTAAAGTGTATAAGAGATTCCTAGGTTTGCTGGCGTATAAGAGATTCCTAGGTTTGACTTTGTAGACTTAAGGATAGCTGAGTTAGGGCTTGGCATGCGTGCGAGCGAGACAGCGAGTGAGTGGATTAAAGAGTAGAAGCAGAACTAATCATATGCCCTATATATTTATCTCTATATGTGTAAGTATGTATGCACATATGTATGTATGTGTGACTGTACTCTTAGTAGCTATTAATCTTGGTACACAGTTTAGCTGCTATCATTTTATATATTTATTATATACATATATATTTATTCAGTTTTCGGTTCAAGCTCAAAATAAATTTAAAGTTAAGATATTTATTTATTTCTATAAATTAGATTTTCTATTTATATAATATAGAAAACCAGTTAAGCCTAAATAAAACTTGACGCCTTAATAAAATTTGCTAATGGGTTTTGCTATCATATCATATGACATTTAATTTGCATCAAAATCAAACTTCAAATCAAATTAATATAAATTCATTTTTTCGTCGATTTATATGCAGATAAAACCAGGTGGATTATACATATGTTTTACAATGCGATTCAATTAAATTTTTGGCTAAATTAATTTTACATATCGAAAGGATATTCAAATACCATCAGGATGCGATAGAAGTGGAGATATCTACCTTGATCATTTTCTGTTTCTCTCCCTCTCCCTTTTATCATGTCTTGGCCTCTCTTACATGATATTTCAAGCAAACTAGTTTCTGTCTTATGAAATTCCTATTGTAACTAAATATAAAGCAAACATTTTGAGCGTCTCTATGTTGAAGTTCTTGTTTATAGGGTATTTCACAGTCGTTATCATTTGGCTAGCAAAACTTTTTTCGTGCTATAAAATAGACTTTCATCTCTAATGGACTCTACTTAGTGAAATAAATCGCACCCACACACACTGACAAGCCCATGCTTGTATGTATGTATTCATGTATGAATATATGTAAATATTTACGTGCATATGCTCAACTATAAAATATTATTATTTTGATTATATAGTGCGTACCGAAAATTAGTAAATGGCTTTTCACAGCATTTAACTGCAGCTCGACTTCATTTGTTGTACTTTGAGCCCATTGAAATAAGGATAGAGCTGGGGTATATCGGCTATGTGCACAGGCATGCAACAGGCGGGCGGAAAAAGGTGTGAGGAGGTATATGTGTGTATTTTAAATACAAATAATAAAAATATATATATATATATATATATATATATATATATATATATATATATATAAATATATATATATATATATTGTATATGTTTAATATTTATTTAGAATGTTTAATATTCTAATTAAGAAACGTTTGTTTTTTTTTTAAATTCTATTTATTTTTTTTTTATATGAAATAAAATAGAAAATTTATCTTCTTTCTTTAATTTAAAATATGTGTTTTTTATTTATTTTTTAAAGTAAAATATTGCATATTAATAATTTTACAATATATAATGATTTATATTTTAATTTTAAAATAATAGATTATTATTAAAATTGAAAAAAAAAAGAAATCCAGATATATTAAGTGGATATTTATTGCTTAAGATTGTAGTGTTTAAACACCTATGATAAATACCTGAAATCTAAATATTTGTGATTTTTCGATACTTCAACCTATTGCCCCTTAAGTAGGACCTTTAGTCCGTAAGCCGCATTGTAAAGTGTGCGTACATGAATATTGCCAATTCTATAATGATGCTGGGTATCCACTAGTCAGGCATACCCTACTCAAGCACACTGCGTACGTGCGTGTTATTTGGCTGACTGCGTGGTTAAGTTTCCTCTAGGTGTTCAAACGATTTCCACCACACGCAAACACTAAAGAGTCAATTGCCAGCTGTGTGTGTGTGTGAGTGTGTGTGTGTGTGTGAGTGCGTTTGTGTGCGTGAGCTTTGCTGCATTGGCTGCCATGGCTGCCGTTTGTTTTCGATCGCGCTGAGTGCACTTCACAAATTCGCTCACCGTTTGTTCCCCATAATTTCGTGTGCGTTGCAGTGGGGCAATATGGCATGCCACCTGCACCACATGCACCGCAGTGCACCACAGTGCACCGCATGCGATGAAATGCCGGACAAAGCGCTACTTAGTCGACCCCAGAGCGTGACCCCAAAAGTCCAATAGCCCTGGGGCTGCTATGCGCATCAAATTAGCTCGGCTATTGCCAGCTCTTTCGCACACACCCAGCCGCGCAGCTGTCTCGCTCTAGACTCCAGTTGCACCTATAATATATATATATATACAGTATATATTTATATATACATATATATATTATTTTAATATGCTTGGCAATTCGCGCAAATATTCATAAATATTTTTTTTCTTTTTCGTTGTTGTTGATGATTTATGCACATGGTTGAGCGTTCAACCAACTCTCAACAGGCAAACGCACACAGATAAGGTATATGTGTGTGTGTGTGTGTAGCTCTACATGTCAGCTGCAGCTTTGCTACTGGTTAGCAGCCAAACAACCAAGCAGCCAATTTCTTTTATACTATTTTAATTTATCGCCCGTCAGACGTGTCGTATACGCAACGCACTCATCCCATGCAAGGACTACGTATGTGCACGTGTGTGAGTGTGTGGGTGTGTGGGTGTGGGTTTGTTGCTTCTACGGATATCTAATTAAAAATGCAGCTGGCTTAATTAGCAGCTGCAACGGTAACTGCTTTTTTTTTTGTTAACTCTCAACTAACAACAACAACAACAACAACATCAAGAACGTGTCTGACAGCCAATCAAAGAAGTCTTCCAGTTAAATGAAGTACTACTTGCTCAATTGGCTGCTCTTGACTGTCACTTGGCTGCTGGCGTGCTGCTGTGGGGTATGCACGACTCACACATACCACGTGAGCGACATGTTTAGACATGTTTGCACTGCATTTGCTTCAAATAAAAACCTGATCGAGCAAGAGTAATACTTTATCGATAAATATGCCTCGGCATATGCTTCAGTTATCGATAACTTTCGCATGAGCAAATGCCTATTGTTATTTATAAATTTGATAACATTTTTATAGCATGCAATATATAGTATATCAATAGAAAATACTGTATATCTATTCTCATATATCTATATATATATATTCTGTATATCTATTTTAATCCAAAATAGCTCTGTCTATCAATCCGTCTGTACGTTTTTCTCACCTTTTCATATTTCATTCAAATCTATAAAACAAAAAAAAACATCAAATTAGAGTGCATGAAAAGTGCATTACTGGGTAAGTACACTTGGAAAGTACTTGATCCCGCTGGGTGCGTCAATTAGGTCTGCTTAAGAGACTGCACGGAAGGAAAGAAAAGAGATAGAGTGAGTGAGAGAGAGAGAGAGAGAGAGAGAGAGAGAGAGTGGCATTTACGGCTTATCGCATTATTTATGCATAATTACTTTGAATTCAGCTCAGGTAAAATATGGCCAACTATGTATAGATACATATGTATATGTGAGAGTATGTCAGAGCAGAGTCTACCAACTTTTGCATTACTTCCTCGAGAGTCTGGGTGAATGAATATTCTTGCTCAAGTGAAAAGAGGAAAGAAAAAATTTGTTTAATGAGTAATGAATTTATATAGTTGTACAATTATGACGCAATTACGCTATTGTATTCCAACCAAGCCTCTTGCTATAGAGGACTTAAACAGGAGAAAAATACCCGTACACCTGCTCTCAGCTTCACTAGAAAATTGCCTACTCCAAATAAATAACAAATAAGAGTAGAGTAGAGTAACTACGGTCCATTCCAATCTATAGTTGTCCAGTCTTACTCCATCTCTGCATGACTTCCAGGTGAGCTAGTTCTGGGTCAATGTTTGTACAGTATATACCTTGCTCTAGCATTCCTTCCTCCCCTCCCAATCTTGGGCTTTCTTGGAATTTCCTAAAAACTGTGAGTTGACTCAGATTTCCAGTGGAATGAACACATCACGTCCATATTGAGACGTTGCCACATACAAATATTTTGCTTACAAATCCAAAGATAACGAAGTGACGACAGGCGTTATCAATACTCATTTTTGAAGCTGAATGAGAGAGAAAGAGGGGGGAGTTGCACACAGCGCAGCAGCAGGGAGTGCAGTGTTTGGCATTCCATTTCTCATTTTTAATGCCTGACAAATTCATCATCAAGTTCCGGATAAATTCCGGGTAAATGACTGGGTTCAATGACCCCCAGTCAGTTTTTACCATTGCCTGTCGAACATCACAGAGACCTTTCAATAAATTTATGAGGCGCATTGAATTGGATTCAAATGTGAGCAGCTAAATAGCTGTGATTGGATGTAACAAATTTAGACTTCCGATTACTAGCAGAGCTGACGACCCAATCCATCTAATTGAAGTTAGTAAGCTGATGAAGAAATTATTGTAGTCTTAGGTTGAGTTTTAGTTTATGTTGTCATGAAACTTGTCTAAGTGATTTCTGTTTACTTTCAGTTAAAGTTCTTCTTACTTAGATTCCAACAGAGATCATAGGCTTTAGTCTTAAGAGTCGATGAATAAATATGAAACGATTTGCATATGAAACCTGTTATAGAATATAATATAGATATAATATATAGAAAGACGGCATGCAGATAGAGATGAATGAACAAAAACCTAGCGGGCAGATTATCTTTCTCTATGTTTCTCTTCTCCTCCCACTCACTCTCTCTCTCTCTCTCTCTCTCTCTCTCTCGTTCTCTCTAACTCACTCATTCTGTAGCTGTCTCTCTCTGTAGAGATTTTGCTCGTTCACATTAGAGAGTAAGAAAGAGAGAGAGAGAGAGAGAGAGAGAGAGAGAGAGAGAGAGAGGCGAATGACTGGCAAGACGATGTTTGCTTAAAGCTAATCCAATAAGTTCGTCTTGCTGTCCGTCTGTCTTTCTCTCTCTCTATCTGCCTCTCTCTCTCTCTCTCTCTCTGTCTCTCTCCCCTCTCTCTCTTTATCGCTCTCTTTCTCGATAAGATTTTACCTATATAAATTTTCGCTGAGTTGCAATTTGATGATTGATTTTTAAGCAACGTCCTAAGGTTTGAGTACTCCAAGTGGAAGCTATCGAGTGCTTATCAAAATTTACCCTATCAGATTTCGATATCGAAATTCGAGAGCAGAATTCTTAGACCATAGACATTTGCAACATGTTTAATTCGTAGTCTGAAAACACTGCAAGAAATACTTAAGATTTCTTTTTGTTATCTACTGAGTTGAAGTTGGAGTGCGCCATATGCCAAAGACACGCCCACTTCGCACACTTCGCCACCGCTGATGGCAGCCAATTGTAATGCAAATTTCGTGGGGCATGCCCTGACAGGGCCAGACTCTTCGCTGGCTGCAGCTGACAGGCCTTCGGCGAGCTGAGCTGAGCCCAGTCGCAATCGCAATGGCAATCGCAATCGCCGCCATCCACATCCACATCCATCCCCGTAGTCTCCCGAGGCGGCACAGTGGCTCTAGACTAGTCAAATAACCAATGAAATTCTTTGAGGCTTGCAACTGTATCAGATAGCAGGAAAAAATCTATCTATAGGTTATAATCTGCTCATCAGTCAGTCAATCAGTGACTTAATCATAGACTTTCATATTATTTGGCAGTTTAAGTTTTTGATTCGCCAGATTAATCTTCATCAATCATTACGTTAGTCAAGAATATATTGTATATTTAGTAAGTTTGATTATGATCACGCTTCTAAATTCTTCTATACCATATGTGATATGCCACACGCTAATCAATCAATCAACAAGTCACTCACTTTCAATCATTCTGTCTGTCAATAATATATGGCTATTAAAGCGCTACCGATTAAAAAATTATTTGCAATTATATCTGCACTTAGCTAGTTAATGAGGTCGTCAATCAGGGTCAATCACATCGTTGATTTTAGTTGTTCATATATATATTGAGCTGTGCGTCAATCTGCACTTAGCTAGTCAATCAAGCCGTCAATCAGGGTCAATCATTTCGTTGGTTTTAGTTTCTGCTGTGTCGCATGTGTGTTCAGCTTAAAATTTGTTCCATATGTAATGCACGTCAATCAACAGCTCATCAATCAATGTCAATCATATAATATGGCTATTTTCTGTCATATTCATATTCATGCTGAGTACCAAAATCGGTGGTTTCAAATCCAGACTTAACTAGTCAAACAAGCAGTCTTTAGGCTTTACTTTGTCCAATCTCAAATTTGCCTAGATCAAGCTGCTTCAAGTTTCATTTTCATAAGCAAGTCAAAGCAAGTCCACATCAAATATCTCAGTAAGCTTTTAAATTTGCATTCAGTGCACTTACATTTCGTTGTCACTGTGCGGGGCTTTCATAATTTCAACGATCTCGACGTATCTGGCAGGCAGCGCAGACACTGAATCTAAAACTGAATCTGGAATCTGGTATCTGGAATCGGAATCTCTGCGCATTGCCGGTCCGATGGGTGGCCAACCCCGAAACGTGGCTGCTTCTATGGGGTGCTCATGGCTGGAGGGTCCTGACTGGAGTGTCCAGGAACGTGGCGACGCCAAGGGGTCAAGGAGTGTGTGGGACAGATTTTAAGTAAACATTTATTCGCCTTATAAATGATTATCGTGCGCACTCAAGTGCTATCATCATCAATCAAATCAAATGTGAGTGCAACAGGATTGCGTATCCGAATCTCTCTCTCTCTCTCTCTGTCTCTCCCGCCCTGTCTCTCTCTATTGTTGATGTTGCCATATCTGTGCGCAATATCTCCGTGTATCTCTTGTATGTTAATCGGGTACAAGTTAATAGACGGAACCGGTTTTCGTTACCACGGCCT